>NW_026851273.1:0-671626 GCF_030913485.1 Colletotrichum godetiae | reverse complement strand
CGTCCAGCAGGGATGGCCACATGGCCTGACCAGACTGATCTTTAGCTTCTGCTGCAACGCACCGCTAGAGTCGACTGGAAGAAAGAAACGGAGTACTTCCCGCTGTCATGCGGGCTGCCTCAGGGGTCACCACTATCTCCCATTGCCTTTCTGCTCTACATCGCAGAGATACTTGAAGACGACCCGAACGCCGCGATTCGGGTACGCGGACGACATCGCCACTCTGGCCATCAGCCCCTCCCTGGAGAGCAACGTCGCAATACTCAACCGAAGCGCAGCCGGCATTCTCAGATGGGGCTTGGAGAACAAGGTCTCCTTTGACCCGAGCAAGTGCGAGGTCATCCACTTTACTAGGAAGCACGGCCAGCCAGCGGAGCTGCCAGAGGTCCGGGCGGGGGATTTGGTGGTCAAGGCCTCGACGAAACCTGTACGCTGGCTGGGTGTCTGGTTCGACAAGAGACTGTCCTTCCGGCACCATGTCGACGCAAAAGTAGCTGCAGCAAAGAGGGCAGCTCAACATCTGAGACAGCTTACGAACACAAAGAGGGGACTCCCAGCGGCCGCCGTGCGAAAAGCCGTCGTCTCCTGCGTACTGCCGATCGCGCTCTTCGGCGCCGAAACATGGTACGCAGGTATCACGAAGCCGGCTTCGAGACGCCAAGCGGAGACAGACACGAATCCGCCTCTCCAAGGAAGACCCGTCAACACAGGCCAAAAGGGGCTCGTGCAGAAGATCGACAGCGTCATTACAGCGGCAGCAAGGGCCGTTCTGCCTGTCTGGAGGACAACGCCAACCAGTAGCCTCCTCCGAGACGCCGGCTTACCGTCAGCCAAAGTCGCCTTAGAGGGCGTCCGCTTACGGGCCGCAGTCCGACTACAGAGGATTGATCGCCGACACCCGCTAGTCGCGCGGCTCTCCCAGCAGGGACAGCAACAGACGAGACTACAACGGACGGCTGAACTTCTGCCAAGATGCGGAAGACCAGCGTTCCTTCAATCACAGTACCTGCCAAGCTCACAGGATCAGATAGTAGTTCAATGCAAAGAAGAGGCTGCGAAAGCTTTCGAGCGCTGGCTAAAGACAGTACCGGAAAGCCATATGATCGTCTTCTCGGACGGCTCCAGGGCGACGAACGGAGCCGTGGGGTACGGCTTCGTCATCTACCGAGACTCCAAACGCATAGCACAAGGGTGCGGCCGACTCGGACTAGCAGAAGTGTTCGACGCCGAGGTCGAAGGGGCGCGAACCGGCCTCAGAAGGGCTCTGCTCACCAATCGCGGTCATCCAATCCACATATGTATCGACAACACCAGCGTTATACAAGGCATCCGCGGCAAGGCGCCGGACTCGTCACAAGACGCGTTCCTCGAAATCCAAGAAGCGGCCAGGATATTTGATATACGGACGCACTGGTCCCCGGGACACCAGGGCATCGAAGGAAACGAGGCCGCGGACCGGCTGGCCAAAGAAGGAACGACACTGCCGGCGCGGATGGGTCAAATGGCAACACTAGCGGGCATCAAGCGGCTTGCAAGGGAAAAATTACAAAGCCAGCACAGGAGATGGTGGTATAAAGAGCGAAGGCCGCGGTACGCGGACTTGGGGCTTGAGGCAGCTCTGTCCAGCCCTCCTGAACTGGCCTTGCCGCGGGCTACGTTACATCACCTGCTGGCGGCACGATCGGGTCACGGGGACTTCGAGCAATATCACCGACGTTTCAACCACGACGACGCTCTAATGATGTGCTCTTGTGGAGAGGCGAAAGACGTGGACCACCTGGTCTACTGTCGACTAACGCTGGCGAGGAGGCAACGGTGGCCGACCCTCCACTCTCGCAGTATGCCCGAGCCCATAGGCCCTATGGGATCTCTCGAGGCCTACTTCAAGAGATTAATCACCGACCCACGAGGCTTCGAGGCCTTTCTCCGCGTGACGGACTTCTTCCAGAAGATCTGTCTGCGGTAGCAGCATCCACACCTACGTAGATGTGAGTGCGGACTACAAAGAACCTCCCGATTCCAAGGGACGATTTGGGAAAGAATGAAACTGGGGCACCAGCGGGAACCGGGGACAGACAGAACGCGTAGTGGCCACAAGGCATGATTTGGAGGACGATGTAAAGAGACGACGTACTGTAGAGTAGGTAGCCTTGGCTCACGGCCCTCCACGCCATATACCCTTCGGGAGGTCTGCGGTAAGGGCTCTAGCCCGGCCGCCACGGCGTTAAATACAACAACAACAACAACAACAACATTAAGCGACACCCTGGAAGCCAGAAAACGGCACAACCCTCGGCCCTCTTGAGCAGTCAATTTCCTACGCAACCGTACAGTAGGCTCCATTTTACTTAATCTGGTCCAGCTTCGATCAACCATTGTCGTGGACGCTGGCCTGGGAGTAATATGGGCACTGTTAACATTGAGTACTCAATCAATTTTAGAAATGTCGCCCGTCGCATATTGCCCCAGATAACAGAAAAACGAGCATACATGTGCGCGGAGGGTCAGACCATGCAGTGGGCGACTTGAATAGTATTCTCTTACTCAAATTCCATGGCAAACTTTCGGTCTATGTCGACGCTGCACAACAACCTTGTCTCAATGTCCGAAGGGATCACAGCCAATTTGGATCTTTGGGGCAACGTCAAGATACCTTTCCTGAAGCGCCTAGACACAGACGATTGGTTTGATTTTGATCGAGATCTCAACGTGAATGAGCACTCGCCTTTGGCCGGGATTCCTTTTAACAGCATTGGGATGGGAAACACTATATCTTAACTAAAGTTCAGTTACGTTAAATTAGACTGCTCAGCTGTTGGAAGCCGTGCCATGGAGCTAGAGGACGACGTTCCACTGAAAGAGACGGGGCATAACGAAGAGCTGTCAGTCGCTGCTCTGGCTGCCGACAGCAAATTAATAAAATCACCAAAGTTGCCCGATTGTACGTGGCATGGATACGACTACACAAGAAACACTATCGGGCTAGATTCGACTTGGAAGATTCGTAGGCCGAATATGGACCATGGAACCTGCCGATTATCCAACCAGAACAGTCGTTGGCCCACTGCATGGTCACGTTGAGAAAATACACCGGCCCATCTGATTCAAAAAAATGAACAGGACATCAAGGCCAACCCAAAGGCTTTACATATTCCCTCCGGAAGAATTTAACACTGGCTGTTCGGCAAAGAGCCGCTGCAGGGTAACTTAGGAGTACGTCGAGCCCCGCCTCAACTGTGCTCGTACCAAACCCACCGACAAACAACTGCACCGTCGTAGCCCAGCGAAAATCTCAGAAGCAAAATGCTTCCGGAGACATATTCCAGCTATCGTTTCCCGCCGTTTTTGACTTTGTCTCTCGCGAGCGTCCGCTCTCCATCAGAGACTTCACAGCTTACAAGTCAGAATTCTCACTCTACCATTTCGCTGACCCTGGGCTTCGGCACCTGAGGGGCGATTACTACTGCATCATAGAGAATATCACTGCCAAGGATATGGGTATTCGATCTAGCCAGCTCCTCAATACCGACCTCTTAATAAGCCAGCTTTCGTTCGGATTTGCAGAATGAGACACGGAGAAATCAACGTTCAAAGCCAAGATCTCAGTTGATAAAGAAACAAGCATCTCTGGTATCAGATTCCAGATTTCCCCGCTTTGGTTGATACTCTTCTTCGTCGCTAGTATAGTGCTTCTCGCAGATGATATCTCGAGCGTTGTTCTCAAACACTGGACGCGCGGGCCAGAAGTCTTGGGTACGCTTCTACTGTGTTGCTAGATTCGAAATTCTTTGATGTACCAAGAGAATACAGATGGCTGAATGGCATAGACCTGTCAACCAAAATGAAGTCTGAGCGGCTTCGTTTCGGCTCCATACGCGATCCGAAGGACGGACAACCAGGAACGGAATTTGGCCATGAACAGAGTACGGATCGGTTAGGAAAAACAATTTAGTCGTGACTGACTCGGTCAAGGGAATTAAGTGGCTATCAAAGGCACAGACGCCAGTGATCAGGTAAAATCGCACTGATCAAGCGCCTGGATCAATCTTCAAAGGCGGGACCGCCGTGGACACGCAACGCGACGAGACAAAAGTCTCCATGTATGAATAACTTGTCAATACCTTTGAGATCTTCGATGATCTGGCTAGCTAGAGGATCTTAGGACAAGGGTTTGACTGTTTTGTTCTTCAATTACTGATTAAATATGAGGACCTGTATGAGGTCCTCATGAGTTTACTGGTCTTTTTTACACGTGGTGGTTATGCTTAAATGGCGATTCCCCAGTTGTCACCACAGACAGAATCCGTGATTACCATAATTATCGATCAGGGTTGTGTCGCAGGTACCACTATTATATCCGTCAAAGCATCGATGAGCGTGGCGTAGCACCTCAATCTTTCTATGAGGGGCGTGTACCGTTCTGAGGCTAGTGGACAGCGTCCTTAACCTCGAGTAACTGTAAAGTCCTTAGACTGCTTTGCTTTTGGACTCTTCTTGTCCGGGAATTTCCCCGTCTTCTATCGTTCCTGGTAGTTCGGCGATGGGCTCCACAGAACCCTCTTCTGGTGATCGCTTGCTGGCCTTCCGCTTCTCCGACCGAGCCATCGCCAAAAGCCTCGTTGCGCCGTAAAGCTGAGTTGTGATCCACAGCGTGAAGATGAGGGGAGTGACTACTCTCCACACGTGACCCCATCGGTCCCAAGACTTGTGCAAGAGGTAAATCGTGACTGCGGTCTCCGAGACTGCGCCAACAATAACCCATACGAAACAGGCGGAGGTGAGGTAGGAGAGCAGTCGATGTTCGCCGCGCTTGAGTCGCCAGATGATCATGGAAAGGTAGATGGGAAGTTCTACTACAACATCGAAAGCGCCTGCGTCAAAAAGTCAGCCATTCAAGTTCGCAATGCACTTGAAGTCGGGTGGAGTGCTATCAACATACCCCACACCATACACATGTAGAACTCGATTGTTGCTTCCGGGTGTTTTTCGATATTTCCGAAGAGGGAGAGAGCCGTCTGTGTGATGGCCAAGAGTCCAATATGATGCGCGATGCTCAGGGGACTCGCAAACTGCGTGCGGTAACAGAGCTCGAAGACATAGTAGGCGCTGTATGTTTGCGAAACCGTGTACAAGAGATCGCCGACTCTAATACGCCTCCCTGGTCCTGGCGACACGTCTGTTGATAAATCGGCAGACCCAATGAGGAAGCGCATGACAGGGTAGACACCGATGCAGAAGAGCGTGAGCATGATGATGGCGCCGATGTGGTAGTAAGTGAAGGAACGCCGTCTCTTCTCGTTCTCGGGGCGTTGCAAAACTGCGTAGATATCACCGTAGACTCTTTCCAGTAGCCATCTTTCGAGGATGTTGGCGATGATGACAACGACGATGACGCTCGAGACGAGAAGAAGCGATCCATATGCCTGGAGGCCTGATATTGGTCCATTCTCGATTGTCTCGATCTTGGGTAATGACCTAGCTACTAGGCTTGTCGTGAAGTCGGCCATGATGTTTGGGTGGTATGTTCGAAATCACGTTTGATGAAGGTGGCAATCAAAGAGGTGGAAGGATAGACAAACAAAGGGAACTTTCAGAAGTCAATGACGAGGGTATGTAGGAAAGTTGCATGCTCAATGGAGAAAGAGAAACAAAAGTGTCAAGTGTCTTGTGCCCGCCCTTGAAAGGATGTTGAAAGTGGCTTTTTCTACCTTGATAGAGTGACGATGGTTTCAATCTATCCAGGTCTTGCACCTATAAGGTCGGAGAAGGGCAGTATTAAAACCAGGGAAATACTGAACAGTACACACCAAGTAATCAAGGTAGATCAGAAACGGAAATTGATCGCAAGAAAAAGAAATACGACCCTGGAGCCTGATTTCGACCGTAGCAAGAGCTGCGCCAGCACACTAAAGAGGGAACGAAATGAGCGTCTCCTTTGCTTAGGGCGAACGGCTGTGCTCACCGTTTTGATGGCTCCATGTCAAGGCCGTGGTGTCCATGTCATGTTCGCCCGACCAGATGAGTGTTAGTCGTGGCCGCGGGACCCGTGCTTCAAAGGAAAAAGCGACCCTCTCGGGCCCTGGGATTTCGGGCACCGGCAGTCTTCAGACACTTTGCCAAAGTCTAGAGGCCACCGACATGTGTCGTTCCAGCCCTAGCTCCCTGCACCACGTCTGACTACACGACTGAACTCTCTAAACCTTGTATCCTGGGGACATCGTCGATCCAATCAGAGGCCTCGTATAGTTGCCGTCCAACCCGATCGGGCGTGGAACGCTTTGGTTTGGCTCGCGTTACAAATATGGAACAAAGGCATGAGCATGCGGGGTGTTTCTCTCCAAGGGAACACGGCACCACGGGCATGCCGCTGCAGCCACGGTCGATCTGGGATGGGTTGGTCTTCGGCACCCGGCACCAAGGCTGTTAGGTGAGCGGTTTCTGGGTTAGGGGGGAAACTAAATCACCGAGTAAGCGTCCCTCCAACTGACAGATCGTCAGGGGCTTGAAATAGACACATGGGGATTTGAATTGTGTCTAGAGAAAGCCATCATGGTGCAGTCCCTTGCGGCTAGCTCAGTGCCAAGACATTGAAAAGCGCCTGGTCTGGCGGGCAGTCCCGACATCTTGCTGAAAGACGCGATGCCAAGGATTCTAGAGTTCATGGCATCTGCTGTCAGGGCGATCAGGGCGATCATCCACCGTGGGGAACACGGGCGGGCACAGCCCCCGAACGGTAATCTCAAATTATGGACACGAGACGGCGTGGGGATTGCGCTGTTTTGTGTCATGACCTTGGATCGCTTCGTCAAAGACATCGGCTCTGGCTCCCTCGAGTCTTGGACCAAGTTGGATAGGTCACCTAGGCCATTCTGCATTAGCCTGACGGTAAATCGGCTCGCTTGGGGCACATCTCATGATCTCGTAACCCGAAGAAGGGCAACGTTGAGTAGATAAACATCGGATGGGCGGCGCCGATTCTTGTGCTGATTCATAGACTTATGGATGACTGGCGAGAGAGTGGGCGGACCCTTTGTGAACCTAACGAAATATTCGCCGGGCGTTGGAGAATTCGGCCAAAGCTGAGGCCAGTGGGAGCTAGAAGCTGACCATGCAGCATGATGATTAGGTAAACACCTACCTATCTCCTATCCACATCACGTGCCTGCCTTACCTAAGCATGGATATCGCCATGGCATGTGCATTCTTGCCATCTTCAACGCCCGAGGAACTCCCGCCATTTGCTGTCCGTGCACCCCAATTGCGCCAGGGAGGTCCGTCGGAGAATCTGCGGCACCGTCGGGAGTTGACATCATCCCAACTGCCATCATGAATTTGACCTCGCTCTACACACCCTCCAACTGAATACAAACGGCTAAAGTCATGGCGGAGACTCTGCTGGGACTGGAGGTTGCCTTCTATCTCTATCCCTGCGGCCTCTTTGTCACTCTACTGGCGGCGCAGTCCTATCAATTCTACCGGGATCGCCATGGCGTCACGCGTCAGACCGCGACGGACGATGAGCAGAAGAAAGCTTCGCGACTGTACGCGCGGATAATCTGGGGCTTTCAGCTCGTCCTCTCTCTCTTACTCGTGAGTTTGGGAAGCATCTCTACAGATCCCGAGTTGTCCTCAAAGCTAACACTTTTTTTTTCCCTAGCTTGCCACTATCATCCTTGCCGTTCACGGCGCTATTGCTGGCCAATACGATGGGGCTGGCAAGGTCGTGTTCCCGTTCAGTGCTTACTTGGTAAGTGGGGTCTTTGGTGCACCCCTATGAGAAAGTTGGAGAGTGTTAACATTCACATAGGCATCATATGTTGCCGTCTTGTTGTACTACCTAGCCGGTTTACTTCCTGATCCCGAAGGCCCTTGGACGCCAACATCGGCGCATTTCTATGCGTGGATCGTAGGTGCTCTCTTTGAGGCCTTCATTGCAGCTGTCTTTTCTTCAGAGAAGAACTCCTTCCGCGTCTCCAATGGCCTTCTTGATATCTTGGACGTTGTGGCAGCTGTTCGAATCGGTGTGTTGGTGGCGATGATGGTCTGTCTTATCCTGAGAGACTACAAGCTGAAGCCTCTGCAACCCAAGTCGGACCCCGAAGAGAGACAATCCCTTCTTGGGAACGGAAGTGGAAACGGAAACGGAGCATCTCACAACTACGGCGGCGCCCATCCCCGCGGGTCTGCTGCTCACAAGCCTCCTGCCAGAACCCAGGTATCTGGTACAGGATGGCTTGACTACTTTGCTGGGTTCAGGGTTCTGTTCCCGTACCTCTGGTATAGTGGCTCTGCTTTCAACCGCCTTCTCCGGACTTTTCTTAACTGACTTTCCTTTCCGCTAGGCCTAAAGACTCCCCCGTCTACCAGGGCATTGTGGTCGTTTGTATCGTACTCCTGGTCGGCCAGCGAACTATCAACGTATTGGCGCCGATTCAGCTCGGAACTCTTGTCGACTCGTTGGGCTATGGCACCATTCCTTACAAACAAATCATCCTTTACGTCGTCTACCGCGCCCTGCAAGGCAATCAGGGCATTCTCGGTGCCGCGAGATCTGTTCTCTGGATTCCGGTTTCTCAGTCACTGTTCCGCAGACTGTCTTGCGCTGCGTTTGAACATGTGCTGGGACTTTCTCTGGAGTTCCATCTCAACAAGAAGATCGGAGAGGTCACCAGTGCACTGAGCCGGGGTTCTGCAATGAACACATTCCTAGAGAACTTCTGTTTCCAAGTGTTCCCCATGGTGTTCGATATCTTTGTTGCTGGTATTGTCTTCTTTGCCAAGTATGACGCCTTCTACACCATCATCGTGTTCTTCATCATGTGGTCTTACATCTTTCTGACTATTTACGTGGCCAAATACCGTGGCAAGCAAAGAAGAGACATGGCTACCAAAAATCGTGAGATGGAAGCCACCAAGACTGACGCCATCATGGCGTATGAGACGGTGCAGCACAATTGCGCAGTTGTGCCCGAAACCGAGAGATTTAAGGAGCATGTGGTAGTGTACCAAAGGGCAGAACGGCTGGTGCAGTGGTCTCTCAACTTTCTTAACCTTACACAGAGCTCTATTTTCTCCCTTGGCACTGCTTTGCTTGTCGCGGTCTCTGCCTACAAGATTTCGCGGGGCGAACAGAGTGTTGGCGATTTCGTCAGCTTGATCAACTACTTCGTGCAATTGCAGGGTCCACTAAACTTCTTCGGAACTTACTACACCATGCTGCAAAACAATCTGATCGAGGCAGAGCGGATGCTTGAGCTAGTGGGTCTCTCCTGAATCAACAACTAGCTACCTCTAGAACGCTAACCTTGTTTACCAACATTAGTTCAAAGAAACGTCCGGGATTGTGGAGAAGCCTGACGCCGTCACCCTCCCCCCCGTCAAGGGAGAGGTCGCTTTTAACAACGTCAAGTTCTCTTACCAGAGCAAGAAGGGGGAACCTGCGATTGACGGCGTCAGCTTCACCGTTGCCCCGGGTACCAAGACCGCCATTGTTGGAGAATCTGGCAGCGGCAAGTCAACCTGCCTGAAGCTTCTCTTCCGTTTCTACGACATCAATGAAGGATCGATCACTGTCGATGGCCACGACTTGAAAGACCTGAAACTCGACAGCCTGCGGAAGAACATTGGCGTTGTCCCTCAGGACACGGTGCTTTTCAATGCGACCATCATGTACAACCTGCTCTACGCCGACCGGAATGCTACTCAGGCCGACGTGTACGAGGCCTGCAAGGCTGCCAACATTCACGATCGTATTCTCGCATTCCCGGATGGATACGACACCAAGGTCGGAGAACGCGGACTCAAGCTGTCCGGAGGCGAGCGACAGAGAATTGCCATCGCGAGAGCGATTCTCAAGGATGCCCGCATCTTGCTGCTTGACGAGGCCACCGCATCTTTGGACTCGCACACCGAGAGACAGATCCAAGACGCTCTGGAGCGTGTCACTGCGGGCCGGACGACCATCACTATTGCCCACCGGCTTTCCACTATCACCACATCCGACCAGATCGTGGTACTCCACAAGGGAAACGTTGTTGAGCGCGGCACGCACGCCGAGCTGTTGGCTCTCGGAGGTCGGTATCATGCCATGTGGGAAAAACAGACCACCACTGAGAAGAAGAATGTCGAAAAGGTGGAGAAGGAAGGAGAGTCTTCGGAAACTACATCCCAGCAGTAATTAAAGCCAAACCTGGATTTCGTTTATCCTTTAGCGGCCGAGGTCGCCGAGTTTAGCCTAGGTAGGATATGCAAGTAAGTTAGACGTGCGACTAGGTGTATAGATAGGTAGATGTATCAACAAGGGCCCAATTTGCAGAGTCTTTTTAGACCGTGAAGTCGTTCGTGTAACTTGGCGCCATTCATCAAAGGCGCGTGGGTTAAGGCGGGGAGCACTTGCACGGCAGTGTCCACTCGACGGTTAATGATTGGCTCCCTCGCGATTGTCCAAAAGGGGAATGACGGTGCCGGCCTTAATTGCACTCGGACGACCCGACTCATGCCTTGAAGTCCACTTTATAGGCAGCGATTTAATGTAGAACACGGAACTTTAAACTGATTAGGCTGGATTAAGTACGGGCGAGACAGATTTAGTTGTATTCGTAGTGCTTTCCAACAGTCAGTGCGCCATGGTTATGATGGGTGCCTTGGATGTGGTTTGCCCACTGCCACGCTCGTGTTGCTAGACCATATCTGCGCCCCTTCTTTGTCTCACTCCGCCACTGGTATTCTCCGCAGCAACGGTTTCCTCGCTATCTCTCCCATCAAGTACTTGGTGGGGATCCATAATACCGGCCTCGGGAACAGTTTTCAGCTCTCGGTTATGCAGACGGTTGTTCTCGTCTACTAGGCCGTCGTCCCTTCCGTACAAAAACCATAGAACCCCGCCTGCCATGACTGCACCGCCCACGATGTTCCCCAGCGTGACTGGTATAACAGATTGGTAGATGAATTTACCCACGCCAAAGTCGGTCCCGTAGAACATGCCGGTGGGCACGAGGAAGAAGTTTGCAATAGAGTGTTGGTATCCCAGGCAGACACTGCAGATTTACAAATTAGCCCAATTATATCCATTGACACCCACGAAGTCGCAGAGACAAGTAGACTCTGAGTGACGCTTACAACGTCCAAATGGGCAACCAAATACCCACAATCTTCGACAGCATATCTTTCCCGCTCATAGCCATGTACACAGCCAAACCCACAAGCCAGTTACAACCAACCCCCCGAGTGAAATTGTAAACCCATTTAACATTCACCCTTTTCTCTGCCTGTACAACTGCATACTCAGTCTGCGCATCAGATTCGAGCGTACCAGTCCACCAAGCCAAGACTCCAGCAAAGAACAAACACCCAGCAAGATTGAAGACGTAGGAAACAACCCAGTTCTTTCCGAGGTCATACCAGCATGTCTTGTGCTGTAGCGTTGAGTACATGACGACGGCCATGTTGCTCGTCACCAGCTCCGTGTTGGTGAAGACGGTCAGGACGAAGCCGATGGGGAAGGTCAATGCCGAGAGCATCGTGGCTAAGGCAGGATTCGAGGCCCGGAGGCCGGGCGCGCCGCCTGCGATGGCCAGGTTGAAGAGGGAGCCGAGAGAGATGAAGATGCCGCCAAAGAAGGATTTGAGGATGAGGTCTGGCCAAGAAAGCTTGGCTTTTGCAATGCCAGATTGGGAGATGAGGTGGCATGTTTCTGGTGGTGTGCAGGTGTCGAGGTTTTTTGTCGAGACGTGGACATAACGGACGTTTGGGGGAATGGCATCTTCACGACTGGACGTACTAGTAGACATTGCAAATTGATGACTTGATGCTTGACCTAATAACCAGGGACTAAACAAACGCGATTGCAGTTGTTTTAAAGCCTCCAAATGCAGCTGCGTAGATGCCGAGGTTAAGACGAGGATGACGAGAGCCAACGACGATAAGTTACTGCTACTGCAGTCGGCAATCAGTCGAAAGGGGATTACTCACTCTTCGGCTATGTTGACAAGACTTCCGTTCCACCGCTCGAAAATACTGATGAGCTGAGCTTCTCGTGACGTTACCGAGTATAATATTGTGGGTGGAAAGTGGGTAAGATGACTTGCGGATGACTGTTATTCTCTCCGCGAGTGAACTACATAATGCTTATGTCACCAGCTCCCTGATTCCGCTTGAAAGCATAGTGCCAAAGCCAATGTCGACGTTGATTTTGGTCGATTGTTCGTGTCCTTCCTGATGTTTTGGCCAAAAGTACGCGCAAGCCTGGGGCAGATTTCACGGGCAAAGAGGACACGATATTGAGGCTAAAGCTTGAAAGAAATGGTGGCTACAAAAACTCCTTTTTACAACGGTCAGAACTTTGCTGAATACTTACATTTGTTCCGTTGCTTACCTCCACTACTCCATATTGCTGTTGCCCGCATAGAGGCGCATGGCGAGCCAGCCCTCCTTCGCGGAATCCTGATCCATCGTACTACTGGCCTACTTCTTGAGTCTCCCTATACTGTAATTGAAACTCAATGGTAACTAATCGAGGAGTTGCGTCAAAGACCTCTTGAGAAGTTGAGTTTCTCGTTTCTTGCGCATATGCATCCGCCTCTGTCAAGAACTGATACAGTGCTGGGCGATTCTCGATAAGAATGAAACATTGGTAGCACTCTCAATTTAGATGGTACATGAGCGACATTGCGTTCTTGCTACCCTGTTGAAGTACCTCTTCCTCCCTGCAACCCAAATATGAACTCTAGCGTTTCGACAACCTTGGTAGCTATCCTGATCTGGCACCCCCAAGGTTGAACAAGATGACAGTATGAAGAATGAATCTCTCCACGAACAGTGACGAGGCAAACTATCATGGAGACCCCTTCTCTTCCAAATCTGTTGTGAGGTTTGGTGAATGTCACGTGAACCATGTTGGTGAGGTCGTGCCAAGAGCTCAGCAAAGGCTATTCCCAATACCAATGAGGAGAAGGTATGCCTGGGAAAGACCAAAAGTAGGCATACCCTAGCAGCCTCACTGTTGACATCCTGCCTCTTACGCGTTAGTAAATGACGAAGCTAGCGGGAGGCACTGTCCAACAGTCTCACGAACAAGCATCTTCCTCACTGGCAAACTCCATTTCAGGCTCAAAGTGGATCTCAAAGCTCGCAGTCTCTACATGTAGAAACGATCAGAGCCACCCACGACAAAACACGTCAGCACAGCTCTGGTAGATATCATGTGAATAGCACGACCGTGTCAACTCGATGACCGTTGATTTTAAGGGGGCCAAGAGACGACTGTGCATCGACGATCGGCTGAAAGTGAGGCGCCTTTACCCATAGGCGTTGTGAACTCGATGGCACGGACCAGGATGCTGCTAGCTCGTCGGACAACGTGTATGACAATGATTAGGCCATTCCATTGCCGGTTCGATGGACGATCAAGGAACATATCCACTTGTTCTTTCATGCAACGAACATCCCTCGACTGGCCAGCTTCACCATCTACTGCTGTGGAAGGCCCCACAGATGAGCTGCAGGAGATCGAGAAGGAAACGTTAGATGGGCTGGGCTAGTCAAGCAGCTTTCCAGCTCGCGCACGGTCTTGCAGAGACCTAGGCTGTTCTAAAATTCAGATGAACTAGAATGATTTTGGCCGTACTGTGTAGACCTAGCCTGCTTCATCAAGACTTCGTGGTTCATGTTGGGAAGTTGGGTAGCACCGTTATAATACAATTTCGATTTTCGAGCATTTTATCGGAATCTGTATGAAGCTCCAAGAACAAGTATGTTCTGCGAGACATGCTACGTTGATCTCCTGGAGAACTTCCTGTTTGGAAGCTTTGGGCTGAATGTGTCGTTGGGCGGATCATGCAAACTGGGTTCTCCTACAACCACACAGACAGTGCTAAGATGTCCTGATCAATGCCATACACGCCGAGACGTGTGAACCTCCTCACCTCGGCAAAAGCCTTACGGCAACTTCCCTGCAACGACGAACTCAACAGCACAAACTACGTCACATCTGAAACCAATGCACACGCGGAGCTTGTGGTCCTTTTGGCGGGTGGAATATCAAGGCGGACGCTGCGCGTCCACAGCTGAAAGAAAGCTGGGGAGGGGAAGGAATTAAAGACCGAGAGGTTTAAAACCACACATGCGCGTTCGGTCCGCTTACTTCGAACGTGGGCTCTTTCGATTAAACGCCTTTCCTTTTGCCAAACCACAATCGTCGCCGTCATCAATCCCGCGTCGACATGTTATACCAAAGCATCTCACATGCTATTGCACTATACAAGTTGGAGCAGTCTACGAAGCAATGCAAGGAGATATACACGGGCAAGTCTAAGCCAGAAAAGGTCACATTATTCTGGCACTTGGTAACCCTTTCACGGTTCAACAAGTACAACCCTCTCTTTACTACGTTTGCTGGAGGTATGTCTTTGGTCTGCCCAGAGCCTGTTTCTATAACGCTCGCTCACATTGGTACAGTCTGGTCGGTTTTGTTGGCTGGTGCTTCCGAGCTCGTCGATCCCAAAAGCAACATTCAGCCTGCCTTTGTCTTCCGACAGGCTGCACTATGCTTCATCGCAGCTTACCTTTTTTGCGGCGCCGGTATGGTTTGGAATGACTGGGTGGACCGAGACATCGACGCCAAAGTCACCCGAACTAAGGATCGTCCTCTAGCTGCTGGCATTGTGACCACCACAGATGCTATGCTGTGGATGGTGTTGCAGTTGCTCGTGTCTCTGTCCATTGTGCACAATATGCTCAATGGAAAGGATGTGTATGGCCACCCCGACTCTACCACCCCAAATTGATACAACAGCCAGGTATCCTAACGTTTGTCATCAGGTTTCAACACATGTTTCCAGTGGTATTGGCTTCGGTCCTTTATCCATACGGCAAACGGCCCATGGCTTTGAAATTGCGCATTTATCCACAGTATATCTTGGGCTTCACCATTGCATGGCCCGCAGTTTTGGGACGATCCGCGATTCACGGTCGATACGAGTCCATTGGCGATAGCATCGGCTACTGTTTGCCGCTCTGTTTCATGGTATTCTTCTGGATCATATACCTTAATACGGCCTACAGCTATCAAGATGTCGTCGATGACCAGAAGATCAACGTCACCTCATTCTACACAGTCGGCGGACGCCACTTCCACCGATTTCTTGTCGTCCTGGTCAGCCCAATTGTCATGTGTATGCCTCTTTATCTCCTGAGATTTGGCTCTCTATGGCTTTGGTTTAGTTGGATGGGAATATGGACTGCATCCTTTGCCGCACAGCTGGCGCATTTCGACTCGGACAAGCCATCGAGTGGGGGAGGCATACATAAGAGCAACTTTTTCCTTGGTGTGTGGACGATTGCTGCTTGTGCGGTACAAGTTCTTTTGAGCGAGAAGCGGTCAGTGAGATTTTGAAATGATACCAAGGTGATATGAGCAGTCGGGGGCAAAGGAACAAAAGCTCACCATTAGTGAGAAAGTTCAATTGAACACTGAATTTATGTTCAATACCACATCAATTTATAGCAATCCTTCGTTGATAGGGGTTGCATATGATCGAACAGCTGAGGGACATTGAGGGATTGGTTACCTCACTGGTTAGAATGACCACACCGGGCGACCAAAGGGAAATCTCTTCATTATCGCAGCTAACATGTACCATCAGCGCCAAGACGTCATGCGAAAGCCACACCGACTTCACAGCTCGCACTACTTGACTCAGATCTTGGGCAGGGCACTTTACTCTTACTTATGGTCTAGACAGTAGTGAATATATTCCACGTAAATGTGTGACTATACAGCTGAGCCTGAATCTGAACACAGATCATATGATGGCCATTGAAGTCCTCAAAACTCATATCCGTAACCTCCCCCAATACGACCTGTGAGCCCAAACAGATCGGCAACCCATCCTAAGAAGCCAACAACCCAGCCTAAGAATCCAAACACCAAGAGATCTGGCGTACCAAAAATGCGCTCTTTGAACTTCAGGCCGGGGACCTTCTGCTCCAACGTCCTCGGGTCGTCGAGATAGTAGTTGAAGCGCGTTCCCATGAGCTTGAAGGTGGAGTTGAGAAAGAAGCTGGCAGTGTAGTACGTGAGCGATCCAACGGCGTCGAATCGAATCTCGCCATAGACTCCGCGCTGCCGAAAGTAGTTCACGATCCGTCGCAGGAGGCCATAGACCTCGTCGGGGGTGAGGTAAGGCGTGAGACCCTCGAAAAGGATCAGCACCGGTCGATCCGTGGGGATTTTACAGTTGCTGAGCCAAGCGTCATCGTGGATATTCGGGTAGAGCAAGCGATACTCCCCCTTGCCCCTATCCGGCTCCTTCATAACCTGCTCTCGAAGCTCAATCACGTCCTGCCTGTCGGCGTCGATCCATAAGCGGCCCTCGCCCTGCCACTTGACGCGCATACTACGCGAGTCCATGCCGCACGCCAAATGCAAGACGGTAGCCGGGCCGGGATTTCTTCTCAGAAATTGCTCGGTGCAGATGTCCAGCATGCGAGCGCGCATCGAGACCGAGCTCGCAAACATGACAGTGGTGGGACCACCGGCCGTCGTGCGCTTGAAGTCATACCCTTGCTCCTTGATCTGAGAAACGATGTCGAGGGCGTATTGGTCGTTCAGGATCGGCCGTGAGGACTCGGCATCTTTGGCGCGGGCAAAAAGCGTCAGTAAGAGGGTCTCCTGTGCACCGCTGAGTGTTACTTTGCCCTTCCCGAGTCCGCCGGATGAAGCTGATGAAGGCATCGCGAGACCTGCTGTCCTGTTTCTCCTGTGTGGGACTGTGGAAAATGGTGGTGATGTAAGAGGTAGCGGTTGGCGCGGTGCCTTGATTTTGAGAAAGTTTCTTTGCTGTCGATGCCACTTATTGTGCCTCGGTACATGCTGAAAGCCAAGCTAGATAGCTGCTGGGAACTTGCTGGTCGAGCCGTGCATCGCGCATTCGGAAAGGCGTTCTGTCGGCCGTGAAACTTTGCGCGACTCGCTTCATCTGATGTTTTCTTCTATGTCCACTGCAGCCATTGCTGGCCGTTTGTATGTATAATACCGGTATGCGTCATCGAATTGAACGTGTGACGATATGAATGGAATGGCCGTCCTCGGGTTCGCCATCGGACCCAAGCCACTGATGGAGATTGCGCAGGGCTCTGATAATTCGAAAATATAGCGTAGGCCACGGCGCAGTTCGGATATTCGTTAGGAGTGGTCGGACGAAAGACTGTATTAGATGGCCGTCAGTGTACTGTGTTTGTTATGTTAATGGCAAGCTAATTCAAAGTTGTATAAAACTCCGATTGTAGTCTGCGGCTTGATCAAAAGGATCATGTACCTAGCTTCTAGTTGAATCAACCGACGTTGACAAGATAACTTCTCAAAAGATCGGGAACTCGACTCCCACACTATGGCTCCATGACCATTCCCCGGATTGACTTCGGACGCAGCATAAACATCTCATCCAGCGAAGTGGTGGTTTGATGCCTGGGGGCCCGAAGGACCGAACACAAAAAAAAGGCAGGGGCTAATACAACGGCATTTGGCCCTGCGTACGGGTTCCGTAAGGTAGTCGACTGGCAGTCGGACTTAGAGTCACCGGGAATCCCGAACGTCCATTTGACGGAGTCGTGGCCCCTTTTGCGCGTTATGTGCCATATCTCGTTCGCTTAGGTAGTTGGTCGTCGTAGCCGCGCGGACAGGCTTGTCTTTGTAAGAATCTAGAAGAGCGGTTTCCTCTAAAGAAGACGAGAAGCGGGATGCTCGCTTCGTATATCCTGTCCGCATATGCTCATTTCCATTGTGTAGTAAGCGGCATCGGAGTGCTCCCCACTCGCCGTTCAGCCCTCCCCGCATGGAAAGAATCCACCAAAGTTGACATATCGAACTTCTGGTCAGAGCGCGATCGATGACCCAAAGTCACGCTGAAGCCTGACGGCTAATCCAGAGATATCAATTGTCAACCGAGTCTTCAGTTACACCAGCGCGCCCCTCAAATTTGTACATCCCTTTTTACTGTGACTGATCCACATACTCAATCACTCTCCATCGCGTCACACAACTCAAAACTTGGCTCGCGATTCAGCGTCTCTCCCACATGGCGTGTCAGGCCTACATAAGCACGCAAGCTGAGTGTCGTGCAGAGTCATGACAGCGGGAGATTTTCTGCATTGAGAAACTCTGAGGACGGAATGTGACAGCCAATACGGACGGGAGGCTTCCGCGCGGACATCTAAAGTGATGTTACCGTACAGCGTTGCATCGAGAGGATCCTACCCCAGCTGAACCGGTTTTAATCTGTCAGATCCGACCACGAGGCAGACTTGGCGTTTGAAGAAGATGGAGATCAAGATTTTCAGATGGAGAAAGATTCCAGCGCAAGAAGTATCCCATAGAAGAATCTCACGGCAAGACTTACTCCGTAGACCTTTGATAGATGACTTGAGGACACTATTAACGTGGTTTTGTCCCTCAACGCTACCACGCTCCACGCAAAGCAGATAGTATCATGATTCTGATCCACCCATCACTGGCACTTACAACCACGTCCCGCAATAAGCAGCCTATATGACTCGTAAAAGTCTCCCCTTTCGCCCAAGCCTTGCCAATTTCCACACCCACTCGAAAAGGTCCGCACTACGTGACAACGATCAAGTTCTGTTCCTGGAAGACACTGCAGCGCAGCAGCCATCACCAATCGTAACCCTGGCTGCTGTCCGAGCGCGAGCCAGCCCAATTGGGGAACCGGTGTGTGCCGGAAGGACGACGGGAGTGAAAGAAGTGAGCAGAGGATGTTTATATCCCAGGCTGACCCCGCCACTTGTGCACTCTTCCCAGCGAGATGGTCCGTCCTCAACTCGGACCCGACTTTGTCGACTGCTTCGACAGAATCGTCACGATCAGCCATGAATATCTTTCGCGATTTGTCCATCCGCCAAGAGAATGGCAGCTCACCGATGGAAGGGTTCAACGCGGCCCAAAGGAAGGCATTCGGGGTTAACGGGTCATTAATTATTGTCATAGTCTTCGTTATGGGAGTCAGGTTATACACAAGGTTCGCCATCACGAAGTCTATTGGCGCTGACGATTGTACGTATCATTGGAACGGCTAGTTAGTCTGAGCAATCTCGCTAACCAACGCAATTCTATAGTCTTTATGATCGCTGGAACCGTGAGCACCGTATTCTTTCCGCTGTATCAAACTCTATTTGACGGGTACAATGTAGATCGCAACAATCATGCTGTCTATTTTCATCATGAATGCCGTGAGACACGGCCTAGGGAGAATCAGTGAGCTGGACAATACAAGCCCTGGCTTTCTTCCGCTAATCAAGAAAAGGGGCTGACGTACCATTGAATGACTGGGAGCCAATGTTGCTGGTACGTTCTTCCAGATCCTTGCTAAGTCCCCGTCTTCCCAGTATCGTCTACCAGAGACTAACTCACGCCACGCTAATTCGCATAGTCCCTCTACATCTCTCGATTGTTCTTCGCCGTCGGCAATGTGCTCGTCAAACTCGGTCTTCTATTATTCTATCTGCGTCTAGATAACCGACCAAAGATGCGATGGACGGTTTACGGACTCATGGCGGCAGTGATCGGAATGGGAATCTGTCACTTCGTCATGTCGGCGATCGAGTGCAATCCCGTCGAGGTATATTGAACGTCAAAGGGGCACCATGAAATCTATGCGGAAAACTGCATGCCGGCTGCGGTGCAACAGGCATTCTGGGATGCCGCTGGGGTGATTGTCATTGTCACGGACATTTGTCTTTGGATCTGCCCGATTCCCATGATTTGGGGTTTACAACTTCCCCAGGTATGGAATAATACATGGAGCCTTGAAATTGTTCATGTGAAATAACGTATAATACTAGCGACAAAAATGGGCGGTCTCGGCAGTGTTTGCTCTCGGAGTGGTTTGCGTCGCAGGTGAGTCAAACCATGATGATCAAAAGCATCGAGCTAATGGCTAACCCATACTTTGAGCTGGCTGCGTACGCTTCTACTACGTCCGACAATTAGCAAACGAACCCGAGATATACCGACAATTCGCCAGCTCACTTATCTGGTACGCTGTGGAGCTTTACGTCGCCATCTTTTGTGGGTGCTCGTCGGCACTAAAGGCATTCTTCAAGACGTTCTTTCCGGCTCTGCTGGGTCTTTCATCATGTAAAACAAAGTATCCGCTGGGGAGTAACGGTAGGGATGGTCAGGGAAAGGGGACTCGATCTTCGTATCCTCTGCAAAGTCTGCCGAGTCGCCATACTGGGTACAAGGCTACCATCACGTCGAACGGGAGAGGAAGGGGAGGGGGGACGGATATCGGAAATGATTCGAGAAACGATAGTGAAGAGGCCATCATACACGGAGCTCCGAGCGGCTGGGAAACTACTAAGGGAGCGGAAGTGTAGCAGAAGATCGCCAGAGCTTCTACAGATTCGAAGCTATGAAGTACCTCAGTGACGTGAAGGATCTCGAGGTGAAGGATACCCTAGCGTACTTGTTTATGACGTGTAATGTACCTTGAATATGAATGACATAATTCCCCCATGGGCTTCTAAATACTCAAGCTGCTCTTAGTGACCACAATGGATGTCGCAGTCACATGAGTGCGGGAGCTCGAGCGCCATTAGACGTGTTCGGAAACCTGAACCCGGGTTCCTTCAGCTCCCGAGTCCCACTCCGCCCCCGAAAGTCCGCCGCTTCAATCTCCGCATTCGACGGCTTCCCGTAGTAAGGTTAAGTCTATGCCCCGAGGCCCGCGAGTGCTAGCGCCAACTCTAGAAAGCACAGGCGCCGGCGACGCGCCGCTTGACATGTAACATTGTCTCCACAACTCTATGCCATGGTGTGCGTGGTTGGCGGAGTTGAATAGAGTTTCTCGGGGGTTCAAGCGACGCACCTCGCGTGTAAGTCGCCAACCTCGTCGGGATCGGAAGAGGAATGCGAAAGTTACGATAACGACGACGGACATTGAGGCGAGACTTGGAAACATAGTGGCATTTGATATCATTAACGAGGCACATAAATATCGGGGTTCAGCCCCGTGAATCGCTTCTGGATCTTAGATAGACCAAGCCCTCATTCCTTACCCCCGATCGTCAATCGAACTCTCAGCAGAAGATTCAAAATGTCTAGATACGCCGAAGCCCACCAGAACCCCAAGGGACCAGGCGACGCTCGCCCAACGGCCTTCCAAATCATCCAAGACGAAGACCTCATCGGCAAACTCACCGGCAAGATCATCCTCATCACCGGCGCAAACCAAGGCATCGGCCTCGAAACCGCCCGCGCGCTCTACCAAACCGGCGCCACCATCTTCCTCGGCGTGCGCAGCCACGAAAAGGGCGAGAAGGCGATCGCAGACATCACCGCGTCCACCAAGACCGAAACCTCCGGGTCTCTAAAAATCGTGGTGATGTCCCTCGACGACTTTTCCTCAGTCCGCAAAGGCGCGCAGGACTTCCTGTCCAAGAGCAACGGCAAGCTCAACATCCTCATCAACAACGCCGGCATCATGGCCCAGACAAAGATCAAAACGGTAGACGGCTTCGAATCGCAATTTGCCACAAACCACCTAGGCCACTTCCTCCTCTTCCAGCTCCTCAAATCCGCCCTCCTCGCGTCCGCGACGCCAGCTTTCTCCTCCCGCGTCGTCGCTGTCTCGTCCATGGCCCACCGCGCCAGCGACGTCCGCTTCGACGACGTCAATTTCGACGAAGAGGGGTCGTATGAGCCGTATACCTCCTACGGCCAGTCCAAGACGGCCAACATCTACTTCTCCAACGAGATTGAGCGGCGCTACGGCACCTCGCGCGGGTTGCACTCTACTTCGCTACACCCGGGATCCATCTTCACCGGCATGGCTGCATCGCAAAATGTCGACGTGGAGGCGATCAAGGCCAACTTGGGAGAGGAGAAGTTCAATCAGCTCATGGGCCTGCTCAAGAACCCCGAGCAGGGCGCCGCGACCACCGTCTACGCTGCCGTGAGTAAAGAATGGGAGAGCAAGGGTGGGAAGTACCTCAATGACTGTGCCGAGGGTGGTCCCGGGGTCGGGGGGTTCACGCCGGCGACGACGGATCCCGGGTACGCGCCGTGGGCTTACGACGAAGAGAAGGCTGCGCGGTCGTGGAGGGAGTCGTGCAAGATGGTTGGAGTCGAAGACGATGCTTGAGGTAGCGCGGGCGTTGGTGTGAATGCAAAGTCTCAGACCCTTTGTCTGGCTCCCTTTCTTGGGGTCAGCGCTATGCATCATTCGGTCGGTCATGGTCAGAGATACATGCATGTCGTAAGCGGACGCCAATGTCATGGATAGAGTAAATGGTACTTTCGTGTTAGCTATTGGCGGAAATGTGATGGACTTGACCCAAATCTCACGTCCGCCCGGGCTTTCGACCTGCCAAGTGCTTACATGTATTCATGCGCGCGCAACCGTGAGAATACGGCTAAGCTTGTCCCCGCCTAGGCAAGTTTCGACGAGCCGCTTGGACGGCTCGGATTCAACCTAGATGCAGGTAGGTAGCCAGGGGAAGATGAGTATGTCATCTGAATGTTGCTGGCCGATAAAAGATCATTTACTGTCGCCAAACGCAAGTGATTTCATCCGACAACTCCCCCGCAGTAAACCCTCATCACAAAACCCATGAAGTTGAACCCGTTGCTGATACAATGACGTCCGACTCTATGCCACCAGACTTTTACGTCAAAGCCCTTCAATTCACCAAGAACGTCTACAGGGATGAATACCCAGCCATCAAACCAGAGAACCCCGAGCTCTCGCTCGCCGGCAAGGTCGTGATAATTACCGGCGCGAGCCGCGGCATCGGCGGTCGGGTAAATCCCTCTTCTGTCTGTCTATGAGGCTTCAACTTACCAATTCCTAGGGAATCGTACCGGCATTCGCCAGAGCCGGAGCAAAAGCTCTTATCCTCGTGGCCCGGGACGAGAAGAAGCTCACCGAAGTCGCTGCCGAGGTCAAGGAACTCAACGCCAATGTCGAAACGCTCGTCTACCCCGTCAACATGGCAGACGAAGCGGGCATCAAGGCCCTCTTTGAGAAAGTGAACGCAACGTACGGCCACGCCGACATCTTGGTCAACAACGCCGCCGTGCAGAACTCGCTCGATCTCATCACAGAGAGCGACCCAAAACTCTGGATCGAAGACCTCGTAAGAAACATCCCGTCCTGTTCCCCTTTCTTCCCTCCCTTGACGCATAAGCAAAAGACATCCTTCTCGCTAACAACATGGAAACAACTAGACCACCAACATCAGCGGAACCTTCTACCCAACCTTCCACTTTCTCAAATCCGTCCCCGCATCCTCGCACGCCCACATCATCAACATCACCACGATAACCCACTGGGTCGTGCCCACCATGAGCTCCTACATCATCGCCAAGCTCGCCACGCAGCAGCTCAACGCCCACGTCGCCGCCGAGAACCCGGACAACGTCACCACGGTCTCGGTGCACCCGGGCATGGTCCACACCGACATGACCATGGACCGGTTCCGCCCTTTTGCGCACGATACCCCCGCGCTGGTGGGCGGGACCGTGGTCTGGTTGTGTTCGGAGAAGGCGCGATTCCTGAATGGGAGGTTTGTTGCGACGAATTGGGATGTTGAGGAGTTGGTGGAGCGGAAGGGGGAGATTGAGGAGAAGAGGTTGTTGCACGTTGATTTGAATGGTCAGTTTGGGGCGCAACAGTTTGAATGAGAGGATCATGGAGCGCGCGAAGGAGCGTTTGAGAATGTTGGGCTAGGATCAGAAAACACAGCCGAATGGAGGAAAGTATTTTAAAAGAACATGTGATTAGTCTAGATTCATATCCAGCTCTATGTCTATATCATGAGATCTACCCGAAAATCCCCAAATATTCTGCGCCATGCAATGCTCCAGGGTATACACTGACAATGATGGTACAAAAAATGAACTCTATATCCCGAAACCGATTTCCAACCTTTTACACACAACTTGCAACGAGCGACCTATCTTTAGGCCTCAGACCTAGGAGGCCACTTGACACGCTTCTCGGCGCGGACGTACAAGTTGTTCGGCCGAATGAGCTGGAACATGGGGTCGTACTCGACAGGGCCCTCCTGCGCCAGGCTGAACTTGTAGCGGTAGATGAGCTTGGGCAAGAAGACCTTGACCTCCTGCAGGGCAAAGTTGAAGCCGATGCACATGCGCGGGCCGGTGGCGAAGGGGATGTACGAGGCGTTGGGCCGGTTCTTGACCTTGTCCGAGTCCCAGCGGTCCGGGTCGAAGCGGGCAGGGTTGTCCCAGACCAGGTGGTTGTTGTGAATGTGGTGGATGGCGGGGATGCAGATGGAGTCCTTGGGCAGCTTGTAGCCGCCGGGGAGGATCATGTCCACCTTTGAGGTGCGGGCCGGCTGGTAGGAGGGGTTGTGGCGGCGCTGGGTCTCCTTGATGTACTTGTCGAGGAAGGTCAGCTTCTGGGTGAGGTCGGCCGTGATTTGGGTGTTTTCATCGAAGCCGTTGTCGATGAGTTCCTGGAGGAGACGCTCCTGCATGCCAGGGTAGGCGACAATGCCGTAGAGAAGCCAGGAGAGGAGAGAGGAGGTGGTGGTGAAGCCGGCACCGGTGGCGACGACGAGGGGCTCCATGATGCGCTCCTTGGGGAGCTTGTTGCCCTTGCTGTCGCTGGCGCGAAGGACGTAGTCGACCATGTTGTCGGCCTGGAGGGCGGCCTCCTGCAGCTCGAGGTTCTCGACACCCTTGGAGGCGTTGTTGATGGACTCGTTCATCATCTCAATGATGCGGCCGCGGGCGTCGCGAAGACGCTGGGGGTCGCCGAAGGGCAGGGAGGCGTACCAGCTGCCCATGGAGGTGATCTTCTTGTTGAGCTCGAGGGACTGGGCGATGCGAATGACCATCTCGTGGGGCGGGGCGTCGACGGCGGTGAAGTGCTTGAAGTCCATGCCGAGGACGAGCTTGCCGACGGCCTGAGAACCGAGCTTGAGCATGTAGGGGTAGACGTTCCAGGCTTCCTCCTTCTCGTCGAGCTCGTCAAAGACCTTGAAGGAGTCCTCGATAGTGGCCTGCATGGTCGGGGCGTAGTGGCGGACGGCCTTGGGACCGAAGGCGGGCGGGAGGAACTTGTGGACCTCCTTCCACTCGGGGGTATCCGTGTCGCCGAGGAAGACTCCGGATTCCTTGTTCTTGATGGGGTACAGCGGGTGACCGGGAATGATGTTCTTTGTGAAGAAGTCGCTCTCGGAGAAGAAAATGTTGGCGATGGCCGGGTCGTTGGTGTGGTAGATGACGGAGCCCATGTTGGTGGTCTTGAAGATGGGGCCGTACTTCTCGAAGAGACGCTGGTGGTTACCGAGATGGTCGGGGTAGACCTCAAAGTAGTTGCCAATGAAGGGCAGACCCGAAGGGCCAGGGACTTCGCGGACGGCGTGGCCGTCGATGGTGATGGCGACGGGGCCCTCGGCGGCGAGGACATCGGCAACTGTTGTCAGAGCCTCATCTCCGGAGACGAAGCCAACGCCTTGTGAGTGTGTTAGTTTGCTGTCAAGAAGCTGTGATATCGTAGGAGATTGGACTAACCCTTGTGGTCGACGACGGCGAAGTGGGAAGCGGCGAGATGTTGAAGACCCTCCTCGTCTGTTGAGGCGGGAATCTCGAACTCTGTTGTGACTGAGGGGTCTTCACCCAACAGGTGGAAGCGTTGTGATGACATGTTGTGTGGGATGTGATGTGTGGATCGAGGGGGAGAAGCGCACGAAGTTGAGAATCTCCAAACAGTTGTATTCAAGATGAATGAAGTAGCAGTAGTATAGTAAGGTAGATAAGACAAAGCTTCCAATCCAAAGGCTGTGTCAGATGGAGAGGGATGCAACCCGTTGACGATATATAAGAGAAAAAAAGAGATCGCAATCAAAACAGTACGTACCCATGGGACATCGCAATATAGCGCAGCTTATCCAATCCGATCCCAGGCAATGTCAATTCTTTTGGTGGGAACACACAGACACACAGACCGAACAGCTGGCCGATGAGTGACGAGCAACGAAAAAAGTGGCCTGCCGAGGTTCATCTCAAGGTCCCCTTGACCCAAGGGCCATGACTTCATGGGCGGCGCTCAAGTCCGAACGAAAAAACAGCGGGCCGTGTTCGTGAGACGAATCCACTAGACTGTCGGCTCCGTGGCCGGCATGGAACACGGCGAAAACAAGCAACAGACTCGTAGGTTCCAGACTGCAGAGTCAAAAGATGTGGGCGCGGACGGAGAAGAGCCGCGGTTCTGGCATGATGACAGCGGAAATATGAACCATCGCGGAAGGAGGATGGATGCGAAAGAAAAATCGGAGATTTGGAGCACGTTTGATGCGCCGCGATAGGGCTAAACAAGGGTGATCTGCGCTAGAGGCGTCCAGGTGCCGAGGCGAAAGGCCAAGGGGGGTTGCTTGAATTTGGTGCTTGGAAGGATTTGATAAGCTCCAAGATGATGTTTCTCGAAGGTCGGGAGTCGAGAGGTACTTGGACGTGGGAGAGGGCCACAGAGGGGAGAGACAAAAGGGAGGAAAAAAGCTGCAGAATTTTTGCAGGGCAGGGGGCGGGCCACAGTGGGGGTCCACCGTGGCTGACTTTGGGTACGTATCGAGGGTTTATGTGGTTCCGTCGCCGTTTGGTCGCCGCCCAAGTCCCGAAGTCCGTGGCCTCGGCTCGTTTTATGCCACCTACGTAATCACCGCCCGTCTTCATTGGACCACGCAGCCATGAGCTTTGGTCGTAAATGGCATGATGCATCCAATCACCGACCGTTTTCTTCCGGATACCGTCCATATGTGGGTCTCTCGTTATTTTCGTCAGTATCTGTCAGTCGGCCCCTGAGACCGAACCGTTAGTTACCGTGCCATGCAGCAATGCTCAATTCTTCGATAACAACCTTGAAGGTACGGATTTCCAGTGCAGAAACGAATCTCGCATTTGGACTAAGGTAAGGTAGGTAGTAGACAGAGCCGCGGCCCATCTCTTGGCTTCCCGGCAGTCTACAATGTAGTATCCCTATCCGTCTTCATTGTAGCATCTCTGCCTTTATACTTTCTTGTCCTAGTTCATCTCTATTTCACTCTGGGCTTGGCTGATTTGTGCTGCCGATCACACTTCTTTTTCTGCCTCCTTCGTTTTCGCAAACCTACTCTTCAAGAATTCTGCCCTTATGGCACGTAAGGATGCATCATATCGAGGCGATGAATAGGTGCAGCAGTGAAGGGAAACGACTCATGCATTTCTCTGAAATCAAGGCATGAATGTCAATCAAGTCATCAACCCGCTCATCGTATCGGGACCGCCGAGGCGCATCGCCGTAAGTGGGTCCGGCGACCGGCATCCAATCCCGTGGCTCTGCTTTGTCAGTCGCGCCCCCCACCCGCCGACCACCGGCCGAGTCTTTCCAGATTCATCTCTTCTGCTGGCTCCAAATTATCCCAAGCTTTGGAACGTTTTGGAGCTTCCGAAAGAAAGCTCCATACCCCCTGGGCTCCATCGACTTTATCGCGCAGAGAAACGCGCGCAGGGTCCCCCGATGATGCCCACACTTATCTTTGTGCCTCGGCATCTTTGCCCTTCGGACATTACCCTTGTTTTCCTTTTTTCCTTCGGTCTCATTGTCATCCAATGCAGAGAGAGGTGTATGCTCTGACGACGATTCTGGATGTCTCTTGTAAATTGTGGATATACCTAGGCATCTTTTCCGCTGGCAAATGTCGCCATGGTCTCGCCATCTTTCGATAAATAGGAACGCTGCACGTCTCCCTGTTCCGAAGCCCGGTCCTCTGAAGTAATAAGGGGTCCTGTTCATTGTAACCTTGTCTACACATCACGATCGACAACGATCTTTCCATTTCTTAGATAAGATAGTAAAAATTCTCTTTTATATCATCAGCGCGACACGACTGCGACAGTGTAACACTACTACTTCTCACCCCGCCCCCTTTCCCACCTTCGACCATCTCCCAAAGACACCCACACCACATACACATTCACAATGGCGGCTACAGAGTCAACAGTAGGCCCCGAGTTCACGGCCAAGGAGGTTGCCGCACACAGAGAAGCAGACGACTGCTGGATGGTCATCCACGGTGAAGGTAAGCCCAATAACCCCCCAAATCGCATTACAAACTTGCCCCTAGACCACCAAACTAAATTGCGCAACACAGTCTACGATCTCTCAAAGTACCTCCACGACCACCCCGGCGGCGCAGATGTCCTCGTCGAGGCCGGCGGCGTCGACGCCTCAGAAGCCTTCGACAACGCAGGTCACTCCGAAGATGCCTACGAAATCATGGCCGACTTCAAGGTCGGCAAGCTCAAGGGCGTGAACAAGCGCTCCGCCCCCAAGGCCGTCCGCCTCCAGCCCAAAGCCACCCCCGAAAAGAAGACCCTCTCCTCCGGCTCAGGCTCAGCCGCCCGCGTCGCATCTCAAGCCGCCGCCGCCGCCCTCTTCATTGGCCTCGGCGCCGTCGCTGCCCGCCACGCATCCTCCACACCCGCCGGCCAGGACGCCATCGCCGCCATCCAGAGACTCAACATCCAGTTCCCAGCATGGCTCTCCTTCGGCAGCGGCGCCGCCCGCTCCAAGCGCACCGGCTTCGGCTTCATGGAGGGCTTCGCCGTCGCCTCCGCCTTCTTCGCCGTCGCGGGCTCCATCGCCGCAAAGGAAGCCTCCAAGCTCCTCCACTACGAGCTCACGCCCATGCACTACCGCCCGCACAAGAAGATCCCCAAGGTCGCAAAGGCGAACCCCCTCAACCAGCGCGGCTGGCTCGACCCGGTCTCCTACCACCCTCTCCCGCTCGTCGAAAAGACCCTCCTCGCCCCCAACGTGTACCGCTTCGTCTTTGAGCTCCCCACCCCGAACACGGTCCTCGGCCTGCCCATCGGCCAGCACGTCGCCATCAAGGCCGAGATTGACGGAAAGTCCGTCGCCCGCTCCTACACGCCCACCTCCAACAACGCCGACCTCGGCAAGCTCGAGCTCGTCATCCGCTGTTACCCCGACGGCGCCCTCACCGGAAAGTACCTCGCCAACCTCGAGGTCGGCGACGAGGTGCAGTTCCGCGGGCCCAAGGGCGCCATGCGCTACCGTCCCAACCTGACCAAGAAGATTGGCATGCTCGCCGGCGGCACGGGCATCACCCCCATGTACCAGCTCATCCGCGCCATCTGCGAGGACGACCGTGACACCACCGAGGTCAGCCTCATCTACGCCAACCGCTCCGAGGCCGATATCCTGCTGAGGGACGAGCTCGAGGCCTTTGCGAGAAAGTACCCCAAGAACTTCACGCTGCACTACCTCCTCGACTCGCCGCCCGAGAACTGGGCCTACGGTACTGGGTATGTCACCCAAGAGATGATGGCCGAGCGGTTCCCCGCTCCCGGCCCGGATTCTCGCGTCATGCTCTGCGGTCCGCCTGGCATGGTAAACGCTGCCAAGAAGTCGTTGACGAACCTGGGCTTCGAGAAGCCTGGTGCCACTTCCAAGATGTCTGATGCCGTTTTCTGCTTCTAAGCTATTTCGCTTGTTCGGGAAAGGGCAATAGAGAGATACCATGGGAAGTTGTGATTATCATTGTTTCGGATCCATTTTTTTCTTGTGTCAATATTCATGGGTTTGCATCGTAACGGCGTCGAGGGAAGGGTGCATCGGGGTTGGTGTCTGGATTGACGACATCCCATCTGTACCATTGTTGATACCTGCCTGTAATAGACTACTACCATCTCCTTTGTCATCTTTATAGATATAAATAAATATCCATCAGAAACGCTTGAACTTCTTAACTCCTTCATTCCCTGAATACCCAATTGTCGGACTTCCAGACTCTCACAATCTCTCTTCAACATATCCAGCTCGTACGCCTGATTGAAGCTCATACTGACAATCTGCATGCCCGTTTGAAGTGTCCTCCCATCAATGCCCCGTCTTATTCTTTGACCGCAAATCATGATCCTTGATTGATGCTATGTGAACGGCGATAAAGATGACCAGCTCCGCCGGCGATGAAACGAATGAGGGCTTGCCCTTCCATACCCCGCCGAGACTCCAGATAGCAAATATTGAAGTTGTTGCTTATGCGCCGTCCTGCCGGCTGCTGCTGTGAAGGTATGTCGTTCTCATTCATATTGCTCCCAAGGCTTCTTGTTACGAGCCTCCTCGCTCCTCAGATGTTCTCTCGTCGCCATGAGAGCCTTGCCCAATCGATTCTCGCCCCGGTGCTGACGGTGAGACAATGCATGCTAAGCGATATATCCAATCCCCGAAACGCGATCCTTTGAGGCAGCCTCGCATAGCAAACGATCGCCCGCGGATAACAGCTTTCTGCCCAGGCGTGTGTTATGTCCAAATTTTGCTTTATTACCTGTCTCGGCGACAGTACTCTTAATTTGGTCCCAACTCTCGTCCGTGAATCCAGTGACGTTCCTCCCCAGTGTCTTTTGTTCCTTTGGGCTACTCGTCGCTAGCACGCCCGCCTGTGTCGGGGCATCGTGGAACCCTGCGGCCTTGCAGGACATTATGAACTGCTCAGCACAGTTGAAGATAATGGTGCCATCAGGGCCTGCCTCGTCTACAGTGGGGCCATCCAAGGCGGAAATCTCTGTCTTGGAGACTGTGAAGTCGAACTTGTACCATTGGCAGGATTCCCCATTCAGCATCGGGCATATAGAAGTATAGGGGGTCGTCAGACTGGCTGTTCTCCGATCGATTGCTTGTTTTCGGCATTGTGGTGTTATTTTTGTTGTTCTTGGTAGTTGTTTTCCCTGTGTTTTCGTTAGCGACTCCTTAGGAAGAATTGTGAAATTGACAACGAACGAGTGTGCAAGTACGATAGGAAAGAAAAGAGAATGTAAAACTAGGATGATTTCTTTTTCTTCATTTGCTATATATGTACTTCAGAATGGTGCAGGTGGTCAATTTAAATTCAGCCATCCGGGTGACCTGATACACCGACTTTTATGGTAAAATACCTGGTCAATGTTTTGGAGAAAGCCTCTGAGGATGAAGCGTACCACGTGATTCTGTTCACTGAAAGTCTACGTGCCCAGGAGCAGGATATTTCATATAGTCCTTCGGAGTTATGTTGTACAACATTGGGCCAGGCTTGACCCAGCCTTCCGAGTCCCAGTCCCAAAGAGCCTGCCCCTATTACGCTGCCAACATTATTGAGATCCTACAGATACTGTCGAGGTACGTTGTTGCATGAAAACAGCCACAGCATCTCGAAGACCTGAGTAACGCTTTAGGGAAACACTTCTGGTCAGCATCTTGTCAGATAGACAACCTACCAGTGCGTAGCATATCGTCACTTTTCTAGTGAGTGTTGCGCGCGCATCATAGATAGAGCAAAAGCTTAGAGGCTCATCAGAGTAGATGGATAAGAACATTCATATTACAATATTATGTACGTTGAATTGTGCAATCAGACATCCAAGCCACGACTTTCCTCTCACTATGATTTTGTCGATAGGCGTTTTTCCGCCGTAGTCATGTGAGTCACGTCACCAGCGAACTTACCCCCATTCATGGAAAGAGGCTTCGCCTGACGATTCACCACCCACTCCCACGGTGACGCAGGTGGTGAGGAGTGCCTCTTACACGTCCCCCTAAGTCCAGCTTCAATGTCATACTCGGGTGAAGTCGGTGACAACCCCTCCCGAAGAAGCGGCACCTCGCCGCTCGTCACCCTCCTCATCTCCGCAATCGTCGAAGGCCGCAGCGTCATACTCTCGTCCCGCGGAATCATCCTTCCCTGCCGCGACGTTGTCCACGTCCTCGCTTCATATGACAGCTGGAATTCCATCGTCTTCATGATCCCCGAGGATGGCGGTTCGGCCGCTTCGCCGTCTGATGATATCGTCGATGTGGTGAGCGTGGTATCAGCAGTGATACACTCTAAGCCACCGCCGCCGACCGCCGACCCGCGCCGTAGCGGAAAGGCCCACGACACTCGACTCGGTGGTGGCGGCGGCACTGGCCGCATCTGATGTACCTGTGGACCGGAGGTGATCCGGGATTCGTATGAAAAGTCGTCAAATCGCAAGCGTAGTACGTCATTTTTGGACGAGTTTCGAAAGTCGTGCCGCCTTCTTTCTGTTCTTTCTGGTAGCGCCATTATGCTGTCGTTTGTGATTGTTGGGAGCTCTCGTGTTCGCCAGATACCCCTTTCGTATCCCCGCCGCTGCCTCTTCCCCAGAATGTGTCGAACCAGCGGTGACAAAGCCGGCGCACAAGCTGCCGCTATGCCGATACCCGGCTCGATATTGCTCCAGATGGCTAGATATGCTGTGTCGCCTTGGGCAGGTCAGTACATGTCCAAGTCCATCTTTCTCTGGGGTAGCTGTGTGAGACGTACGAAGAAAGTTTTCCTGACTGAGCAGTCCTGGAACAGCTACTGCGCGCACTATGGTAGCAATGCTCGCTCTACAACAGACAGTAGGGGTTAGTAAGTTGAGGAACTTTGGTGTATACAAGACATAGAAAGAGAACAATTTACATGGACGCGAAACCTAGCAGCAGAATGACTAGTAGCTTCGTCTTCAGGCGCATATGCAGGGACCAGACAATCAACAACGGCAGAATGCCAAAAGTCCAGTCTGCAAGACAGTTCAATATGGCGAGGGTGTAGGTGCATCCAAGTACGACACTGGTTGAGAAGCAGCTGCCTGGTGTCCGGGGGCCCACGTCCCAGAATACGTGAAGCGGTCTGCACTGGAAGATAACCAGAATGAAGTACAGTGACCCGAATAGGAATGTCGAACAGAGGAGTATTCGAAGCGTCCAGATATGGAGGGGAACAATAGCAATGCTAAGCAACAGTAGGCCAACGCAGACTTTCAAGAGGATTGTGGTGATCAGGTACAGGAGTTCGCCAGCGAAGAAGAGCTGCAGCTAGAGTGTCAGCTCTCTGGCGGACGGTGGATAACCTCCAATCTTGTTATTGTTCACATACCTGAAGAGCTATCCTTCTATCCTCTGGCGGAATTTCTACAGCATCGTGTCCAGACCCGTGCAAGACTGCCGCGATATCCGTAAGAAGGTATGCGGTGAATGTGATCAGGACCAGGCATATGAGCTTGTCATCGAGAGTAAAAACCCGTGTCAGAAAGAGCCTCGAGTAGATGCGCAGTGGCACTGCGACCCAGGTGAGGCAGAGGCAAAAGACGGCGACCGCGAGGACGCGACGAGGTCGGTGCGGGTCAATGTCGACGTCTACCATGCCGCAACATGAGGTTTCTCGTACCTGATGATTGCCACTGCTGCATCAGAAAGATTGCGGCAGAGGCAAAAGGAACAATTGAAGAAAGAACAAGGTAAAAGATCTGGGAGAGCCCAAACCGGCCGTCTTCGATGGCATGCGATCCGTACGAACGGCACCCTAATGAAAGAAGGTCAGTCACGCAAGGATCAGAACCATCGTCTCTCCTGGATGCGGGGGAGGGGAGTCCGCTTGAGCTAAAAGGACATAGAGACATGGGTTTGCATCAAAAGAATAGACTTTGAGCCGGCACCTGGCTCAAGCTTTTGGATCGGCACCACGCCCAGAGACCACGGGCCGGGTGTTGACGTCGGAAAGTCTGATGGACGTGAAATTCATCCCGCCTTCTGAAGATCAGTTACCCACATCTGGACAAAAGGCGTCCCCAATGGGAACTAGATGGGTACTCCCCATGAAACGTGGAAGAAGCTCACCCAAAGCTTGAGCTGCCTGACAGATGGGAAGAAAGAGGCATTGGCGCGTGCTCCTCCAAGCCTAAAGTGCAATGTGGCAAGGCATTGCGGGAAATGCGACGATTCGTCTAGAGTCGCTCGCCCTACCCGTTCCAGCCATCCCATGTATGCCTCTCCGCGTTGATCCAATGGGCTTCTGACTCGGTTGTTTTGGGCTGGTGTCGTAACTGGTCTAGGTTTTGTCGAGCCTCTAATGCAGCAAGCAGATATGTTGCAAACGGCTTAGCACGGGCAAACGCAGAAATTCCAGGTACGCTGCGGCCATGCACGACGATCAGATGGAATGTGGGGGGATGCCATGAATCATATCACGAAAAAGACATCGTGAATGATATGATTGAAGGGGCGAAGAACATATCGTTTGAGACATTTGATTGTCATCTTTCCAACTTGGGACGGTGGCTTGAAGTATGAAGAGATTTTTGGGTTCTAGTCTACTTGAAAAGTCGACGGAACAGGCAATTATTACGAACTTCCATTGGCGTCAGACAATCTGGACCTTTTGCCCCACGCGCGACTTTTCTCCCACAGCCTCTGATATCGAGCTTGCGTCCAGCTCAGCCACGGGCGCATCTCCAAAGGTGCCAAAGTAATCCAATTCGTCCACTGCCTGCTTCTCAGGTATGGACCAGATACGGTCGAATGCGAGATATATCGACCCCGATACGAGACAACCCACAAACCAGGGCAACTGGCAAAGTCTCGTCCACCCGGCCCGGCCCAAACCTCGCTAGGTGCCATAGCTCTCTGCGCTAACCCAGGAATTCACATCCAAGCCCCAAGTACCCAAGAAACGGCCGCCCGCAGGTTCCAACCTTTGGTGTACCAGTAGATGCTGGCGGGTGAGTCACCGTACAGGTCGGTGAGCTTGATGGTCCGCTTGCGGATGAGGAAGTAATTAGTCGGCAAACATGATTCCCATGAGCGGACCGAGGAAGACGTTGAAGCTGCCGACCACGGTTAAAAAATTGCTGGCGCTGTTAAGTAGCGACCAGGGCTGTATGACGAAGACGAAGACGATGGTAAAGTAGCCCCCTCGGCGGATCGTAAACCATCGCGGTAGCAGCGCGGCTAGACCGATACCCGCGACTACACAGTTGGAGGCGATCACCATGCCAAATTGCGACAACATGAAAGCGATAGTGGCAAATGCGACCCCAGCGCGAGCGCCGGAATTGGCTTCGTTTGCGTACAGCATCGAGGGAGGCATAGGGCTGCCACAGCAGTTTCCCTTCGTCGGGGTTGAGCGTAGCCGCACAAGACGTGCAGATTATCCCGATACAGGCCACGATGATGGTTCCTAGGGGCACCATAATAAGCTGAGCGAGGACCTGGTCCCCTGGCTTCCGCGCATAGCGGGTGTAGTCGGGCTGAGACCACATATGCGTGGCGATACCTCCAATGTTTGCCGTGACCGCGGCTACGAAAGCCCAGCCCAAGTCCCCCCCTTGTGCAGGCTCGATACCAGAGACTTTGCGCACATCTGCAAGAAGGGCACCTCCACCTCCGGCGCGAGTGGTACACCAGATCAACAGCACAAGAACGGTCGTCGCCACCGTCGTCGAGGCGAAGAGGAACGGCTTGCGATAGTTCTCTGGGCTGAACCAGATCAGTGGTAGACAGAGCAGGAAGTACAGAACGAATGAGATGAGGTCATAGACTTTTATCGTACCGTCCGCAAGCTCAGAATCCAAATTGAGGTACGATGGCCAGATGCAGGTCAAGAGGACCCTCAAGCATTGGCTTCCATACCACGTGTTGGTGGCTGTCCATACAAAGGATAAGAAGACTCGGATAGCCTGGTCGCGAGATTAGTTCGCACAGCCTCAAATCTTGTTTGAGCAAGGTAAGGTGAGATATGAGGTCTAGGTTCTAGACTTACCATGGGAAATAGATAACCCCAAATGCCCCAATTCTGCTTCATCCAAAGCGGAAACCCGATATGTCACCTTGCGCCCGGGTGACCTCCAGCTATGCATACAAACCCGACAAAGGTGTGTGCGATGACGATTGCAATCATCGATTGCTTTGATTGCATTAGCTTACGGGTCTTTGACTCTCGTCATCTCAAGGAATGGGGTAAATTGCTTACCCAGACGTTGAGTCCCAGGGAGATCAAAGAAGAACCTGTCGTCCAACCTCCGACATTGAAAGATCCTGTGAACATTCATAACCCCACAAACTCCCAAGGCTAATATATTCTGTGGGGAGGAGGCAACAGACGAGTATCTTTATTGACGTAAATGTCCACGTCAGTGTCTGTGTCTCAATTTACCTCTACGCGTCGTATTAGACAACGGCTCCATGAAGAAGTCGACGCTATTGCTGTCAATTGAGCCGGATAATGAGGGAACCTTGGACAGACGGTATTCTGTCCTTTGGGGAAGGTTTCGATAACCGTGAAGAAATCTCACGAACACCAAGACAGGAATCCCATTGTCTTATGATTGTGGATTTTTCAAAGTTCATACATAGGATTACCTATCATACCCCATGGTACTCAGATAGGCATCGCATACAAAGATCTAGTCTCTAGATGAGAGATGCCACTTAAGGGATCAAGAAACCTCTTCTCTTTGCCCGTACCGCAGTCATTATTGGAGGCGTCTTGATAAGGAATCGGCAATACTGCGGTTTTGCTGGCCTCATGCAGATAGGCGACAGCAGGGCAATCCTTCTCGGTAGTTCAAAGTTGCGGTATCTTGTGAGATCTGACAAGAACCAATGTTGGCCAATGAAGGGCGGTTACCTCAACCAAGCTGATCAATTTTGCAGTCTACCCGTCTTGTTACCCGCGATAGGATGTCTCCGACGGGATGTGCTAGCCGAGCATTGTCGGGGCTCACATTCGAGTTGCCCGGATCATCTTCAGGGCATGAAGCATGCAGACGACAGTTATGTACTAGATGATTGAATCAGATTTCGCGCCCATACAAGACTTTCGAACACCGAATAAAACCAGTGGCATCGGAAAATAATTATTTAAGATTACGCTTTCCCTTGTGTTAGCCCTCCAGATCACATCATCACAGCTTTATCATGTCAGAGACTACCACAGTGTCAGACTCCAAGGCGAGAACCGTCACTCTTCATAATGGGCAAGTCATTAGCTTTAGATCCAACACATCGATAACCCTAGAAAAGATTCCAGTTATCGATGCGTCAGGAATATGGAGCGATGAGCTTGGGGATCGAACAGCTGTGGCCGAAAGAATACGAGAGGCCTTCAGGGGCATTGGCTTCTTCTACTTGGTTAATAATGTGAGCTCTGTGATCTTCTCAACGTTGGAATCTCTCATTGTGCTAGCACGAGACAAGGGGATTGACTCAAAGTTCGCAGACTTGACAATGACCGAAGCAAGACGCTTCTTTGCCCTACCGGAGGAGAAGAAGATGGAGGTCTTTACCGGCCTTGTCCCCAACGAGTACGTCGGCTTCCATCCGATGGAATGCTATAACCGCAATGGGTGGAAGCACCAAGATAAAGCCGCCTTTCGGTCATGAGTTCTGGGTGGCTTCTTCCGCTGATCGTTGGCAAGATTTGAGCGAGGCTTTCAACTGGGCTTATGACGCCCAGAAAGATCCCGAAGCAGTTGGCAAAACGGAAAAGTCCGTCAGCATCTGGCCTACTGATCTACCCGGTTTCCAGGATAACCTCTCCGCCTACCATACAGAGCTTCTTCGGCTCTCACACCGACTAACTCGGATCTTTGCCCTGGCTCTCCACCTGCCCGAAAATTACTTTGATGAATACGTCAAGCGTCCAGAGGCGGGGATGCGCATCCTCCACTACCCAGAGCAGAAGCACTCTGTAGACGAGCAGAACGGCATCGGCGCGCATACTGACGTCGAGTGCTTCACTATTGTCACTCAAGATACTTCTGGCGGTCTCGAGGTTCTCAGCAAGTCCGGCAACTGGGTCAGGGCAGATCCTATCCCCGGGTCCTTCGTTGTCAATATTGCTGATTGCTTTATGAGACAAACGAATGACTTCTTTGTGTCGACGATCCATCGGGTCATTAATAAGAGCGGGAACGAGAGGTACTCTGCACCATTTTTCTTCGGATTCGATAGAGCAAAGGTTCTGGAGCCTGTGCCGACATGCGTGAGTGAGAGTAATCCGATGAAATACCCCGTCATGACGGGAGGGGAGTATTATGCCTGGCGCACGAACAGGCAAAAGGCTAGTCGTGCTTTGAGTTCGAAGGTTAAATCTTCATAATAGTTCTTCGTATTTTCATCCATGATCTGACTTTGATTTTATTTAAGGTGATATCATCAAATACTTGCGCACTTGGCCACATTTACGTCTCGTTTGACGTTCCGTATGGCCAAGTAGAACTGCTTAGCAAGCTAGTCGCAAAGGAAAATTTCCATACAAGTTAAGTACGGCTCTTCTTTCACTTGTCACTTGTCTAGCTGCTGTCGGTCCGGCCCGGCAATTAATGTCGCTTTTGTGGCAGAATTTGCTCGCTTGAGTAACGCGTCTAGTCTTTAGAAGAGATGTGGAAGGGTTCATAGATAATTAGATACTTCAGGCCGTGGTGAATAGGGCTACAAAATAAGTAGTATAATGCCTGTTGGGCGAGTTGAATGATACGCAAAAGTTGTTGATGTACGGATAGGAAGACAACCATTAGTGAACGGGCTGGATTATTAATACCAAAAGTCATTGATAAGACACGGTGGGCCAATCACTGCTTGCTCGGGAGTTTGCCATTTGTCATTCTGGGTATTACTCGGACAGCCATCAATAAGGTTCATTGGTCCTGATTCATCGTCAAGCCGGCGGAAGAGGATGAAGTTTTGAAGCTCCCGTCGGAGGCCCCGTCAAGTGGTCCTTTAAAGAGGAGGAAAACCCCGACTAGCTCGTGCTAAGATGGTAAAAACAGAGTAGTCTAGTTAATTCAGTGTAAAATTCCATGGATTCAGTGAGTACAAGATGCGAAACTAATTCTCTAGACATCAGGCCGCGCCGTTCCTGCTTTGGCTGGTTAAAGAGGACTCTAGAGACCCCCTCATCCCCTGTTTTCCTACTGACAATACCCGTGCGCCGTAAAGCAGCCCACGAAGCGTTCCTGGTTTCATCTTACTATTTTACTTGTGTAAACGATGCATCTCTTGCATTTCAGGACTTCAATGACAAAATAATACCTTTGCGTCAGTGATTTCGTTGCGTTGTGCGTGGTCGGAAGGAGCGGGCGAGGCTTACTGTGGTTTAGCCCACTTAGTACAAAGCTTAGCACTCCAAAAGGGGGGAAAGCGAATCCGGAACTCAACTTTTGACTGTAGCTGTTTCTTAGAGTTTTCTCTACTTAATTGATCACGAAAACAGTCATATTATTCAGTGCCGCGTATTTTCATTACATCTGGATACTTAAGCTCACGTTATCCAGTTTCGCTATACACATTTGACCTTAGAGTTACATCGCTCCCAAGGCCGGTCATTGAAACATAAAAACATCCGCCTAATTTCTCCTCACTCGCCGCCTTATTGTACTTGAAATTTGACTTCACCAGTCAGTCAAAATGCTCTTCCTTCTCATAAATCCGGCTTACTAACATTAAAAGTCCAATGTAACTCGGCAACCCTTCCGCTCGCCCTGTCTAGCACAGTCTTGGCCGAATACATCACCGTCTTCCACGCCAGCTGTTCACCCGCACCACCAGCCGCATACAACGACAGCCTGCGCAACTGGAGGCAGAAAACCTGCGAGACAGAATTGAAGGGGACCTATTACGATGGAGGCGGCCAGTGTCAGGTTGTGGATCCCGTCACCGCGGGCACTAAGAAGGTTTACCACCCAAGCTTAGGCGCATCGGGTCAGCCCAACATCAAGACGAGGTGCACCTGGTCGTAATGAGTGATGGTACAAGCTGCATGGCACGCGATAACTATAAGAATGAATTGAATCTGATGAAGATTTATCATGTTGATGTGATCTTGACAGAAGTGGTGATGTAGAGCCACTCGGCCGGGCGCGATCTCGATGGCGGATGCATGTCCGGATCCCGCCCGGCATGGTGGAATTCAGTGGGGCTGGGTCCACAAACCTAGCTCGCCTTGTGAATGCGACAGGCAGAGGAATTGATTTCAGTGAGCTCTAGGTTACGTCACTGGTTTTGAGGCAATAGTAATCGCTGTTTCGTGGGTGATTATGTGTTGGGAACTTAGCCTTTCGTGCTTGAAAACCTTTTCAGGCTCATCAACCGTTATTGCTTCACTATCGAACCTATTGACAAGCTGCAGTCATCTCTGTCGGAAATGATGAATCACTTTGAAAATACATGTTCTTCACCACCATGCAAATGTCTGAAAGTCCGGAAAGAAGGTTAAAACAGCGAGACTACTTTGCGCTTATTTCCGAAAACTCACAGGCTGAGTTGGGGTCTAGAACGTTGAGGTGCTCCCGAACCACCTTAAGTCCACAATGTTTCTCATCGGGCCACTTTTATGACACTATGAGGCGACAAATTCCATTAAACTATTCCATTTGACGTAAATACACGTATCACTGGACCCTTTGACGCTGCTATTGCGTTCACCTTTACATCTGAGCAGTGTTGGCTATGACGTTGTATAGACTAAGTCAGACGCAGGTTGACCGTCTCTCAAACGTATAAGTCAAGAGCAGGCATCGAGACCAAAGAGGTTCTTATGAATCATAGTAAGATACCCATCAGATCATACATTCTTGAAGACGAAACCGCATTGAATCAATTCTAAATATCGTCCCGAAGTTACATCAAAATTACAACTACCTTACGACACTACCGTTCAACACTCTCAATATGGCAGACCAATTTCCCCAACAAATGCGCGCAGCAACCATCAAAGACTTCAACAAAGGCTACGAAGTAAAAGACGTAAAGGTTCCCGCCGAACTCGGTCCAAACGATGTCCTCGTCAAGATTGCTGCCGCAGGCTACTGCCACACAGATCTCCAAGTCCAGCAGGGCGTTTACGCCTCCGCCGGCGCGAAGCCAGGTCTCGTTGGTTCCCACGAACCCGCTGGCACCATCGTCAAGCTCGGTTCCGAAGCAGGCAAGCAGGGCCTACAAGTAGGCGACCGCGTCGGCTCCATCAACACCTACGGCTGCTGCGGCAAGTGCAACTCGTGCAACCAGGGGAAGCAGGTCTGCGATAACCTCGTCGGCGTGCTGGGACTGACCCTCGACGGCGGATTCGCGCAGTACATGAAGGCCGACGCCCGTGTCGTGGCCAAGATTCCCGAGTCAATCCCCTGGGCTGAGGCCGCGCCTTTATTCTGCGCCGGTGCGACTGTCTACGGTGCACTTTGTGCCGCGCAAGGCCAGAAAGACCAATGGCTTGTCATTATCGGCATCGGAGGCCTGGGACACCTCGGTGTACAGTATGCCAAGGCATTGGGATACAAGGTCATTGTCATCGACAATAGACAAGAAGGTCTCGACCTAGCCAACGACGTGCCCTCACACCTGAAGCCCGACCGCACGTACCTAATTGACACTGAAGAGTCTCAGAAGAAGGTCGTCGAAGAGCTCCAGACTTCATTTTATGATACCAACCCCGGCGTCGACCGCGTCGTCATCACGACCGAAGCACGGCCGCTCGTCAGGTTCGGACAGCAATTCTTGCGCAAGGGTGGTGTACTGGTCGATGTCGGTCTCCCTGCCGACGGACCTTTCGAAGTCGATCCCTTCGCGCTGAATTTCAAGGAGCAGACTGTTCGTGGTGCGTTGATTTGCACTCCTGAACGGAGCAGAGAGATGGTTGAATTGCATGCGAAGAATGGTTGCAAGACGCACATTGAGAAGACGTATGGTGTCGACCAGGCCAATGAGATGGCGGAACACTACTTGTCTAAGCAACTCAAGGGCCGTTTGTGCATGGTTTTCTAGAGGGCTAGGAGATCAAAACAAGGCATGGACTGGTGTAATGATAGTAGCTTTTTGAATGATAAATGCGTTATAAGATAATGATATAAAAGCTCGTGATTGAGTCTGCTGATGCACCGGGAGTCTGAACCCCTTGCCACTAGTTCGGAGATGAGGGAGGTCGCACTTTAACGCTCATAAATGATGCGGATGGTTGGGCCGTCTCCTCGGTGGTCAGAGCCGTTAAGATCGTCTCAGAATTTGTACCTCGACTTTCTTTGGACTGGCATTCCCGTCATCAAGACATTGTCTGATCCCCCGCGGGCCCTATCGCCGGCGGGCGCTTGTAAGACTCGTAGTTAACAAGCCCGTATCCATGAAGCTTCTCGTACAACGCGGTGGCGTAACATGCATTATAGTACTCGAAGCCTACGTATCTCTTCGAACTGTCATCAGCCTCAGGGTATCCGTCTTCATTCTGAGGCTTGTAGCTCTGCACGGTGTCTGGTCTCCAGGAACCATCAACGACAGTGACAACCATCGCAGGAAGCAACGGTCGGAAGTATGGATGCACGTGACCATCGTCTTCTTCTTGTAACTGAACAACGGTGGCGAGAGTTTGCTTGTCGACGTATAAAAAGAAGCGAAAACGGGGTAGCCCTGCCCCGGTTTTGCTCCAGGAGAAGCCATCGCCGGTGGGGACGTTCTGATTTGAAATCCATTCTTTGAAATGTTGCCTGACATCCTGTCTCGAGGCCTTCTCAAGGTTGGCGCGATTATCAATGCCATGAAAATCGAGGTACTGTTCTAACAGCTCAGTTCGGCGAGTCTCGACAAGATAATCATGAGCAAAGTCCCTGAGCTGCGAGAGTCTTCTTCCCTGCTGTGAGACGCAGCTGGCGACTCTTAGGGTTGCGTGATATTCTCTGGTGAAGGTCAGGGAAAACTCTGGCGTGGGACGATTCCCGTTGGAGGTTGCTGCCACGTCCAGAAAAGAGGTAGGTGTCGGTTGCTCTTTATAAGCGGTCGGTGGTAAAGTTGGGGATGGATGTCTTGGCTGCCCTGTCCACCTCGACGCTCTTGGTGACATAGGCGATGTTGGTTTCGCCCCGCTCACACTTGGATCTTACAGCGTTTTCAATCGATTGCTCTCTTTGATGCAGAGGTTTCTCTGAGTTGGGTCGCGGAAGGAAGCCTGACCACTTACTCTAAACTAGGGAAAGGGGGAAGTTCTAAGGCTCTATTGACGGGTCAGATCTCCGGCCTAATACTCAGAATCTCAATCCTAATAAGGGCTTGACACCAATGCCTCCGCTGCTGATCGATTAGATTGTCTTGGGCGACGAAGTTTTGTTCGTTTGAGGCTTGTCATAAACAACATCATGATCAACTTTTTGCTGCAGTAGCTCGTTGACTCGAAGACTTAAAACGACTATTTTGTGAGACTAAATATTGATTCTTCCCCTGTCGAATCTCAACGTACAGTATCAGTCCAGCCCCCGCTCTCAGACGCAGGCGGTAGAAATTCATCATTAAATATCATAGCGGTCGGTCTCATCATGAACAGGACGATACGTAAAATAATCAAAGGCCGCACGTCTCGCAGTACCATTCAAATCAGACGCAGCAACACCAACAAACGCACCCGTAAAGCTTCCATGCGCCTGGTGCCCACCACATTCATCCGAGATAATGGAAGCATCGTACACCGGACCGACAGCCTTGAGCTCCTCGCCCTCAAGAGCATAATAGAACTGGAGCTTCGGTCCGCGGATTGTCAACGCAAGTTTCACTTTGCCCGTATCAGGCAGCGGTACCGCCTCTGGAAACGGCATCGTGAGGTCGCTGTCGGGCCACGAGGCCTCGGAGCTTTGAATCAACAACTCGCGTTTCCCGTCCTCGTGCGCGGTGACGGTCAGGTAGAAGAAGTTGTAGCGGCAGTAGTACGCCGTCAACCCCGCAAACTCGCGTTCGTCGGTGGGCGCAAAGTCGACGGTGGTCTCGGCGTCGTAGGAGAAGTGCGTCTGCCTGCGGGCAACGAGCGCCTGCTCAAACCAAGATCCGATCGACTCCCTTCCAATAAGCGTGAGCTTCCCGCCGTCGGTTGAGAAGATACGTTCGGGCTCTGGCGTCCGCAGCCATTGGAAGTCTTTGGGCAGGCCGTTCTCAAAAGTGTATTTCTTCTCCGCCCAGTACGAAGTGTCGTCTCTGGTTCCAGGTACTTCGACGTACAGAGACGGTACTGGGCCGTTCTTGACGTAGAGCCAGTCATCGTCGCCCCAGTACGCCTCCTGAATCGCGGTTTCGCGCCCGAGAACGCAACGCTTCTTCTCCGTCGTGGGACGCCCCGTCAGGTGAACCATGTACGTCTTGCCGTCGGGCGTGTCCACGATATCGCCGTGGCCAGCGCGCTGGAGCGCCGCATCAGGTGCATCTTTGGACGTGATGACGTACTTGTGCGGGTGAAGCTCGTATGGACCCCAGAGATCGCGGGAACGAGCGAGGGTGCAAGCGTGCTCGTACGCGGTGCCGCCCTCGGCGGTCAAAAGGTAATACCAGCCGTTGCGCTTATACAGGTGCGGGCCCTCCACAAGAGCCAGCTCTGTACCACGGAAGATGTTCTTCTTTGGGCCGACGAGCTTTCCGGCTTTCGGGTCGAATTCCTGGAGCACGATGCCGGTGAAGGCGTGGAAGCGGCGGCGGTGGTCCCACATCATGTTGACGAACCACTTACGGCCGTCGTCATCGTGAAAGAGGGACGGGTCGAAGCCGGACGAGTTAATGTAGAAGGGGTCAGACCAGGGCCCTTCGATGGCTGGCGCGCTGACAATGTAGTTGTGAGTGTCCTTGAAGGATCCGTCCTTGCGCTTGACATCGGTGAAGACGAGCCAGAACTTGTCGCCGTCGTGGGAGAGGCAGGGGGCCCAGACACCGCAGCTGTCTGGGTCGCCGCGCATGTCGAGCTGGCTTTTGCGACTCAACGGCCTCGTTACAAGCTCCCAGTTTGCCAGGTCCTTGGAGTGGTGAATTTGGACGCCGGGAAACCATTCAAAGGTTGATGTCGCGATGTAGTAGTCATCTCCGACTCTCAATATCGAGGGATCCGGGTTGAACCCAGGAAGAATTGGGTTTCTAACTTGAGGCATTGTGGACTCGTTTTTCGAGAGGACAACTATTTCTGGTGATCAATGCAGGAATTCGAGAACCAAGCCAACAGTCACCTCCGAGGCAACGAAGGTCGAGGTCAATATTTATCGAAAACGGCTCTTCAAAGCCAACTTAGCCAAGAGCGAGTTGAGCCTTTGAGATGATTGAACCCCACGCCTCCACAAGTTGCATTTAGCCGGGAATGAGTGATTCGTGAGAATGTCTACCGAAGGAACTCCACTTGCTAACTTGTGTGGATTGTGGAATTTTACCCCGCAGGGATTGAGGGGAGAAGTTGGAGAAGCATGATGCTCTTCTCCGCACAGAGGGCTACGCGTTAGACACGCCTCATGTTGGAAAGCATGGACACTTTAGACGGAGAGTTTTTGAAACTTCATTGTTTACAAGTTTGCGAAGAATAGAAACGACGATGGAAGATTCAAACAGGATTTCGGCCAAGACGCGTTCATGACACAATCACAAGGTAACGTCACTGGAAGCTGTTGTTGGCACTGGCGGTAGAAGAAGATGAGAAATGAAATCAATCTTTGGCTAATCCGGTCGAAACCGCTGGTATTCTGTCAATTTTCCCTGCTATTCCCTAGTAAAGTATATCCAAGAATCATGAAAAGTGTGCTACCACCGTTCAAGGAAGGGGGATGGCCTGCTTGTGGTTGACAAAGACACCCTCGGGGTCGTAGACAGTCTTAAGCTGCTTGAGACGGTCAAAGTTGGAGCCGTAGAGACGGGAGCTCCACTCGGCCTCAGAGAGCTCGGTATCGGCATAGTTGACGAAACCACGGAGGGGCGCGCCGCCGGCAACGAGAGCATCCTCGAAGGGCTTGATAAGTCCCTTCATATAGGTAGTGCCGTCAGCCGGGTAGGAGGTAGCATCAACAGAGTTGGCCTCCCAGCGGATGAGCCAGAGGTTCTTGCCGTGGGCGTAGGCGGTGTCGGCGTCAGAGATGTCGCGCGAGACGCCGCCCCAGAGATCAAGGAAACCGGACTTGCGGAGGTCGGTGCGGTTGAAGGCAATGGTGGTGCTCTCGTAGAGGGTCTTGGCCTGGGCCTCGGTCAGGGGGTGGTCGGTGGTGATGGTCAGGGCCTGGGTGTAGAAGGAGCGGCCGCCGAGGGTGCCGCCGTTGGGCTGGTTCATGCCGGCGCCGGCGACGGCGACCTCCATGTCCCAGAAGGGCAGCTCCGTCTTAGCGACAGTGGCGTTGCTGCCGATAGCCTTTAGGGCAGTGACGAGGGGCGCGATGACGGTGTCAAAGTCGGCCGGGTTGCCGTAGAAGTATCCAGTGCCGGTGTAAGGGGGACCGCTGAGGGACCAGCGAAGAGCAAGTTCATCAGGGCAGTCCTTGGAGAGGGAGAACTCCTGGATGGCGATGACGGCCTTGGCAGCGGCTGTGGAGTCGAGCTGGCCGCCGGCGATGGTGAAGTTGACGGCGGTGTCGAAGAGGGGCTTGTGAGTGTTGGTGGTCACGGACAGAAGGACACCGTAGGAGGCACCGGCACCCTGAGCGGCCCAGAAGAGGTCAGAGCCCTTGGCGGCGTTGACGATGGTGCCGTTGTACAGCATGTACTCAACGGACTCGAGGTTATCCATAGGAGTACCCAGGTGGCGGGAGGAAGAGCCATAGCCACCGCCGATGCTGGAGCCGGCGAGACCGACATGAGCGCCGCGGACGTGGGGGAAGTGGCGGCCGTGGTTGTCCCAAAGGTCCTTGAGAACGGGACCGACGTGGGAACCTCCGCCGTAGGTGAGGCGGTTGGTAGCGGCGTCAAAAGAGACGGAGTTGAAGGCAGCCATGCTGATTACCAAACTGCCCGAGTTTCCGAAGCCGTAGGCCTGGAACGAGTGGGCGGCACCGAGGGGAGACGCCGAAGTGGAAGCATTCCGAGCGCAGTCAAGGGACAGGGCGACTTGGTCCTTGTTCTCGGGGAAGGAGATGGCAGCCGGGTCGACCTTGATGCGCTTCTGGAAGCCGGTGGTCTCATCGGCCCAGGTAGCATCGGTGCTGATGACGTTGCGGACACCGGCGGTGGTCAAGCAGGACTGCAGAGCGGCGGCCTTGTTCTCGGCCTGCGCGCTGACAAGAGCGGGAGAAGCACAAAGGAGCGAAGCGACGGCAAAGCGTCTAAGAGAGAATGTGGAATCCATGGCTGTAGTATGTACAGGTCTATACAGCCTGGTAGTAAAGAAACGAATGTAAGGATCAAAAGATGGAGATCGTGAAGACTTGAGCTGTGAGGCTTAAGGACGCAAACCCATGATCAGAGTCCGAGTCTTACGCGGGTTCGTCTTATACTTAGCGTGGGATATATGGGACCATCTCGTTGAGGGCCCCTCTACTCCGTACAGGCTACTCGTACGGATATTCACGTAGAGACGCCTTAGGAACTGGGGATCGGTCTCGGGTCCTCGGCCGTCGCCTTACACTCGATATCCGTCTCAAAGTCAAAATATCTCTCCAAGCCAGGGCCACGGTGCTACCCGACCTTGGCGTCTGTCCCCTCCCTAACTTGGCGTAGTTCCACTGTCAACGACTCCACGACCAATTCACTGAGGCTCCAGAGTCAGGGAGAAGTATCGATCACGCCTTGTTTAATCATATCAATCAATCTGGTTCTGTATTAGGTCTTGGCGCTGACCGCTCAGCCTCTTGACCTACTCAAAGCGTAGAACCTTGTCCGGGCGATTCACCCCATGAAGCAGGCCAAACCTAGCTTCCAAGCGTCTTCCTTAGGTCGCCGTCAGTCTGGAACCGGAGCCCGTCCCCCTTTTCGGCACTACCGACCACCCCGGCGCCCGTTTTTTAAGGTTTTGTCATTGGGGCGCAAAAAGGCGCCAGATATTCTTCAGACCAGGCACAGCAGAAGTAGTGTGTAGCAGCGGCAATAGTCGACACCAAGGGGAACGGTTAACGCCAACTGTTGGCCCCCACACACTCGCGGAGTTTTGACCCTTACCACCTTGGGGAGCGCACGCGGAGTTTAGCTACTGACCGTTATAGCAACTAACACACGGTTTGGTCTTGGCGATGAGGCGTCTTGTTAAACAACGTTCGAAAGGCGAGTCAGAAGACTGAGGAACAACAGGCAAAAACTGGAGGGCCCCTGAAATCTCCGTGAATACCGGCACGTTGGGAGGAAGAGTCTTGGCAGGTTCCAGTTGAAAGTTGGGCTTTGCAATTGCGACTCTGAAGCTCGGAGCCATCCGATTGCATTCTTTACCTTTTGTGTCTCTATATTAACAGGTTTCGGATCCCCTCAGGTTCACGATCCCAGATGAAGGAGTGCTATTGCGAAGACTTGGCAGACTAGGAAGCAGAAATTCCCATCGCTCTTTTCAGAAAAAAAAGACTTGGACCAGAAGAGTCCGAATCCACTCATTCTCATCCTTTCCATCACCAACCTCGTTTGCAGTTAAATCGCCGCTTACCCACCTCTCGGTTACGTTTGACCTGCCTGTTTTCTGCATCACCACATTCGCTCATTACACCAAAATCCACTCATTTTGTCCATCCTTTCCCATTCCTTCATTCACTTGAGCGCATTTATTTCTTCCCAGACTGCCCTTTTCCGCTTACACATTCGGCTTCTAATCCATCCACCATGCGCACCTCACCCATGAAGAGCCTCTTGGCAGGTTCCGCCTTTCTAGCAGCCTCCTGCAACGCCATCACCCTCTACGCAGCCGACTCGGGCGGAAATGTCACGACCCTCTCCCTCACTACCGGCGCCAACGCGAGCTTATCCGTCGCCTCTAAGTCGGCAGACTGTGAGGTCAACCCAGCCTGGCTCACGCTAGACTCGGCCAACCGGATCCTTTACTGCCTCGACCGGGGCTCCAACTCGGTTCCCAACGGCTCACTAAACTCCTTCTCCATTGGGGATGGAGGCGCCCTGACCCGCATCGCTCGCATCCCGGCGCCCGCCAGCGGTGTCGCTGGTGAGATCGTCACCACTGAGTCTGGTGCTCGTGGTTATGTTACTGCTTCATAGTAAGTTCCAAGCTGTCAACGTCGAAATAAGCACTGCAATTGTGTCCGTGTGTTGTTTATTTTGGCGCTTCCGGTGGGATAGTTAAGCGTCTCTAGAAGAACTTCCGCAAGGCCTCCCACCGGCTACTCGGACTTTGACTCCCACCGGTTGCTCGCACTATGACCTGCAACTTAATCTGTACCTTAGCGACATAGTAAACAAAAAGTTTCAAGCTGACATGAAGTCTCAACTAGCAACAAGAGCGCAGTCTCCGTCATCGCTCTCGGCGAGAAGGGAGCTCTCCCGGGCACCGCGCCGCTCCAGGAGTTCTACCCAACCCTCGAGAAGCCCGGCCCGGTGACCGCTCGTCAGGACCTCAGCTACCTTCACCACGTCATCATCGACCCCAAGAACCAATATGTCCTCCTCGCCGACCTCGGCGGTGACCGGGTCCGTGTCTACACCAAGGACCCGAACAGCGTCGCCCCGATCAAGGAGGTCGACGGCCTCGTCACCGGCCCCGGCGTCGGGCCCCGCCACGGCGTCTTCAAGACCATGGCCAACGGCGACGTCGTCTTCTTCTTCAACGGCGAGCTTGACCAGCTCATTTACTCGTACAAGGTCGAGTACAAGGAGACCGGCCTCGCCTTCACCAAGATCTCGTCCATTCCCTCCGTCAACGCCGACTACCCTGCCACCAAGGCCCCGACAAGCGAGATTGCCATCACTGTGAGTTTTTTTCCGTTCTTGGTCCCCATTTCCTATTTCATTTTTTATTTTTTTCGAAAGAATTGTCCCCCCCTGCCCTGTCGCAGATCTTTTTCTAGGCTTTATTTCAATCCTGGGTCGGCCCCCACGGCCTCATGCACCTCCCAAATTAGGTCCTGCGGGCGCAGTCTGCATCCGGATTGATAATTATTACTCTATTGTGGGAACTTCTTGACTGACAAGGTTCTTTCTCTTTCTGTTCACACAGCCCGACCAAAAGTTCATCATTGTCTCGAACCGCGATGTCTCGTTCCGCGACTCCCCCGTCCTCGGCTCTGGCCCTTCGGACACAATGTCCACCTTCGCCATCAAGGATGACGGCTCCCTCGAGCTGGTGCAGCTCGCTCCCTCCGGCGGCTGGTCCCCCCGCCAGTTCTCCATTAACAAAGCCGGCGACCTCATCGCCGTCGGTCACCAGAACAACCGCACCGTCGTCATCTGGAAGCGCGACCTTGTCTCAGGCAAGATCATCACCGAAGCTGAGGGCGGCAAGGTTGGTCAGGTCACTCTCACTGGTGCTGTTGTCGCCACCATCTTTGATGAGTAGTGGGTGCGCCAAAGCAAGTGTCAAGAAAACATAGACCCCATTGAACCAAAAAAAAAAAAAAAAAAAAAAGAGAACTAAAACATAACACTCAAACTCCGTTCCAACGTCCTATCGTGATACTTCCGGCGATTCATGTATTATGGGATGCGTAAGCACAATGACGGGAAAACTTTCGCCAGATTGGGAAATGCTACGATGATAGCTGTGGGAACCCGTCAAATTAGCTGTCGAGCCTCAAACCTTGTTAGAATGTCTACATTCTGGGGGCTGAAGCGCATGTCGCAAAACTTGCCGCTGTCGTACGTCACGACGTCTGAATTTCATCACACAGTGAGAAGCTCAGATTTACCCTTCATATTATCACTTGAATATCAGTTAGTTGGTTCGTCTATGACATTCTGATAGTTGTCACTCCAGTTGAGTTTAGGCAAATAATTAGCAACTCTATTACTTTCAGATGAACCACCAACCTGCGACTCATCACATATCCACACGAAGTACGGACGTATGATACTCACGCTCCGCATCACTAGAGTGTTCAAAGACATCGCCAAATCAATTATTGCTTGGCGCAATCTTCAACAAGGTGATATTTGTTGTCCTGCTGCCCAAGACTATGAGATGCCATTTCGGGAGTTCCGACCTCATCTCGATTTATTGACTCATATAACCAGCATGGCCGATTTCATCTCTTCAAAAGTTTGCAGCACCTATCAGTCATGCTAACGGCCATTTCTTTACCCCTGAGCCTTTGGAAATTTAGTTTGAGGAATTTGCATACGACAATAAAGATCACGTAGTAAGACCCCTCGAACCAGGTTCCGATGTGTGAGGCTATCCGCATCGCGATTAAGTGCTCTAGATGCCCACCACACAATTCAATTCGCGAACTATTCAGGGCACCTACGTTGCTATGTTCTAAATGTTTTGTTACAACTGCTTCCAATTGACAATGTGGACCACTTACAGCCTATGCACGGCGGCTAATTGGGTAAATTCGGAATGCCATGCAGTAGCGCTTATGCATAGCTACTTGGTTTCTACGAATAGGCATCGCCACTTCCTTCGTTTCTGGAACTAAAAAAAAGCGAATGCTGATGCCTAACAGAGCAAATTTCGGGTTTGATATGAAAATCGGCCACAAATCTCCTAAAAACACCCAGTATGCGTCCTTAAGGCATGGTGTTGCTAGAACTGTATTGATCGGCCAACTGAATTACCATGAGGAACTCTGTAAACTCATTGCGCAAAGATCTAAAGGATTGCTGGGAACTTGACGTTCCCGCATATGAACATCCGCCCATCGACCGCGATACACAAGAGCATCGCTTCCTCATCCTCCATCCTTGTCCTGGCGACAAGAGCGATCCACAGAACCACGTGAGATGCAGCATAGAAGTGCGGCAGCTCGCCAATACCGGACCTTTTATCGCCGTCAAAGATAGTAGAGGATACCGGCTGCTGCAGGATGCCATCGAGATTGACGGCAAAGGACTAGTAGTTCCGGCCTCGGTTGAGGTCTTTCTCAGGTATTTTCGTGGTCACCGTCTGCCTGTGACGCTATGGATCCGGCATATCTGCCTTAAGGAGTTCTCCTCCGGGGAGGAGAAGAAGTGGTACTGGACCCGCGACTTTCTCGACTCAATGTACGCAAAGGCCACGCAGGTCGTTAGCATGACCGAGACCGTCACAGAGTTGATCGAGAGGGGTATAGTCGAAAGAAGAATGCAGGAAAAGTATCGAGCATGGGACAAGACCTGGCATTATATCGGCGACGAGTCGCAGCCGCCGCGAAAATTCACCTTGCCTACTGTCTATCCGATCAAGCTAGGAAAAAGTCCATCTAGTGTTGCGCCCGTTACGAACCACGACTATGTCCCGCTCGACACGCTCGTCGACGAGATCCGCATGCTCGTCGTCACACCTTCAGAGGACCGCGATGCACAAGTCATCACCCATCTGGCCCACTGCCCCATGGTGTGCGAGGTTGTCTACCATGCCTTGTCATACACCTGGGGCAATCCTGGCGATACGGTCGAGATCGTCGTCAACGGCCAGAAGATGCAGGTCCGACGGAATCTGGAGCAAGCCTTGCGTAGCATACGGAGCGAGAAATTGGCGGTATCCATCTGGATTGATGCCGTATGCATCGACCAGCTCAACGTTGCCGAGCGCACCAGACAGGTGCCGCGCATGTTTGATATCTACGACCGCGCATCCCAAGTCATCTGCTACGTTGGTGAGCACAGCAACGAAACTGATAAGGCGCTTGAGTTTGTGTATCCGATGGACCAGCTCAAGATTGAGATGAACGAAAAGGGCGAGTATGACATCGGAAAGGGGAACGTCAAGATTGGTCCGGACATCTACCCTGGGCGCTGCGCGGCTTTATACAAGTTTTTGTGTCGTCCCTACTTCAGACGAGTCTGGGTCGTCCAGGAGGTTGCCATCTCCTCAGATCCCGCGGTAATAGTTGATAACCGAGAAGCCGTCGCTTTCGGATCCCTCGATGCCGCCGCGTACAATCTACAAGCCATGATAGCCTTCAACCCGGTTCTCAGAACGCAGATGATGAGCGCAGACCCGCAACTAGATCAGTTTGGTCTATCGTACGACGAGCTCATCTTCATTCGTAAGCTCTTCTACTTTAGGCATCTGATGGCTGGAGGCAGACTTTATGAGTCCCTCTTCCCTCCAAATGTGAGGAAGGATAGTCCCGGCTTTCTCGAGGCTGCCATCCTCACACGAGACTTTCAGGCTACTGATGGCAGGGACAAAATCTTCGCTCTGTGGAACTTGGCAAGGGATAAGAGGGGTCTTCAGTTCAAGATGGATTATAATAAAAGCCGCCAGCAGGTCTTCCTCGATTTCGCAACGGCCTGGTCCACGCAGCACGGGAGTCTCGATATCATTGCCGCCTCTGAGCCGTGGCATGATACAGATGGCTTTTACAACCTCGTACCGTCGTGGTGTCCGGACTGGGCTGCCCCTACAGCCACAAGCTGCCTGGTTCGTCGAGAGAGAATTCCCATGAGGCCCATGATGCGGATGGACGATTTGGACGGCGAGCTATACTCGGCAGATGGAGGGATCGGGCAGCTTCGCGACTTGGAGGAGCTCTTCAGTTTCGCAGGGGACATTCTCAGCTGCCGCGGTGTCATCCTGGACGAGATTGACGAAATTATCGATGATCCTGGTGAGATCCCCTCGGGACACACGTTCCAGCCGCCGGACCCCGACGCATTCTACAAGTTTCAAGAGTGGACGGCAGCCATACCAAAGATCTATCAAAACCGTGAAGACAACAATTACACTGATCCGTTGCAAGCAGCCATCGCCATGTTTCACGGCGACGTAACCCCGGCCTGGGAACGCTGCGACCGGGACCCGGATAAGCTGGAAGCCCTCGGCGCTCGCTATAACAAGACCAAGGAGCAGAACGAGTGGTATAACTATGACTGCATCACTGAAAAGTCGCGCCATATCCCGACGCACGAGTGGCCTTTCAGCTATGAAGGGCGTCCGTGGTTCGATATCGTACAGTCGGTGCTGCGAGGGAGGGCGCTCTGTATCACGAAAAAGGGTTACATGGCCCTCCTGCCTGCCTACATTTCGGATACAAAGTCGGGCAAACCGTGGCTTTTGGCCTTGATAGCGACGTGCTCTGTGCCGGTTTTGCTGCAAGAGATTGACGGTGTAGATGGACAGACTGTGTACAGATTTGGTGGCACCTGTTTTGTCCAGGGATGGATGGAAGGAGAAATGCTGAATTCCGGGAAAACGGAGTCACCGGCTGGATTTTGGTTCACAGACGAGGCAAAGAGTCGTAGATTGTGTATTCGTTGAGGTCTTCTCGTGGACTTAAGAGCCTTTGAAGCAACACAATGAGAAGTGGCGCGGCTGTCTATAGCCCCTTTTCCCTTGCTGTGCCACATTATAAACCCCTGAAAATATCAACGGCGAGAGCTATGACCATGCTTTGGTCTTTGCTGGTAAGGATCAACCGGGTCTATTTACGTTGACGACCGTATGAGGTGTGTTCAACACGGAGCAAACTTCCAATGTAGACAGACTGACACCCGCAGGAAAATAGCACTTACTTGATGAGAAGAGAAGGTTCAAGATTTTGTCAAACCAGAAATCGTTAAAAGCCCGTTCGGCTTAGTACGAGGTAGAGACTTAAACATTGGTGGACATTTGGAGTTTCAGAAGTGTAACTTTGAGACTTGATCTGCCAGGCTTGAACACCCTGGCAGATATCTATGGATTATCACCTCAAATCCCAATTAGTGGGCACGGAAGGTGTTTGTAGGACCGATATCGATGCCAATGTACTGTGAACTCGGTCGTCCCGTTCGGTGCCGCCGCACCCTGCATAGCAAACACGTCAAAATTCGAAGCAATTCAGCACCAGGCACTACAACCTTCGTCCCATCATGGAAATACGAGCCTTTTCCAGGCGAGATAGTCCACTTCAACGGCACAGTCGAGGGGGTCCTCGCCCATCTCAAGCAAATCAACCCCGATTACAGACTTCCTGACGACGCTGCCGACGTTGCCGGTCCGAGAGGCAGAGGATCAATTCGGTCCGTATTGTCTTCGCTCCAACGACGAAGCGAGCAAACCATTGTTGAAACCACCGTCACCAAGGACATTGTAACTCGCAACGACACCAAGCCCTCAAACGTCGCATCCATCGTCGCCGCTGGAGTGACGCTTCTCCTTCGGGTACCGGGCCAGCCTCAAGCAGGCCCCGGTCCGGAGAGCTGTGGCCGGGTCAGCTGTAGCTACGGTACGGCCATTTGGTTTTGCAATAATGTGAGTTTGTCTGGGGCTTTCCTTCAAGCCTTCTTGATATCCGATCCAATTGAATATTGGTAGCTGACAGCGCGCCGCGACGCGGGATATCCAAAACCCTTTTGCCATCAAACTTGATAGTTTCAAAGACATTGCGACGATGGCGTCTCAACTTTCCAGGCTTTGCTCTGTGAACGGTTCCGAGGGGTTCAGCGGCAAGGCTTTTCATCCCACTGACAATTGGAGCGTTATGATTCGCGACTCGAAATGTTAGGTGCATACTTAGTATATGCGGACTCATATGAGATCAGTGAGATTGTGTGTAGGCAAGAACCGAGATGGATGGTGTTGTCACCTACGAGATTGGTTCTTCAGATGTATTATAGAAAATAGTACGAACCATGCGTAATTGTAAGAGGCTTCTAGCGCATTGCTTCTCTTCTGCACATTCTGCTAGTACCAGGTTTCCCATTTTGGTGACAGAATAACACACTGGACCAAAGACTAGACGTGGTAGATTCATCTCGGCAGTCGTCTCGAACTTGCTCATACATATTCTCTGCCAATCACAGCAGCTATCCATTCCTGAATCTCATGCAACCACAGCAAGAGCACTTTTAACCCTATTGTTCGCCTCATGGCCCATGGCCCAAGGCGGCCGGTTCCCAATAAATCTCAACGCAACACCCGGCCGGAACACCAAACAATGCGAACTCCCCCCAAAATGAAACATCCCAATCTCCTGCCCCTTCACCACATCCTCCCCAACCCGAACAGTCACCTCGCAACTAGACACCTCCGTCATACCCACAAACACAATCGCCATCGTCCCGATCATCGGATTCCGCGCCTGGATATACACTACCGCCCGCGTCGCCACGGAAGCGGTATACGCCTGCGACATACACGGCGCCTGTGGATCCGCGTCACCTCCATCAGCCCCATCACCCCCAGCCGCCATGGCTAAGCCTTGGTACCGATTCACGCTAAAGTACGTCCCTGGAATCATCTCGACCTCGACAATCCGCCCGCTCACGGGCGCGTGCCAGCGGTGGTAACTGAAAGCGCTCAGGTAGGCCTGGTAGACTGTCCCGCCGACGAACTGCGGCGCGAGAGGGTTGCCGTTGAGCATGTCGACGAGGGAGTACGGTTGGCCTTTGAGCGTGACGTCGGCGCGGAGAGCAACGTTGGATACGACTTGCAGCGGCGCCGATTCGCACGCGTTGACGATGACTGAGGTGTTGTCGTCGACTTCGATACCGAAGGTGTTGCTAGTACTGCCGCTCACACCGGACAGCTTTTCGTCACCCTCGTCCTCATCATCAGGGAACTCAACAGGCCGAACCCCCTCCCGAAACCGCCTCACAAAAAATGCATCCCACGACTCGAATCCAAGCGTCTCCGTATCCTCAGCATCAGGACAAACAAACAGCTCCTGAAACCCCAACCTCTCTCCCGCCTCACCCTCCCTCACCGCGGCATTAGCCCTCTCCGCCATCACAACCTGCCCAGAAGCAGAAACCCACCCCCTCAAACATCCCCTTGACGCCCTCGAGGCAAGAAACTTTCCCCAAGCACTCAACACGCTCCCCATCGCCTCATTCACCTCCCGCCTCCGAAAGAACTCATACCCGGCCGCCGTGCCCATCGGCCAATTCAGCAGCGCGTTGATCGGCGCCGCCACGAAGCCCATGGCGTCCTCGTTGCCTGGTCTATCGAAGAACTGTGGCCCGTGGCGCATGATGACGTTGACGACCTGTAGGAATTGGCGAAAGGTTTGGATGGCGGGTTGTTCTGTTGGGTCGCGGGGGCGGAGGGCGGCGGCTTGGATGAACATTGTGTCTGCTAGTGCGGCGAGGGATGGGTCGTTTTGGACTGTGTTGCGGAGGTTGGCGAGGCTTGGGTTCAGGTCGTCGATGCTACTAGTGTTGGAGTTGGTTGTCGCTTCGCGAACTTTGCGGGCGAGCCATTCTTCAGGGGTTGAGATATCTTGGTGACTTTGTGGATTGAGGCCGGGGCTGGTGTTCCTCTTGGGCTTGAAGCTGTTGAGTAGATAGCATAGCATGTTGTAGTATGAGGATTCGCGCTTGGATGTAGACGATTTTAAGGCAAGCAAAAGTCAGATTAGAATATGCGCTGGTGAGAAGCATGGATCAAACAAGATTGTTTGATACAAGTATATATCAATCACTTGCGTTCCGCCTTGCTCCGTTTCACTCGCGCTTCGCATCCCCCCGATTCCCACATCGCTGCACTCGCGCTGCTCTCCGGTGATGAATCACCTGCGTTTCGCTTCCGCTTCACTCATTGTGCGGGCTGCAGGCCCTTTTCTCCTCGTCGCCGAAGGCTGTCCATCGTCTATCAAGCACGCGCAGCGGGCCCTATAGTTTGTTGTTGATAGACGATGGCCCTTGGGCCCCAGTAACAAGTTGTTGATAGACGATGGCCCTTGGGCCCGGTACCAAATGCGCAGCTAAATTTGGTGTCTAGCTGTTAGAGCACTTTTTGGGGCCATGGCCCTTCACAAAAATGCTGGTGACTAAGAAAAAGCTTTGGCTTTTTCCGTGGTAAAGCCGGGAGCGAGGGACGAGGCGGGAGGCTGTGGGTCCTGCTGCTTACTTCAGCAGGCTGACACCGAGTGGGGGCACGAGGAGTCTTATAAGGGCAGGATGCCCATGTCTGGGGGGACAATGCAAAGCTGGAGGCTGCATTCTTTCCTTTCTGTTTTTGAATCGTTTGCGTGGTGCAAGACGATGGAGGACAGTGAATTGGTTCACGTGTTGTACGACGATGTCGTCACACCGAGGTCAGACGATGGTTCCTCGGAGGCTGGGACAGCTGATGATGCTTCTCGTTCGCTGGATAGCGATATTGATCCGGAGAACGGGGAAGGCACGGAGGGTCTTTATCTGTTTCATGGACGGTACGTGATGGTCACGTACAATCGTAGCCAGGTTGGCGATCACGAGAAGTTTTTCGAGTACTTGACGGATTCCCTACAGGCTCAGATGCCTGCGTTGTCGGGTGACAAGGGATCTAAAACTGTGGAGTTTAGCTGTTATGGAGCAATGGAATTGCATAAGGACGGGAGTCCTCATTACCACGTTGTGTTCGCCTTTAGTGACCGCATCCACTGGAAAGATGCGCGTCGGAAGTTCAGTGTTTGGATTCCCGTGGAGGGAAAGGAAGACCGTGTGGTCGACACTACTTCAATTCAGTTCAGGCCCCGCAAGAAGAAGGATTCGGTGGCCGTGTTTCTTGGGTCGACGCAAGCCTATTGTGCCAAGGAGGGCAACAAGTTCATTTTCGGGAACCGAATTCCACCGGAGGTGCAGTCGTCGAAGCGTAAGGCGGAGGACGACATCTATCGGGAGGCCATTGCGTCGGCCAGCTACGAGGAAGCGAAGACGCTGTTCGAGACTAAGGTTCCCCGCGATTATGTTCGCAACTACTGTTCATACTCTGCTTTCTTGAATAGCAAGAAACTGAAGGTGGCGGTGCCACATAAAGCTAACTTCAAGGTGAACGATTGGGCAGTGCCCGAGGAGCTGCTTCAGTGGAAGGCAGCCAACTTTGACCGCGACGCTGGTGGTCGTCCGGTAGCTCTTATCATTAGAGGTCCTGCCCGGTGTGGCAAGACGGAGTGGGCGATGTCTTTCGGGAAGCCTGCGGAGATGACGCATTCCTGGTGCGTTGACGCCTTGTCGAATGACTGCACTCACCTTGTGTTGAACGACATTGATGTGAAGGGCTTTAAGCGCTGGCGCGAGTTCCTTGGTGGACAGCGAAGCATTGTTGTGAGCGGTAAATATCGACACGAGTCGGTTATGGAGTGGGGTAAACCCACAATATGGACATGTAATAAGGACAATGATCCCCGGAAGGATAAGCACGTGAGGGAGTATTTGAAGAACTCTCCCGTGGTAGTCGTAGACGTGAAGAAGCCTTTGTTCTTGTTAGATAGTTAATGCCCAAATGATGTTTCTCCTCTTACTTGCTTAGTGACAATGAATTGATCACCTCCGGAGGACCGGAGTAGAGATGTGAAAATTGGGGGACGGGGTGGAACCCCGTGACTCCGAAGCGTAGCGAAGGTGTTCCAGCTGTTCGTGATAACCTCATCTATTTCGCCCCACTACGTTGCTCTCAGCTACGGCTTCACTTGCGTTCCGCCTTGCCTCGCTCCACTGCGTTTGCTCACCCCCCCGATTCCCACATCGCTGCACTCGCGCTGCTCTCCGGTGACAGGTCACCTACGTTTTGCTTCCGCTTCACTCATTGTGCGGGCTGCAGGCCCTTTTCTCCTCGTCGCCGAAGGCTGTCCATCGTCTATCAAGCACGCGCAGCGGGCCCTATAGTTTGTTGTTGATAGACGATGGCCCTTGGGCCCTGGTAACAGCTTGCCCGCAAAAGCTGCAGTATTCGTGTTAGTAGGCTTTTTGAGGGCCCGAGAAAAGCATCTGGTAGGAAAAATGAGTCAGCATTTTTTGTTTAGTAAGCCATGGAAGGAGGGACGAACTGGGTGGCATACACTAACCCGCAAGCGGTTAGTACTGGATGTACAATAAGTGGGTTTATTGGACCGGGGTTGGTGAACAACCGTTGAGTGAGTGGGAGCGAGACTGTTAGAACAGAGTGAGATCCATGGAGTGGTTTAAAAGGAGGGTGCCCCCTCCCGCTGGACAGCCAGAAAGCAACTGGTTCTTTCTTTCCCCGAAACACTCTTGGTTTTGTTTCGTTTTTCCTTTTTTCTTGTTCTTGGGAGAACTCTCCTATTTGGTTGGGACCAAAAGCCGGTACACGCAGATGTTGGGGAGCGACACGGGCAAGATGCCTTTAGACGGTAGTTCTATGGCCGGGTGGCCTTTGCTAACAGGACTGGGTCCTTTGAAAGAGAGCAGGGCGGTTGACCCGAGAGGGTTCGGGGTCCGGTGCAAGGACAGTTACTGGATGAACTGTTGCGATTCGGAGTGTGGGAAACACGCAGAGGACAAGCGGAGGAACGCTTACTATCCGGTCAGGAAGTGGAACCCAGCAGCCAACGCGGGCCAGTTGGTCGATTACCTCCAGTGGAGGCAGGCCGAAGGCGACGAACCAGCGGGTGAGTACATGGAGTGGGTTGTGCATGAGTGCATCCTTGGGTTTACAGGGCTAAGTAGCCCGGGTGAGAGTTGCGTCGAGCAAGTGGTGCTTGCTTATGCCTCTGGTGAGGCGTCGGCGGGAGGCCAGTACAGAGACGTTATCTGCTCGCAGCGGCTGGTGTCCGCTCTGACGGGGGACATTTTGTCCGCGAAGATTGTTCTGTCGGTAACCTTTGGGCCTGTGGAGACAGGCGACGGGAGTCACAAACTCTTTGGTGAAGAGGTGCGAGAGCAAGTCTGTTGCCCGCACTAGAGTGTGGCCCTCAACCTCAGAAGGGTAGAGCCCAAATTGGAATGAATTTTCTGAATAACCTCACCCTTAGAAGGGTAAAGCCCAAATAGTAGTTAGGCTGAGCTTAAGTGATTGACAATGAACTGGGACACCTCCGGAGGACTGAAGTAGAGATGTGAAATTTGGGGTATGGGGCGGAGCCCCGTGACGCCGGAGCGCAGCGTAGGCAGTTCAGAGTGTTCGGAAACACGTTAATAGAATGAAGTTCTCGTGAGATGTTGATTGACAATGTTGCTACTGTGAAAAAGTTTTCTTTGGTCGTTGCACTGCGCTGCACTCCACTGCGGTCCGGCTTGACGCCTCCCCTCCGTTGCGCTCCGCTTCGCTTCACTCCGCCCCGGTCCCCGCATCCCTACGGTACTCCGTACCTTCGTGACTGTATCGGCCTGAGTGGCCTCTTGCGTTCCGCTTTGCGCTCCACTGCGGTGCTAAAGCACCTGCGTTCTGCTTCCGCTCCTCTTCTCCCTTCGGTGCTTTGGCACCTCCGTGACTGTGCGGCCTTTCTGGCCTTTGCGTTCCACTGTGGTGACTCCGTCACCTGCGTTCCTCTTTGCACTTTGGTGGCTGCACCACCTTCGTGATAGCTTCGCTATGTCGCCCCACTGCGTTGCTCTCAGCTACGGCTTCACTTGCGTTCCGCCTTGCCTCGCTCCACTGCGTTTGCTCACCCCCCCGATTCCCACATCGCTGCACTCGCGCTGCTCTCCGGTGACAGGTCACCTACGTTTTGCTTCCGCTTCACTCATTGTGCGGGCTGCAGGCCCTTTTCTCCTCGTCGCCGAAGGCTGTCCATCGTCTATCAAGCACGCGCAGCGGGCCCTATAGTTTGTTGTTGATAGACGATGGCCCTTGGGCCCCAGTAACAAATTGCTTGCTATTTGTGGTCTATTGTTGTTAAGAGCCATTTTGAGGGCCCTCGAATGGCTTATCGGTAGGAAAAAAGTCTTATCTTTTGCGTTAGTAATCATGGGAAGGACGGAGGACTGGGAATGAGTTAATCTAACTTGAATAAGTTAGTGGTATTGACACAAAGTGGGGTCTTTGTGGCAGGGTTCAGAGAACCAATTGAGTGAGCGGGAGTGAGAGTACTGGAAGTATAAGAGGCAGCAATGCCCACCCTTGGGGGAAAAATGAACTGGTTCTTTTCGTTTCCCTTTTACCAAAAGGGCACTGTCGGTCGTGAAAGCTGGAGTCTTTCGCTTTTCTTTTGTTTGCTCTTGCCCGAGGCAATGGGTGGGACACCGTAACGAGTGGAACGCTGAGCAGGGAGTGCTACAGTTGGACGGAGGAGACGACGACAAACATGAGGCAGGAGGCCGGTGTTCTTGGGAATGCGTCAGATGCTGTGGGCATCGCTCTTCTCTTGAAGCACGGAGTGATTGAGCCGCGAGGCTTTACGACAGAGTCGACGGACGGGAGTCGGTGTACGGCAGACCATTGGACGGGCTGCTACCGCGCAGGATGCGACACACATCAGGGCGACAAGGAGGAGCACCGCTACTACCCCACGCGGAAGTGGGCAAAGGCCATTGAGCCTGAGCAGCTGGTCCCTTTTCTCGATGCGTGCCCGGAGAGGCAGCAGCCCTGCGAAGGGCGGGGTGGAATCGATGCAGGCGTCGTCGTGGCACGTCAGTCATCCCTGGAGGATGCCCACTTTGTAGGTGTTGTGGAACAGGTTGTCGTACGCGAGAGCGGGTTCGGTGGCAACCAGGTCCCGGAGGGACAGGGCGGGGGACGCCTCATCCTGTGTGAACAGTTGGTGTTTGACGGAGTCAGTTGTGTTTTGCTGGCACGCTCAGTGCACTACAGCCTGGGGCTGGTCTCCGTGGAAGGCGCGGGGTTGAGTGGTGTCACTCTCTCTGGGAAGAAGTATGCGGTGGAGCATAGCCGCAACGTGGCTGACGGAAGTCTGGTCTAGGAAAGCACTAGTGAGCCCGAACAGAGAGAGGGAGCGTGAGCGGCACGACGGAGTCGATTCTGTTTTGGTTTTGGTCAAACGTGGAGTTTGTCGGCAGAGTAGCCAAGGGCGGCTTCTCGATGGAATCGGAAAAGTGTAGTTGGTCGGGAAGACCTGGCCGGAGGGGAGCCGACGGCAAGGAGTAAGTGGGATGGAATACCCACCATGTAATGAATATGTGAATGTGATAGATTAAATGAACCAATCGATGGTGTCGCCCCTTGATCGGTGTTGATGTGACCATATTTTTCTCCGACCTCTTGTATGCTAAAGCACAAACGATGTCTCCCTCTATTCTTTAAGAACGTTATCGCCCAAACGATAGTTAATGCCCAAATGTATGCTTCTCCTTCTATTAAGTGATTGACAATGAACTGGGACACCGCCGGAGGCCCGAGATAGAGATGTGAAATTCGGGTACGGGCAGAGCCCGTGACGCCGAAGCGCAGCGTAGGCAGTTCAATGTGTTAGGATAACGTAATTGTCAATGTTTGTACTAAACACCTTTCTTTTTTACGCTCTGGTGGTAAACCACCTCCACGATGGCTTCGCCATTTCGCCCCACTACGTTGCTCTCAGCTACGGCTTCACTTGCGTTCCGCCTTGCCTCGCTCCACTGCGTTTGCTCACCCCCCCGATTCCCACATCGCTGCACTCGCGCTGCTCTCCGGTGACAGGTCACCTACGTTTTGCTTCCGCTTCACTCATTGTGCGGGCTGCAGGCCCTTTTCTCCTCGTCGCCGAAGGCTGTCCATCGTCTATCAAGCACGCGCAGCGGGCCCTATAGTTTGTTGTTGATAGACGATGGCCCTTGGGCCCGGTACCAAATGCGCAGCTAAATTTGGTGTCTAGCTGTTAGAGCACTTTTTGGGGCCATGGCCCTTCACAAAAATGCTGGTGACTAAGAAAAAGCTTTGGCTTTTTCCGTGGTAAAGCCGGGAGCGAGGGACGAGGCGGGAGGCTGTAAGTGACTCGGTAATCGAGTCAATGTTGATCCGGCAGGATGGGCTGAGAAGCCCCTGTTCGAACGAGAGTGAGGGAGAGCGGGAGCGGACCACCACTTGGGAAAGGGTGGGTTACTTTGCGACGTATGGAGTGCGCTAGAAACGGGAAGGTTTCCGTCAGGATGACTTCTCATTGGCTAGAGGCCAAATGAGCGGGGACGCTAGTGTACAGACGCAGAGTGGATCCGACCTAGAGGGCGGCCTTATAACAGGCGGGTAGCCGATAGTCGTGAGACATCAGAACGCTGAGTTTTGTATACTCGGTCGGTAAAGTAAACAAATCTTGGTAGATTTTTTACGTTTTGTCCTTCATTCTCGCTGCGACGGGAATCACTTTTACAGTCAGGAGGACTTGTTGATCGGGATCATACCTGGTACCGGTGAGTAACCGGTCTTGTTGTCAACGGGGTGGTTGTGGGACGGAGTCCGTCAAGATGGAATCTTTACTCATCTAGCCTGCGCATCAGATGGCGGATGCATCGAACCCGGAGCCGGAGGCCAAGGGTCAAGGGTCTAGCGGCAGCGACCAGGCCGTAGAACAGGCCGAGCAACAAGCAAGGCGGTTTGCTACACCGGAGGGCTGCATTTGCACCGTTGAGGAACGAGGTAGCGCGGACTTCATGTGGAAGTACAAGTCTGACTGTCCAGTCGGGTTTCGGGAGCACCCGACCTATCGCCCTCACCTAGGAGTGGTGAAGAACCTGGGACAGGGTTTTGGTGGAAGGCCCGGAATGGGAATGGTCATCATTGATGATGGCAAGGTACGTCGTCGCGCGACGTGTGCCGTGACCTGTGGTCTAAGCAGGCAGCTTACTGCGGTGCAGATGCAACATGTTCCTAAACTCAGAGGATGAGTTCACCGCCGAGCCGAAGGCGGATGCAGGGCTACAAAACGGAGTGGATTAGCCCAGGAGGCGCTAGCTGGTAACATTGCCAGGTTGGTCTTCTGTAAGGCCGGGAGGCTATTGTTACACATTTTTTAAATGTGGTTTGTTGGAGACGGAGTGCCAGGGGGCACGACTGCAAGATTGTAAGAGGCAGACGGAGGACGAAGGACGAAGGACGTTCATCGGAGATTGTCAGGCATTAGCGGAGTGGGACGAGCATGTAAGCCACAGAAAGATTTGTGGCGCCAAGGAGGAAGTGGTGATTGCGACGGCTAGTTGCTTACAGAGTGCTGGTATTTGAATTCAGTTTGTCTGTTTGATGGCGAAAGCTCAGATGGTGGTCCTCTTGATGTTCTGTTGGTTTGTTAAAGAACGTTATCGCCCAAATAATGCCTCTACTGTTATTACATAGTGACAATGAACTGTTCACCGCCGGAGGCCTGAAGTAGAGATACGAAATTCGGGTACGGGCAGAGCCCGTGACTCCGGAACGAAGTGGAGGTGTTCAATGTGTTCGTGATTGTGATTGACAATGTTTTTGCTGAAAACTCTTTCTTTTGATCCCTACGGTGGCTGCACCACCTTCACGATGGCTTCGTTTCCGCTACGCTCCCACTGCGTCTCAGCTCACGCTTCGACTGCGTTCCCGCTTCACTCGCACTACGCCTCCCCCCGATTCCCACATCGCTGCACTCGCGCTGCTCTCCGGTGATGAATCACCTGCGTTTCGCTTCCGCTTCACTCATTGTGCGGGCTGCAGGCCCTTTTCTCCTCGTCGCCGAAGGCTGTCCGTCGTCTATCAAGCACGCGCAGCGGGCCCTATAGTTTGTTGTTGATAGACGATGGCCCTTGGGCCCTGCTAACAAATTGCTTGCTATTTGTGGTCTATTGTTGTTAAGAGCCATTTTGAGGGCCCTCGAATGGCTTATCGGTAAGCAAACTGGTATCAGTTTTGCCGTGGTAAAGCCGGGAGGGAGGGATGACCGGGAGGCTGTAAGACTAACCTGAATAGGTTAGGTGTGGCAGAACATTTATGGGTAAATGTTTGCAAGGGTGCAGGCACCCAATGAACGTAACGGAGTAAGACTCATGGAATGATATAAAGGCAGTGATGCCCGCCGGAGGGAGTTCAACAGAACCTGGGTTCGTTCATATTTCAAAACCCTTGTTGTTTTGATTATTCCCTTTTTGTTGGAACAAAAACAGTGGTCGGGAAGACCGAAGCAGAGCGATGGCCAGCCTCGAGGCGCAGCACAGACAGTCAGCCGGAGACTGATGGAGTGAGAACGGGTTCCTTGAGAGAAGGAATTGACGGCAGTACGCTTTTTGTGTGAACAAAAGAGGGTTCTTTCTGGTTCTTTGCGGGAAGCAAAGACGACGGGGCTGGTGATGGCACAGCCGGTGTGGAGCCGGACAGAGACGGAGTCGTTGTTTTCTGACTTGTCGACACTGGGAAGTGTGTTCACGGGTTGTTGCGAGCCGGAGGTGTCGCTCATCTGGGATGATGTCCGAGAGGACCTGGCCTACTGGTGGCAGCCACTGTTTGGAGATGACAGTGGGCATCTGGACGAACGCTTGGGCCGTTCCACTTCGTTTTGTGCGGATGGAGGCCTGGTGGCCGACTTTGACGAGTGGAGCGAAGCGCAACGGGAGAGGGTGGTGGAACCCGCGCTGATCATCGCGAGATGCTTGCTGGGCTGTAAGTGTGGAACACGGCCAACTGGATGGAAGCCTCAGTCACTGATGACACGGACCCGACGCAGACCTGGAGAGTCGGTGGTTTGCCGCTAAGCCTGTGGTGAGGCGGAGGCTTGTTGGGTACGGAGTGCCCGCTGGTTGGCAGCTTCCGAAGGGCGCTATGACCTGCAGAAAGGTCGTCTGGCTTGTGGCCACACTCAGGGTGTTCTTTGCCGATGTCTGCGGGTTGCAGTACGAGGGTGACTGGAAGGATGCGCAGTGGAGCGGAGCCGGTGAAAGGTTTGTAGCCTGGCTGGGACAGCTTCTGGGAGACGTAGAGGCCGAGGGAGGCCGACCGGTGCAAGCGAAGTGATGAGCTGGAGTGGAGTGAAACGCAACGAGGCAGATTGATCGGAATAGAATGAAGTGATGTAGACAGCCTGTGAAGGATGCTTCTTTAGTGATAATAGAGTATGAAATTGAATTGTTTTGACCTAGCTGGTCTGATTTGACTTGGTCTACCGTGATGTTGTTCCTTCCTTTGTTTGTATGCTAAAGCACAAACACTTTATTATTTACGATAGTTAGGCTGAAATGTATGCTTCCACTGTTATTACATAGTGACAATTGATTGATCACCGCCGGAGGCCCGAAGTAGAGATGTGAAATTGGGGTACGGGGCGGAGCCCTGTGACTCCGGAACGAAGTGGAGGTGTTCCGCTGTTCGGACAGATTAATTGTCAATGTTTGTGGTAAAACTCTTCTTCTTTGATCCCTGCGGTGGTAAACCACCTTCGTGATAGCTTCGCTTCCGTTGCACTCTCGCTACGGCTTCACTTGCGTTCCGCCTTGCTCCGTTTCACTCGCGCTTCGCATCCCCCCGATTCCCACATCGCTGCACTCGCGCTGCTCTCCGGTGACAGGTCACCTACGTTTTGCTTCCGCTTCACTCATTGTGCGGGCTGCAGGCCCTTTTCTCCTCGTCGCCGAAGGCTGTCCATCGTCTATCAAGCACGCGCAGCGGGCCCTATAGTTTGTTGTTGATAGACGATGGCCCTTGGGCCCTGGTAACAAAGGCGCAGCCAATTTGTTAGTCTAGTTGTTAAAAGCCGTTTTGAGGGCCCGAGAAAGGCTTATCAGTAGAAAAAAGGTTTATCTTTTTTATCGATAAGAACGGAACGACGGAGGAGTGGGAGTGAAGTAGACTAACCAAACCTGGTTAGGTATGGAATGACAAAGATGGGTCTTTGCTTCTGTGGGGTTGGGACAACCAATGAGTGACGGGAAGGAGCAGCTCGGAGAGTATTTAAAGCATCCCATGCGCCCGCCTTAGGGCACAAAAGGGAGGACACTTTTGGTTTTTTCTTTCACTCTTTGCCTTGGTGTTGGCAAAGAAAACTTCGATGGGAATCGATTTGATCAGACCGACGGAGGACCGGAGACACACATTCAACGCTGGGCGCGTTGATACGACAGAGCACGGGGTTGCTTTTTGGATTCACTCCAAGCGGAGCGGATCGTGTAGGATACACGTATTGCAGAGCAGTCACCATGGTCCTAGTGGACCGTAGGAGCAGATCCAACATTGGGTGTTGGATAGATTGTGAGAGCTTCGATCGGGGAGTTGAGCACCGCATAGACCAGTTGGCTGGTCGTGAGAAGGTATCGTTCCCAGGATGGGGTTGTTGCACGCGCTGCTTTCAAGGGCGGGAAGCCCTGTTTAAGGCGGAGCAGTCGATGGAGTCGGCTCAGACAGGTGTTCTGTTGCTGTATCCGTGGAGAACGGATTTGACGTCGAGAGACTTTAGACGGGCCTTCGAGCAGAAGGTGGACGTGCTGTATAGTAGCCAGGGGGGCTTGCGAAAAGTGTGCTTTTCTTTCTGCGTTGATCCGCCGTGCTTGCCCGAGAGAGGCAAGGGAGAGCCACATCCGGGGGTGTTTGTGCTGGTGTTGGCCGCCAGACCCGTTTGTTTCCTTCAGTCGGTAGCTGAGACATGGGATATGTCGTTCCATTTGTCGTTGGAAACATGGAGGACGAGTCCGATGGTGCAGTACTGCACGGGCGTGGTGTGTGAGCACCCGGAAGCTGGCTTTGTGTCGTGGGCACGACTCCGCTTCACGTGGTTGTGTGTCAACCGCAAGGTCTCTTTCGGCGGAGAGATGCCGATGCCGACCTGGCTCAGGACGGAGTTCCGACTATGCTCTAGGAGAGTGCAGGGGCAGGTGCGCGCCCTTGTTTGACCGGAGAGGAGTACTGGGAGAGTGTTGGCAGACTGACAGAGGGGAAGGTTGAGCGACTGAGAAGGAGTGCACGGTGATGTGTAGGCCGAGAGGCACGGGGCGTGGAGCCCGGCGGACCTGGAAAGGCTCCAGTAGTGATACGTTTATAGTAATACCTGATTGTGAATTGATTTGACTTGATTTAACTTGACTCTGTTTGTATGCTGAAGCACAAACACTTTATTATTTAAGATAGTTATTGCCCAAATGTATGCTTCCACTGAGCTTCCCGGCTACCAATTGACTGATCACCTCCGGAGGACTGAAGTAGAGTTGTGAAATTGGGGGACGGGGTGGAACCCCGTGACTCCGAAGCGCAGCGGAGGTGTTCCATGTGTTCTTGATGTGAATTGTCAATAAGTGTTGCTAAACTCTTCTTCTTTTACGCTACGGTGGCTGCACCACCTCCACGATGGCTTCGCCATTTCGCCCCACTACGTTGCTCTCAGCTACGGCTTCACTTGCGTTCCGCCTTGCCTCGCTCCACTGCGTTTGCTCACCCCCCCGATTCCCACATCGCTGCACTCGCGCTGCTCTCCGGTGACAGGTCACCTACGTTTTGCTTCCGCTTCACTCATTGTGCGGGCTGCAGGCCCTTTTCTCCTCGTCGCCGAAGGCTGTCCATCGTCTATCAAGCACGCGCAGCGGGCCCTATAGTTTGTTGTTGATAGACGATGGCCCTTGGGCCCCAGTAACATTAGCGCAGCAAAAATGTTAGTCTAGCTGTTAGAAGCCTTTTCGAGGGCCCGAGAAAAGCTTATCGGTAAGAAAAAGTGTTATCTTTTTCCGAAGTAGAGCCGAGAAGGACGGAGGACTGGAAGGCTGTTAATCTAACCGGTTTAGGTTAGTTGTTCAGACAGAGAGTGGATCTCTGTACTGGGTTCAGAGAACCAATGAACGTAACGGAGTGAGATGGAACGACCAGGGGGGAGACAGTCAGAGACTATTAAAGGTGGGCATGCCCCCTTCAACGGAGTGCAAAAGATGGGTAGCTTTTGTTTCTTTCTTTTCCTCTGGTTGCGGCCGGGAGCCAGCAACAGACTCTTCTTCTATTGTTGTTCGGGGAGCGAACAGTGGCGTCAGCTTCACTACGCGCTGTCCTGAGACAGCCGCTACGCTTCGTTCCTTGTGAGCCCGCTGAGTCGGGGCATTGTCTTTTGGGGATAGAGGGCTGGGTGGCCCCTTCCGTGCACACGTGGGTTGTGCTGTGCTGAGCCGGGTGAAGCTGTCGTCAGCCATGACCTGGGGGTCAGAACCACACTTGATGAAAGTGGGTCATTTTCTTCTCTTTGTCTCAACGGGTAGTTGAGTGGTAGCTGGAAGCAGCTCATTAAAAACCTTCAAACACGGGAGGTGTTGGCGTTGGCCGAGAGGCCATGAGCGCAGGGCGCTCGGTTGGTCAGGTAGCCCCGGAGGAGGCGTCTGTCTACAGGGCAGCGTGGCTGCGTGCCCGGCCCATTCGAGGGTCGAACTCGAAGTATTTCGATGTGTGTGTCACCATCGATGCCAGACAGGTGGAGCTGTCGGTCGAGCTTCAGCGAGAAGTGGAGGCAGAGATTGGGTCTCGTCGGCTGTGGACCGATACGGTGGTAGACCGTAAGTGTTTCTGCCTAGATGCCAGCGAGCAGCGGCTGGTGCCTGCTTTGGTGGAGGCGCTGGGTCGCCGTGGCTTGGTGGCCACTGAACCGACTAGAAGGAGGATAATGAATGAAATGAAATGAAGTAGAACTATATACCCTTAGAAGGGTTATTGCCCAAATAGTAGTTAGGCCGGGCTTCCCGGCTACCACTAAACTGATCACCTCCGGAGGACTGAAGTAGAGATGTGAAAATTGGGGGACGGGGTGGAACCCCGTGACTCCGAAGGCGAAGCCGTAGGTGTTCCAGCTGTTGGGACAGCTTCAATTAAAATAGTATTTTATCGTGATGTTCATTGACAATGCTTGTCGTGAGAACCTCTCTTTTAAGTCGCTCCACTGCGTTGCACTTCAGCTGCGTCTTCGCTTGCGCTCCGCCTTGCCTGCGCTCCACTTCGTTGGCTCCCCCTGCGGTGACTGCTCCGCATCCACCTCCGGGCACCCGAACCCCTCTAACCCGCTCCGCATCCGGTGGCTTCACCACCTCCGCTCTGCTCTACCGCTCCCGCTCACGCTCCACTACGGTGCTAAAGCACCTGCGTTCTGCTTCCGCTCCGCTTGTATCCCTTCGGTGCTTTGGCACCTCCGTGACTGTGCGGCCTTTCTGGCCTTTGCGTTCCACTGTGGTGACTCCGTCACCTGCGTTCCTCTTTTGTGCTCTGGTGTCAATTTCTCAATGTCTCACAATCAACCAACGTATTGGTAGACAGTACGAGACAAAACCCACTTGTCTTACTGCGGGAAAGCAAGATGCCGTTCGATCCTCCAATCGGATCACAACCATAATTATGAGCTGAGGCTGGGTTGTGACGATTTGCACAGCTATTGACATTTCTGGTGCCAACTTTCAGGCCGGTGAAGTAACGCCTGATCGTAGCTCCCGATTTCTTCCCTTCACCGCCGTGACATTTGAGCGGTCACCTCCCTCAATGCCAATGTAAAACGGGCCGTTACGTGAGACTCAGTGCTCACAAAAGTTCCACTCCCCATTCGTCATCATCCTCATCCCATCCTCGGCAATCGTCGTCCTCTCCTTCATCAAATCAGCCCGTATCCTCTTCGCCTCTTCAATCCCAATCGGGAAATCCATATTATTAAACACCATCTCCGTAACCTCCGGCGGCAGCGATCCCAGCCTGTCCCCCGGCGTGGCCCCTTCCTTCCACCACCCCATCTGCTGCGGCGGCACGTTGGCCGTGCCAATGATAGGGATCCGTGGGTCCACGAGGAACAGCGCGAGGATCTTGCGGTGGCCCGCCTTGGTCTTGTCAACGAGCTCGAACGGCGCAACGCAGTGCTGGTAGACGTTGGGGAACGCGAGGAGCCTATCCTCGCGCGTGAGCACGCTGCCGAGGTGCTGGTTCGTGTCCGCGTGGGAGTTGATCGCGAACGTCCGGTCGATGCTGTAGTAATCGTTCTGCTCGTAATTCAGCTCCCCCATGAGCTCTTCTTTATCGGCGACGGTGCGGAACGCGAGGTGGCTGTCGGTGATGTTCTCGTTGTCGTAGTAGTAGAGCGCCGTGGCGGCGATGTGCTCGTTCAGCTGACCCTCAATGTGCCATGACCCGCCGTCGTACGTAGGCTTCTCGGGCGTGAGGTGGATGTTGGCGAGCTTGACAATGACCTGGATGCGGTCGGCGTGGTTGAAGAAGCCCGAGGTGAGGTTGACGTCTTTGGGCTGGAGCTCCATGGGCTTGTACTCGGGGACGGGCGGCTTCTCGATGGGGTGGGTGGCCGAGTACCAGATCTTGTCTCTTCTCTCGACTTCGCGGCTGGGCTCCTCGTCGCTTTCGTAGACGGCGTCGTCGATATAATCCTCGTCACGCTCGTCTTCGTCTGGATCTAGTGGGCGGTTTTGGGGACAGCAGTATGAGGCACAGTTTACCAGACATTTCCTCCTGGCTGATCCACAGGGGATGCGGAGGGTCTCGTAGTCTTCGTGCCATCTGTAGATCAGATCCCACATGGGCAGAGATTTCTCGAGCACCTTTTCGATCGTGGTGTAGAGGCCGGCATGGTGCTGCGGGTGCAGGTTGTTGATGTAGCTCATAATCTTTGGTTTTCCCTCCTCGATATCAATGTCGCACGGGAGCCACTGGAACTTGACGGACCACAGCCCTCTGGATGAGTCTGTGGCATTCGTAGGAGCGGCAATGACATCTCCCGTGCCGCATGCCGCCAGAGTGTCCTTTAGCAGGATGCGCTTATCGGAGACGATACGAGACTTGCCAAAGACAAGAGGCCAGAGGGAAGGGTGGACAAGGTCCAAGACCTTGCCGTCGCTGCCGGGATGCCAGTCCTTTTCGTTTTCAGCGACGTTTTCGAGAGCAGCTACGCCCTTTCGAAGTTCCTCCTTTACCTCCGGGGTGATGGCGTTGTCAGACTTGATGACGACGGACGAGGCATCGAAGACGGGGGTCAAGCCAGTAGCTTCATACAGCGTAGCCTTCTCACGAAGCTCAGCAAGAGCCTGCATTACCAGTTAGGAGCCAGTTTCTCACAAGGAGCCAGGTGAATCCAGGCACTTACAAACTTGAACAGATCTTCGTCAAAATAGGCATACTCAAGACCCGCGGCTCTCCAGTCCACAGCCATGACCTCCTGCTTCCACTTGGCGACAATCTCCTCATTAAAGACCTTGACATGCCAATCGGGCTTGTTCGTGATCTTCTCAACGAACCACAAGATGGCGATCTCCGCCCACGTCATGGTCGCTGCCTTCCACTCCTGAACGGCGCTGGGGAACGCAGCATCGTCATCGGGCATGTCCCAGAAAAGTTTCCCGAAACCTGGACGGATCAGGGGGGCAATCTCGCCGTCGTTCTTCATTCTGATTAGTCATTGCTGCTTGTTATGTAGAAAGGGAGTGTTGGATGAGGAGGTCCTTACATAGGCATGGAAGTCGTCCAACGTGTCCGCGCGGTCTAGGACGGTCCGGATGACGGCTTCGGGCACATCCTTTCCGAACTCGCTCTTGGCCCATTCGGCACCGCGAGGGAGGCTCGGAGTGATGTGGCCAGGTAGGCTATGAGCCCACTTGCAGAGGGCGAGCCGCTCGCGGACAGTCAACGTGGACGACATATCGGCTGCTTTCGATTCCCTTTGCGGTGAATTGAGGCCAAGTTTACACTGAAGCGATGAGAACGACCTCGATTGAATGCCCGATCGCAGCAATACAAAAGATGAGATGATGGAATCGCAGAAGAACTTTGCTCTCATAGTGCGGAAGAATCTCGAGGTCTTGTACATTGGTTGAAAAGTTGTCGTAATGATTGCCAAGAGGGATAATTTCAGGGCTCGAAAGCCCGATGATGGGACAGTGGTTCGAATTAGGCTGCGACCACGTCTCGAAGGCAAAGTTCAGCTGAGACTGGCATCAAATTGTGGCAGAAGCTAAATGGGAGAACGCGAGACTGTCACGAGGTCACGTTTGCTTGTAAGTCCTCCCTTTGCCCATGGCCGGCTGTTGCTGTTGCCTGCTGCTGCCTGTGATGGTGGGGACCCGGGGGACGGCGGGCCGGCGGAATCGACCAACTTTCAGCGAGCCGTGCTAACGTGGCGGACCAATTGAAAACAGTCAGCATCGAATGCCGTAAGGATAACTGCCACAAGTTGGTCTACTCTCCTCACTACTTACTTTTGCATGTGTTAAAAGTGCAGTGCAAGTCTGCCCCCGCATGCCGCATAGGCTAGAGAGCACGTGATGAGCGCAGACACCCCGGTACGTAGACTGGCCAAAGGGCCGGAGGTGGGATGGGACCCGCTACGGTGCACGGAGCACAGGTGTGACGGAAGAGGGGACGCCGGTCCGGAGCGGAGCTTCACTGAACGGACAATATCGGATGCCGATGCTTGCGAATGGAGCTGGAGGTCGGATACCGCGCGCGGTCACGGGTGCAAGGGTAAATGAGAGCGAAGTGTGGATTCACCCCCGGCGCCAAAGAGCGAGTCGCGAAATGTGACTGCCGCACCGCCGCCGCTTGCAAAGAGCTGAGTAAGGAGGGTAAGAGGGCCACCAGCCAATCTGAGAACGCCGAAATGAAATCTCTTCAAACCAATGAGGTGCAATCGCGGAATGGGACACTGGTAGTTACGGTGAGTATCGATCGTTAAGTCTCAGTTTTCCAGAATGTTTTTCTTCCAATAGAAGAAGTCAAGTTGTAGGTTGGTTGAGGCGGTATGATAAAGTCTCGAGAGTGAGGTCCCGAGATGGGGCTTCCAACGAGCGCGCGCCACAAGTCTCGTCTCACTCTCTCCAAGTCTTCAAAACGGAAAGCTGGCGGGCCAATCCAAAAAACCCCAAATCCAAGCACCATCAGCCGCGCGGTGTACTTGCAGGGGCTACTTTCTGTAAACCCATCTGTGAACAGTTTAGCCTACCCGCCGCGGGCAATTCCTACATGCCTAGCACATTGCTCGGATGGAGGGGCGGCGGCGACGGCGTGGGTGCGCGCGCGCGCGCGCGCGCATGATCCTGGGATAAAACCTCTAGAAACAACCGCCCCTCCCCCTCCATGAAAATAAAACAGAAAAGAAACTTCTTGTGAACTGCAAGTGTTTCTCCAAAATACCATGAAAGTAGTCGTTTCTGTGAGCAGAGTTTTATCGCAAAGCACCCGCGCCCGCGCAGTTCATCTCATCTCCAGACCCCGTCGTCATCCCAACCCGGCTCAGAGCCCGCATTGCTGCGCATTCGCAAACACTCAATTCCCTGAGCTTCGGAATATCCGTACCTTCAACACAATGTCCTCCAGCGCGACTGAACAAACGCAAGCAACGCCGGCGGCGGCGGCAGCACCATCGGCGGAGGAGACTGCGCCGGCCAAGCCTGAATTACCCCCTCTGACCCCGGCCGAGTTCAAGGTCTACAACCAAATGGCAGAAAAGATGAATTACTTTGTAAGGCACTCACTCCCAATACATCGTGCCACTCATCACTCTCAAACCTCACCTCTCTCACCACCCTCAACCCTCCCCATTCCTAAATCGAATGAGTCAAAACTGACCAACAACCAAGCACAACCACTTCCGCCACCAATGGACCCTCCTCCACACAGCAGCAACGACAAACCGCCGCCCCCAAAATATGTCCCTCAAACAATTCCTCGACACGGGCCTTCAATTCACCCGCCACCTCACAGCCCACCACGGCATCGAAGAAGCCCACGTCTTCCCCATGCTCGCCCGCCGCATGCCCGAGTTCCGCGGCGGCCGCGGCGGCGAGCTGCTCAAGCAGCACAAGCAGATCCACGACGGCATGGACAAGTTCGAGGCCTACCTCCGCGCCTGCCGCGACCGCGAAACGGAGCTCGAGTTGGGCGTTCTTAAAGAGAAGATGGATAGTTGGGGCGAGGTGCTCTGGACACATCTTGATCAGGAGGTAGAGACGTTGGGGGCGGAGAATATGAGAAAGTATTGGACGATGGAGGAGGTTAGGAGGATGCCCATGTAAACACCACATTGCATTGGCGTTGAAACCGGGAACAGAGAGGGAAGGAGAGAGAGGTCAAGGGCATAGCGTTTTGTGCTTTGGGATTTGATTCTTTGGTAAAAAAATATTGACATCTATTATATCATAAACATGAAATGGAAAATTCGTACCCAACACCAGCGAGCAGATCGCCCGCGTCACGACAGATTCTGACACCACCTAGCTTTCCACAGGAAAGCTGTCTCGATAGTGGCGGTATGGTGCGTCTATCCGTCTCATATGTATGCACCTCTTCGTTCGATCCCAGTCTTATTCGAGAGACTCCTCCCACTCTTCCAAATCTACATCTGGCCACACCCCCCTCAAGCAGTCTCCTTCCACAGCTGCCGCATCTGCACAATACCAGGAATGCTCCCCAACAACCCAATCCCCATCTCCGGCACGAACCCCTTATCCATACTCCAGTGTACCGTCAACGGGAACCACGAAGCCTGCCTCGCCAGCGTCCGTCCCCAAACGTCCGCCCACTCCTTGTACTCCCCGCTGCTCACCTCAAGCTCCCCGCGCCCAATCTTGGCCCGCCGCCTCAGCTTCTCAATCGCCAGCCGGCCGAGCTCACTGCCCACAAACACGGACCAGAACCGCACGCTCCACCGCGCCGCCGTCCCCTGCTGCTTGGGCGTCATCGGCAGCACCCCCTTGGACGCAAGATACGACGAGCTCTCGAGCGACTGCAAGATCAGACACGCCACGACCTGCAGCCACGAGAGCGCTCTATCCAGCGCCGCCTCGGACGCCGCGTATTTGTCGCCCTTTTCTTTTTGTTCCTCCGTGATGCTCGGCGTCGTCATGAGGCGGCGTAGCCAGAGGTACAGCGGCAGCAGAGCCCACAACCTCGTAATCGTGCGCGCCTCGCTCAGCAGCGATGCCAGCGCCCTCAAGTGTCCCGCGACGCGCATGCCGCGGCTCGCAGCAGCGGCAGCGGGCGGCGCTTTGCTGAGAAGGATGGTGGTGTCGGGCGGGAGGGAGAAGGCGAGGGCAACAAGCTTGCGGGCCGAGTGGCGGAGGGCGGAGGCGCTGAGGGAGTCGATGACGGAGGCGGAGAAGCGCGAGGTGTAGCAGAGGAAGCAGAGGACGGCGTCGATGCCGGACGGGGTCGCGAAGCAGCGGTTCAGGTGGGCGACGAAGGCGTCGACGTTGGAGGGCGTCGCGGCGAGGAGCTGGCCGAGGGTGGGTTTCTTGGTCGTCGTGCCTTTTGGGGTTGCTGAGGCTGGTGATGCGGCGGTCGGCGGCGCGGGTGCGGCGGGGATGGGGTCGCCGGAGGGGAGGTCGGAGACGGCGGGCGCCTGGTCGGCTGCTTCTGTGGACATGTTGGGCGAATACGAATGAGGGCCGATGGCCGTCGTTTTGGGTGGACTTTTTTCTTTTCTTTTCGTCTCGTGGAACCCGATCTGTGGTGGTTTCCCTTCCGTCCGAGGAAAAAGAAGAGAAGACGGGAGACACAGGGGAAAAAAAAAGTCTCACGACGATCAAGGGTTTGTGGGTGAGAAGCTCCTGAGTAAGGTAGGGTCCTGTTCTCGAGCTCGGTGTCGGTGGTAAAGCTTTATCCCGAAGATCGGAGGGCGAGAGAGAGAGAGAGAGAAAGGCGGGAGGGAAAGCTGTGTGTGGGTTCTCTTCTCTGTTCGACGTCACGTCAATGGCAAGCTTGTGAAGAAGGACGGGTCCCTCTAGAAAGTGGAAGGAGCTATGGTGTTGCAAAAGAAAACCCCGACGCAAGTGAAATCACCCCCAAAAATCGCTCTCTCTAAATCAGAAGAGAGGAAGAGGAAAGAGACGGGCAAGGGAACGCTAAAATAAAGTCCAGCTGGCAGCTGCAAGAAGAACCCAAGGCCGTTGTCCCAATTAGCCATGTTCATGCGCCGAGGTGGATGCTCGTTGCAGTGCTGGTTTTACCGACGGCACACGCCGATGGATGCCATGGATGGTCACAGGGTTTACTGGTATGTGACCGGCAGGTAGCTAGGTAATCGCCTAAGAGACTCGTTAGAGCAGGTCAAGCTCCTTCGGCTCATGTTTGTGCGACCAAAGGCAAAGATGGCGTTGCTACCGGCGGCGGGCCGATGCTGCTGCACTGGTACAGTGCAGCTTGTAAGGTACTTATCCTGTATCCGTTCTGCTGCAGCAGACCTCTGGAAAGTTCAGGTTGTTCGGCATTGAAGTGGGTGCCAGAATGACCTCGGTTGAATTTGATTCGGCAACTGCGGCGGGTTTTGGTGGAGAGGGCTCGGAACTCTAGCTCGGAATGAAAGAGAAGGGAATCAAGGAATCAGAGGAACGTGCTCACCTAATGCTGCCCCGGATTTTGGCCGTTATCAGATCAAATTTTTAAACGCGCACACACCCTTCTGGCTCTGGCAATGTTCGTCATGTATACCTCGCAGCCTCACTCGTTTTCGGTGGAGTCTGTCAACTTTATGGATGCATTCTTCCACGGGGCTTGTCCGAACACCAAGGAGAATCCATATTGGCGTCAAAGTCCGATCATCAAAGACCTATTCCCGACATGTTCTTCGCCATGAATGGGATGCATGGGATGCTAAGTGGAGGGTGTGAGGAGATTACGACACACATTGTCCACATTTCTACACAATGGTGTCATTATCTTATCGATCCATCTAATCGCCGAGTTTTTTCTCTCCGTGATTGACTCAACTTCCTCGTCAACCGCTCTCGTGTGGATCGTCGCAAAGATTAGCGTGCTAGGTCTACGTACAGGACGGAAAGGTAAGGTCATAAGTATTGATATTACCCAGTCAAAAGAGGAAAGCGATGGCCTTACCTTCCTTCCCCTTTTATTTTGCTTTAGCATCTTCAAGACATTTAGTTGGAATGCCGAAAGCTGTACGTAGACGAACGGACTTGTGAGAATCCTCAAGGTTTGAGAAGTGAGAGGTATCCAAGTAGGAAAGTCACCCTCGGGTCGTATCTCGATTTGAGATGTGATTTACAAAGAGACCCTTTTTACCTCCACCCGGGGGAATAGACAACCAGCGTAGAATCTTGACCGAAGAAAAAATCCACTGCATTCTAAACCCCCCCCACAAGGAGCATATCCTCCATAGCAAAGCAGCAACATGGCCAGCCATCAATAAAGATGAAAAAAAGTAAAATGATAACCCGAAGAGTGGCTTTGCCAATCGCGGTGAGGATTTGAGCCTCACGCGGGGGTCGAACCCGCAACCTTGAGATTAAGAGTCTCACGCTCTACCGATTGAGCTAGCAAGGCGGGTTATTTGATGGATCCGAGGACCCATTGTTGACTCGGGAACCAGGAAGAGAGTTCAAGAAAGCTCATAATCTGCTCGGAGGACGAGATTCGTTGATTGCAGGTCATTTCGCAGCGGACGGGGCACCTTTCATGGGGTTGTGGACTGTGTTCTTGTCAGATACGGCTGAGGCTGAGGGGAGTGTGAAATTTGGGTTAAGTTGGAGATCCCCCGAAACCCAATCCTCTGCCACCATTAAGCCTGGTCGACCGTGTAAGTTCGCGAGGGGAAGCCTGGAATCCGACATACATAATCTTTGGACGAACAACCACATCAAGATTACTGTGTTGCTCGTGGAGAGGAAAATTCTAGAACTTGGTGTCTTTCTACTCTACGGCTGCTACAAATCGGGAAACCGCCTAGGGAAAGCCATCATTCGTGGTAACGGCTAAATCGTGACATTCATACACACTCTGCATCGTGGACGTGACGTAACTCTATCAGCTTCTATTCCCTGAAGCTACAAACACCTAACCAGCCAAGGCTCTTTTTTCTTTCTGGAACCCCGCGCGGCCGGTATTTTGGATTAAGCAACCCAACCCTAATGCAAGATACAAGCGTGAAAACCCCAGGAACCCCCGTTTCAATTCTTCCACTCATCTCTCTCTCTTTCACTCTCTCAACCCCGGACCGCAGCACCCAACGCGCCGCCCGTGAACTGAGTACCGCCGGCCTGCCGTTGGGGGTTGCCGCCCGTTCTCGCGCCTCCTCTGTTGCCGCCCCTCGCACCACCGCGTCCGCCACGGCCGCCGCGGCCGCCCTGTCTCTCGAACGCGTTGGCAGAGCCCTGGGTGCGCTGCTCCAGTGTCCGCTCGTTGGTCTCGATGAGCGCGCTGGCCTTGTCTGAGAGGGTGAGGGCCAGGCTCTGCAGACGGCTGAGCTCGACGCCCTTGCGGAAGATGACGGTCGATGTGACCTGGTCGAGGGAGGCGGCGAGCTCCTCGTGGCTGATCATCTTGCTGACAATCGCGAGGACCTTGCTGGCGTCCAGCTCGAACATGTTGCTCAGAGTCTCCACGGCCAGGGTGTCGTAGAAGGGAGCGTAGGTGAAGAGGTATGTCCGCAGACCCTCCTCCTGGATCTGCTTGGAGAGCATGGTCTTGATGTCCTCGGTGTTGGGCATGAGATCCCAAATCTTGATGCTGTGGATAAAGGTGGTGGACTTCTTCCACTCGCCAGCAGCCAAGGCCTTGGAAGCCTGCATAACGTGATCTCTCGTGTTCTCGGGAGGGCCAGTGAAGATCTGGCGCTCGTGGTACTCGAGCATGCGGCGGTAGGTCTTGCTAATAACACGCTTCTTGACGTCGGGGGAGGAGCCAGTCTGCGCCAGGAGGGGAATCTCCAGGAGCATGCTGCAGGTAAGGTACACGCACTCGAGAAGCTCGAGGTTAATGTGCATGTGGAAGGGGAGCTGGCGCTGCTTCTCGAGCTTCTCCTGCTCGGGTGAAACCTGGCTGTATCTCTGGATCATGACACCCTGAGCGAGCAACTCTTTCTGGCGACCACTGCCGCAGATCTCCTGCAGTGTGTTCTGGGCGTCGTAGACGAGACCCTGGCGGAAAGCACAGAGACCGACCTGGACAAGGGTACGGTTGTAGAGGATTTGAGAGAGGACGTCGAAGTTGGGGATGTTCTCTTGCAAGTGAGACATGAGCATCATGTCACGAGCCTTGTAGTACTCGTCGTGCAGGGCAAGGAAGTAAACTTGGCACAGCATAGCACGAGCGCGGAGAATGCCCTCGGCGTTGGTGAAGAGGTAGTTGCAGAGGACGTTGACGAGGTTGTTGGCGTCCTGGGCCTCGTCGCGGGGGGTGATGACGGACTCGACGGTAGAGGGGACGTTCTTCCAGCAGTTGTCCTCGAGGATCTTGACAACCTGAGCGGGCTTGAAGTAGACGTGCTCGAGGCGGCGAGTGACAACACGGTTGATGCTCTCCTGGGGAATCTCGAGCTCGGCATCCTTGCGGAGGTACTCGTAGTAGAGCATGCCGCGGAAAATGGTGTTGTAGAGGGCGCCCTCATCGGTAAGGCGGTCGATATACTCGGAGGTGTGGGGATCGATATTTTGGAGGGAACGAGTGAGCTCGTCGTCGAGGCGCTCAACGTAGGAAACGATGCTTCCAGGAACCTTGACGTACTTCTGGCCCTTCTCCAACGCGGGGGGCTTCTCGTCGTCATCCCACTCCTCGGCGTTCTCAACAACGATGTAGTCCTTGTTCTGCTCGAGGACCTCGAGGAGAGAGTTGAGCTCCTTCTCAGCAGCCTTCCAGTGCTCGACGGGCATATAGGAGGCACCGCCGGAACCGAGATCGAAGCGAGTAGAGACCAGGGTGAGAAGAACGCGGATCTTCTGGTAGGGTGTGTTGGCGATCTCGTTGAGCTTCTCCATGATCTTGATCTGCTCCTGCTTGTCGGTGTTCTTCTTACCGCGAGTCTCCATGATGCTTCTCAGGTGCTTGAAGATGCTCTCGGGGGTGAACTGCAGAGTGCGGCCGCCCTTTCCAACGGTGGCGAAGCCCTCGTCGTCGTCGCCCTCGGCAGCCTCCTCGGTGGTGTCGACGAAGCGGGCAGTCTTCTTGGGCTTGGGCGCGGGCTTCTCCTCTTCCTCCTCGGACTCCATGAAGGCATCGTTGTTGGCCTTGTAGGCATCGACCTGGGCTTGGTAGTCCTTGACGACCTTCTTCAACTTTTGCTTGACGGCGTTCAATCCACGGGCAGACGTGGCGTTCATCTGCCTCTTGCTGTTCTTGGGAGTGACCTTCTGCTTGGCAATGGCCTCGTTCATGTACTCCTCGAGCTCGACAACAGCCTTAATGTAGACCTTGGGGGTCTTGCCATCATCTTGGAGTTTTGTGACCTGGCGGTTGAGCTTGTCGAATTCTGCGCATCAACGTTAGCGCCCATGTTTCCAGCATCTCGAGGTATTCCGTCGTATCTTACCTGTGGAAATAGAAGCCCAGTCACCAATCTTTTGGCCGTTCTCAATAAGCTTGATGGTGGCCTCGAGCTCCTCGATGCGCTTATCCTTGGCACTCTTGACCTTTACCCGCTCCTCGTCTTCGCTGTCTTCGCTGTCTGAGGAAGCATCGCGAAGGAAACGCGAGGCACCGGCCTTCTTTCCACCTTCACTGTCGTCGGAATCAGAGTCGGAGTCGTCATCCTCCTCCTCCTCCTCATCAGAGTCCTCCTGATCTTGCTGCTCCTCCTCCTCCTCCTCCTCGGAGTAAAGCTCCTCCTCGTCGGAAGACGAGTCGGTGGAGCTGTCGTCTCCGCCGCGGAAAAATCGAGACATTTTGGCGATCGCTTTTCGATTCGTGCAGGCGACGGTTTTGACTGATGCGACTGGGAAACGCGGGATCGACGGAAGTTGTGTTGTCGTCGGGACTTGTCACGGGGGGCCTTCGGTCAACCTGTCGAGAGGGGCTCCTCAAATTCAGGTTGTGCAAGAATTTGACGGGAATTTTTGGTGGGGGAGGAGGGTTTAGCGAACGACAGCTGGCAAACCGTGGTCCAGGTGGCAGCGGGGTGTTCTGCCGCCGCAGTTTTGGAATTTTTTAGCTGGGCTATGTGGGGTTGACGGGTGGCAGAAGGTGAAGCCCCACTAGAAAAGTTTCAGGCACTTTCCTTTGGTTCACCAGGAGTGCCTGCCTTGCCACTTCTGCCTGTCCTTCTGAGTGTGGCCGTGCACTCCGGAGCATCACCAGCCACATCCGAAAGAAATGGATCCGAGCCCCGAGCTGTCGCCCGCCGGACTATCTGTGGCGCCGTAAGGTGACTTGAGCTCACGTCCTCACGTGATGGAGTTGCACCGAAACAGGCTAGCGCATATTCGATTGGCCTCCTCGTCCCGGGACAGAGCTGCATTACCCAAAAATTTCGATGGCGCGGCGAGGTCAAGGTCGATGAACTCATCAACCATTGCCTAATACCAACAACATTGCGCCCTAGGTCTCATCACCGCGAGTTTCCGCGAGACCACTCGACCAATTTTCCCATCCCAGCGCAGCTCCAGACCGACACTGAGCATCGAGTCGGATTGCGCTGCGTTTTCCTTTACGACTTTCGCGTCTTGAAAGTCGCGACTGCGACTCCTCGACTTTGACGACCTCCTTCAACGCACGCAGGCGAGACGAGTCAACCATCGAGTCGAGATGTCCTTTCCACCACCACCACCACCCCCCGGATGGGGTCCTCCTCCGCCACCGCCTCCTCCTCCATCATCGTCCCTCCCTCCACCACCAGCGGCACCAGCTCCCCCGCCGCCTGGCTATCGCCCCCCAACCGATCCCCAGATCGCCAAGTTTGCCCAAAAGAAGAAGGAATGGCTTCGGAATCAGCGCAACCGATTCGGCGAGAAGCGCAAGGGTGGCTTCGTTGAGACGCAGAAGGCAGACATGCCCCCTGAGCATCTGCGCAAGATTGTCAAGGACATTGGTGATGTGTCGCAAAAGAAGTACACAAGCGATAAGCGCAGTTACCTTGGTGCATTGAAGTTCATGCCCCATGCTGTCATGAAGCTTCTCGAAAATATGCCCATGCCATGGGAGTCTGACAGGAAAGTCAAGGTTCTGTACCATGTCAACGGCTGCTTGACGTTGGTCAATGAGATCCCCAGAGTCATTGAACCTGTCTTCTTTGCGCAGTGGGCAATGATGTGGACTTTTATGAGGAAGGAAAAAGCCGACAGACGTCTCTTCAAGCGCATGCGATTCCCCCCTTTCGACGACGAAGAACCACCTCTGTCTTGGTCCGAGAACATCGAGGACGTTGAGCCCTTGGAGCCTATCCAGATGGAGCTGAACGAAGAGGAGGATGCCGCCGTCTTCGAGTGGTTCTACGACCACAGGCCACTGCTCGACACTCCCCACGTCAACGGCGACAGCTATCGGTCTTGGAATCTCAACCTACAGCAAATGGCAACGCTTTTCAGATTGAGTCGACCTCTCATCTCTGACGTGGTGGATAAGAACTACTTCAACCTCTTCGACTTAAGGAGCTTCCTGACTGGAAAGGCCCTCAACGTCGCCCTGCCCGGCGGGCCCCGTTTCGAGCCTCTGTACAAGGATATCGACCCCAATGATGAGGATTTTGGAGAGTTCAACGCCATCGACCGCATCATCTTTAGGAATGCCATTCGCACAGAGTTCCGTGTGGCCTATCCCTATTTGTACAACTCTCTTCCGAGAAGTGTGCACCTAGCATGGCATTCTCACCCCCAGGTGGTTTTTGAGCGAGCAGAGAGCCCTGATCTCCCCGCTTTCCACTTTGACCGCAGAATCCACCCCATTTCTTCGCGTGCGGTGGCACCAAAGAATCTCACCGTCAGCCACGAGGATGAGATTTTCGGCCCTGGAAACAACGAGGAGCCTGAAGATGACGAGTTTGAACTCCCCGCGGAGTTCGAGCCCTTCCTCGGGGAGGAGGAGCTGACTAATGAAGACACGGCATCGGCAATCGAGCTGTGGTGGGCTCCCTTCCCCTTCGATCGTCGGTCAGGTCGCATGGTGCGGGCTCAGGATGTTCCTCTCATCAAGCAGTGGTACTTGGAGCACCCTCCTTCCGACAAGCCACCCGTCAAGGTTCGCGTCTCTTACCAAAAACTGCTCAAGAACTTCGTCTTGAACGAACTCCACAAGAAGAAGCCAAAGTCACAGCAAAATCAAAATTTGATGCGCAATCTGAAGCAGACGAAGTTCTTCCAACAGACCGAGATCGACTGGGTTGAAGCTGGTCTTCAAGTCTGCAGACAGGGTTTCAACATGCTCAATCTCCTTATTCACCGCAAGAACCTGACGTACCTTCACCTCGATTACAACTTTAATTTGAAGCCTGTCAAGACCTTGACTACCAAGGAGCGAAAGAAGTCCCGTTTCGGAAACGCATTCCATCTCATGCGTGAGATTCTGCGTTTGACCAAGCTTATTGTAGATGCACAGGTGCAGTACCGCCTTGGCAACATCGACGCCTTCCAACTCGCCGATGGCATTCTGTACGCTTTCAATCACGTCGGCCAGCTTACCGGCATGTACCGCTACAAGTACAAGCTTATGCACCAGATCCGTTCTTGCAAGGACCTGAAGCATCTAATTTACTACCGCTTCAACTCGGCGCCCGTCGGCAAGGGCCCCGGTTGCGGTTTCTGGGCTCCCGCTTGGAGAGTCTGGCTATTCTTCATGCGTGGTATCATCCCTCTCCTCGAGAGGTGGCTTGGAAACCTCTTGTCCCGTCAATTCGAGGGCCGTCACAGCAAGGGTGTTGCCAAGACAGTGACCAAGCAGCGTGTGGAGTCTCACTTTGATCTCGAACTTCGCGCGTCTGTAATGGCTGACCTGATGGATATGATGCCCGAAGGTATCAAGCAAAACAAGGTCAACACCGTCCTTCAGCACTTGTCTGAGGCATGGAGATGCTGGAAGAGTAACATCCCCTGGAAGGTGCCCGGTCTGCCGGCACCTATTGAGAACATCATCTTGCGTTATGTGAAGGCAAAGGCCGACTGGTGGATTTCCGTCGCCCACTACAATCGAGAGCGTATTCGCCGTGGAGCAACTGTTGACAAGACAGTGGCCAAGAAGAACGTCGGTCGTCTCACCCGACTTTGGCTCAAGGCAGAGCAAGAGAGACAGCACAACCACATGAAGGATGGACCTTACGTTTCTTCCGAGGAGGCTGTTGCGATTTACACCACCACTGTTCACTGGTTGGAGTCCCGCAAGTTCTCTCCCATTCCTTTCCCCAGTGTGTCCTACAAGCACGACACGAAGATTCTCATTCTGGCACTTGAGCGCCTGCGAGAAGCTTACTCTGTCAAGGGCCGTCTCAACCAAAGTCAGCGAGAGGAGCTGGCTTTGATCGAGCAGGCCTATGATAGTCCCGGTACTACTCTGGAGCGTATCAAGCGTTTCCTCCTTACCCAGCGTGCCTTCAAGGAAGTCGGCATCGATATGAATGACAACTACAGCACCATCAACCCCGTCTATGATATCGAGCCCATTGAGAAGATTAGCGATGCCTACCTCGACCAGTACCTATGGTACCAGGCCGACCAGCGCCACCTGTTCCCCGCTTGGATTAAGCCCTCAGACTCTGAGGTCCCGCCTCTTCTGACCTACAAGTGGGCTCAAGGTATCAACAACCTCGACAAGGTCTGGGAGACCGAGAACGGAGAGTGCAACGTCATGATCGAGACGGAGCTGTCCAAGGTCTACGAGAAGATCGAGCTGACCCTGCTCAACTCTCTGCTCCGCTTGATCATGGATCACAACCTTGCGGATTACATCACTGCAAAGAACAACGTGCAGTTGACGTACAAGGACATGAACCATGTCAACAGCTACGGCATGATCCGTGGATTGCAGTTCTCTGCATTCGTTTTCCAGTACTACGGTCTTGTGCTCGACCTTCTTCTCCTGGGCCCCCAGCGCGCCAGTGAGATCGCGGGTCCTCCCCAGAGCCCTAACGACTTCCTTCAGTTCCGTGACAGAGAGACAGAGACAAGACATCCCATCCGCCTCTACACTCGTTATATTGACAAGATCTGGGTCTTCTTGCGTTTCACAGCTGATGAGTCCCGAGATCTCATCCAACGTTTCCTCACTGAACAACCTGACCCCAACTTTGAGAACGTCATCGGATACAAGAGCAAGAAGTGCTGGCCTCGTGACTCGCGTATGCGCCTTATGAGACACGACGTCAATTTGGGCAGAGCCGTCTTCTGGGATCTGAAGAACCGTCTGCCTCGTTCCGTTACGACAATCGAGTGGGATGACAGCTTCGCCAGCGTCTACAGTCGTGACAACCCGAACTTGTTGTTCTCAATGTGTGGTTTTGAGGTCCGCATTTTACCCAAGTGCAGAAACCAAAATGACGACTTTTCAGTCAAGGACAGCGTCTGGTCCTTGGTTGACAACACGAGTAAGGAGAGAACGGCGCACGCCTTCCTTCAGGTCACGGAAGAGGACATCCAAAAGTTTAATAACCGGATCCGTCAAATTCTCATGTCCTCGGGTTCGACAACATTCACAAAGATCGCTAACAAGTGGAACACTGCCTTGATTGCGTTATTTACGTACTACCGCGAGGCAGCAGTGTCTACCGTTAGCTTGCTGGACACCATTGTGAAGTGCGAGACGAAGATTCAGACGAGAGTCAAGATCGGACTGAACTCCAAGATGCCTTCTCGTTTCCCTCCGGCAGTGTTCTACACGCCCAAGGAGCTGGGAGGTTTGGGCATGATTTCCGGATCGCATATCTTGATTCCTGCCAGTGACAAGCGGTGGTCAAAGCAGACTGACACTGGCGTCACCCACTACCGCGCCGGAATGACGCATGACGAGGAGACGCTCATCCCTAACATCTTCCGGTACATTATTCCGTGGGAGGCCGAGTTCATCGACTCGCAGCGAGTCTGGACGGAATACTCGCAGAAGAGATTGGAAGCTAACCAGCAGAACCGCCGCCTGACCCTCGAGGATTTGGAGGATAGCTGGGATCGCGGCTTGCCGCGCATCAACACCCTCTTCCAAAAGGACAGAAGCACGTTGAGTTTCGACAAGGGTTTCCGTGCTCGTGCAGAGTTCAAGATCTATCAGCTCATGAAGAACAACCCTTTCTGGTGGACTAGCCAGAGGCACGACGGAAAACTGTGGAACCTCAACGCCTATCGTACCGATGTCATTCAAGCTCTTGGTGGTGTAGAAACCATTCTCGAGCACACCTTGTTCAAAGCAACTGGTTTCCCGTCATGGGAAGGCCTGTTCTGGGAAAGAGCAAGCGGTTTCGAGGGTAAGTTCAATTGTTTCTTCGTATCTGAATGTTGGGACTAACTTTTATGCAGAATCCATGAAGTTCAAGAAGTTGACAAACGCTCAACGGTCCGGTTTGAACCAGATTCCCAACAGACGTTTCACCCTTTGGTGGTCACCTACGATCAACAGAGCCAACGTCTACGTCGGTTTCCAAGTCCAGCTTGATCTGACTGGTATCTTCTTGCACGGCAAGATCCCTACTCTGAAAATTTCGCTTATCCAGATTTTCCGAGCCCATTTGTGGCAGAAGATCCACGAGTCGGTCGTCATGGATCTGTGCCAGGTCTTTGATCAAGAACTCGAGTCCCTCGGAATCGAGACGGTACAAAAAGAGACGATTCATCCCAGAAAGTCTTACAAGATGAACAGTTCTTGTGCCGACATTCTTCTCTTTGCCAGTCACAAGTGGAACGTTACGCGACCTTCTCCCTTGTTTGACACCAAGGATGTGATCGAGCCCACCACTACGAACAAGTTCTGGATCGATGTCCAGCTGAGATACGGCGACTACGATTCTCACGACATTGAGAGATACACTCGTGCCAAGTACCTCGACTACACCACGGACAGCGCCAGTATCTACCCTTCAGCAACCGGTCTCATGATTGGTATCGATCTGGCTTACAACCTGTACTCTGCCTACGGCATGTACTTCCCTGGTCTGAAGGTCCTCGTTCAGCAGGCCATGGCCAAGATCATGAAGGCCAACCCGGCTCTCTACGTCCTGAGAGAGCGTATCCGCAAGGGTCTGCAGCTTTACGCCTCTGAGAGCAACCAGGAGTTCCTTAACTCTCAGAACTACTCTGAACTCTTCAGCAACCAAACGCAGCTCTTCATCGACGATACCAACGTCTACCGTGTGACAATTCACAAGACGTTTGAGGGTAATTTGACCACCAAGCCCATCAACGGTGCTATCTTCATCTTCAACCCCAGAACCGGTCAGCTGTTCTTGAAGATCATTCACACGAGCGTCTGGGCTGGTCAGAAGCGTCTCGGACAGTTGGCAAAGTGGAAGACCGCCGAAGAAGTGGCAGCCCTCATCCGCTCTCTCCCCGTGGAGGAGCAGCCGAAGCAGCTCATCGTCACCCGTAAGGGTCTGTTGGATCCCTTGGAAGTCCATCTGCTCGACTTCCCCAACATCGCTATCAGAGCCTCCGAGCTGCAACTGCCGTTCCAGGCGGCCATGAAGGTCGAGAAGCTGGGAGACATGATTCTTCGCGCTACCGAGCCGCAGATGGTTCTCTTCAACCTCTACGACGAGTGGCTCAAGAGCATCTCGTCGTACACCGCCTTCTCCCGTCTCATCCTGATCCTGCGTGCCCTCCACGTCAACCCGGACAAGACCAAGCTCATCCTGCGCCCGGACAAGACAGTTATTACCCAGGACCACCACATCTGGCCCACGCTCTCGGACGAGGACTGGATCAAGGTCGAAACGCAGCTGCGCGATCTCATCCTGAACGACTACGGAAAGAAGAACAACGTCAACGTCTCCAGTCTCACGAGCAGCGAAGTCCGCGACATCATCTTGGGTATGGAGATATCCGCGCCCTCGATGCAACGCCAGCAGGCCGCCGAGATCGAGAAGCAGCAGCAGGAGCAGCAGCAGCTGACGGCCGTGACGACAAAGACGCAAAACGTCCACGGCGAGGAAATCATCGTTACGACAACGTCGCAGTTCGAGCAGCAGACCTTTGCCTCCAAGACGGAGTGGCGCACGCGCGCCATTGCTACGTCCAACCTGCGCACAAAGGCAAACAACATCTACGTCTCGTCCGTCGACAACGACCTCGAGGAGATTACCTATGTGATGCCCAACAACATCCTCAAGCGCTTCATCACCATCGCCGATCTTCGCGTCCAGGTCGCAGGCTACCTCTACGGATCCTCCGCCCCGGACAATGACCAGGTCAAGGAAATCAAGTGCATCGTCATGATCCCCCAGATCGGTGGCCTGCGCAATGTCCAACTGCCCCAACAACTCCCCCAGCACGAGTTCCTCGAGGGCATGGAACCCCTCGGTGTAATCCACACCGCCTCGGGCTCAGAACTCCCCTACATGTCCGCCGCCGACGTGACGGAACACGCACGCCTCCTCGACGCCCACAGCACCGCCTGGGACAAGCACGACACCGTCACCGTAAACGTGGCCTTCACACCCGGCTCCGTCTCCCTCTCCGCCTGGGGCCTCACCCCAACAGGCTATAAGTGGGGCGCCGAGAACAGGGACACGCAGAGCGACCAGCCACAGGGCTTCACGACGACCATGGGCGAGAAGCGCAAGCTCCTACTGAGCCCGCGCTTCCGCGGCTTCTTCCTCGTGCCCGAGAACGGCATGTGGAATTACAGCTTCATGGGCTCGGCGTTTGCGGGCATGGAGAAGAAGCCCGTGCACGTCAAGCTCGATACGCCGCTGCCGTTCTACAGCGACCAGCACCGTCCCGTGCACTTTCACAGCTTTGCGGAGCTCGAGGACATCTGGGTCGATCGGACTGACAACTTCGCTTAAGGCGGCGGTGGAGGAATGTCCACGCGGCAGGTGCGTGTTTCGAAGGAAAACGGAAACTTGGAGGCTGAGGCTGAGGAGCTTTCTCTTACCGAGAGAGCGTTCACCTGCCGGAAAGGGACATTACACGCACGCGTTTACATACACATCAAAAAACACACACAAAAATAGGCCAAAGAGGGAGGGGGGCCTGATCGATGGGAAACTTGATGCATTGTATCTGGTACATTTTTTTCAGGATGGAGAGAGGAACGTCAAAGTTGGGGAGGTGAACCCTCGATTCCCCGGCAGAATGTTTTACGAGGGTGGATTCTTCAAAAGCCTGACGAGAGAAGAGAGAAAGAAAGCGAGTCGCAGGGGGGAGGGTAGTTTCGGGAAACGCGAGCAACGCGCAAGGGGAGGGAAGGGGAAGTGGGAAGGAAGGGAACATTGTGCGATTAAAGGGCAAACAACCGGCGTTTGACAGGTTTTTGACAGCCTCAGGCTTCTTTTTCATTTTGAAACCAAACTGTACTTTTTTTGTCCGAGTATTTTCAAAAAATCAATAAAGGGAAATCATGCAATCCATGACTTGTCATCCAGGTGTCAACTGTTGTATTTGACATGTTGAGTGGGTTCGGCCGCGGGAGGTGTCACAGAGTCGCAAGCGAACATCAAAATGTGTGAGAGTCTTGGTGTTGCAGACTGCCTACAGTGCTTTTCTGATCCTTGTTCTCATCTATCCAGCTCCATCTAGATCGTTTAGTAAAAAAGAAAAAAAAGTCAATTCCTCGCGAACATGGTCAAGGAATTGCACCTGCAATGCTGTCGAGGTGAGGATGAGCATGCGAACAAACCACTAGATCTGGAAGCACGTCAATTGAGCAGAAAAGCTCCCTCGCCGCCGTATCCGTACCATACTCTGTAACCCCATGGCCATATTCGATAAACGTGAGGATTATCAGTAGCACATAAGAACAAAACATACGTACACCTACCTACGCAGAGCGGCTGCGCCTCCCACGACAGCCCGTTCATGCGCGTCTCCAAGATGGGAATAGTATCAGTGACGGTAGTGTGTACTGTGATTACCATGAATAGAAATTTCCGTCGACTTCTTCCAAGGCTTCCATGCAGTAAAGTCATCTAGGAGATGCAGCAAGGCCGGCAGGGGGGCCTGCGTGCCAGGTCCCCCTCCTCCTCTCCCCAAATCCCCCCCCCTTTGGCGCATGCGGACTGCATGCAGGTACAGGCGGAGGGTGCCGAGAAGGATAGGGATTATCTCAGAAAACAGGTACGCAGGCGCTCCATGCTTGTGAACGCGGGACTAGGGTCCAAGAAGGGAGTTGAGCTGTAAAATGTGACGACAAAACTGTCACTTTGGAGGAGCTGTGGAGGCGATGTCGTCCACTTTCTTGCCGCCTGCTTTGGAGTGGCGGTGGCCTTTGCCATGCCGTATTCCGCTTATGGCACAACCGTTGGAGTTTTCGCGCGACGTCGATGCTTGTCCTTCGGACGACGTGGGCTGCAAGTGGTAAGGCGGCGGGAAGGCCGTTGAAGATGGTGGGCAGTCTAATCGCTGATTCAGCGGGGTAGATGGTCCGCGCAAATTGGAGATTTCATGCATTAATGCGCCAGGAAAAGAATTAAGAACGGGAAGGGAGAAGGAGAGAGGGAAAAGACACCCCCTGTTTGGTGCCCTGAATGGGCAGCTATGTAGTAGATGTTCAGCACCGATGCGATGGAAACGCTCCCCCTTGGATCGATTTGGAGCGGCTAGTTGCCCTGTAGATATTGCAACTGGGGCATGTTAGTAGAGAGGTGATAAGGAGGGGTTCATGATCAATATGTCGACAGCGTGGTTGAGATATTACCATGGAAAGCGAACGCGTTTCCGTCCCCCTCGGGCGTTTTTGTCTGTGTCCTAAGATTGCGAGCACGGAACGAAACGTCATCGCCCTGCGGCATCCTTGGAGCTGGAGTCGGGATGGGCTTAAGGTGCGGCTGACAATGGCGATTCATTCCGTACTGGGCGTCTCTTGGCCCAGGCCGTCGGGAATGGGGGCTCGTCCTGGCGTCCTCGTTGGACGAACAAGGGTTCGGGAAAAGAAAAGTGTGGCAAGGAGCGGATATTTTTGGTCGTGGAGATGTGGCTGTTTTGGGGGCCTTAATTGGCGATCTGAGAGGGTCGACGCCGCACGCGAGCAGATGTGGAATGAGCCACAGGGCGGCGCATGAAGACATGGAAATAACTTCTGGGTCAACCCCCGTCAACTCACTTGGAGGCTGCACTGCATCGGGCGAGCTCTCCAAGAAGGTAGGGACGAACTATTGGGCTTGGTGAGTGGAGATGAGGCAGCCCGGAGATGGTTTCTGGCTCTGGCTTTGTGACTGGACTCTGCTTGGTGATTGCTGTGAAAAAAGTTCCTCTCGGCAGTTATCCAGGAGGTCAGCTGAAGCCGGTAATTTCCTTGGCTGGTTCGCTGTCGTATCGACATCGTTTCTCGTCTTTCTCAGCTGATGCGAGGCTTGGACACGATCTTGTGTTTCTGGTCAGTCGAGCCGAAATGCGTGAGGTGGCGTAAAGTAAATCAAACGTCTTGTGGAGGGACTGTCGCGGATCTCAGGAGACGCTCGGAATCGGCAGGCCGGCGCAAACCCGCGACACGTTTGCAGGTTTAACCTTCAGCTGGAGGACAGGTGTTGTAATTTGGACAGGGCTGGTTTCGTGAAGGATCCCCGAAAGGAAAACACTGACCAGGTCCCTTGAACAAGAAACTGGGTACCAAGAGCAGCGAAAGACTCGAGAGGATTAAGACTGACAACCCTGAAGCGCATTCAAGGTTGACCTGCTGTTTAGCACAGAAACCCACCAAGTTTAGTGTGAGTTGTGACAACCTCGGGGATCCCTACCCGGGTGCCTGCAAACACCCAACGGTCTTCTCCAAAAATCCCCAAGAGCCAAGCGGCAATAAGGCCTCGAGACAAGTGGGGGGGCCCGGTGGACGGAAGCGATTGCTAGTCTCGGCCCCAGGATACGGGCTGATAACCCTAGATTCGTTGCGAGACTTTGGACAAAGACAGAGAAGCGGCTCTTTGGTGTAGCACAAAGTCATGTTGCGGAAGTTTGTAAGTGTGGTGGTTGCAGTCTGCGGGGTGTAGTAGCTACCTCGGACTACGGATAGACAGACGGGAGTAAAATACGTGCGCCATGTAACGCAAGGGCAATTAGTAATACTATTCGTACTTCCCTACTGAAGTCTGAAAGAGACGGCTTCCGCCGACCGGATACCCAAACCGCCAAGCGGACGAAGGTTCATCAAGCTTTGGGCTGAGGAGATACAGGGCCCTTGGAGGCTCGCTAGGCGATGCAGGGGCACCGCTGCCACAGAAACGAGGTTGATCGTATGATGCCCCTCCTCTGAAGCGCAGCAGACTTTTCCGGCTCGAGTCCGGGGAGAGGCCCCTCGAGCAAGACCAAGAAAAAACCACGGGTGTCCCTGTCTTGCAACATCGACTTGCATACAGGCACAGCGCCGGCTGTCATCCGGTGTATACCGACGGTCCGGACTCATGACTGTAAAAGAAGGTTTGCGGCGGGTTCGAGCGTCCAAGACTGGGTGAAGAGGATAATCCCAGACACGTGTAAGAGAGTAAGAAAAGTATGCGGTAAAAAGGCGACGCGAAGGCGAGGCCACAAAGCGGCGTCATGTTCGTGGGGGATCGCGGTTCGGAAAGTGGATGAAGAGCTGAAGCGGAAGAGAAAAAAGGGCGTGGCATGGATCGGTACGTCCAACAAACCCATGAACGTGGGCGAGGACGATGTACCGCTGGCAGTGGCAATCGTAACCCTACCCACCACTTCCCTTTCTGAGCCGAGCTACCGAGACGCAAGCCATGCGATGCATACAAGAAGTCAGCCAGGCATTCTTCTGTAAGGGGCTCGCATGCTGCAAAGGATCAGTCGGGTGCAGCGGCGTGGTCGCTGATATGGGTGCGCTGCGCCCTCGGGAGATGCAAGATACTTTACCTTGGCCAGGAAACGTAAGGTAAGGTCAGGTACCTGCGTATCCGTACTCCGTAGATTTAAAATACCCAAGGTACTGCGTACAGAGTATGTGCTGGCGTGCTTGGACTTTCCGGGGTCCATCCTCCAGCATCGGGGAGGGGGTCGACTATTGGCAATAGCAATCTATTTCGATGCGGGACGAGAACGATGACGAAGATTGCAGTGGTCATCTGGGCTTCGGATTGTTGGTTGTCGCATGTGCTTTGGCAATAGGCGGGCATTGATGATGGAAAATGGAGAATCCCATCCCATCCCATCTCTCTGCAGTGCTGCAGTCATCCGTCTTCAACGTGAGATGAGGGCAACCTAAGGCAGCCGACCTTAACTTAAGTTGCCTTAGGTTTTCTTGGCCGACTACCCATTCTTGGCCTAGTGTTGAACGGGAAGGAACCATCGACATGGCATTATTTTGTTACCTACCTTCCTTCCGTAGTACTCCGTACCTTAGACTTTTACAGTCTACTTTTCTCATCCATTCCTTCCATCTTCTATTCCGCAGATGCACACATGCAGGGCAGGGTACGGCAAAGTAAGATAGGAGCGAGCATCCAGCGCTACCTTGCCGTTCTTGCCGTCACTTACAGTCCCGGTCCTCGGAATCTGGGAGGAACCCGATGTCAGGGCGCCCCTTACCTTACCTAAGATACCACCCGCCTTACGTCAAGACGGAAGGAAAGAAGGGGCCAGGCTGACGACATGCGACGAGGGCTGAAGAAGTCGTCGTCGTCGTACCTGGGCTTACCTTACTGGACGACTACCTTTCTTACCCCATGAAGGCTGGACAAGTACGACGCACGGCAGGAACTACCTTACATGACGATAGGCAGAATCGTGACAAGCGGAGGCAGGAACGGAACACTGCAGCAACCCAGTTCGGGAGTGGAGACCAAGGTACCAGGGAAAGAGTGGATCGTGAGCCGAGGGTCACTGCCTCCGTTCTTTCACAACGACACCCGACCTCATTGACGCGCACCCGCCGGCCCCATCTGTCAAACCATCGCGGCTAATCAGGGAGCCTGCAAAGTACCAGATAAGGTACCTTGCCTGGGTCTGTAAGGTACAGACACATGTACTCCGTACCTCATACCTTACCCAAGATACCTGTGACGGTCTGACCTCACCGACACACGTCGAACCTCGAGGCTTGGCCCTCAATGCGGACTGTGTCTGTTCCAGCCTTTCTTGGGGGACAGTCTGGCCCGATTGCCATGTCTCATCTCTACAAAGGTGAGGTGATGGAGATTGCCATGGCCCATTGATAATGAGGTGAGGAAGCACGGAATGTCTCCTCGTACCTGACTGTGTACACAACCTAGATTGCACCTTCCTCTTTTCCTGGGAGAGACAAAGAGCCGAGACAAAAGTCTCGGCATCAGGATGGCACACCTGGGGAAAAGTGTATATTGGCAACCCATGTATCTTTCCACCCGATTATCCAGCAAAGTGACTTGCGAGTGAGATGAACTTGACCCAAATCTGAGACCCAACCAACCACACTTTTCTCAATGTAAAAAAAAATAAACATCAAAATTGCGGCGTGTGAGTGTCGGGAGCTTCAATTTGGACCTGCATTTATCGCATTTTCCATGTCATTGTTTCCAAGATTCGCAATCTCTTCCTCCTTCAATCATCTTGCCCTCAACTCCTCGGCGCCTACCTCCCGTCTTCTGAAGCTATGATGGAACCTTCTCTGACCTCATTCGACAATCTTCTTGACCCTGTCTGATTCTTTGTCTTTCTCTTTCTGTCTCCTTGTCCGTCTCCGTCCACTGCCTCGTCTGCCTCCTGGGCATTTCTCATCGTCTCATCTGCCCATCCGTCATCTGCTCTGCTCCATGACTGCGCATCAGGCATCTCATCTGCCCTGCATTTCCTCCAATCTCCACCTCATCACCACACAACATCGCCGACTCCGTCACCTCCCAAGCCCTCTTTTTACGTCTGATCGACATCCCCGTGCCCACAGACTCGACCGACTTGTCCACTGCCCAGCCATCTGATTCGTGGCCCTCGTCCGTCTCTTCAGGAACCGCCCCAAAGGATCCTCCCCTAGTCGACGATTTCAAATTCCAGAATGGACCCCAAGTCCCCCCCAGAGGGCCTAGTTGGTGACGAAGAAATAAGGTGAGCACACGCTAGAATAGTGTCCCACTCCTTCTAGAAAGATTGCCCGGGATCCCTGGGTCGCATAATTGATCTTTTAATTGCCAGGTATGCGTGAAACGCGTTTCCTTCATGCGATACCCGTCTGACCCCCTGCTCCAGCTTCAAGTCCCCCCCCTTCCATGATCCGTCATGTCTCGATGAGGTCAACTTGGCCGCCAGCGCAAGCCGCATCTCACCCATACGAGTCTCGAGCCAATTCTCCAACGTACCGCCAAACCAAACTCCGTCGGCCACCCATCCTCTTGCTGTCCGAGTGCCCTCCTTGGGTCACCCTCCCGTTGAGTCTTCGTCCCAGGTTTCTCGTCCAAGCGCCCTTCCTACTGGTTCGGCCCTACCCTCCCTGACGAGCCATGGAAGGTACTTGCGACTTTCGCCTTGGCCCAGCGGCGAAAGAGCGAGCCTGTCGAGCCACTCCCCAAGTGTCTTTTTGACCGACCTACCATCGAGCACCAAAGGTCTGGGATGTGCATTGAGTCGCACAATCTCCTTGCTGCCGAAAGCCGGGGGGTTCTTTCGCGATGTACTGTCCTCCTGCTTACACCCACCACATTCCCGGCTCGCGGTTAGTTGGGGGAAGGGGGGGGGAGGGTACGGTCCTGTGGGCGGCCGCGAGAAACTGTGTGCGCGTCTTCAGCGCACGCGTCTAGCAATCTGGGGATGCCTTCAAGTTCGTGAGATAACGAGAGGAACTCGAACTGCTGGCGGCTGCGTGCACGTTTGCGCGCCCGCCCGCCCATGCAAACAGACGAATTATCACCTCGAGCGAACCGCTATCATCCCATGGTTTCGACGACGGCACCATCGTGCGACCTGGTCGTTGAGTCGCACACGTCCCAAGTCCCCAAAAAAAAAAAAAAATCCTCATTGGAAAAAGTTGTTACCCCACAGGCTAACCAGTCTTGTCTGGTCCGGTGCAAGTCAACCCTTCGACCATCCCATCTCGTCGACGCGCGCGCCGCCCGCCTGGTCCAACAGCCGCCGCATTGCCGAACCTGAACCTCAACCGTGGCACCGCCGTCATTTTCATCTCGGACATATCCCTTCGGAGTCGTATTCCTTCTGTTCCTGCATCTGGCATTGGCATCTGCCTGTGGGACCTGCCAGATTTGACCGTATCGACATCGAGGCGAAGGCCGACTGACACGCTTGTTCTGGCGTTTGGGACGCAAATCCCCCTGCTGCGGACGTCTTCATCTTGGGTCAGCCGGGATGATTTGCCTCCTGGGACCACTGCAGTTCCCTTCCGAATCGATCCCGAAGCTTTTGACCAGGTCCTCGAACGTGGAAGCAGGCCCTCACTGCCACAGGTGACGGCAAATGGGATCAGGGCTAAAAAAGAAAGGGTCTTTTTTTTTCTTCCTTTCTTACTGACGTTGCGTACGGATACAACTAGCTTGAGCTGGTACCTTCCGTCTTTCTCACCCGGCAGTCCCTTGGTCTCACCCCTCGGCAATCTGCCCACTAGGTCGAGTGGTTGTTGCAACCTTACCGTCTCTCTGGCCCTATCGCGTACCGGAGCGGCGATTTCTCTTCATGGTTCTGATATACCCTCCCTGCATCAGATATACCCCCATCAGGGCCAAGGCATGACTTCTCGGTGCTCATCCAGCCATTTTCTCTCCCAAAACCTGCTGTTTGCCCCCCAACAGACTCCACTGTATTTTCCAGAATGGGCAGAGCTGTCCAAGTTACGCTGTTCGCTGGTGGTTTTCCACCCAAAGCAAGCCCCCCGTCAAGGACGGCGGCCAGGGGAAGGATGACCCAGGGACGTTGAGCTTCCGAGCCCACGCACACGCACACACACACACATTCGCACTCAAGAGTCAACTGCCTTGAGCCAAGAGCTGCCACCCTGGTTCCCCTTCTCTCTCTCCCCAGTGAAGCAGGGGGCCGAGCAACATGGGCGGCCTTCTTCTGAATTGCTGCTCAGTTACGGATACCATAGCCTTTTACCATACCCTTCCCAACCAGCGAGCGCATGGTAGGGCTCGTTTCAGCTTGTATCCCTCATTCGGCTGAACGTGTTTGGATTCCTTCCATGCGTTTTCCAGACCTCTCTCTTTCTCTCTCTCTTGGTCGTCTGGCCTCCCTTTCCAGGGTTGGATCGAATCCATCCGGAGGTTTCTTAGATTTGTGAAATTGTTCATTGCTTGTCCCCCGGGCGGCCCTGTCTGCCCATCATACTGGGCTGGCCACTGTCACGCTCACCCCTCGCCTGTTGCATCATCACCGCCGGCCGGGGGTACTCCTGCTTCTATATCCGGCAGCAAAACCCATGGCATAAGATCCCCAAATTATGCTACCGTCATCACTTACTGGGCAAGGTTAACTTGAGTCTCCGCAACCTACTCGGGGACAGAATACGTCTCGCACATGGCGAATCGCGTATGTGCTTGAAGTCGGTGACAAAAGCAGCGGCAGTTGATGTACCCTCTTTCTCTCGCCTCACCCCTCCCATGCATGCTTTTCTCCTCTCCTTCGTTCCCTTCTCTCTACCCCCAGAGCAAGAGTCCACACACAGCCCTCTATTCCTCTTTTCGATAAGGCACATCGGACGATATAATGCAGCCCTTGCCCACGTCCGCGCTTCTTCTCTTTTGACCCCTTCATTACTATATTACTTGTCCAGGGCCGAACGGGATTTATAATAAGTCAAGGGAAGATCCCGTGAGCTTAAACGGCGCGTGACAACAACCAGTTGAAAAAGGGTAGCATGGTTACCTCGACCTTTATTTCGTCTTAATAATTTTTTTCCCACCTCACGCCAGTCAAAGGGAACTATCCGTCCGGCCGTGCAGACAGACAGATAGCTCTCCACCGCTGGGAGACAAGTTCTACTACGAAACCGCAACACCAACTTGGACTTCTTTCTCGCTCATCATCGTCATCATCGTCGTCCCTCTCCTCTTTCACTCCTCCACAGCACTACCGCTAGAATCAACTTGATCATCACAACCACATACTCTGGCAAGGGCTCGACCGTTGCCACAAGACACCGTTTTCATCCGCTTCCAGCAATACCGCGAAAATTCTCTCCACACCTCCCGGGCACGAATGTTCGCTGAGTCTGGACGGGCGGTCTCATCACGGCGACACCATAGCGCTGTTACAGGATCGCAGTTTGAAAGACTACCACCACCATCGCGACCCCGCAACGTCGCATCAGCAGCCTTCACCTCTCCCGACGCCGCCCGAGAGGGCCTTCGCTCAACCAATTCTTTCACTTCAGAGCCCGGCGACCGTCCAGAGCGGTTCGCTCTGGCGGGACCCATGTGCCGGAGGCACGCTGGCGGGCAACTACCGAGTAGGGGACTACAATGTCGATTATTCTGCACAGGAGTCGCATCCGAGCGACCAAGGTCAACAGCAGCATGGTTATGACACGACGCCCTCACATCATCAACATCATAGGAGCTCTCTCCACCATGGCACCGCTCACACGCCAACTCTCCATGAGCCGCCCACTAGCCATCACTCCCATCATCCGGCCATGCAGCAACACCAGCAGCACCCTCACCACTCTCACCACTCCCATCAGGTTCTAATGGACCCGGGGCACCACATGGGCCACGCCCGGCACTTGGGCCCGCCTCACTACGGTGCTCCGGGCCCAGTCGTTGCTCCTTTGTATCCATCCATGACAACGCCTACACAATCTCATGCGCCCCATGGAGCACCAAAAAGACCGAGACCAGACGAGCTTGACCTGTCCGTTCCCGGAATTGACCTTGAGCAGACGGACCTCGAGACCATGCAGCAGACCCCTCTGGGCACCGCCTATGGACAAGCGACCCAGCAAGTGCAAGCTCCTACGCACCATCACCATCGACTACCCGATACAGGACCCCCTTCCAAGATGATGAGGCGTGATGGTGACGGCGGAGACAGAGGCGGTGCTCCGAGCGTCGTGGGACAAGCAGGCATGCCGACTCCGGCACCGAGACCAAGGGGCCCGAAGCTAAAGTTCACACCCGAAGACGACCAGCTCCTCATAGATTTGAAAGAGAACAAATCCCTGACATGGAAGCAAATCGCGGATTTCTTCCCCGGGAGATCATCAGGGACACTGCAGGTGCGCTATTGTACGAAGCTCAAAGCCAAGACCACCCAATGGACCGACGAAACGGTATGTGCTCTTCCCTCCCCTGAGAACGCCATGCAATACAGCCAGACGGCACAATATGGCAAGACCGCGCGCAGTTTGCTGACTTGACTTCTTTTCCAGGACCAAAAGCTTCGCACTGCACTGCAAGACTACGAGAATGAGAAATGGCGCATCGTAGCTAACAAGGTCGGAACCGGCTTCACCCCTGCTGCCTGCCGAGAACGCACGCAGGAATTGATGGGCGGTCCTCCCTTATAGCATTCAATGTCTCCACCGGGAACTTCTGAGCCCCCGGCTGGAGACACCATCTACACGCAGCAGCTTCAGTGATGAAGAGAAGCTTGCCTTCAGCGATGATCTCCATCATGCAACTTGGAACGACACGACCCATCCAGAGCACCCAGATCGACCTCCACGAACGCCGTCCTCCCACTTCGACTCAGCGAGCTGGTAGGGGAGGAAGATCTGCAACAATTCGCTCGACGTCTTTTCATGTAACAGCTTGGGTCGCAAAGCACAGAGAACGCAAGGTCCGAAGACTTGCGCCAGCTCTTCTCGAACCACCGAGGCCATAACTACTTCTTCGCCTTGTTCACTTCAGCTTCTACCTCATACCTGCGACTCTCCAGTGGCATTGTCCTTTTGTTTTGCTGGATTCCCCATCCGCCTAATTCTAGAGATACCCCCGAACACCACGGGTCACCTTATTTTACTTCATCTTTTTCTCGACCTACTCCTTTATCTCGACTCATGACACAACGCACACACTATAGACTTTGGGGGGTAACACAGCGAACCACGCAATCTACGGCCTTTCTACTTGTTTTTATTCTTCTCGACGCTCCCTTCGTCAATTTTGGCTTTTATTCTCGACGATTGTCGTCAACTTCTTGTTGGCACCATGCAAGGATCTACCAATACTGATTCTCTCGCGATTTGGTGCATTCGACAGTTTCCCTGCAGCATTTGGTGGTTTGTTATACCAACACACCTACAGCATCGACTCTCGAAAACCTGACTGCATTGGATTCAACGAAGGAAAGGGTTTGGTGGTGAGCTGGCTTTGATGCCTAGGCGCCTTGCGGATGGAACAAGAAAAACACAAGGGGGGAAAGATGCATTTCGCACACAGGGCGGATGACGCGCACTTAGTTCTCGCACCCATGACGACATCTGCTTTTTTTGTTTTGTATTTTTGACTCTTTTTTTGTTTTGTATTCTTCTAAACGCTCACTATTCGTTCTTGTTCAATTCTACCTCACACATCACGCAAATGTACTTTATAGTATTTGTAGCTTTTTCCAACCCCCTTTTTTGCTTCGTCCTAACCTTTTGCGAGCCCATACGCCTTGGTACGAAGTGGTACAAAGCGGCAGCTATACCTGAACTGCTACCAAAACCGATTATGTGAACCCAAAAAACGTGCAGGGAGACGGAGAAAAGATATGGGAAGACGAAACTTCTTCGTTTCTTCTTTTATTAATGTATAGTGGAATTTTAACTAACTCGATCCCGGCATATCTATGCGAGATTTCATTAAGTATTCTCCCAGAATGGAACCTCGGGATAACTCTGTGATCACACTTAGCATCGTATTGCAGTCTGCAAGAAACCATGCGCCGACCGCTTCGGGGAAGTCGGGGAGAGGACGGGGGGGGACGGAAAGAAGCAAGATCATAGACGCGGACACCAAAAAAGCCACATGTTTCTTTTCCCCCTTATCATCCGTCCCCTTCTGGACGGGAAACGCGCGATGCATTGTGTGCTCATTATAGGGCGCGTGTAGTCAACTTTGGACACTTGGGTAGGTACCGGCAAAGCCCTTCACGAGGCCCCCCCTCCCCAACAAGGCTTCCAAGCCTCCAAGGCACCTTTGGCCTTGCCACATTAGCGCGGCCTGTTTGTGCGGCCCCGAGGGACGGCCGGAGGTTTTTTACGGTTTGGCGTGCAGTTGACGTGTGGCAGCATCTATATTAACAATACACCCGCTTTTGGCAGCTGTTTATTACTCCGTGTCTTGCCCGCCCGCGTCTCTCGACCGAGTTGAGTAAAAGTCCGGGGAACCAGGCCAGGGGGGGCGCCCAGGTGTCGGAAGAGTCAAGAGATCGCGCGCCCGCGCGCGGGCGGCGTTGTTTAGCAGCTACTAAAGTCCGGAAACTAGTGCGATAGCTGTGGTGTTTTTTAAGCGAAGTTTTGACAAGTTGAAGTTGGCACTTGCTCTCGTTTCAAGTCTGTTCCTTTTTTTGGGTGATGGACGATGGGTGAGTTCATTAACTTCAGGCTTCTGCTGTTATTCTTGTTCCCCTACATTATGCCCGGGGCCTTGAGCCTTGGGCTGGCTGGCGCGTTCGGTTTGGTTTTGGACCAATATCGGCATGGCGAGTAATGGCGGAAAGAGGAGCGGATGGGTGGGGGGGGAGAAAGGGAAGGGAGGAAGAGGAATGGCGGCGGGCAGGATTCAGGACGACATCCAAAGGTGCGAAGAGCTCGGAGACGAGAGAACAGGGTGGGCGGACAGGCCCTGCGTTGCTTACCTGCTTGCCTTGGCTCTCTCCCCCCTCTCTCTGGGCTCTCTCCTATCCCAGCACAGGGTTCGCCACATAGCCAGATGGGGACGGTAACGCAGAGACGGGCTACAGGTTGGCCCTGTTGTCTGCTGAACGGGCCAGGACCGGCTATCGAGCAGAGGGGGAAAAAGAAAGGAAAAGGCGTGTTGGCATCTGGCCTCCGCATGTGCCGATTCGGATTTGTGGTTGAGCAAGAGTGTGGCCCTTTACGGCTTTTGTCGCCTTCTTCCACCCCCTTACAATGAGTGTCCTATGATCTGGATCTCCCGCTGGCTTCCAGCCCCTAGTCGTCAATGAACCCATTGATCACTGTGCAGACTCTCGTTTGGCTCTGCGTCCACCCAGAAAGGTTGGTTTGGCAGCGGCTTCTGCCCGTTGAAACACTCGGCCCCAGGCTTTCGTTCGTTATAAGACCCAGGGAATTCTGATATATCCCCCCTACCCCGTCATCTCCCACTCCCAGGCCCCAGCCACCCGCCAGAAGGCAAATCTAGGGAAGAAAGAAGCGGTCAATCGCCCCGGAACGTGACACGCGCGGAGCCGTTCCCACACGTTGTCATGCCTGATCCTCTTCCGCTCTCTCTTCGCGAGCAGGTATGCAGCGCCATGCATCCGTGTGAGAGGTCGTGAATCGCGCGGTGACAAGTGACGTGACGGGTTAGCCTTGGTCCACGAAGTTCCTGCATGTCACCCCCTATGCAGAGTGATACCTGCATCACTGCATCGGGTACGGAGACCTGGCGTCCTTCCAACGGTCTAGGCAGGCCACCGGGTGAGAACGAGGCAAGGCCAACCGCACCCTAGGTCCATACGTCGGCTCTCGGCTGCTGCTTGTAGATAGTGTTACTACCACTATCGCACCCCCCCTTCGAAAGGGCGTGTCCGCCGCTATATTATTGAGACATTTTATGAACACATTTAAGCTCAAATATTTCGTGACTCCCGAGACTACTTTCCGATTGTGGGGGGCCGCAAATCGAACACCCTCTCGCACTTCGCGCAGCGAGTAGTCATGAAGCTCCGAAGACGTTCGTGAAGGGGGCCAAGATTCTTCTACAAAGACGGCTAAGCTTTTAGCAACTGTGACGACTTCAATCGCAAGAGGACAGGTACCGTGTCGCATGGCGCAGATCAGGCAAGCCAAAACGTCAGGCGCCACGATGCTGCGGCTCAAGGTACCCACGGAAAATTGCCCTGTGGTCATGCAGGCGACGTTAAACGAGGGGAGAAAAAAAACAGCCCGTCTTCCTGGCGACGAAGTTGAACCTTTTCCCCAACCCTGCCCTGTCGTATGCCCCGTCAGCGGCTAGCCATCTCTTAGTCTTCGGACGAATGCCAACAGGTTCGCGAACTTCATGCTGAAAGAAGTCGGCAAGCTCAGCGCATGAGACGTCCCAGATGAAACTCCTGATGTGCGATTGATAATGGGTTATCGTATGTCAACTGCCGGGCCAGATGGTGAGTATGCTCGGTATCTGAGCCGGGGGATGCTGGCTTCGGTTCCCTTAAGCGCAAATCAGGGGACATGGTTTATGTTTGTCCTCCGGGGCATCAGCATCGTCATGTCGCGTCTTATGGCCTAGGGCTGATAGGTTTGTCTGGCGGGCCAGTCGGCCGACCGTGTGTGAACCAAGTGTATTCACACATGAGATCCCAAGGCGGCGGCCATTTGATATTGGCAGCAGGCCTAGGTCTTTTGAGTCCGAGATACTGCTGAAAGGGGCCAAAGTTGACTTCACAGTCGTTGTCAGGGAACCCTTGCCGCGGCCTTTCTCCCACCCGGTTGCTCCGTGTGCCAGCCCGAAAAGCTTGGATCAAGCGGCTGACTGACGGTGTATACTGCAGCCGAGGACCAACAGCGCCGAGCATATGCCGGGTTTCACCGATTCCGTACTCATATATCCAATACTTGGCGAGACAGTGGTTTTTTTGCCCTTGAAGGTCATTGTTTTTCGAGCTTTGGGAAAGAAAACTGTACGTCCAAGGCCAGGCATACAACCTCTTCGAAGATGCGTCATGCGGGTTGACGCTGCGATGTAACCATACAGCAACGTTTTTTTCTCGTGCCTGCTCAAGCGCCAATCAGGACTTGGTCCTCCGTTGCCCGCAGGTTGACATTTAGGGCCAGCTTGAGATCAACGTGATGTGTGCTGGAGCATTCCTGGAGTTCCACTTAGAAATGGGGTTGGTCAGGTAATTTTGTTGCCTCGAGACCACTCGCCTATGGGATGTTGTTAGCCTTGTCGAGATTGATGTCGTCTATAGTCTCCGCAATGGGCTGACAAGAATCCATCAGACAGGCATCGCCAGGAAAATCTCCATCAAATATGCACCGGAAGTTTTCTCTCAACCCCTGTCATCCAATCGGAGAATTGAGGCATCAATATGGATTGGATCCATATGTTGGAAAACGGAGCGCTGATGATTAGCAATCACTGGGTCCGCCGTTCTCTCCACCGCGTGGCTCTCTCGCAATTTAGAGAAACACTACCGGTCATGATCGTTGCATGGCGACACTCAACTGAACCGAGGGAATTTAGGGTCTCAATGGATTGAGCTCTCTGGGATGCTGTGTGCCCTGAGCTCCGCTTCTTGTTTCGCCGCTTGGCATTCCATCGGCCAACTATCGAACATCCAGGGTTTGTGATGTTTGAGGGAGCAAAAGCAAGCTCTAGACCGAATGCAAGGAACCAGATCTTGCTGCTGTAGCGGAAATGGCGTGACTTCGAGCAAGATGATCCCAAGATCCATGCTGACTCCAGATCGAGCTTTTCGACGTCTTTGAACTGATGGCCCGCCACTGATGATCCACTTCTTATGACAGATCAGTATCGAGATTGTGTGGGCAGAACTTGGTGCATTGCTAGCTTCCACTATATGAGTTGACAACGGCAGCCGTTTCAATCCATGAATCCACTGCGTGTCTTTGGCTGCTCGTTCTGTCGTCACAATGAACAGTGCTTCTCTCTGGTGTATAGCAAGCTTCGAGGTTCCATGAATGGCGTCAACACGATGCTGAACCCGTTGAGGCTACCATGCCGTGCATGCAAATGCGGCTTCAAGTAGTGTTACTGGTTCGGCGGAGTGACTTCCCATCATGAAATGCCAGAGGGCGTGGGCGTAGCTTCGCATGAGTTTTCTCGCACGCCTCAGCGGCATCGTCGGCAAAAGGTAAGCGGCAGGTGCAAATCATGAGGGCCAAGAGTGTGGGCGTTTCCTTGGAAGGAAAAATCTTCTGGCTGGGTACTTCCATGGCAGTCGCTGGTGTTCCGTCGGCCCCTGAAGCGATACTCGTGGTGGTATACCAGTATATAATGCCTGGTATTATGGCTATAGCGTGGTCTCTTAAGGGGCGGCAAGCAAGCGAACGTGGCAAATGAAGTAGGCCACCTCGAATGCGACTGCACACCAAACTATACTAACAGGCTCCGGGATTGCCTTGGTACTAGAGTAAACTGGTAACCTTTGGAGGAGACTCGGCCACGTTGGCCCACCGCGAGTTTCGCGAGTGGCTTCTCAAGGACCGTGGTTGCCGGACGGATGGAGCTCACCCGCCGAAGTACAGTGCTGCTGACGAGTTCTTTGAACCAAGGTCGTCTCCTGGCTTCTACGACAGAAACATGCTGCATCTCTGCTGCGAAATTGATTCATTCAGCAGGCACTGGTTGCTATGGCGGTGTAGTCCAGTTGCGAGCAATCGAGTTGTTGAAGTCGAATGCACGAGCATCAAGAGGGTTGTACCCTGGACCGTTAAAATTTCCAGTGCCATCATAGTCGATCTCGTAAAGTGTTAGAATATGATCGACGATGGTCTGTAGAGTGCAAACGTGTCCTCGCGTCCTTCTCAGCGACTCGTTGTTGTTTCGCTGTACTGTGACCCGAGCCGAGCGGTGCTATTGATTTTGAAAATTGGCAAGCCTACCTTGACGGTTGTCCGTCAGGCTGGAGAAATGCTTGCCGAGAGACTCTTCGCTCAACACAGTGTTATTCTCCACAAGATCGACGAGGTTCTTGTGATGGACAACGTCAATTCTACCCTCGAGATAGGCAGCCATCTCAACTAGCCATCCGTTGAACTCGTTGACTTCGGTCGGTTTTCCAGCTCGAACGTCTTGAAGCATGGAGCTCGTGTTTTCTCGGACCTTATGCCCAACACTGTAAAGCATCTCCTTGAGCTTTTTATGGGAAAAGCGGCCCAGGAGGTCGCGACGTCGACGTCCAATTTTGCGGGTCATCTCGTCCTCCGTTGCCAATGCCATGCCAGGGGCTGTCTGCAGAATAACTCCGACGCTTCGGTCCTGAATCAGGGCCTTGAGAATATTGCTAGCTTCCATTAACAAAAAATCGATGATATTTGCAATAGTACCATCCTTTTTCGTGAACAGATCGCCATTCTTACAGCGAAGAATCGCAGTTAACGGGTTGATGACGGAGTTGACGACGAGTTTCTCTAGCTGTAGTATCCATAATTCGTCGCGTGCCACAACTTGGCCGTTGAGATGGGGTGATTCAGCGAGTAGATTTGACAAATAAGAGGCGTTGTCGGCAGAGTTGTTAGGGGAAACAAGTCCAACCTTGAGGTCTGCCTCGGAGGCATGTAGACTCTTGAACTGACCCAACGAAGTCACACCGTGAGTTGTGACACAAGCAAGCCAGTTGGGGTGAGAAGCAGATGCACCTGGGAACCGCGATGCCATGTAAGAATCGCCATGAGGTGGCCAAAGTTTACACATGCCGTTCTGAGCGAAAGCAACCGTGGAGCGATCATTGAGATAGCGACGTGCCCGATCGACCTGTGGAAGAGCTTGGGATGCCTTTGTCGTGACGATGAGGTTGGGAATCTCCTGTCCATCCGCAACTTCTCTTGCTGGACCTAAAGATGGTTCTTCTTCGGACCATAGCTCAACATCGAAATCCAAATACCTTTGCGTAGAGTCTCCCCGAGTGACCTCGATGCCTGGTTGCTGTCTCCATGACAGTAGAAGATCTTTGCGATGAACAACGAGGGTTATCGGTGGTGAATTTGGCAGAGACGCAAGCGAGCTGGCGAAAAGGATTCCTAGGTTTCCAACACCAAGAACGTAAATACGCTGTTGGTGGCTGCGGTGTTGTTGATGGGATATGGAGCCATCCAACCGACCAGGCGATGATCTTAAGACCGATTGATTTTCTTCCAGATTAGACAGGCTCCAAGCATAGAGTTTGGGTGCGGTCTTTTGGGGCATATGGCTGAGGTAGGGTTGTAGCCAGACGGGTGCCATCTTGGGAGCGCTCCGTAGGGTCGACGAGGAACGGTGCATGGACCGAAGGCCGTGGCCAACTGTTGAGAGAATGTCAGACGAAGGGCGTCTAATCATGGCTCTAGACAAAGTATAACGGAGGCTATTTCTGGCAGGGTTTGTATACGAAGTTTTGTTTCTGATAGAAGTAATTGGTTTGGATGTCGTTGATTCACAGCAATGGCAAGACGGTCACAGAGATCCGCACGGAGTACGGCATACCCTTGAGGGAGCTCCTTCTCTGCATCAGGGTGCCGCATTAGTCATGTGTGGCTGCCATGCCGATTCTCATTGTGGCTGGGAAAGAGCCTCCTGGAAGTCTCAGCTGCTTACCTAAGACAGTTCCACGCCAGTGGGAATTACGGACTGAGCCCAATTCTACCAATCAAATTCGTCACCAAGTTTTCCCATTAAAATCCCTGTCCAGACCAGCTGACTGCGCGAACCGTTCGCTCCTGCCTCGCCGTGGCGTCATCGTTTTTCGGAGCAGACCGCTGATGGACGTTCAAGCCTGACGCGCTGCTGCCTGTCCTGCTGCATCTTTGCCTCACAATCTCGCCGGAGTAAGTTGCCTCCAACGGCACACACGATTATCCTCACGACGGTTCCTTGGAATCCAGATCCCGGTTGTCGCCGTTCGGTCGGACACAGCTTGGCACTTAATAAGCTTGATACAGCCACCTGAGCTCATATCCATTCTCAACTTCACTCAATTCTCCATTCGCCAACCAGCAACAGGGCTATTTCTCTGTTCCCCAACTAGCTCATCGAAATCGGCGACAATAAAGTACATTTATCTTGGGTCGCGACCTGGCATATCGGGCATGGATTCATGAAAATCCTTCGTCATCGGATTTCAAGATGTCGTCCGACAAAGAAGACAGTAGCATTGTTGCTAAGAAAACAAATGAGGAAGTTGCGCCTTCCAGCACTGAAACAGATGCACCCAGAACCACAGCAGCTCAGTTTGAGGGTGACGAAGCAGCGTTTTTGCGAACCATCACAGCCGATATCCGGGATCAAGATGATTTAGAGCGTGATATTACAACACAGGCCAACGCCGCCTTAATTGAGGCAGAAGACAAGAAGGATAAGCAGCGCATTGAGAAACTAGAGGCCACCAAAGACAAACTCGAGACAAAGAGAACAGATCAACGAAAGAAGCTTGAAGGAGCTCGTCGAAACCCTTATCAGTCGCGGATCATACAGAAGGAGCTCGACAAGCTGGAACTTGAGATTGAGAATGCCGTCAACGATATCTCGGACTGCCAAGCCCGCATAGATAAGAGGCAGGAGGAGATTGCCGTTATCGAGGATCCCGTCAAGAGCAAATCTAAACGCTTGGCCGGCGAATCACACCGAGAATACCTTGTTCGGACAGGAAAGATCACGCCCTTTGCCAACATTGGCGGTGAACGACCTGATGGTTTCGAGGGCGAGCTAGCAGACGTTCTCGTCGAGGCTGAGCAAGATGCAGCTGCAGAAGAGTACCACAGCGACGATGAAGAGCCGAAGTCTCATCAAGTACTGCGGATGCCGGGATTTGCCGAACATCCAGAAACAGCTCCGGCATCCGTTGAGACTGGATTTTCTCTACGACCGAGAAAGAAGCGCAAGGTAGATGAAGGAGCATCTTCTGATGAATTTGATGCGTCGGCTGTTAGTTCTGCTGAAAGCCAGTACGCTTCGGACACCAGTGAGGAAGAAGCCACGGGTCGCAAACGCAAGAAGGGCGCGACTACGGATAAGAAGAATAAGCAGAAGAAGGTTGCAGAGAATACAGTCACCGTTGGTAACACAAAGGTGGACATGAGCAGCGTTGACGACGGAAATGAGGCGATCTATCAAGCACGCCTTGCCGATTGGGTCAGAAGGCGGAGTGCAGCTCGTCAACAACAAAGCGGAAATGCTGATGGTGACATCTCAACTGAAGAGAACGGCGAGGAAGAGTGGTTCAGGCCGTCGCCTGATCAATCTGATCATGAATTTGGCAATGGGCTGAGGCTCCCGGGAGACATCCATGCGTCGCTGTTTGCATATCAAAAGACCGGCGTTCATTGGCTTGCTGAGCTTTATGAGCAAGGCGTAGGCGGCATCATCGGGGACGAGATGGGCCTTGGAAAGACAGGTAAGAGATTCTGGTCGCAAATGAACGCATGGTTGCTGACACGTTAAATAGTGCAAGCAATCGCTTTCGTTTCGGCGTTGCACTACACCAAGAAGCTTGATAAGCCCGTCATAGTAGTTGTCCCCGCGACTGTCATGCAGCAGTGGGTCAACGAATTTCACCGATGGTGGCCTCCTTTAAGAGTGTCGATTCTGCACTCATCCGGTAGCGGCATGATCAATGTGGCTGAAGACGATGATGATGAAGAGTATCCTGGAAGCGGGACGAACCGTGACGCCGCAGAACGCATCGTCAGGCGTGTTGCTAAGGATGGACACGTCTTGGTCACAACGTACGCTGGCTTGAACACCTATGGCGAGCAACTACTTTCCCTGGAATGGGCCTACGCCATCCTCGATGAGGGCCACAGAATCCGCACCCCCAACGCGAATGTTACATATCAAGCCAAGTGTCTCAATACGCCTCATCGACTGATCCTTTCGGGTACGCCAATCCAGAACAACCTCACTGAGCTGTGGTCGTTATTCGACTTCATCTTTCCCATGCGACTAGGGACTCTTGTCAACTTCAGACAACAGTTTGAGATTCCTATCAAGATGGGTGGTCATGCGAATGCGACCAATCTTGCAGTCATGACTGCTGAAAAATGCGCAACGACTTTAAAGGAAACTATTAGCCAGTATCTGCTTCAGCGGCTCAAGGTCGACGTGGCATCAGATCTGCCGGAGAAGACGGAGCAGGTGCTTTTCTGCAAGTTGACGCCGGAACAAAACGAGGAGTATATCAGGTTCATTCATTCGGATGCGGTCTCTCAGATTATGGCCAAAAAGCGTCAATCCCTCTACGGAATCGATATCCTGCGGAAGATCTGCAATCATCCAGATCTTGTCAGTGTGAATAGAAAGAATCAACCAGGATACGATTGGGGAAGCCCCAGACGGTCTGGCAAGTTGCAAATGGTCGGCGACCTTCTTCCAATGTGGAAGAAGTTCGGACACAAGACGCTGCTCTTCTCCCAAACCAAGATCATGCTTAACATAATCCAAGACTTCATCGGCAAGATGGAGGGGATGAACTACCTACGCATGGATGGAGACGTCACCATTGAGAAGAGACAAGTCCTGATTGACAAGTTCAACAATGACCCCTCTATTGACGTTTTCCTGTTGACGACCAAGGTGGGCGGCTTAGGTGTGAACCTCACCGGAGCAACCAGGATCATTATTTACGACCCTGACTGGAATCCGTCGACGGATTTGCAGGCGCGAGAGAGAGCCTGGCGGTTAGGCCAGACAAAGCCGGTTGCGATTTATCGGCTAATGACATCGGGCACCATCGAGGAGAAGATTTACCACCGCCAGATTTTCAAGCAGTTCATGACGAACAAAGTCCTCAAAGATCCGAAGCAGCGAGCCAATTTCGATCTTTCCGACCTTTATGACCTATTCAGCTTTGGTGACAACAGCCATAGTATGGCCAGTGCCAATAGAAGTAAGGTATTTGAGGGTGCAGAAGTTAAGTTCAACCAGTCAGAGGGCCACAATCAGCTGGAGAAGCCATTAAAGAACGCCGTTCCCATCTCATCCGTCAAGGCTGCAGATGAGGTCGACACGGTCCGCAAGCTTTCCGGCGTCGCTGCGATGGAAGAGTTCACGGAGCCTACAGATGACAGCGAAGAGAAGCGGATAACCGAGAATCTCTTTTCGCGGACCGTGGATAGTGCCTACGAGCATGACCAAATCATGAATGGCAAGAAGAAGGTGCAGGCTGATCAGGCCATGAATCGACACGAGGCGAACAAGATAGCGGCCCAGGCTGCCGCCCATCTGCGACGAGCTGGAGAGGCTGCGCGCCACGTTCCCATCGGGACCGTTACCTGGACTGGCGAGATCGGCGAGGGCGGACGACCTACGGCACCGCGACGCCGAGGGGTGAATTCTTCGGCCGTGATGACTTCACTTGCGGATCGTCAGGGGCTCAGTCAGCCAGTCAGCGGTTCTAGTTCGCGGGCCAATACTCCAGGGACCGACAAACCCTTGAAGGAGAAGGATTTCATTCCCTTGATCCAGACTTTTATGAGACGTCAAGGAGGCAAGGCAGTCACCAAGATGCTGGTTGATCATTTCAACCCGTATTGCAAGACTTCGAAACAGACGGAAGACTTCAAGAGTGCGCTGGACAGGGTAGCCGTCCTGGGGAAGACGGGAGGCACAGGTCGAGGTACCTGGACACTGAAGCCTGGATTCAAGTAGTAGATGGTCAATTCCCTTTGGACAACTTGAGGGTCATGATGTGAACGTTAAGGACCGGGAGAATGTCGTTCAGGAGAGACATGGTTACTTCCAGACTTAGAAGCAGCAGACTCGTCACGGTTGATTCAGTGAGACAAGATTGCTGCCTCTCATAGATCCAATAATTGAGCGATGAAGCAGTCGTCGGTTACTACGTTATTCACACTTCACATCACGGCATAGGAATGTGTGCACAGTTTTGTCGAGGGTTCAGGAGCTACTCTTCAGTTCAGGCCATATATGGCGAGTTTCTATTCTGTCTACGATAGATACTGTCGCCCGCAGCAGAAGGCATGTCACAGTGCGTAGAGGTAGAGTGGGGACCAGGCTAAGGCGCCGTTCCCCGCGTTTTTCGCGATGCCACCAAGAAACCAAATAATGAGCGCTCCTGTCCCACGGAAGCCACCCAGGTAATGATGTAAAACCGGGCGCTCAGAGACGACGACCGCGGCGACCACCCTTTCTGCGGGTAGAGTCGGAGGGCGTGGGGGTGACGTCCTCAATGCGGCCGATCTTCATGCCGGAACGGGCCAGGGCACGGAGGGCAGACTGGGCACCGGGGCCGGGGGTCTTGGTGCCGTTACCTGCGGGAAGACCAAAGTCAGCGTGAAGGCTCGGAGGAGACTTTCCAGAAGGTCTTAAACTTACCACCGGTGGCACGGATCTTGATGTGGAGGGCAGTGATGCCAAGCTCCTTGCAGCGGGTAGCGACGTCCTGGGCAGCCAACATGGCGGCGTAGGGGGAGGACTCGTCACGGTCGGCCTTGACCTTCATACCACCAGTGACACGGCAGATGGTCTCACGGCCGCTGGAATCACCCAGTTAGCCATCTTGCACCATCAAAGGTTATGGATATAGTCTTCATGTTCGCCAAAAAGGTGGGAATATTCCGGTACTCGGAGACAGAACGGCGGGGTGGTGAGACCTACGAAAGATCGGTGACGTGGACGAAGGTATCGTTGAAGGAGGCGAAGATACGGGCAACGCCGAAGACGAGCTCGCCTAATGATCGCGGGGTAGTCAGCAAAAATGCTTCATATTCTCATTTTGCGGTCGGCGCATGCGAAATCAAACGCGCGATGTCACAATCGAGTGGGATACGGGCGAAGACTCACCCTCGCGGACCTGGGGACCCAAGGAGATGTTCTCCTGGGCGGGACGGACGGTCTTGGACTTGGGAGGCATCGTGACTGCTGTGTTTGGCGAATTGTCTTTCGGTGGTGGTTAGTCGGAGTGGTTGGCAAAGGGAAGCTCTCTCAATCCGTCTCTCGCAATAATCCCAAACGAAATTTCACAAAGCCCGCTGCCCTGCACACAGGAACAAAAAGAGTGGGCGAGAATGCCCTGACGGGGGTCGGGCGGTTGGCGGCGGCAGAAGAGCCCAAACAGGGCTAGCGTCATCAGAAACCCTACCTAAGCGAGAAAAAACATGGGCGGTGAGAATTTCAATTTGCTGGTGGTGGCCATGCACCAGCCCCAGCGGATCCCGCAAAATTTTGGGTAAAACTTCTGCAATCCCGCGAAACTTTCTCTTTTCCCTTCTTCTTTTGCTTCAGCGACCAATTTTCGACGACAACCGCCGACGACAACCAAACCCGCCTTCACAATGGCCGCCACCACGTATGTACACCAATGCTCTTGATAGCAACGGCAGCATCTTTCCCCCTGGTTCCGTTTGCGATGTCTTGCAGATTGTCGTGGTCCTCTCGCTGGAGTCCTTGCTTCACCTTGTCGTGAATGCCTGGCTCTCAGCTCGAACCCTCCTGGGCAGCCTCCCTCCTTCCTTCATGACCTGGAACATGGCTTGCGGATTGAGAGACGGTGCCCGGGGTGTTGGGGATGAACATAACTCGTTCTCCCTCAAAAACATTGCCGTTTGTTGGGCTCCTGTAGCAGTGCTGAAAAGCTTGCTCCTGAGCCTTCCACAAGCGTGCATATACTCTCGAGCATTTGACTGTGCTTCGAGGTGTTGTCGGATGAGCATCACACTACAGTTGTTGGTGCCCATGCGAGCCAATGCTACTGCCCGGTTTGCTCACCGATCAAAGTCATGAACTTCGAGTTAGCCACAGCGAGAATGTCGCGCTTCAGCTACAATTCTCGCACCGGCGCTCTTTCCATGCTGCTTGCAGTATGTCGGACTGCGGACTAATCTGATTTGCAACAGTTCCGTCCCCACCTCAAACCAGATTCTGGTCCCTGAGACCCTCCTCAAGAAGCGCAAGTCTCAGGAGAAGGCTCGCGCTGAGCGCAACTCAGCCACCGAGAAGCGCAAGGCTGTAAGTATATCTCTACTTTTACTACCCCTCCCCCCGCCTTCATGATGCATAACATACCTTTCACAACTAGACTACGGTCGATGCAGTTGGAATTAACCTTCTTTCGGGTCTGACACTTGCCGGATCATTCACATCTTCAATGCATATCTGACCCAAGGAACATTTTGCTAACATGTTCTCAAAAGGCCAACAAGGAGAAGCGTGGTGTCATCTTCAAGCGTGCTGAGAAGTACGTCAAGGAGTACCGCGACGCAGAGCGCGAGAAGGTCCGCCTCTCCCGCGTTGCCCGCGAGAACGACTCCGCGTACGTTCCCGCTGAGGCCAACCTGATCTTCCTTATCCGCATCAAGGGTATCAACAAGATCGCCCCCAAGCCCCGCAAGATCCTCCAGCTCCTCCGTCTCCTCCAGATCAACAACGGAGTTTTCATCAAGATCACCAAGGCCACCACCGAGATGATCAAGATCATCGAGCCCTGGGTTGCCTACGGTTACCCCAACCTCAAGTCCGTCAAGGAGCTTGTCTACAAGCGCGGTTACGGAAAGGTCAACAAGCAGCGCGTTGCTCTTACCGACAACTCCATCATCGAGGAGAACCTCGGCAAGTACGGCATCGTCTGCATGGAGGATCTCATTCACGAGATCTACACCGTCGGCCCCAACTTCAAGCAGGCCTCCAACTTCTTTTGGCCCTTCAAGCTCTCCAACCCCACCGGTGGCTTCCGCCCCCGCAAGTTCAAGCACTTCATCGAGGGTGGTGACCTTGGTAACCGTGAGGAGAAGATCAACGCCCTCATCCGCCAGATGAACTAAACTGGTCGATTGTACGGCTTCATGATCAACAAAAATGGGGATTTGGCAGGGTTCGTCTAGTTACTCGGGACTTCGGCAGGTTTGAGAATACCAAGGGTTTATTACATGATTGGCACGGTTGCACGGCGTTGATAACCACAAAAGGGAATTTGTGTGAATTGATCATTTGACGACCACTGGATTCTCCATCCTCCTTGTTCAATGGGTAGCAATGCAAGCCTCTTCAGAGAGTTGTATGTGTCATGTGCATGTGTGACTGTCTTGATGTTCCCTGGTATTCAATGTCTCATCCATGAGTGGTGTATGTATGCATTACATTAATATTATACAAAGGCATACTCGGCGTCAGCTTTCTTCTCGTCGAAGTCAGGCTGACTTATACTCAAATCTTGATGTCGAAGCTAGTTCCACATCCACAGCTGCTTGACGCGTACGGGTTGTCCGTGATCTTGAATTGGGACCCAATAAGCTCCATCGTAAAGTCGACCTTGCTTCCCTTGAGTAGATCCAACGACGGCTCGTCAATCACCACCTTGGGTCCCTCAAACGTTACGCTAGTCGGGTTGGCATCTTCTGGCAGGTATTGGAAAACCGTGTCGTCCTCCCCAACAACCTTTGACCAGTCCTCTGCGCTCTCACCCTCGGGTAGGGTGACTAGGCTCATAAGATACTGGAAGCCGTGGCAACCTCCGCTCTCGACTTGTATCCTCAGGGCTAGATTCGGGTTGTTGTCCTTCTTCATGATAGTTGCTAGACGCTGCAATCGCGGAATAAGGGCTGTTAGATCTCGGACTTCTTTATTCGAGGATTTGCTCCACGTAGCTGCACGTACCTTGCCCGCTCTGTCCGTGATATCGAGCTTCATCTCTTGCCCTTCCTCATCCGTCTTCGGGTTCCAGGCGCATCTCGTCTGCCTCCTCGCCACGGAAGCTGTGAAGGCTCGGGTCTGCTGTCGCACCGTCTTCCCGGTAAAGCGCTGCGGCATCATCCTCCTTTGAACGCCCTCGGTGCAGTATTGTCGCGTGCTGCTGAAGCCGGCTTTCCTGGTGGCGGTAGCGGTGATGGTGGCGGGCTGCCATCTCGGAACAAGTACCGAGAGGATCGGTGCCGGGGCGTTCGACGTCGGTGTTGTGCGGCGCGCAAGCTGGACAAAGATATTTGCGCTCGAAGGGCTGTGGATACATCGAAGGGATACCATTTTGAGCTGCCTTGTTGCGATGTCGAGGTCGTGATAGCGGATAATCAATGAACGGGGGCCGGCAGCAGAGAAATTTGAAGATATTATCCGTGATGTTCGGTAATACGGTAGCTTATGATGTAAAAGGTGGTGGGCGGTAGGTGGCGGCAGTTGGTTGTTTGCCGCATTAGTCAGCCTGGGGGAGCTTGATGGTCTTCGTCCAATGGTAATAGACGGATTTCAACTCCATGACCATAATCTTCAATGATACCTCATTGTTACCCTCTTCGGACAGGTTGCATACCGTTGCGTGAAATCCTGTAATGTAGCGTTAGCTTCATATATTTCTTGCCACATGGCTGTCTTTGCAGATGAACCTATCGTTGTGGCGTTGAAGCTCGGTTCCGTCATCGTTGTCGGAGCCGGCCCCTCGGAACTGTGGAGACCATCGGAGGCTGCAGCTGCAATCGCCGAGCTTTCGGGACGGTCCCGGGACTTTGAGATTGGAACTCGGAGAGCAAATCTCTAGTGTATGACAGATCCTAGATTCTTGTATAGCTTAACCATTGTTTATTCGTACTCAACACATCCTGCAATATATACTTCCTGGCCATATGACCCAGTGCTGGACAAGTTGGACGTGGTACCTTAATCTTAGGTTGATTCCTTCCAAAGTTTCAAGTATTCCATCGACCCAATCGCTATGCCAAAGTAAAAGACAATACGTAGGGAATGATTAAGCCACCGGGCAGGTACCTTACTTACACATTCAATGTTGCATCCCGATACTAAGGCTTGCCCTTTTATGCTTCTTGTGATCGAACTTATTCGTTAAAACCAGCTACGGTACGTTCCTTGAGGTGTACCAAGTGACTTGGAGAGAAGTGGAATGAGTAACGGAGGCCGTCGACTTTCTGGAAGCTTAAAGTCCGGTAAGGCAGTCGAGACACAAACCAGGGCAAGAGGCACCAGCGACTCAATTCGGTACCACAACCTAACCCGCGACTCTGGTGAGAACTGAAGGGACTACACTTTCCGTCCTTCTTCCTCTTTACTACCTTACACGTACCCAAGCATGGCTTCCCTGAACGACAGCCATGCATATTCAGCTTATAAGACCTCTGGATGATGGTGCATCGCCCAAGTCGTTCTTCAACCTCGACCATACGACCACACCTAAGAATCTTTCCCGAGAACAACTCAGATGCTACCTAAGATACCTACTTATTACTTCCATTCTCCATGTCTTTTATTATTCACAAACTCGGCCTTGCCGATAACTTCAAGCCAACGCGACACAGAGCAGCAAGACCGCACTTCGGCCGTGGCGGATTCCAAGTCCCAAACCCAGGTGGTACGGCAGACATGTCTAGCTTCATGAACCACGCGAGAGATATCGTCGCTGGCAAGGGTCTGCAAACCAACTACACAGCTTCTCCTGATCCTTTACCAAACGCGCGCCAGGCAACACCCCTCGAAGTTCTCTGTCTCGCCATCGCCATCTTCGTCCTTGCTTGTATCCTCGGTTTCATCGTCCTGATCGGCATCAAGACTAGGCGCTCCCGGACACAACATGAGGCCAATAGCTTTCCAGAAAGCAATGGCCGGGAGGGATGGGAATCACATGACACGACACAGTTTTTCATCAACGGTGTCCAGAGGCGGAGCGATTCGGTAGCAGGACAAGAGAGGAACGAGCTCCATCTCCTGGGGAGAGATGAAACGGTCTCCCTCGCCCCAAAACACGTCTTCAGGCCTTGGAGAGACGCCGCCGATGAGCGTAATGGTGGGATTGGGAAGTTCGACGGCACATCGACGGGGCTTTCCAACGGTACCTTCCGGGACTCGGAACAGTACCCCACGACCGACGATCAAGGGATCATTCGTTCAGTCGATGAACATCTACCCGCACATTATGGTCGTAGACCGTCGAGGCGCTTTGACGAGGGAGGTGTCATGGATACGGGCTCAGGACCGACGTCCCATATGTAGCAGCTGGGCGGTAGCATGCGAGCAAGACAGGACAGTCAAGGATGTACAGACAAATAAAAAGACTCTATTCCCTCGCTCGTCCCCGCCCTAACCTAGTGTACTGGCTCCTCAGGGTGATCGCACAAGGGCCCGCCGGCTTCTGGCTCCCTAGCGAGCTTTCACGTGCGTGTGACGTAGTATGTTTGTACAGCTGTATTCCGATCCGGATCGCGTCATTTATCGATTAGACAGTCGTGGCATCTTATGCCTGCTTCCTGATCTCTCTGGCGGCCTGTTTCAGGCTGGAGTTGCACTCCTCGTATGCGCGTCCGGCTCCGAAACCAACACCGACGAAGGCGGGCCACGCTCTGCGCTTGAAAATGAGGACTGAGAAGACGACGCCGAAGCCAAGACCGAGGGTGGACTTGACGAGGAGGTTGGACAGGCAGTGGTCCCACTACATAACTGTTAGGAGATCTCAGGCTATCGAGGTTGGTGATGGCTTGGGGGAGCTACCTTCTCGTTGAGAAGTGCCTCACTGACGGGGCGCGCGACGGCGCTCGGGGGAGGGGGAACGGAGGTGTCTGACATGGTCGTCGATACCCTGTGGAGCTGGTCGTCAGCGTCAATGGATCGAGTGAAGAGCTGGGGGGCGGTGCTTACACAATTGACTCGATGCGCAATGATGTTGTCGAGGTCGGAGCTTCAGCTATGGAATTGAACCAAGTGATGTTTTCGGAGAGAGCCGGCAAATTGATGATGAACACCCGAGGGCGGTAAGCCTCGGTGTGAGCCTCGGTGACCTCTTTGGCCTAGGTGGGGCGGCAGAATCCCGAAATTTTGGGAAAGCTCCAGCCAAAAATCGCGGGGAGTCGATGCGACTTACACCTGAGCGCACTCAAAAGATCTGCACGTCTTTTGAAGTCCCTCGTGGTTGGTTGCCTATAATGGACGTAGAAATGACTGATGCAAGCCCCAGTCGGTCTTCTGAGACTATCGTAAGTTCCTCAACCATGTACTCAACACCATCCTCGCCTTCTAACCGTTGTCGAAGACGTCGGACAGGGACTTGGTCAAGACAGTGCGATCTCTCGACCAAACTGGCCCCGGAGCCAATGGCGAAAATCTCGACCGAGTATGGAAGCAGCTCACATCTGCGAGCCAGGGACCCTTCTCTGCCGCTGAGGAGAGCGTCCTCCGATGGCTCCTCAAAGTCATGAAAGCGAACAACGACGAAGCCGACACGATCCGACGATTCCCCCTAACATGGCGCATTCTCGATTGCACATTCCAGAGGGTCCCTCTCTTTTCACTCGCAAAGTCCCTCGCCGATCGGAAGTTCATGGCGGTTCTCCAACAGACTCTCAAGAGCGTCGCGAAGCCGAGCACCGAAGCCCAGACCTCAGGATCCAAGTCGAAGAAGAGGAAGAGGAACAATACCGCAATGTTTGAGCTGAAGACTCTGCAGTCTTTCGAGGGGTGTCTAGTCACAGGCGAGGCTATCTTTGGCGCATTAAAGAACCTGTTTGAACGACTAGACCCGGCGGCACAATGGTCGGCTCACGACAGGATGGGAGCAGAACACATCAAGGCACTCTTCGCCCAGCCTGCGACTGAGGCGGTAGAGTTGCTCTCGCCTTTGCTTTCCCTTTGCGATTCCTCCCTGGAAGCCTCAGAGACTGAAATATTCGAGGCGCAAGAGTCCTGGGTAAAAGTCTTTTCATCCGCCTGGGACCTGCATCTTCAGGGCGGCGCCGATGCGCTCGAAGTCGCCACCCACTTCTCGCGGGCGTCTTTCTCTATTCTGAGCAAGACTAAGAAACGGTCGAGCAACGATGAACAAGTGGCCAGGGTCTGGACTCGCGACTTGGAGAAGTTCCTCCAACGCAACCTTGTTCTGCCGGCGAGGTCCGCGTACCTGAACAAAACCGATCTCGAGGTCATCACTCGCTGTTTCGCCATGGTGCAGAACATCGCCTTGGCCTCTGTTCCTATTCTCTACAGTCTAGTGTCATCAGCCCCGAGAGTTGTCGGAGGACTCACAACAACAAAGGCTGAGGAGGCCTGGATGCAGAAGGTTTTCAAGATGTCTGAGCGTGCCATGAGACAGTTGTCTGGAAGCGAAAAGTCGCAGGCGATGGGGGGGATCCTTGAAGAGGCTATCACGAACAAGTCTCGCATCACCCCGAGTGACCTTCTGTCAGTCTGCGAAACTTACGCGCTTTCTGATAACCAGAGCGAGACCGATTGGCGGCTCCTATCGCTTGTTGCGAAATGTGACGCAGATGTCTTTTTACAATCAGAAGAGGGCACACAACTCTTCAACCAAGTGTGCGACAGGATCACTGCAGTTGGCGCGGAGGCGGACGAGGACACTATGCGCCAGCTTATCGAGTCGCTGATAACTGGTTTTGAAAATGCCCGCGACTTGACAACGTTCCTGAAGACGTGGTTCACTCAACTCTCCAAGTTCGAAGACAAGAAGATGCGCTCCGGAGACCGGCCTGTTTGGTTCACTAGAGTACACCGCAACCCGACGCTGATTGGAGGCATTCAGAAGTCCTTGACCACCAAGCAGTTGATCAATCTGCTGCAATGGGTTGAAGAACAGCAGGAACTTCGTCCAGCTGCTGTCTTCATTTTTCTCAACACCCTCGCGTCTGCAGTGACCAAAGATGACTATGCAGATGCGGTTGAACGCAAGCTTGCCGACATTGCGTTGATTGTCGGGTCGGCCAGCAAGACACCGTCGGATATTCGCTCTTTGCGTTGGAGAATCATCTCCAAAACTGTTTCCTGGCTAGACTACGACCAGGCCACTGCTCTCTGGGACAAGGTCCAGACAGATCTCACAAAGTCATTACAAAAGGCTAAATTTGATGACGAAGATACGTGCGAGGCCCTGGAGTGCGCATATAATTTCTGGTTATCAATGCATCCCGACGGCCGCGACCAGACTGCTCTTTCTTCCCTGCTTACAAGCTTCATCGAGAGACTCTTGAAGAAGGTCAAGGTGGAAGAACTGCAGGGTCTCTTTGACTCTCGAGATTTTGCGGTTTCAGAACCCTCCAATGTCCCCAAGTTCTGCGCAGAGTTCCCTCTTGCAGCATCGAGACTCGTGGCTCTTCTTGCGAAGTCCTCGGGCGGTCTGCCCGACTACTTGCAACGCGCCTTGGGTGACGAGAGCTCTCTCAAGGGCAGCGAGGTGAAGCTAGGGAATGTCCTTCACGCGGTTGCTTCAAACGAGAACAACCTCTGCAAGAAGAAGCTTACAGCCGAGGTGGTGGACCAAGCCGTCGACATAATCAGCAAGGCCTCAAGTCAATCTTCTCCCTGGGCTGAGCAGCGGAGCAGAACCGCCATGATTGAGCTGTCAAGAATCCCCGACGAATCCATCACAAGACAGCAGAGAGAGCGCCTCATGGAATTCTTGGTTCCAAAAGTACACACAGCCGGCCAACTGGATCCATCAGACTGGCATCTGGTTTTGGGATTCTTGATCAAGCTTATGTCAAGGCCAACCTTTTACCAGAAGATGTCATTCTCCGACCTTCAGAAGATTGCCGACTCACTGGCAACAGTCTGCGCAGAGAGCGACTCAAGGACGGCTCTCGGCCTGTCCCAGCTCGTATCGCAATTGGCGACATTGACTGTGCGACAAATGAACGATCACCAGGAATGGCGCACGCAATACTTCGACAAAATCCCCGCTCTTCTGAAGGGCCTAGATGGCGATGCCTCCTCTATGCAAATGACTCTGTTGAAGGCACTGCTCTCCGTTGTGCTACCTGAAGCTGGTTCTGATGACAAATTTGCTGTCATCGACACCGATCAAGTAGCTTCGGCCTTAGGAAGCCTTATTCAAGACGCTTTGAGTGACTTTTCCAAGGCCTCGCGAAAGCAGAAGGTCAAGGGAGACATTATCAACCGCGCCCTGGTTGCACTTGACGCAGCTGAAGCCTTGCCAAAGCCCGCTGTCGCAGGGCTCAAGATCAAGGTGTCTCAGTTAGAAGAGGTGAGCCAGCAGGCGATCACAAATATTTACTTCAGCGGATGGAAGCTTCGGGCGTTCCTCATCAAGTATTTCCCGTCAAAGGTGGCAGATGCTCGGCCGACCTCCTTCGGCCAGCTCTTCAGCAGCACGCTGCCCACACCCCTGCCGAGCGGCGCAGTACCCGATCCCCTTTCTGACTTCAACCGACAATCCATATTGGAAGACATCATTGACGCTGGCGTCGCCGGTCTCGATTACAATGGCAAGGTCCAGTATGTGCAGAACCTTCTTGAGGGCGTTGAGGTAGACGTTCCTCCGGCATCGGGTTCAACTTCCGAAGGCCAGCTCCTTGCCATCCGCCGTGTGGTTACCCAGATGACTGGTAATTTTACTCTAACCTTCGTTTCGGATTCGATGCTAACCAAAATTCATAGAATCTCCTGTCGGTCTTGATAAGTCAAAGACCTTTGACTTGGCCACGGCCCACGGTAAACTGATCAGGTACCTGGCCCTGACCAGAACTGTGCGCGAATTCGTCAGGACCGCCGAAGTCCTCCAGCAACTGCTCGACGTCAAGTCAGACTCCATGACCCAGTGGAACATCGAAACGACACTCAGCACAGTGGCAGCAATCGTCTCCAACGGCCAAGGCAACCTCCTCGCCGCATCGCCGAGCGTGTACCAGTGGCTCTGCAAGCTGATGGAGGTCATCATCAAGAAACACCGCCTCCGGCTCGAGGGCCACTACCATATCCTCGTCACCACCCTCGAAGCCCTCCTCAGCGCCCTTGCCCACCCTTCATCGTCCACGCAGCAACGGGCCAAGCACGCCGCGCAATTCACGCGTCTTGTCACCCTCGTGTGCGAGCCCGCCGCCGCCGCCGTCTCCCGCGTGCAGCACCTGAGCGCCCTCGACTCGGCGACCGACGCGGCGAAGAGGTCTGCCGGCCGGCACATGTATCTCGTCCTCATGGCGTACGTCAAGCTTCAGTTAGACGTGGATGTGCCGCGCGAGGTCCGCGAGGCTTTGGAGCCTGGCATGAACTCTGTGTTTGATATCACACCGCTAGAAGTGAGGAAGATTCTGAACGATAGCATGGATACCAGTGGCAGGGCTATTTTGAGGGAGATGTACAAGAGGTATACCAAGTTTGGCAAGTGGAGTGGTGTGTAAGAGGAGGAAGGCGGATTCGCGGAGGCTGTGTGCAAGATACCCTAGACATAATGCAGCATTTTGGTCAAAGACCATGTATACCTTTGATTCCAGCATACCCGGCTGTGCTGTCTGCCACTATTTGCTCTGGTGAGACCTTGGCCCTGAACCTGATTAACTCCGTATCGTGCCCTGGTCTCGTGCTGCGGGTCCTATCTGTGAAGTGATATTTGGAACAGTAGAATAAACATTCACGAATACACCAGAACCACCCCGCTCTTGCATCTACAGGGCAGAAACCTTTGCATGGAAGGCATGAGCACCATCTGACGTGTCCACGACCTAGTGGTGAAAAGTGATTAACGCGTAATTGGGTCCTGCAAGGGTTGCGAGTTCGAATTTGGTGGTCCTACATAATGCCACAGAAAACTCCTTTTTTGGGTGTGAATGAATCTTCTGCAGCTTTCTATATTAATGAGACAGCTTGGAACCAGCATCTTGCGCGGAGGACTTTTTAATTTCATGGAAGTTCTAATGTAAGAGTTGTGATGATGAGATCTGCGGACTATCATGATGTCCCTTTTCTTCGTTTGAAGGTAACGATACGCAACGCATTGTAGGTGGGTGAAGATGCTGATGAAGGAACGCGGCTGTCATTGTAGTTGATGTGTGACTAGCGTGTTGATATCGCACGTTTCCACCGTCGCCCATTGACTCAATCATCATCATGACTCTCAAGAGCTTCCTCAAAGGCCATCGAGGTTCGCTGGTACAAGGCGGATCAGGCTGCGAGGATCCCGACTGGCTTCGCTCGATAAGGTGTAGAATAGGGGGCTCTGGGGCTCTGAAAAGGTGTTCCACAGGCGCCAGACCGGTCTGGTTGTCATGACTAGAGGCCCGCCAAACGTAAGCGATAAACCTTCAGTCCGTTGTTGCATCCATGTCAAATGGGGTTTGTTTAGAGGCGATGGCAGTTGCTGCGACGTCCCCGGGGTAAAGGCGAAGGGGTCACTCCCTTTTCGGTCTTGAGGACCTTGCTCCCCGGTCCGATTCCCTGATGAACAAAACTGAGGTAGTGAAGAGCAAGCAGAGTCACAACTTTGAATGTTATCAGCAGGTTATGCAGTGATAAACCAGACCTCTATCAAGGACTTCAAGTCCTGTTAGTAATTCCTAGCGGATCAAACGAAGAGCAGCAACTGGGCCAAGTCTGAAAGGTCAAGATTCCGCCGCAAGTGTCTAAGGAAGAGGGATTGGATGTAAGGGACCCTAAGCCAGGTCTTCTTATCAGTGCCGCTGGCTTAAGGGACGGCAAAACAGAGTTTTGCATCAACGTGGAGCGACTTCTGTAAGTATTTAGCTTCGGTGAAGCGAATTACTAGTTATACACAGCTTCCGCTTGTGAATTTGTGACGAGCTCCAGCCTGCCATTTCTCTAGTAAGATCTGCATACCGCCACAGACTTACAGGGCGAGATGCAGAATTGACTTCTATCCGGGGTTGCTAATCTATAGCGTGGCTGGATTCAATGTTGTGTGGAGGCATTCTCTCAGCACTCAATTCCGAAGCTGTAGCTCCGCCCAGAGACGGGTGACATATATCGAGAGAAGAAGTGAGATGCTCGCGCGAATGTCTCAAGGAGTACGCTTCAAGGCAAGGGGCTTTGAATTCCCAAGCGTCGTGTAAATGTAGTCAACTTCCCGGGTGTGGTCTTGCTTAGAGTGAGGTTGTGTAAGTCATTCACGAGCTCTACGTGTAAACTATTGGCAATGCAACCAGTAGTATGTAGTTTGATAGGTTTTCCGGTCCCTCCAGAGTAGATGACATGACAAGGTAGATCAAGGGTGTGGAGGTCCGTGGATTTGGGGGGAGGAAGAGGCATCATGCTTGGTATTGTGGTGCGGTTGGAAAGGATATTTTCCTCAGGTCAAGGGGGTGAGGAGGAAAGAGAACAAATGCGTTCAAATCCTGGCTATAGACAGACTCCTATACCTATTTCTCGAGATAAAGCTATACTGGAGAACAAATCCTAGGGCAGGAGATGCGCGAGATTTGCTTTGACTACCCTAAGCCCGCTTCGACCTTAAGGGTATCGTTATAGTAACCAAGTAAGAAGTCTTGTTCGGGTTGGGACTATACCAGAGAGAACATGGCAGTGGGCCCTTGCTCTGTAACTATGATTGCGGCGTCAACATGGCTGATAAGACAAACAACAAAATCCAATCGACACAATGGACTTGTAGAGCGGAATAATTGACGTGGACCCCTTTATTTCTAGTCCCATCTCGTCTTGGATATATCATGTTAATTCAGCATATTTCGGTATCCTATATATCGCGCTCAGCCCTCAAACAGCCAGTCATCTGCTATTCTATCTTTTGATAGCTACTGTCCCTCCCCATCAACTCATAAAAAAAAATGACCGAGAAGATCGTTGGTTGGCTTCGTCATTACTAGCCCAGCCAGTTCAGTTCAGTTCAGTCGTCTATTCAACCGCAACGCCGCCCAGATGCCTAGATGCACGTTCATGTCCCAAATGCTTTCGAGAGCTTGTTGATCGAAGTTCTTTTTGTGTCCGTCGTCACAACCGTCTAGTAAATGCCTTGCGTTCTATATTGGAAAGTGTCGTAGCTAGATAGGCACATTAGTATGAGAAGTTGCGTGGAAAGACAGGTTCAAACTCACAGCCGTGTGTAGTAGCTGCCCAGGGACTTGCCGATCAGGTCTGTCTCCACGAATTGCTCCGCTTCATCCGCACTCAGCTGCAGCTGGAAGCGTTGGCGGAGATTATGTGTGGCCTGGACAACTCCCGCTGAGTAACATGGCATCTTTGAGTCACGCCCCATCATGGCCACCAAGTCGATGATGTTATCCGCAGACCGCCGCAGAGCTGAGATTGAGTTAGCTATGTCTTTCCCTAGGGCGTAACGCAGAACCTACCTTGGAAAGCCTGCTTGCAGAGCTTCTTGTAGTCTTCGTAATCATCGGAACCAATGCCACCGAGAACCTCGATATACTCCTGTGTAAGCTTGAAAGGTGCCGCCTCAAAACCAACAGAGCCTGGCGAGTTGGACAACATGAAACCAAAATCGATGTGGACGATATGACCTTCGCTGTCGATCAGGACATTGCCGTTGTGTCTATCCTTCAGCTGTAGGATGTATGAGATCATGCTGTAAGCGGCCAGTGAGCGCTTGAAGGCATCCACTCCCGCTTTGAAAGGCTCGCTATCCGGAGCACCGAACGCTTTCACAAAGTGATCCCTCAGCGTGGCAAATCGGCGTTTCTGACCGGGACTTGTCTCCAATGACAATGTCAGGCTTCTCTTGATGGAATGCAGCGACACACCATTCGTGATTGTCTCAATCAGACCGGACGACTCGCCGGTAACGAGAATCCGCATAAGCTTGACCCAGACGTTGACCTTTGCGTCAACCCAAATCTTGTGGCAGACGTCAATGAGCTGGCAAGCGAATGCCTCCTGGCGCAAGTCGGCTCCAGTTTTGACAATGACACTGACCAAGTCCCAGTTCTTCATCCATCCATACGGTGACGTCTTGCGGATGCGCTCTTTCTTCGCTTGCCATGCCTCACCGAAGACAGCCGCGCTGGGATCGTCGCGGTCGCCCTTGCTCTGTATACCACCAGTCTTGATATCGTTCTCCATTCTCGCCAGTCCTGCGCCAGCGTTAGGCCCCGGTTCAACGGGGGATTCACTCTCGGCTTCAGGTATCTCGGTAGCTGCAACAGAATTCGCTTGTACCGTGGAGGCTTTGGCAATGATGGTGTCAAAGGTTGGGCCTTGCTCGTCCATGTCGAAGCTCTGTTCTTCCAGACTTTGCATGCTCGCAATAATCTTGGCTCTTATTGCCTGTACTTCATGTCGCGGTCGCTTGCCGCTCGTAGCTTCAAGCTGAGCCAACATCTGCGAAGCGGTGCGCATGTGCGTAGCCAGCGCGGAGAAATCTGGTTGATCAACCACAGCATTAGGCCGTGAAGAAAGTGTCATCTTGCGGAGTGGGCCGGTTGGGCTGCTCGATCTCGAGGTTGACGTGCCAGAACTTCGGGGAGTTGTGATTTCTGACATGACAGTCGACATTGCAGATGTTCCAGCACTCGGGAGACGTTGGGGTTGCGAGGGCGGAATTTGTTTTCCTTGGGGCTTCTGGAAAGGATCGTCGTCGTACGGCTTGATCAGGGGAGAGCTTCCCAAGTCGCCAGAGACTGGCTCAAATACGCTGTCAACTATTGTCTCTGGGGTTTTGGGCGCTATAGGTATGCGAGGTGAGTCGGAAAGATCAAAAATACGTCGGGTGTGGCCAGGATCGGATAGGAGAGTGGCCAGCAGCCTTTTGTTATCAGGCGTTTCTGGGTCGAATGTGAAGTCATCTCTCAATACCTCAACCATGAGAAGATAGGGAACCTTCTCCGCGCTGTTCAGTACTGTCGACTCTCCTGGATTCAGACGGACAATTCGATGGTGCCGGCTTTTTGCCGGTGAGCCATCCACAAGTGTAGGTGGGCAAATAACTGGAACATCCACTTCTGCCGGCAGGTCTTGCGCTATGAGGGCCAGCTCCGCGCGAAGGGCACTGAGCCGAGCGGGTTTTGGCACGATCACGAGCCTGTTGGAGATACCCTCTAGCGCGGTCAGGAATTGCGTCTCACATCTAAAGTAGTGTTGGCGCAGCAATCTTGTCTTTTGCAGTGTTGTCAACTCAGAACCGGCGGCACCGCTCTTGAAGTGAAGGGAGTGTCTCCTATTCAGGGCATCGTTAGGGCGCGGGGGAAATCCTGCCGATACTGGTGTTGCCGGTCTCGTTATGGCCAGCCTCGGAGAACGTAGCTCGGGGAGAGGCAGCGAAGAGGAGCTGAGACGGGCGTCATCATTCTTCATGTTGAGATGAGACGGTAGACGCTTGACTTCGATTGGGGTCTTGGAGCCAGAGGAACCCGGCCGAGACGGAGATGGATCCGTCGACCGATGCTGCAAGTTAGCCGACGCGACGCCTGGGGATACCAGATCCGGCGCGCTGACCATCCGCCCTCCATCTTTCGTACGCCTAGACCTCGAGCTCCCAGCCGTCACCGTGTGAGCTCGCGTCACTTGCGCTGTCTTGGGGTTGCTATCTCGAGAATCGGATATGAGGTCGTCGGAGGGCTGAGGCTTCCTAGCCTGTGCCACGGCTAGTGGCCCCGCCCACTGTGGGACGAGTGGCACCGCAACACTGGCAAGGACGAAGCTCGCCAGGACCGTGACGGGCAAGATGTTCTCCTTGATCTTATCGTGCCTCGCGGCATCTGGCAGGCCGAACACAATATGCTGCACCTTATTATATACCCTCCGGCATGTTTGAAAGGCCTTGGACGACGGATTGGACGATAGATCGTGTAGGTACGTTTGGAATAGCCAGAAGGTCTGGGAGGTTGTGAGCGAATACGACAGCGCAAGAGCGGGGAGAGGAGACAAACCAGAAGCGCAGCGGTGACGGACTCCTCGCACAAGTCTAAGAGGAACTCCTCCAAGGCCATGGACTCGTTGTCGACGCTGATTATTAGGTGGCATAGCTGCGGCAGGAAGAACTCGATATCCTCGTAGGGGAATTGTCGCAGCTTATTGCACAGGACATAGTGAATGCCCACATGGTCGGCGTAACGACTAAATGAAGGGAAGATCAGGGGTTAGCAGAGAGGTCATTCTAATTGCCAATTGCCGAAACAAGCATCAATTGAGAGCATAGCGCATGATGGCGACGGGTGGGCGCAAGGGGAGGGTCGCTCACGAAAGGTAGGAGACCGAGAGAAAGGGGTTCGAGTTGAAGACGTCGGACTCAAGGAATCGCTTGAGCAGGTCCCACGACATTGGTTACGCCACGGAACGGAAAGAAGGATGCAAGTGCAGCGAGGCTCGGTGCCTCATTTGATCATGGACATGAACGGGATTCGCAGGTCGAGGGATGGTTTCGCATGGCGGGAAGCTCAGAAGACTTGGGAGAATTGTTCGAGCAGCGCAGCAGTAGCACGGTAAGGAGAATTGAATGGGAGACAGGACGCCCAGGTACACACGGTGGCCGGTTACTCGATGCAGATAGGTAGCTCCCTCTCCGCCGTGAATTGGATGTCGATTTGTCCACTAATCTGAGGGCATGACTTGGAAGGTGGGAGGAATGCCCCATGCACGACCCGCCGTTTCCCAGTACTAGTGCCTAAAAATTCTGGCCTCAAATTAGACTACGTCGCCGGTTACCTCAGCGAGCATGAACCTTGGGCGGGCCACCTCAAGCCTCTCACACCTCTCTCACCTATCCTCTGAGGAGGGGGGGCCAGCCCGCACCTGTGAGAACAAGAGTGCCGGACCCGAGAGGATCAGAGTCGCGCTAGGACGAATGGGGGCGAAGGCCAAATCCTTGTCTGCGGGGCAGCTTCGTTTTATCTGCATATGTGACGTTATTTGCATTCGATTGCTGAGTTCTCATTTTCAATTTCCAGTGCGAAATTCTTCATTGTGAAGCTGCGAAGTGAGAGAGTATCATTGACAGACAGGGCAAAATCCATAAGGAAGCAGCAGTGATTCTGAGATCTTACTTGATGAAGCACAGTCTAGCAACGATGTCAAGCTCTAATGTGCCTCATATGAGCAGGGTGTCTTTGAATGAGTGGAAAGTGAGTTCCACGTGAGACGTCCCCTGGCGAAGGTACTTCAGCAGCAAGACGCTTCAAGGTGTGTGCGGTACATACCCATCTCATTTACGTTATTGTAGGAATCATGTTGCGCAAACGATAAGATGCTCTCATTCTAAAATCGTAAAAAGGCTTGTCCAAGACAGGCTGGATGCGCATATAGAAGACAAGCCGTCCATGGCATGCAAGTCGAAGGAACAGCACTTGTTCCTCCCTTCCATAAGGTAAACCATATAATATTCCCCCAAGGTGCGGCTCGACGAGTTTATCGCCTTGTCACCCAACGCCGATGTAGATGCTAGCCAGTCCAACGCCAATCCTCATAACCCTAGTCATATTTCTCATCATGGGAAATTTCCCTTCCCTAGCCTCGAGACCCAAACTGAATGTGAGAGAACTCATGCAGCGGCCTTCTTCTTACGGCCACCCTTGCCCTTCTTCTTCGTCTCAACCTCCATCTCCTCGTCGCTTGACGACTCGGCCTTGGAGCGGCCACCTCTCTTCTCTTCGTCGCCAACCTTGGCGGCAATGTCGGCCAAGAAGTCATACTGGCCATCTGTCTCAATGACTTGCTTGAGCATCTGAGCCGTGACCCGCTTGGAGTTCTTCTCCCGCGCGATTTCGGCACTGCGGCTGACAACAGCAATCATGAACATCTCGAGAGCCTTGCCAACAGCAATGGGAGTCTGCTGGGCAACCTTGCCAACCTCCTCATCGGCCTGCATGATCCGCTTTATCCTGGCTGTGGGGAACTTTGTCCGAACAGGTGAAGGATCAATTGGAGGTGGCGAGTCAGCCTGCTTTGCGTTCTTTCTAGGAGGCATAGTTGTTGAAGCGGGTGTTTGTGGTAGATGTTGTAACTCTGGATTATACGGAATATCGTGTAGTTGGGGTGCTCCGCCAAAGTTTTTCTGGTCTAGAAATCCTTGGCTTTGAGGTGTTTTGGGCTGATGGGGTTGCTGTTCCTGATAGTTGAGAACGGGCTGTATCCCATACGCGCTTTGTATATGTGGTGGGGGATGTTGCGGAGATGGGTGTTGGTGCGGCGGCGACTGGTGGTACTGGGGGGACAGGTAGTGCTGTTGTTGGTGGTGGTGGTGCTGCTGAGGCGGTTGGTATTGGTGCTGGGGCTGGGGCTGGCCGGGGTGAGTTTGCAGCGGTGGCTGATAGGAAGAGAATTCCGTTTTGATTGCCGCTGGTGTTGGGTAGTGGGGCTGCTCTTGTTTGATATGAACAGGAGTTGAAGACGGCTGGCTTGGGTGGTGAATGCGTGCCGAGGGGGAGGAGTATTCATATACGGGCGGTGCAGCAGACGGAGAGGTTTGCAGCTTGCTCAGTTGTTGCTGGTAGTGCTGCAGACTGTGAGTGTGCAGTGGAGGTGTAGGCGGGGCGGGTGCTGCCGAGAAAAAAGAAGAGAGGTCCGGCGACTTTGGTGCGTAGGTCGTGTCGTCCGCCATCTTTATTATTTTTTCCCCCTCTACCTCCGGCCCTTCTGGAAAAATTGATGGCCGCTTTTTTTTTTTTTTCCAATTTGGAAGTGGAGGCCAAACGACAGGGGGCCTTGGCTGGCGCCCCGAAAAAAAATTGGCCAAGGTTCCAATCCAAGTTTGGCTGGCGTGGGACACTGGATGATTAAGCGAAAGGCAGGGACGACTGATTTTCGAGTACAAAACCCAGCCTGCACCCCTGTCTGTTCTTGTCCGCTGTTTGAATACCGTCTGGCTCAACACGAACAATCTTGGAATGTTTGCGTGATTGAGTCTAATGATGGATGTATTCCGTCTTTAGTCGCTGAGTAGATGAAAGGTCCAGGAAAGCACGGCGTATGAGTCCTGATTCAGGCTTGGGTTGCTACGTGCGGTGAATGTGCTGACGATCTGGTCCACCGTCATATCCTTGAGAATCAGGGCGTAAAGGTCCGACAGACGCAGGACCAAGGCAAGGCGTGTTGTTGATGACAGTAAATCGAGGCAAAGTGTTACTGCCAAGCTCGGCTTGAATATGATAACAAGACGAGACAGAGCGCAACCGCCTTCGTGAGAAGTATGTGTTCTGCGTGTGTAAGACAGCCTCAGCCAACGTATTGGGCAGCGCTGCGATACAAGAGCAAATGGCGAAGAGACAAGATCAAAGCCAGTACACGGCCTACAACATCAAGGGTTCGTAATATCCTCTCAACACCCTAGCGTGTTTGCCACAGTGTGCTGGACCTGAGCGGTGGATAGCAGCGTGTTGAGCAGCACCGTACGGAAAGCCTCTTGGCAGATTTGCAAGTCGAGGATAGTACTGCTTCCCAGGTCCAGCAAAACGAACCACTTGCAGTAGAGCCAATCCTGGCTCACTAAGCTCTCGGCGAGCCTGCGTGGATGTCGAGGCCCAACGTCGCAACTGGCCAATCCTGGCGTCGCTGCCCGTTGGAATGGAACCTAGGTATCTCGGACGGCGTGGGAGTAAGGCTGGAAGTCGCTCAGACTCAGTGTAGCATGAGTGGGCGGTGACTGATGACTGGCGTTGGGAGCGTGGCTGTGAGACAGGCTCGTCCGAGATCTTGGTGTATGCCAGATAGTCTCTTGATCCGAGGTGTAAAACGGCGTTGTTGCTGAGTCAGACCTGAAGACTGGGAGTGACACTCGATAAGGTTTCGGTGTGTCTAGCGAGCCAGGGGTGGTGGGAGTTCTGTAAGTTTGGGGCTTTCGGGGTTCAGTCCTGGGGCGTGCGGCGTGTGGTCAGGCGTTCCTGTGCGGGGCAACAGCGGTACTTTCGGAAGCAGCCTGGTGCTCTGATATAATGGTGGGAGGTGATTAAAAGGGGAGAAGGGGTTTGTATATGAAAGGAATTGTGAAGTGAAGTAAGGTGATGTGGGAGGAGAATTGCTTGGTATTGGTCTTTTCCAAGTCCAGGTGGCAAGGTGTGGTCAGTCGAGCCTCAAAGTTGACATGCGTCCATCGGGAAGGATGCAGTCGGTCTGACAGGCAGACAAGGCAAGGCCAGGCGGCGACAGAGTACCTAGGTAGGCGCAGACACACAAGTACGGGCAGGAAGGCGCTACACGTTCTGGGCGCAGGCGCAAGTGCGTACCTTGTTGGAAGTTGGTAGTTGAGCAGGAACGAATGGGAATGATTGGATAGGAAGGACACTGAAGGAGGGGAAGGAAGGAAGGAAAAGACGGCCGTGGGACGATGCGACGGATCGAGAAACTGCGGACGGCGGACGGCGATGCGGTGCGGTGGTACGGAACGTACGGTGCGGTGCGGTCGGTGGCAGGTGCAGCCAGCGGCTAGGTGGGCTCCTTCTTTTCGCGGTGTGCGGGTTCTTTACTCCTGGCGACTTGATGGATCACGGTGGGAATGTCCACCGTTTATATGCGCGTCGCGGGTCAGGGCTCCTTCCCAACTCCCCTTTTTTGCTGCCCTCTGGTCTTCCCCCCAAAAACACGCCCAGGCAGGGGTCACGCTGCTATGCTGATTGGCTCAGGATGCCCGAGCTGTGGCCACGCCTTCCCAAATCCTGCATGAGCACAGCCGCTAGTCCCCTGCTTGATGGGCCTCTGTACCTTTCCGCGCTAGCTAAGCTCTGTCGGTACCTGTCTGGCCAGTCCACCTTCCTTCCATGAGGGAGCACGGGAGGTACCTACCTTTTTCCAAGGTGTCCCGAATTCTCACTTTGCGCCCACGTCCTCCTTCGCTTTCTCGAACAACGAACGCCTCTGTTTTCCTTCTCCTTCCTCTTCTCTCCAACTTCTTCTAGGACCTCTCCGAAGCATCACGTTCGCGCCTGTCTTGTGTGCCACTCAACCCTCAATAGAGATTTCTCGTCAAGTCGCGGCCTATCGTCGTCATCACTGATCTCGCCACATGGTCGATGTCTCCCCCTTCGTCCCAGCTTGCCGCCGCATGTCGCAACCTCACAGGCGTGGCTGCATCTCGAGGCGCGAAGTAACGTGAGGCAGGCTGAAAAGGATGGCTCAACCGAAGCAAGCATGGCAACGTAGGGCATGGTAGGCTGGCTGAGCCCTTTCTTACCGTCTCAGCTCCAGCTCCCCTCATCAATCTCGGCCCTTGTTTTCGGACTCTAGACTTGGTTTACGGCGCACCTTTGAACTCCTAGAGAATCTTGTCTCGTTACTCGTTCACTCTCGACACGCCATACTTCGCGGCCATGACCTACGTTCGAGCTTGCTTTGTTTTCATGAGACACCCGACATCGTCAAACCCCGCCGCCATCTGCCCTCAATGCTGCCTGGAGCTGGCACCCTCCCTGTACCTAGAGCAGACAAGCCCTTTCTGCAGCGCGCCATCATCAAGGAACCCCGTCGTCCGAAAAAGATGTTTTCTGTCGCAAAGCCGTCGCGCTTCTCGACTCGTCACTGTTTGAACCACACATGACTTCATCCGAGACCCACTACAGCTCCCTACCCGTCCGAGCTTTGCGACGGCACCTCGACTCTCGAGTAGCCCCGTCCGCGTCCACGTCCAGCTCGCCAATCGTCCTTCCCGCCGGGGCGACTTTGTAGCGGGGCTACGAAGAACTTGTCTGCATCCTTCAACGCGTCTTCGCGAAATGTTTGTCGCTGTTTTTCGGAACAGATATCACCCTACTACTGTCCCAATTTCCTGTCGGCGGACGGCCCGGTATGCAGGAACGCAACTCAATCATGCAGGTAATCAAACCACTAAATTCTATTGTTTGCGCCTATTCCTATTGGTGGCCGAGGATGAAGATAACGAAGAGAAACAGCTGGAGACCACCCCAAGCGGCCACAACTGTACAAACCGAGTCATCTCAACTCAGGTTTCGAGGTTGGCGTGCCTCGGTCTATGACAGTTTTTACTTGATCTAATCAGACTTTTTTCTAAAAACAACAATCTGCCTTTGACAGGACCTCTACTAGATATGTTTTCTGATTGCTGACGTGAGTGTCCGCAGACCCTTGAGTCTCTTGTCCTCGGTACTTGACAGGAACAACGAAACAACGGGCCAGGCGTGGATACCACCATCCTCGCTGCGACTGTCGACCTCGGTACTTTTGACCAAGACGTTTATGAGGTCTTTGATGTCAGGCGCGAACACCTCTTCTGATCCGTACGTGATGAAGAAGCCACAAAGTGGACTAGCTTCCGTCCACACCCGAGGATCGGCGCACTGCCCAGGCGACGCGGTCTTGTCGTAGACATGCGCTGCCCCGGCATACTGCACCGCGTATTTCCACAGCGTGTCGCGATCAAGAAAGTCGCTGGCCGTATTTTCATGCTTGTTGGAGATGAGCTTGGCCCACGGCGATATCAAGACGCAGAGCCCTGGTAGAGGGGACTCTGAGGCCTGGCGCAAGTGCTCCTGACTTCGACCTTCAGATGCGGTGGAATCGTCACTCTTCTCTTTGAATGCCCGGGCCTCGTTCATGTGGCCCAGTTCCAGCAACAACGTCAATATCAGGGTTGCTCCCGCTGAGTCTCCTGCAACAACTACCTTCCGGGGGTCTCCGACTTTATTCAGAACATGCTTATAGCCCCTCAAAGTCTCGTACATTTGCCTCGGGTACATTTTATCGGGCACGAGGGTGTACTCGAGAGAGAATATAGCAGGGTTCCGGTAGCCGGCTTGGACGAGTAGCGAGTGCCACGACAGAAGAAATTCGAGGTAAAAGTACGCGGAGCCCATGGCGAAACCGCCTCCGTGGGCGTAGTATACCACAATGTCGGGCGGTTGCGACGCATCCTTTTGGATCCAAACCCCTTCGAAGCCGTGTTGGCCCTATTATTCAAATAAGCCACCGGCCATTGTGCACTGAGATGTAGGTTACACTCACCTTTTCCTTGTGCTCACTCCAGGTCGCAGGTGACCTGAGATAGCCATGCCGCAGCATTCGAAACCGCAGAAACGGTAGAGATATGTACTTTGAAAAGAAGACACGTCCAATGTTGGTTGGCAAGTTTGCAAAGGCGTAACGCACGCAGCGTATGACCAAATCTTCGAAGAAACTCGCGCGCTGCACAAAGGGCGATTGCTCGTCGTGGCGTAGGAGATATCGCTCGCGGAGCAGGGAAGTCGGCAGTTGAAACACGAGGAAAGGCAGCATTTTCAAGGTGACGACTACCGTCGGGAAGAAGCCAACATTGATGAGGAGCTGTGGTGTGAGGAAGATAACAAAGACGAGACAGTCGAGCAGTGACACCGGTCCGAGGATCATGGTGGGCGGCGATGCTGCAATTGATGCAGGACGCAAGAGTGGAACAGCTTATTCTCCCAGAACGTGACGTGTCGTAGGTTATGATGAGGCGGTGCAGAGGTAGTCGTATTGTATTAGAGGTGCCAATCGAGTCTATCGTGAGCCGTAGGACAAGTCTAGAACAGCGCAAGAGAGGAAGGGAAATTGAAGGAGGAATTTGACGGTTGAAGCGAGGACTGAGATCGATGTCAAGAGGGGGAGCTTCTTCAAGGTTGTAGCTTCTTTCAATGGGCACTGCCTAAGCCATTCTCTATCCCTCCCTTCGTCGTCAAAACGATCGATTTTCACCGCGTGGGCTAATGTAAGATTGGGACAGGAAGCTTTTGGCTTTCCTTTTGTGACGTCTTCGAGGTTACGGAAGGCAGTCCAGTGTCCGTGCTTGCTCGGGCCACTAGGTAGGCATGGTAGGTATCTGTGGTGCGGGGGGCACCTGTTTCCTGAGCTTGATGGTTTGTTGGGGAGCTCTTACCTAAAGGTAAGATGCCGAGCGCCGTTTACCAAAGTCACCAATGTCAACACCTGCCCTACATGTCCATGTCTACATTTCCTGCCACTGGGGACGGGAGCTAGACTATTTTAGATCTGAATCAATGTTCATCTAGATCATCACAAGATGCAGCAAGCAATGCGTGCGAAACCTCTCTATTATCCCTTGCTGGCTTTTTGGCTTGTGATTGTGGAACAAGCACACCAATCACACACCTTTGCCCCCCTATGGCTATGTATGGGAAAGGGTGAAATACCTACTGGTAGCATCCCTTCTTCAACGAGAAGTCTCGGGGGCCTACCTAGCCATCTGGTTTTGAATCGAGCAAAAGGTCCACTCTAGCGATGAATTACTCTTTTCTTTCAAAGGTACTCGCTACACTCTCGTGCCTTGGAAACCGTGATGCCCTCCTCGCTTATCCTAGAAGCTGGAAAACGCCAAAAAAAAAAATTTTTTTTAAAAAATTTAGCTATCCCTTATGAATGCGGGACAACCTCAATTCGAGAAGGATGGCGAGGGTGCTTAGGAAAGGGGCCAATACCTTCCCTGTTCTCTTTCTTGAACTCCCCTCCATATTCTCTGTTTTAACTTGGGGGCTTTTTGCAAAAACAAAACTCAACACCAAGACGCCTTCGTCCAATCCTGATCCGCGCACACGTACAGTACTCACACATCACCCACGCTATGCTCCTCAACCCCCGAACCACGCGCCCGTTGGAGCCTCAACCAGGTATCTCTTTCTGCTTCCTTCCTCATCCCTCTTCCTCTTACGTAGGGAAAAAAAAACGAGGAAGACTACCGCTTGGCATTTCTCGTCTTCCAATTATCCTTGATCCCCTTGGCCGCCTCCGCAAGATCCTTCTCCGTAACCCGATCCTCGATACTCTCCATGACGCTCTTGATGGTAGAAATGTGATTCGCCTCCGACTTATCGTCGCGGAACCGGATAATCCGCCACCGGCCCAGGTCGTCCTTGTGACACTCCACGATACGGTCGTTGAGCGGATCGCCCAGACCCTTCAGCACCTCCCACTCGTCCTCGGTGATGTGCACGTCGTCAAAGAACTGGTACCGCCCATCCCCCATAAAACTCCACAGCTCCGCCCGCGGCACAGCCTCGTAGTCCACAAACGGTCCCTCAGCCTCCTCATCCCCTTCGCCGGGCTGCACCGTAGGGAACGTCATCCGCAGCCGGCAGTCGACCGTGTTCTCTTCCGGCGGCTTCCACTTCAAGATATGCGGGTCGGTGCCGTGCTTATAATCACTACTCACACACGTGAAAATTAATCCGTCATTGCCGTGCCGCAATTTGGGCAAAATCTCGCGAAACATCATCTCGATGCCGTAGCTCAGCTGCATAGCCTTCATCTCCACCAAGAACGGTTGGAAATTCCGCTCCTCAGGGTACTGCTTAAACAAGTCCCGGTAAGGCTTGTAAATGTTCTCGTTGAAGTAGGCGAGCCGCTTGTCGAGCGTCCGCGACATGAGGTCCTGCCCGTCCAGCACGAGGCAGTCAAAGACAAGGAACCGCGGTTCCTTTGTGCCCTTGCCCGTGTCGTCCATGACGAGCTCGCCGTCGATCAAGGTACGCGTGTGGAATTTGGTCAGGTCGTCCTTGCGCGGGAAGTGGAAGCTGCTGTTCTTGATGAACCAGTAGTCGTTTTTGCGGTCGATTAGGTAGTGGATCTCCCGGCCCTCGTCTTCTGTGAGGTAGAGCAGGTACCGGATGCCGTCTGACTTTTCGCAAACATAGTAGCTGTTTCTCGCGCTCGCGGAGCGCGCTGATTGTCAGCAAAAACCGAGTTACAAATCATCTCTTCCCAACCTCCCACCTGACAAATGGCTCGGCGGCCACCAAAGACACACTGCGAACAACGCGTGCAGTAGCCAGGAGGCCGGAGAACGGGCGCGACGGAAAGCACTCACTCTTTATTCCGTAGCTCATCGACGTGTTTCCGCGCGAAGCTGACGGGCTGCGCGCCGGGAAAGCTGGTCTGGTTGCGATGCAAAAGGTTGGCGACCTCGCGGCGCAGGTCGAACAGCAGTTGACCGTCGGCCTTGATGCCCGGTTCTGCAATTGAGGCAATCGGGCCCTCGGGCGGGGGACCCTGTACGCCATCCATGGTTGCGGATGGACCTTTTTTTCTGGTGTTGCGCAAAGGGGGAGAGAAGGAAGTACAAGTCGGGATCGGCCCTCCGTTGCTAGGTAGGTAGCCTCGCGACGCCAAAGTCTCGGAGCTTTATCGGCCTTTTTATCGATAAGGTAACGAGATAAGACCGTGCATATTGTCAGGTCGTGTTCGCGGTTACTCAAAGGTTACATGATTAAGGAGCTCTACTCATGACCTGGGGCCACTACCTAAGTTGTAAGCTTCTATCATCGATAAGGCAATTATGCCCAACATCTGGCGACATGGGGAGGCCAAGTTTGTGGCACATGAGGCCAAAGACTGGTAAGTGAGGCCAAAAACGGGAAATGTCACGCATCTTGAAAAATCACAAGGTACTTTGAACTGAGTTGATTAATTGTCTTTGACTATCCCATGACTTTTACGAATGTCGAATCCCTCGTAAACGCCAAATGAGCCTTGCTGTCCCACGCCAGCCGCCCGGTAGACTCAACGCCTCATCAAATTACTGGAAACAGCTCGAGGCCTCTGAGCCCTGTCTGTTTTGATATCATTGCGCGAATTCCCTTTCTCCCTCATGAACCGACCATGCCCTTAACTTTCGTCAATCTTGGCGACCTCGGCTTTGGCATCCTCCCAGGTCTCCTTGTTCTTCTTGGCCCACTCAATTTGGCTCTTTGCATATGCCAGCTGTGATATATCGGGTCAGCACGGAATCGTTTGTAGCACCTTACTGAGCACTCAACTTACCATGTAACGTCGCAGGTCCTCTTCCTTCTCTCCCTGAAATCTCTTCAAGTCCTTCAAGATGCTTGCGCTGGCTTCCTTCACATCGTGCTCAGAAACCACCTTGGCCTGCTCAAGCTGCTCGATACTCTCCCTCGTCTTTCCAATCATGTCGCGACGAGTTCTCTCGGGGTCGACGTCAGCTACACCTTGAATAGCGTGACGAATCGGTCCGAAAATTTTGTTCGTGATTGAGTTGCTGCTCGCGGCCTTCTTATGGCCCGGAGTCGAGTTGCTCCTCTGTGGAACTCCCTGGGTTGCGGTGGGAACCGGCTCGCCGTGAGTAGGAGGGAAGTCGGAGTCGATGGAAGCTGTGTCTTCGGCGCTGCCCTCGCGCTGATGGTGTGATGAGTTCGCTTCTCTAAGGCTCGTAGATCGCTTCGGCGCGGGAGCAATTTGTTGGCTGCTACTGAGGTACTGTTCGATGCGCTTGGCTTCCTGCTCGCTGCGCTCCAACTGGTCCAGCAGCGCAATCTTCTTGCTAAGTTCGTCGCTGGTCTGTTCCTGCTGTACTCGCTTGAGCACCCTGTACTTCAGCACGCTGCGGACAACACCTGCGAACTGCGCGTTCTCCCGCATAGGCTCCGCGAAACTCGCACCCAGAGAGCCAGAAAGCTCCTCAGTAGCGATGTAGGAGGAGTCTGCCGCCTGTCCCACTCTCTCGAGGGCAGGGCCCAAAGAGGGTGCCTGTTCTGACAGCGCGAACGCATTGAACTTGGAGCCCAGTTCGCAAAGATCCGCTGCCAGTGCAGATAGGTGGCTCAAGGTCCGACGGTTGACCTTCTCCATAGATCCCGACAACAGCTGCTCCAGTTCCTTGATAGATGCCTCATACGTGATGAAGTAGGGGTCAAGTTCTTGCTCGCTCAGGGTGTGGCTGTCGGGAGGGAATCGGCCAAAGACATGCGATCCAGTTCCAGCGATCGCGCCGGGGTCGACACCAGGGCCGCCCGTTGTCTTGAGCTTAGCGGAAGTTGATGGTACAGGAAGGAAGTTGTGAGCAGGGGTGGGATTCGCAGGATCCAAAGGAGGTGCCTTCAGGACTGACTTGGGCACTGATGCGACTGGGTGAGAGTGCAGGACCTCACTCTGCGATGGATTAGCTACCTGGTCACTGTCAAGAAGATCTTTTCAACCTACCCAGCTAGCATTGGGGTCCAGGAATCTCCACCAAACACCGTCTGTTCGGACCTCCTCCATGCGGCGGCATCGATTCAAGAACACGGCAAGCATGCGCTTGCGCAGGTCAATAATCTGCTGATCTTGCTTTGCGCTCGTAGGGTTCGCGGCGTAGTCGGCCATGGTATGCTTCTCGGGGATGGGGGGTATAATCAGGGTAGGGTGCAGCCGCGTCAATGCCTCACGCAAAGACGCAAATTCCGAGTATCGTCGGCGCACTTCGAGGTTCTATGGCATAGTCAGTACCTCAAGTACAGAGGGAGCGATCCTTCACACAACCACATACGCCTGTCCTAATGGTGTACACAATGTATTTTCCACCGCTCTCCGCGCTCTTTCCTGCATCAGTAATGAGGATAGTCATGGTCGGATTCTCCCAGAGGATCTGTTCGACGCGGCTTTCGTAGCCGCCGGGCTTGGGACGCGGGACAAGATCGCCTCTGTCTCTAGCAATCGGCTCATTATCGCTGCTCTCAGCTTCGCTGTCTTCGAGGGTATGAGAGCGATTCTGAGGCGCCTCATCGCTTGTGGTCGACGGCGTCTGAGGGATGTCGAATCGCTGGTCTAGAGTCTCCCAGTCGGCATCAGTACTGTCTGAAGAATCATCCAGATCTATGGTTTCCATCATTTTCTGAAATCTTCAAAACGACGAGGGGTTGAACTAGGGAAGGATCGCAACATACACTCACGAGTAGTAGGAGAAGCTGGGTTGGCAGAAGAGGAAGTCAGGCTGTCTCTCCGGTCAAAGCCCTCGGCATAGGGATTATTATCCTCATCGTTCCACATCGCGTCGGTGTCGGATTGGAAGGAATAGCAAACAAAGCTATAGGTCGGTATTCAATCTTCCAGAAGGGTTTGCAGTCTCAAACAGGATGCGCAATCGGGGATGCGCAGCTGAGCCGGGAGCTGCGGGGGGGAGGAGGGGTGGGAATGATGGAAGGCACTTGTCTGTCGGCATGCGACAAGCATGTGGTTGATGATCGCAAGGTCCGATAAATGTTGAAGGCTGACCCAAAAAGTGAAAGGCTTGAGGCTGACAGAATAATGGTCGGGTTGAAAGAGAGTTATGATACGGACAAGCAGACTTGTCGGGCGGCAGCGTGGGGAGAGGTGATCGGGGCTGCGCGAGGTTGGACTAAGGTAAGCTCCAGGGTGCAGCAAGTGCCTTTCCGGCCAGAGCAGCAGGCAATGACGAAGCCACCTCCCTTGGGGGCCCTGCTCCTGCTGCTTGCTGCTTTTGTCGTACGCACCCGGACAAGCACCAGTGACAAGGTACGGAGTACCTAACCACCATTGCGCACAGGCCAAAGTGACACAAATACCTGTCTTACTAAAGTTACCCCTGCTTTGCACCCCGCTGAGCATCTGTGTGCATTCCCAGGCTATGCATTACTCGGCATATCTTATGAACCACAGCTGCACAATTCTCATCATTGGGTATGGACGAACTACTTGTCTGGTATGATTCTACATCCTTGTAGCACATCTGAACCCTTATTCCTGACTCCAATACCTATCTCAATCGGTTCAAACAAGCTTCGGTGACGCGAATGACCAAATGCACATGCTTTTTCACCTATCTTGTCGGGACCAAACCCCCCCGACCACTGAACAGTAGGTCGCCTGTCTGGGAATTACGATGCTCCGTATAGTCCCAATCTTGTTCCGTCTTCATTCCGAAAAGAATCATTCTCGTACATCAGTCACTCCTCCCCGCCACCGATTCGTGGTGACCACTCAGTCGCCGCGTCTGTCATCGTAGCCTAGTACGCTCTTCTTGCTTGCTTCCTTCGCAGCTGGTCAGGAGCATACTTACCGCCGCCCTGGTGGATCGGTCTCGGAGGAGACGGGGGCGGCGAGTAGTCGTTCAGCGAGTCGCTGGTCTCCGTGACACCAGAGCCGGACACATCGAATCTTAACATCAGTCAGCGTTCACTCGCCAATGCCTGGGCGACTTAGTTCGTGCGGCTCACCGAAGTTCTTCAGTTCTGCTCGAGGATCCCCGCAAGTGTTGGTTGGGACTCAAGCTCTGGTGTTGCTTATTCTCTGCTGTTCTGACTTGGCTGCTTGAAGGAGCCGATACTGGCTTCTTTGTCGTCTCAACAGCATTCTTGGGCATACCCAAGACGTCTGGATAATCACGTCTGGCCTCGCGGGCTGCGTCCTTCTTGGAATTGCGTTTGTCGACAGAGTTTCCCTGATGTTCCTCTCTATGAATCGTATCAGCGTGCGGTTCTAGTTCAAGACTCAGGAAGTAGTTCACTCTTTGCACTTTCTCGAGCTGGCTTCTGCGTCCTCTGACGAAGTGACTATACGACTAGACGCGAAGTCCGTTTGAGCACTGGTGGAGTCAGTAAGCATTTGAGACCTAGGTGGGGTCCCCCTTACCTTGGATCCTCTTTGGATAAGAGCTTCTGGTCGTTCTTCATGTTGCTTGGTCTAGCGCCTGCAGCGGCTTTCCTTACGTTCTTCAGGGCACTGTATTTTGTGAGCTTTACATCCATGATTGTAGTCGAGACATCATACCTTTTAAGGGGCTTGGCGATAGGTCGAGGATGGTGGGTTTCAGCGGCCTCGGCGTCCTCGCAGATCGGTTTCCAAGTCGGATAGGCCTTTGCATTGTCAGGCTCAGCCTTGTCTTGTTCTTTGGCCGGAGACTCGATAACAGTGGCCTCCCCTCGCGCTTCATCTTGAACTTTGCTGCTCAAGTTGATTGGGACTGACGAAGCTGAATTTGGCTGGTGGCGTTCAGGGGACTCATCCCGCATAGTTGCAGGAGCGATGTAGTCATCACTATGGACAGTGGCCACCGTGGGAGACACCTCAACTGGTCTCGTTGCGTCTGATCCGTGCGTTGCATCCCCATTGGGTCGCGCTACAGGAGACGGTGGTGTGGCAATGGATGTTGCCGAAGTTCGCGTATGGCGGCTGCTCCTTATGGATGGTGCTCGAGTTGAGTCCGAGTCGGAGCCGGCAATGGTTGACGCCCTACCGACTGGGTTGTTGAACAGACCAAAGAGTCTTCGTGCAAGTGATGGTCTTCTTCGCGGTGGCTGTGGAGAGCGCTGCGGGAGGCCAGACATCTGACTCCATGGAAAGTGAGTTTGTTGCTGGGCCTGAGGATAAGGCTGCGGTTGCTGTTGGTACTGGGCGATGATCGGGAATCTTGGAGCTACAGAGGGCCCTTGAGAGTGTCCAAGTGCTTGTGCCTGCATCGAATGGTATTGGTTCGTCTGATAAGCCATCGGATAAGGGTATATCGGTCGAGGTGGTGGGAATGGCATAGGCATCGGCATTGGGAGGGGAACCGGAACTGGCGGAGGAGGTGGCGGAGGAAAGTGAAGAATTGTCGGATGAGCAATCATGAGTGGAGGAGGCTGCTGCATGCCTGTCAGCCCCTCGTGTCTGAAGAAGAAGCGCGAATGCTGTGAGTTGAAGGAGGCCGCTTGGCTTCTGGGTCTGGGTCGTCGCTTCGGCCGGACAAGGACGAGGTCACCATCAACCCAATCCTCCTGTTTCTTTGATCGTAGAAAGAATAGCAGACCAAGAAAGAGAGATAGGAATACCACAACAATGGTCACAAGAATCCCAGCCTGCTGTGCTTCACTGAGGCATCCCCATCCAAAACATTGGACATGAGAACCTGGCGGTACTGAGGGCACCGGGGGCAATGGACCGCTTGGTTCTTCAACCTGCCGCCCTGTCAGGGACTCGGTACTTCGATTGTGAAAACAATTCTCCAGAAGGCCATCACTTCCTTGCACAGCTTTGGGAATGGCGGGCATGGTGAACTGGGTGAAGGTTGACAGCTGTTTGAATGGTGGCAATGGTGGTCGAATGCCAGCTTGGCACTTCTTTCGATTGTATCGACAGGGTACCTAAGAAGAGAATGTTGCCAATCAATGTGATTTTGTGAAAAAGTAAAATCGCAGGTGGAAGGTGGTGTGAAAGAAGGAATTCTGAGTGTGCAAGGTGAGAAGATGATGGCGAAGGCGCACCTGCCGTCAGTCAGTCGGTTAGGGCGACCTCACTTGCTCCTTCCTTAGCTGACTTGATAGACAAGTGAAAGTCCCGAGCTCTTTATGCATCTGGAGAATATGAGCTCGAGCTCTGTATTCTGGGCAAAGGAAAAGAAACCAGGACCGGAACTTATCCGCATCTTCTACCTATGCCTATGGTCTTGATTTGTAGCTCATGTCCGTATTTCAATCATCAATCTTCGAATCGCATCCACCTATACAACGGACGTCTCATCGAGCGAAGAGCTGCGTTTCGCCAAAGCTTATCTGCAAATTTCACTTCAATGATTTCCAACTCAACTCGGAAAGCTTGGCTATTCTTGCAGAATATCTGGTTTACTTTGAGTCGAGAAAAAGAGAGAAGACGTGACGAAGGTGTAAGTGAAGCTATACGTATCCAGTACATGGTGTAAGGAGTAGCTATGGCCTGGAGGACCTGTACTCAGTACCTTTTGTAGCTGATTGGCCAATCAAAACTTGACCATGGTTGGTGGACAGCTGCAAGAACACCCCACTAGCGTCTTTTATGAATCCACATGTGCAAGGCCAACTGAGCAGGCAAGTGCTACGCGACGGATTGATCTTTCCTCAGCCTCATCCCAGCTCCCCCCCGAATTTCTAGATTGCCTCACTTTTCATCCACTTCATCACCAAACTTATCCGAGGCATGTCATAGCCTCCCATCCGCCAAAATGTCAGCCCTCAAGAACGGCGCGATGAATGGCACCAATGGCGCAGCCAGCGCGCCAGTCAGCAAGCGGTTCTCTGACATCCCAGCCGCCATCGACGTCCCGGTTCAAGGCGAAGCCGAAGACGAAGCCGTCGAAATCGATCTCCTCGAACTTTTCGATGACCCCACCGAACTTTGCACCCTTTTCGAAAACGAACGCGCCGCTCGAACCTATTGGATGACCGTTGCACTGGCCTATGCCAAGCAGAAGAAGATTGACCATGCTATCGAGATGCTGGTCCGAGGTGGAAACGCGATGCGCGACAATAACCCAAGGGAAAAGCTGAGCATGATTGGATGCCTATGCTGGATGTATCTGTGGAAAAGTCGCGAAGCGCCGAGAGTGCCCCCCGATGGCGAGCTGGCTTCCGAAGCCAAGACAAAAGAATACTACCTGCAACTGGCGACTTCTACGCTGAACGATGCGTCGCGCATCAACCCAGCGTACCCTCCCCTGTTCCTGGCTCGCGGAGTTTTGCAGCTGCTTAGAGCGTCTCTGCAGACCCCCAAGGCGGCAAGTCATGGACAGGTGGACTCTGAAAAGGCGGATTTGTTACGATCGGCACTCAAGGCTTTCGAAGACGCCATCCGAGTGTCGCAAGGGAAGAACATGCTTGCGGTGATGGGAAAGGCGCGAACTTTTTTCTCACTTGGGAAGTACCCGGAGTCCCTGGCATCCTACCAAGAGGTTCTGCAGAAGATGCCCGACTTCGTCGACCCCGATCCGAGGATAGGCATTGGCTGCTGTTTCTGGCAACTGGGCTTCAAGGATGATGCTAAGCTTGCTTGGGAGCGGTGTGTTGAAATCAACCCCGAGCACAAGGTTGGAAACATTCTTCTCGGTCTCTATCATCTTGACGCCAGCAGCCGCATCCCCACAAACAGCCCCGAGTTCCTTCATCTATACAAGAAAGCAATGACCGAGTATACCCAGAAGTCTTTCAAACTCGACAAGAACATGCCGTTGACATGCGCAACCTTTGCCGGCTACTTCCTGTCGCGCAAACAGCTCGGCACGGTAGACTCACTCGCACACAAGGCCATTCAGTACACCGACGTCAATGCGATCGCGAGTGACGGCTGGTATCTCCTGGCAAGAAAGGAACACTACACTGGCGACCCAGAACGTGCCAGTGACTTCTATCGCCGAGCCGATGATGCGCGTGGCGGTGCCGAGCGTGGCTACATGCCTGCGAAATTCGGTGCTGCCCAGCTAGCAGTGCTTCGAGGCGACCTCGGTGAGGCGAAGTTGCGATTGGAGAAGATGATTCAGCAGTCCAAGAACCACGAAGCTATGATCTTGCTGGGCACTTTGTACGCGGAGGAAGTTTTCGCGAACGAAGACGCGGACGGCAAGGAGGACAAGTCAGCCGAGATGAAGAAGGCGATTTCGCTTCTGGAGGGTGTGCGAGGTGCTTGGAAGGATAGCAAGAAGGGGATGTCCCCAGACGCTGCGGTTTTGTTAAACCTGGCCCGTCTATACGAGCATGAGTTCCCCGAGAGAGCTCAGCAGTGCCTTCTTCAAGTCGAGCACTTGGAACTCGACCAGATCCCGGAGGAAGAACGCCCGACCGGAATTGAAGACGAAGCCGAGAACCGCGCAGCCCTCCGCAAGTTCCTCCCTCCGCAGCTCCTCAACAACATTGGTTGCTTTTACTCGCAGTCTGAGAAGCACGAGCAGGCCAGCGAAATGTTTGAGGCGGCTCTGGGTGCTTGCATGAAGATTGGCGAGAAGGATCAAGAGATTGATACGGATGCTTTGGTCACCACGATTAGCTTCAATCTTGGTCGAAGCTACGAGTCACAAAGTATTTACGACAAGGCCACCGAGGTATACGAAGGTTTGCTGAAGCGCCACGACGACTATACCGACGCCAGGACGAGACTTGCGTATATCAAGCTTCGTAGGAACCCCAACAAGGAGGGACCTGACGCCGTTGCCAAGCTGTACCAAGAAAACCCTCAGGACCTCGAGGTCCGAGCCTTGTACGGCTGGTACATGGGTAAGGTGCACTCTAGAAAGCGCCCACACAACATCAACGAAGACCATGAGTTCCGTCATTACAAACACACACTACAGAATTACGACAAGCATGACCGCTATGCTTTGGTTGGCATGGGCAATTTGTACCTCATCCAAGCTCGAGAGATGCGACGTGAAAGCGACAGTGACAAAGCCAAGAGGAGCGCAACGTACAGCAAAGCGGTTGAGTTTTTTGAGAAGGCCCTTTCCTTGGACCCCAAAAATGCCTACGCGGCACAGGGTATTGCTATCGCGCTGGTCGAGGACAAGAAGGATTACAAGACGGCCTTGGGCATTTTCGTCAAGATTCGGGACACTATCAAGGATGCACATGTCTACGTCAACCTAGGTCACATCTATGCTGAGCTCAGACAGTACTCCAAGGCTATCGAGAACTACGAGATTGCTTTGTCAAAAGAGGGCAAGGGCAGCGATCCGGTCATTCTCGCCTGTTTGGGACGGACTTGGCTCAACAAGGGCCGATCTGAGAAACTCCTGGACGCGTATCATGAGGCGCTCAAGTATGCACACAAGGTAACTTACTTGTCTCCAGGTAATTCCATCTGCAGTGACTAACACAATATTCAGGCACTCGAAGCAGCACCGGAACAAGTTCACTACAAGTTCAATGTGGCTTTCGTTCAGATCCAAATGGCAACCACTGTTTATGGCCTCAACGAGAACCAGCGGACGTTGGCGCAACTTCAAGAGGCTGCTACTGGGCTTGAATCTGCAATCTCTGCTCTCGATGAGATCGCGAGCCATCCACAAACTCCTTACCCCAAACACGACGTCGAGCAGCGTGCCAACATGGCCCGCAACACTCAACGCAAGCAGCTTGAGAGAGCCATAGCTAGCCAGAAGGAGTACGAGGAGAAGAACAAGGAGAAGTTGCAGGCGGCTCTGGAGCAGCGTCAAGTCGAGCTCCGGAAACGTGAGGAGGAACGACAACAGGCTCTCGACAAGCAACGCGAGAAACAGGAGAAGATCAGAAGGGAGAGAGAAGAAATCGCGGCAAGAGACAGAGAGATTGCAGAGCGTCGTGCCGAGGAGGAGAAGGCCCGACAAGACGCCGAAATGACAACCGACAGCGAGACTGGCGACAAGGTCAAGAGAAAGAAGAAGTCGGCACCCAGAGGCGATGGCGAAAGCCGCCCGAAGAGAGGGTCACGCAAGAAGAAGGCTACCGAGACAGACGGCGAAGACTCGGGCGAGGAACGCCCAACAAAGAAGAAGCGCCGCCTTACAAAGAAGGAGTCCACGGTGAATAGCAAGTACAAGTCTGCGGAGATCATCGTCGACAGCGATGACGAGGATGAGGACGAGGACCCCTTGGACCGTGCAGAGAGGGCACTCGAAAAGGCCAGCTCTCCTCTTTCTGATGCTGAAGAGAAGGGCGGCGATGACGAGGACAAGATGGAGGTTGACAACAACAGAGACATCGACGAAGACGATGACGAGGACGGTGGAATCAGCAGACGGCAGCAAAACTCACGGTCCAGGCGGGGCAGGGTCATTGAGAGCGACGAGGATGAGGACGAGGATGAAGCCCCCAAGGAGAATGGTGCAGGCGTAGATTCTGATGATGAGGCCGACAAGGCGCAACCCGCTGCTGACACCAGCATGGCAGATGCCGCTGACGATGACGAGGAGTAGAGGCTCGGAAATAGCCCGAAAGGGTAGCCCATCTTATTGTGAGGCGACAGCAAGGTATTCTCAGGAGTGTTCATTCGCCTGGAAAATCGGGATCTCCAAAAGCGTCTTGCGTCTATTCTGGCGGTTTGTAGTATTAAGTATGATAGGATAGGGAATTACACAAAAATGGCATATGACTTGAAACTTATCCGGAACTCTGTAGCTACGATTTTGTCCGCTTCGGCGGACAGTCGGCCGAATCTGGCGTGTGTCTGGCGTGTGTCTGGCGTGTGCAGATGGAGGAGAGAGTTGACGTTCCCTATCTATCTTTCCCACCTGCCTGAGCATATCCGAAGTCGAACAGGGACTTCGATAGGGTATCCGGCTAGATCATCGGCCCTACAATGCCTGCACACGTGTATCCGTACTAAGGTAGGTAGGGTAGGGTAGGGTACCCCGCGTAAGTGGATTAGGGGAGGTCTGAAGTTGAACGTAATCCCAGAAGTTCCTAGCCAGACTAACTGTAAGATTGGAACTGAGCTTGAGCTGCCCACGGTCCGGGCCTCTGAAGCTGTGAGGGCCGGGTGGTTGGTTGGTTGGGGTTACTTTTCAACATAAGTTACCTTTGTAAGTTAGGTTGCGAGGGAAGGTCGAAGTCGGAGAAGGAACACAAAAGGGGGTCTACGGTGCGGCAAGGTATAGTAGGTGAGGTGAAGGCGCGGAGCCGCAACGAAGGCACGGCGGCACTGCCGTCCTGCCGCCCTGCCGCTCTAGGCGGCTTATCCGGGCTGGGGGTCTCTGTACATGATACTACGACGTCTTTTAATGTTTAAAGTTGGGCAGAGTTCAGGGCGAAGGTTCATATTCCCGTCTGGCGTCGTTGATAAGTGACGACAAGCTTTCGAGGGGGGGCTGGTTGGTGGTACCCTGCCACGACATGTCTATCTATCTTGGGGCGGATGGATGGCCCGTTTTGGTGGTCTCAGCATTTCCCGAAGGAGCATGAGGGAACACCCTTCCAACGAGATGGTGATCGTCACGAGAAGGCTGGTCGGATAAAGCTGGTGATGGGGAAGAGGTTTGGCAGAAGCGGTTGAACTTCGGGACGGGGAATGTGATTTCGGGGTGGTTTGCGACTAAGGCAGGGTCAGATGGTAGGGAGACCGAGTTGTACCGAGAAGGAGAAGATAGGCCAGAAGGGAGAATTAGCAAGTGTGATTTGACGCATGTCGTCGGAGCTGTCGTCGGAGAATCTCCCGTGACGGTAGATCAGACGGAGGAGGGGTGAGAGGCGCCAGAGAAAAGCGGATAATGCATGGCCGCGGATAGAGAGAGGTCGTGTGTGTGTGTGTGTGTGTCTGGAGTCATGGATAAACGGGCAACGTGGTCCTCCTTACTCTCTGTGTGTGTGTGTGTTTTGCGTGGGAAGTTGGACAGGTTGGAATCTGGAACTTACAACCCCTCCAAGAACCGTCCATGAGGCCTTGGCATTATGGGAGAACGGCACGGCATCTTCCACGGGCCATTGAGTGAAATGAGACCACTTGGCTGAACGTGGCAATGTTAAGCACTTGTTCTCTACTCAAGGTTCGCCCAAGCTGCGTGCCTATTCTTGAGGGAATCAGTGGTCACGGTGTAAGTGTGCGCAAGTTTTACGTACCTAGCGTGCGTGTCTGGATTGACTGGTTGGTTGGTTTGGTTGGCACGGATAAGTTGTAATAGGTTTGTAAACTGGATGGTAAGCTTAGTTAGAAAGAACTCACAAGACCACAAAAGAGGCCCAAGAGGCCCGAGACTCTCTCTCCAATACTCCAATAACTCTCCAAAAAAGAAGGGGTCGGCAGCGCCCCGATCTACAATTTTAGCGAGAGTTTGCCCGGCTGCCTATCTTACCCGCTAATCCAACCCGCGCCCCTGGGTTGGGCGTGGAGTTCGCTCTTTTTCTTCGTCTGTATTTTGCACACACACGCAGCAACACGCAGCACCTAATACGGATTCACACCACACCATTAAGTCGACAACCCCAACTACGGAGACCTCGCCGCGGGGCACACACACATGGGACCAATGGACCATGGTTCCAAGAAATAGTCCGCACGGCGCGGGGGGAACCAATTGTATTTCTTCCAGACTTTACAGCGAGAATTGAGCTGCCTCTTGGCCGTGTCATTGGCCGGCCCTGCGCGCACCACCACCACCACCACCACTCTCTCCGCGGACCACCACCCACACACACACGTTGAGCCATCGAACGCGCACCTAGCAAACACAAGTTACTTAGCACGATTAGGTGGCCGCCCCCCCGCGTGGGCAGCAAGTAGACTCGGGACTGACTCCAAGGTCCAAGGGCCACCACCACCCGCATGCGGCGCTTGCATGCACCGGCCTGTCATGGAGAGGGACGATCTTCCGCACCGTGGCCCACACACGCACGACGTTTCGTGTCCCGCCTCGGTTATTGCCAGTGGTCTTTCGACCACCTTTTTCTTGACTTGGTTCCAACTTGAGAGACAGAAAGAGAGACCAAAGAGACAGCGAGGAGGGGGGCGGGGAAAGACAATGGCGCCGGGCTAAGGTCGACTGTGGTCCGATTCGTGAAGATGTATATAAGTGAGAGCGAGAAGCTTCCGGGCGAGCACTGTTTTTGAGCTCGCAAGCTAGTCGTTGTGTTGCTCTTGTCTGCCCTGCGCTCCTTTACTCTGTACTGAGCATATCTACTGTCCCACTTCCTTCTTCCTTCTTTTTCCTCCCTTCCTCTCTTTCTCTTACACCCAATTACAACCTCTCTAGGTAGGCTGGCTTTAGCAGCTCTGTCAGACTAGTTTTCGGAATGGGTTCAATAACTTTGAACAACGCCAGCAGAGCTTGGTGGAAGGATGCCGTCATCTACCAGATCTACCCCGCCAGCTTCAAGGACGGCAACGGAGACGGCCTCGGCGACGTCCAGGGCATGATTGACAAAGTCGACTACCTCAAGGACCTTGGCACCGACATCGTCTGGGTCTCGCCCATGTATGCCAGTCCCCAGATCGATATGGGCTATGATATTTCCGATTACCAGGACGTCCACCGCCCTTACGGTACCGTCCGCGACATGGAGGTTCTCATCGAGGAATGCCACAAGCGCGGTATGAAGCTAATCCTCGACCTCGTCGTCAACCACACCTCGGACCAGCACAAGTGGTTCCAGGAGTCGAGATCCTCAAAAACGAACCCCAAACGCGACTGGTACATCTGGAAACCACCCCGCTACGCCGAGGACGGCACACGTCTGCCTCCCACCAACTGGCGAAGCCATTTCAGCGGTAGCACCTGGGAGTGGGACGAGCCCACGGGCGAGTACTACCTCCATCTCTTCGCCAAGGAGCAGCCCGACCTGAATTGGGAGAACGAGGAGACGCGCGAGGCCATTTACGAGAACGCCATGCGCTTCTGGCTCGACAAGGGCGTCGATGGCTTCCGCATCGACACGGTCAACATGTACAGCAAGGGCGTCGACTTCCGCGACGCCCCCATCATGAACAAGAACGCCTACGAGCAGCCCGCCTACATGATTTACTGCAACGGCCCGCGGATACACGAGTTCCTGCGCGAGATGAACGCAAAAGTCCTCAACCACTACGACACCGTCACCGTCGGCGAGCTCCCCCACACCCCGGACCCGAAACACGTCCTCAAGTTCATCAGCGCCGCCGACCGCCAGCTCGACATGGTCTTCCAGTTCGACATTGTCGACCTCGGCCAGGGCGTCGGCTACAAGTACCAGGCACAGAAGTGGACCTTGCCCGAGCTGAAGCGCATCGTCGCAAAGTGGCAGATGTTCATCGAGGGCACCGACGGCTGGACGACGGCCTTTTGCGAGAACCACGACCAGGGGCGCTCCGTCTCGCGCTGGGGCAGCGACACGCCCGAGTGGCGCGAGACGTCAGCCAAGATGCTGGCGCTCATGATGTGTTCGCAGACGGGCACGCTCTTCGTCTACCAGGGCCAAGAGATCGGCATGACCAACGTCTCGCGCAGCTGGGGCATCGAGGACTACAAGGACATTGAGGCGCTCAACTACTACGACGACATCAAAAAGGAGTTTGGCGAGGGCAGCGACATGCTGAAATACGTCATGGACGGCATCAACCTGCTCGGCCGCGACAACGCGCGCATCCCGATGCAGTGGGACGACAAGCCTTACGCCGGCTTCACGGACAATAAAGAGGGCGCGTGGATGCGCGTTCACGACGAGTATAGGTCCATCAACGTCGCCAAGCAAGAAAAGGAACCGGGCTCGGTGTTGAACTTCTGGCGTGAGATGCTAAAGTTGCGCAAGGAGGAGGGCGAGCTGCTGACGCACGGCGCGTTTGAGCTGTTTGACGAGGAGAATAAGGAGACGTTTGTGTATAAGAAGTCGCGTGGGGGCCGGAGCGCCGTCGTGGTGTTGAATTTCACGGGCGAGGAACAGGCGGTCGAGGTCCCCGGCGAGGGCGCCAAGATCCGGGTCGGTAACTACGACGACGTCAAGGATAGAGTTGCTTCCGAGGGTGGCAAGACGGTCTTGAGGCCTTGGGAGGGACGGTTGTATTTGCAGGGTTAAAGTTGTGTGTGCATGTGGTTCTTTGGATATACCTCCTGAGTGATAGGGTAAGATGGGTTGGTGGACAAGAGTTGGTACAGATTTGCGGACTGTGCTATTTTGATTGAGAGTCTATAGAGAGATGATCGGCCCACCGTGGCTGGAACTTTGGGGGTTTAAATTTATTTAGGATATCAAATGAAGCTATTCCCAACTCCTCACAAATTACTTTCACAGCGTCCTCTTTGTAACTTTTTGGAGTCGCTGAGTAGCCCCCAAAATTGGGGTAAGCTCCCTTGCAAAGTCCGTGCTCCCCTCTCTCGGCTCCCCGCATTTGCTTGCATCTCCACACCATCTTTAATTCTTCAACATCCATTCAACTTTCTCAAACGTTCCCTTCTCAACAAAGTGTGCTAGGAGAGCTGACCAAAGCAGACACTACAAAACAAGAAGGACATTGTTGATTCATAAGTCTTTCAATGCTCTAGCAGTTGTTTTTCACTTCTTGCATACGCTGCCCGTAGAGTCATTCTGCAGATTTCCGCGCAGATTTTTGCTGTCGGCAACTATATAGTGAAGTATAATAGAGACAAGGAGATCACAAGTTCCTTTTCTTTACAAGTACAAACAGTACAGCGCCAAAGATTCACTTCATAGTGCCAAGTCATATATTCTTCTCAGTCACTTGGCCTGCTAAGCTGGCTGACTTCTTTGATTCTTGAAGGCGAGATCGCTTGACGAACTATGTACGCCCAAGTCCTCAAGATGGACCTACATAAACGGAAAGATATTGTCAAGAAAGCAATCTCTAACCCGCTCTTTATGTTAGAGGATAATCAGTCTTGGTTCCCCTTCGCTTACAGCTCTTATAGAAGGGCTGGCTTTATAAGTTTCTAGAGGAAAGTAACAAGGTAAAGAGCATACTCCGAGGGGGGAGATACTGGGGTACCACGATCTTGAGCTTTTGCTTCCCCTTCCTGAAAGAAATCACACAGGGCGTATAACTAGGTAGTGACTCATAGGCCAGTGAAGTGGACACCGACTGCTTCTCTTTCTTGACTGCCCCTGTTCTAGTGGCCATCTCTCATTGTGACTCAAACAAGGACAGAAAAAAAGCAAAAAACTGGACTGTTGAAACCAGTTCACAGAAATGATGAGTGGCTTTTCGTTGCCTGTCATTGACAATCCCAAATACGTCATTCCTAAAAAGTTCAGACTCAAATAACGGATGTCTTTCAGTTCCCCACTGAGATTCTGCTCAACGTGAGTCCATATTCTTCTCACATACCGCTTTGTTGTCAATCCCGTATTGTGTGAAATCTACGTGTTACGTTGGTTTATACTGACCGTTGCTGGCATATCCAAGATTGCGAGTATGAAGCGTTTGATTTCACTCGAAAGCCGAGTATCGTCAATGTCGAGCAGCTATTACGACAGTGAAGCGTAAAAAGATTCCCTTGTCAAGGTTGTGAATTGAATAAGGGCTTGCTCCTGGTTCTACCTTGGTTAATCGAAAACCTACATGCATACTTCAAGTCCCGTTCCAATACAAGTCACGATCCGGCGATAGTCCTGCATCGTACCACGAATATGTACGAGTGACTGAGTACTATCGAGACACTTCGAGTTCTGCTCTAATGCCAGTCACGCTCCGATGCCAGTCCTACATCGTACCATGGGTACGTTCGAGTATCTAAGTAATGTCCAGACACTTCAAGTCCTGCTCCAGTGCCTGTCATACTCCGGTGACAGTCCCGTATCGTCCTATGAATACGTTAAAGTGGCCGAGCAGTATTAAGACCTTCAAAGTCCCGCTCCATTGTCATTTACAGTCTAGTGATATCCCCGTATCGTGTTACGAATACGTGCGAGCGACTAAGCAATACCGAGAGATCTCTATTTAAATGACTTTCTAGCTTTCCCATCTCTGTTCCAACTCTCCATCCACCACCACAATCACGATGCCTTCCCCGAGTCAGAGCCTGGCCCTGGGGTACGTCATCGTACTCCAGGGTCTCTGGCTCTCCTTCGCAGGCAGTCCCATCATTGACTTCGTTCTCAGCGCTTTTATAGCAGTCCCCGTTACCGCCGCTCTCTGGCTCGTTGCTTCCGCCATCAGCCCTCGCATCAGCGAGGCCGTTCTCCTCCCCGGCCATACTATCGAATCCTACATGACCTTCAAGCATCCGGAAAAGGTCACGTACCGCGGCAAGAGAAAGATCCCGATGGCCACCTTCTGTCAGTTGTACCTCAATGGAGACGTCGAGCTGAACGGAGACACTCTGGCTATCCTCGAGAAAAGACATGACTGGGCTTCCTTCCGTCTGACTGTCGGTCTCATCTACCACGTTCTCTTCAAGCTCATCCCAAAGATGGCTGAGGATCTCTGCTTTCATGGTATGTTTTCCCCTCATCCTAACTGATTTTCATCAGAAATATCTAGTCGAGTTGTATACAGATGATGCTTGTGTTTATACAGACTACGAGGAACTCGACGTAGGCCTGCTGCGAGGCTTCCTGGGACCGCGCATGATGTACACCTCTGGTATCGTCCGCGACACCAACAACGAAGAGTCTCAAGAGGAACTCGAGAACAACAAGCTCGACATCATCTGTGAGAAGATTCGACTTAACCCATTCGATAGAGTCCTCAGCATCGGTTATGGCTGGCAAGCGTTAGCCAACCACGCCCGTCGTATCTTTCCCAATGTTCCATTCACTGGCCTCACCCATACCAACGAGTATATCAACATCCAGGCCATCAGAGGCGGATACAAGAAGATCATCTGCACGCATCTCGCCCAGCACAAAGGCCCCGGTAACTTCATGGCTCTGCACACAGGCCCTGGCGAGTGCTCAGACTTCCTCAAGCATATTCACGGTCTACTGTCCAACGACGGTATCTTCTTCGTCGAGGTCGCGGGCGCGGACAAGTCTTGGCAGTACGAGGACCTCGTATGGAGACTCCTCATGGCCAAGTACGTCTGCCCCGACGCCGTCCCCTATGCCTCGCTCGGATCCTTGACCAACCAGCTCGAGACCGCCGGCTTCAGAGTCAACAGCGTGGACAACATTGGTCGCCACTACTCTGAGACGGTCCGGAAGTGGTACGGTAACTTTGTCTGGAATCGAGACGCTTTGGTTGTCATGTATGGCCCCAAGGTCTACCGGGTGGGTTTTCGAGCGCAGCTCTTTCCCTTCCCCCTTTCTGTCACCATAAGCATAGGATACTGACATTTAGCCTACCTTTCTAGACGTTCGAGTTCTTCTTGGCCTACATGGTCATCATCTTCGGCCAAGGCCGCGCCAATACGTACCAGATTGTTGTCACCAAGAATCCCAGTTCTGTCAACCGAACTGAACCTGAGCCTGAAGTTGAGGAGTCTTGGGATCTCTGCGAGTAGTCACTTGAGTGTTTCCTTCTTCCATTCAACTTACACCGATCTTTTAAGTCTCTTGATTTCACAGGCTTCCATGAGGAAGTAGTATTCTGAGATCAGATGTGGCTGAACCCGGGGTTAAAGGCTGATCGGAAGGAAGAAGATCAAGGACACATCATGAGACTGGAGACCTAGAATTGCCATAGCTAATAGAATGATAGCAGCACTAAGTATTGCACTAATCTTCTCTCAGCAGAGGTTTTACAAAATCAGTTCATAAGTGGTGACAGACTGGGTGGCTGTGAGAAACAATAGTGATGTGGCACACAACGTGATACAGCATTAAACTTTTTTCATATCTTCGCAGGAAAACAAAAGCTACGGTCGCTAGTAAGTAGTAATAAGACACTGCTTGGTACATAAGGAAGACTTGGCAGCTTGCGATACCTTCGAACTTCGAGCAAATGGGAGTGCTCGAGCAAAATTCGCAACAGCAAGGGGTGGCCTATGTTCGGGTACCACAAACTTGTCAAAAAGCATGGCACCAAACGGACTTTATAATACCAAAACCAATGCGAGAACCGAGTGACTAGATGAGAGAGTGTTTGCGCTACAGTTAATGAAAAGAAACATTTTGAGCAAACACCACGAGAACATGTTTGTACCACCCTCCTTCAAAGAGAAGGGAAATTAACACAGCTCGGATCACGAATCAAGCTCGCCATCGAACATATCACAAACAGCCCTTCCATCTTACTATCCGTCCCAAATGACTACTGTTCCCTCTGAGAGTTAAACAAAGACGCATGACCAAACCTGCGAATAAAACCAAGGGCAACCCTTTTCGCCCAGACTACGCCTCGATTTTCCCATCTCTTTCGTCACATCTTCGTTTGTTCCCCTTTGCCCCATCATCACATTTACTCCAACAGTACCATCTTCCCGTTCACTCAGTTAATACTTCTTTTTGGGTCAGAGTTCCAGCGATGCGGACCCTCTCGGTTCTGCTCCTCGTCGTTGCGGCCAGCCTACCAACGGCGGAAAGCTTCGGATTCTGGCGTCCTAGCCTATCAGAGCCATCGACAGAGCTCGAATTCAACGACCGCAGTCCCGCAATACCGAGAGCAAATCGATGGCCACGGCCGCAGCTGACGCCGGTAGTCATGCATTCAGATGCCGTCGCGAAGAGACTAAAGCAGAGAGACCCTGTCACAGCCGGAACCATAGGCAAGAACACCTGCGGCTTATTCACCCTTTCTAAAGAAACGGATCCGGGTAAGTCTTCTCCCTTCTTTAATTTTTCCCTAAGAAGAACAGTCCCGACCCTTGACAGAAAATGTTTCCACGCGACAATCTCGGTCTTTACAATATACTGATAAATTTCTGTTTGGCTACTATAGAGATACGAACGCGCCTTTGCGTTGAACCAGACACCAGCTGCATCGTTCAAAAGGATTACCTGTTCTGTGGAACGAACCCAATCGTCTCCTGTTTGCCTCAAAGTAACCCCTTGTGCGGTTCATCTCCATCTCAAACTCGTGGAAAGGATACGATTTGCTGGTACGTCCGCGTCCCTCGAGACAAATTTCACGTGTTGCCCCCCTCCAGTAGCTTCTTGGGCGGGTAGAAGACACTAATAGTGTCTGATGAAATAATAGCACGTCAACAGACGGCTTCAACGGGGAGTGTCAGCAATTCGTCAGGAAAGAGGGAACCCAGAGCAAGACGCTCTGGGGATGTCGCGAGACAGGCTTGCCGTGGGATCCCATCGTCTACCTGTATACCGCATCGTCCAATTTGCTTCCTCCAGTTCTTTTCACCACCACGGCTTCTTCTTCTTCTTCTTCAGCAGAGACAACACGTACCACATCCGTGCCAAACTCCTCCTCGATAACCCCAGACGACAAGCCCACCGCTTCCGTCCCATCGGGCCCGACACTCTCAACAGCCTCTTCAACAAGCGCGCCGACGCCAGAGCCTTCCAACGGCAGCGGCGGCGGTGGCGCTTCATCGAGAGGCTCTCAGACGGGTGCCATCGTCGGCGGCGTCCTCGGCAGCGTAACCATCCTTGCCATCGCCGGCTGCGTCGCTACATGGCTCGTCGTGAGATGGAGACGAGAGACATCGGTCCGGGAAGAATCGAGGAGCGGCGGTCACGTCTCGCCGTCTCCCAGCCACGAGCTTGTTGGCGATCAGCCGTGTGTGTCTCCTAATCTGAAAGAGGGAGGCGGAGGAGGAGAACAGTGGGACTATCAGCCCATGTCGCCCTTGTCACCCGCGTCCTCGTCTGCGCAACGGGATGAGTTTCAGGCGCCGGCGAGCGATTCGATAGGGAGCGCGATGAAGCCTGCAGAGTTGGGTTGAGTCGGACTGTTCGACGCTGTGGTGATCTCCAAAGTGATCCAGCATCTGATTTTACGCGAAAGTCTCAGGCGGGCCAAGCGATGTTATAGAAATGAATTATCATGTTTTTTCTTCTTCGGTATAAGTGTGAACCCTGCAAGCAGAGACACCACATTATTTAGAACTTAGTTATAGTCGTTCATGCGTATCACTGGGATTGATTACGAAGCGTATGGCGGATGATCTCGAGAGCACCTGAAATACGTTGTGAGAGGGGAGAGAGTTCTTCATGGTATGCCTAGCCGGCACTTGATGTTGTTTCGCTTTGAACATTCTCTTGGGCCAGTTCTCCCAATTCCAAATCAATGTAAGTACGAGACTTTTCAGGTCATGATCGGTTGACTCTTCCCATCGACGTTTCCCAGACCTGTGAAGTTTACTTAGCCATGTCGATTTCTCAAGGATCAAGTTGCACGCGGTTCGAGCACGGTAGCATACTTAAATTTCTACTTCCTACTTCAACATGCGCACCTCGCGTACTCTCGCCTTGTCCTGATCATTGCTATTCCAAGAAACCTTGAAGCCCCATTCATGAGAGTTCGGGACCATGCAACATAACAGAGATTTTCCGCCCTTGAAAAACCTCGCGCTGAATGTTTGCTCGAACTAAGGGCAGACGAAGCGACGAGATGGACAAAGAGACGCGGATCCGGCCCATATCCGGTCCCCATTCAAATACACGCAAGGGCACTCACGTCGCTTGTGTCTTTCGTCGTACATGTTTGCTCCCATTTCGAACCGTGCCATTCGAGTGTGAGCCACCTTTGAACCTCAAAAACACCTAGCTTCGTCCTCAGAAAGATGCCAAGAATCTACTTACTTATATGACCAAGTCAGAATGCCTTTCGCGCGTTTATTGTCGGTGATGGTCCGCCTCTCCTAGAAGTCTCGCTTAGCTTCTACGTCGCTTCCCTCTATGCCACTATGAGAGCCCGCTCTGTTCTGCTCGCTTTAGCCGGCATCCTCCTGTCTCCGACCACAGCGGATCCCATCGCCATCGTCATGATGCCAACAGAGAGCGCAACTCTACCACTTGACAGATTAAAGAACAGCGGCCCACTGGACCAGCGTTCTGAAATTTCAACCCCGCGACAAGTCATCTCAGAGAGCACAGGAAAGGAGACGTGCGGGTACTTTAGGACAGGCGGAGGTTAGTCAATTCCAGTCATTTACATGCACATCTCTGGAGGATCAGGAGATATTAAGAAAGAAGAAAAAGGGGGCCTCAGTACTATTGCGAAAGCTAATATGAACCTCTCCTAGAACTCGCATTGGTCACCTGCACAGCCGGCACAGGAACCTCCAGAATCGCATGCCACAACACAGGCAGATGGCTCTGCGGAAGCCTCTACTCGACCTGTCTAGGCCCCGCCGAACCAATCTGCAGCGGCAAGACGGAAAACGGGGAGAGGACGCTCTGCTGGTATGTCTTTTAACCCCCTTCCCCTTCCCCCTTTCACCCCCTTCCCCCTCTTCGAGTTCAATCCCATCTCGAACACACTAACATAACCTCCCCTTTCAAAGCAACACAGAAAGCCCCATCTGCGGCACCCTCCTCCACGGCTCAGGCGAATCCCAGAGAACAGGCCTAGCCTGCTTCGGCTCCGACTTCAAGACAAAATCCATCCAGAGCCTCGCGGCGAATAAGTGGCCTACCTTTGTCACTGATCCGCTTCCACCGTCATCATCAACATCATCGTATTCGACTACGTCCAGGCCCCAGATCGCAACTGCGACTGCGACCGCGGCGCCGTGTGCTACCCCGACGGCTACGCCCTCGGCGTCTTCGTCGTCTAGACCGATCAAGACCTCTACGTTCGCTGTTCCGCCCTCGCCTTCGCCTGCTTTGGCGCTGGGACAGTCGGCGTCGGTGGGGATTGTACAACACGGCCTTATTCCGGGGTTTGCTGCGCTGGCTTTTGTCTTTTGTGCGGCTTGGATCGGGCTGTGAGGGAAGTTGCTGGGTATGGGGTAGCCTAGTACACCAGCAAGCTTGACGGGATAGAATGAGCAAAATCGTTGAATCAAAGAAAAAAAACCATCTTTGTATTTCATAGTGCCGCTTATGCCATGCCCCCTCGCATCCAATTCGCAGACAAAGCCCTCCTTGTTATCCCAACGCCTCTGTAGACATGTCAAACCCGATCTTGAACCTCTTCTTGAACATAGATGATAGGCGTTTTCCATCCCCCTTTTACCATGTACCCTCAGAACCTCAGCTTCGGCATCACAAACACCAACAAGATCAAGCCGACCATGAGCCCATACACCCAAGCATACAAAATCATCCGCCCCCACCACCCCTTCCCCTCCGTCATCTTCCTTAGCGTACCCATCCGCCGGCTCGCCGCGTCCATCGACCTCTCCGTCTTATCCATCCCGTCCGCCGCGCGCGACACCACGCCTTTATCCTGCTCGAGGGTACTCGAAAACTTCTGCGAGCTGGCTTTCAGCGCGCTGGCCATCTTGAGGATCGACTCGGAGAGCGCGTCCTGCTCCGCACGCTGGTGGTCCAGGATCGCCTCGGCCGTCGCCGTCGACGACGTGGGGCCCGAGGCGGAGGATTTCGTCGTGTTGGAGCGACGGGAGGCGAAGAGGGCTGCGCGAGCTGTGGCTGTTGTCGTTGCTGATGGGGAGTCTGGGCGGGCTGGGCCGCGGGAGCGGAGGGTCTGCGTTGTTTTTGTGCCGCCCGAGTCGGGGGTCGTGTGTGTTTGCGGCGCTGGCGATGGTTCTGTTGCTGATCGTGCTGGTGCCGTTGGCGGCTCTGACGGGTCTCTGGGGACAGCCGATACGGGTGGAGGCAGGTCCGGTATTTCTGGTTCGTCGTCGTCGTCGTCGTCGTCGTCGTCGTCGTCGTCGTCTTCGGGGGTGTTGTCTGTGGGTATGTCTGTTGATCGCGAGTCCATGCTTTCGCTCGGTGTCGGTATGATATCGGCTAGAATATCTTCTTCATCTGAGCTGTTGTCATCCTCATCCTCGTGTAACTGTTGCGCAGTTATTAGCAACGACCCATGAAAGTCGCCGTACCCCTCCGTCTAGAAGGGCATCTAAAGAGCGCACCTGTTCGAGATCATGCATCCTATCTACCAGCCTTTCGAGAAGTTCGCGTTTACGGTTTAGGTCGACCTGCATATCCTGCCTCCGGGAGAGCAGCTTGACGTGCAGCGCCTCCTGCTCGACTCTGGTAAGAAGACTTCGGGCATATTCGAGGTTCTGTATTGGGGCAATCCTGGTGAGCACACGCACGCGCTATATTGACCTTCATCAGGAACCCCCTACCGAGTTTAATCTCGCTCGCTCAAATTCGCTGGCCCGTAAACGGCGCTCGCGGCCCTGGTCGGCATGGAGGATCGCGTGGTCAAGTCGTCGCAGGAGTTGGCTGAGCTCGGCCGCGCCCTTCTCGGGGGATGCGCCAGCGGTGAACGGTGACGCCGATGACAGTCGAGCCATTGTACCTTCTACTATGTCTTTCGCTTTGGGTTTCGCGGCGCTCTCGGGGTTGGTTCAGTTCGAAATTCTGACGGAGACGGAATTGTTGGACAAGTGTCTGGAAGCCGATGATGTCGTCGCAAAGTCAAGCCACCGTGGCTGAAGCTCACCCCTCCAAGTGCCGGCGCACAGGCCACACTCAAACTGGGCGCCGATCCAAAAAAAAGTGGGTTCCGAATCGCCGGCTCTGTCTGCCCGCAAATTCTGCCCTTCGGTGTAAGTAAGGCGTGGTATCTTGGTCGAGGCTGCTTCCGAGAACAACTTCACAACTTTGAGTTCCTTTTGATAATCGTATATGTTTCTGGCAATCTGAGCTAGAAATTATCAACGAAGAGAGGTTTCTGGAGAATATTTCCCATCGACCAGCCACCCCTCAGGTAGTCACGCGGACTGTCACAGTCCTCTCGTATACCTAAAGATGGATTCGTATTTGGATTCAGTAAAAACTCTACCTTGGGCTTTTTTTCTTGCCGAATTGATGCACGTCTTCTAATTGATATTGGTGGAATATTCCATAGCGGTCCTGCATCTCCGACAACTCACTGTCCACGCTATGGAGTAAAATCTTCACGCGTTCAATCTGAGCAGAAGCTCATTGGGTAGCACTGGAAGGTCCCTCCTACAATTGTTTAGACGCCGGTGCAAGAGAGCCTACGACATATCCCATGCAAAAGCTGCAAAATTTATCCCAACTATCAAGGCAGCTATATCGACTCACTGAGCAGCTCGTCAACTCATCACTCAAGACATTCAAAGCTCACCCAAGCCATATGTGTAAACATGAAAGGCCAACGACACTTTTCCAAGTATTTTCCCAGCTACGTGTCTTTCTCCCTATGCAAATGCTCGACGTTAGGAGTGGTGGACAGACCTAGATCAAGCCATGACCACCTTATACATCACTTAGCCACTCCGTGGCCTTCCGTGTTGTTACATTCAACGTCGTTCATGATAAACTGCCTGGCCGATATTTAAAGACGTAAAGGGCCACTGAAAGCTTGGGCTGCGCCTTTACGTGACGTTGCCGGAGTGAGAAGACGGCCAGGTGCAACTCTGTGAATATCCCACACCCAAGTAGAGTCCAGGATCTAGGCAAGGAATGACACAATCTAGTTTTACGAATCGGAACTTGGGACACTAGGATAACCATATGCCGAACGCCGTATCACATCATCAACCGAGAAAGGCAATTCTTATACATTCACTGAGCTGCCTGAAACTCTCCCAAACTTGTGAATCGAAGCCCTCCTACAATTATACTGGTCACAAAACTTCCGTGTCTCGATGTCGTTTGTTGAAAAGAAGGTTATACAGACCGAGGGTGATGATTGGGACTGTCTAGAGGTAAATTATCATGCTCAAAATCAGAATCCCGAGACTGAGGAGACTCCGAGATAGAGATGATTCCTCTTTCATGGTCTTGCTTCTCTTGGGATTCCATGATATCACGGCGGTACACCCCCGCCTCCTAAGGACCGTTTACTTCACGACCCCTGCTACATCATATGGCTCATCTCATAAGGATGCAAATGTATGCTCTACGATACGCTTCCGAGGGTCTTTGACGACACGACCGTTGGATGGAAGCAAGTCCAATCATAGCCACAAGACTACCGTGACTAGTCACTTGTGTTCGTCGAGCTTAGTTCAGAGTGCTTCCAAACCAAGAAAGGGCACATCGACCATACTCACCTTGAATACTCAGCGTGATCACAAGATCCCTGTTGGACTGCGTATTGACGAGCTTAGTCAATAAATGGCAGTGCCTCTGGGACTCTCCAACTCCTCACTATCACGTGCATCTTAGTCGCAAGTTGAATTTGCCTCCAGAACGAAGCCAGACCACCTCCCCGCCATCACCGCTGATCACTTACACGTGTCTCGTGAACAGCAAACCCCGATCATTCCCAAAATCAGCTCGAAAATGTCATCCGAACCAAGGTAGCTATGCAGCAAAGTCTTGATGAAGAACTTGGAATCATGAATACTGCGTATCCACAAATAGGTCTCCAAGCTGCCAAGTTGAGCGAGAAAACGTCCTCCCGACAGCTCCGAACCTCCACATCTGCGCAACCATGGATAAGCTACGCCGATACAGAATCAGCACGCTATCGTATAGAAACACAGTCATGTGAGCCACGATGGAGGAACAGTGTGGCTATGCCCTCCTTCTATCACCTTCTACCCCGCGTTCCTGGACCTGACAACAAGTTAAAGTGTGGATTCGACTGTTGCCTATCAAGGAGGTGAAGTTGTCATGGTACGTGGGTGCGACGGATCTGGCTCGTATGGACGGCAAGGTTCGCCATACGCTTTCAGCCCTGCAGACACCACTTGCAAGACAAGAATCCTCCGTTTCAACAATTAGCCTGTTTCATTTCCTGCAGTTGTGTTGTAGATAGGCGTAGATCAGGGATCTCTCGGCCAAGAGCCAGTTCTAAGCGTCCCGAAAATGCGACGGTAAACAGGGCAAGGCGGAAGGAAGTCGCTATTGGGCGAGCTGAGGCGAATGGCTGTTTTGATGACGAAGTTGCGTGGCTCTGCACCACCCCCAAAGGTCGACTACACTGCTGCGTACAGAGTGCGTGATGCGTCAAGGGCGAAGAAATGCGACGCAGCCAGTAGAGATGATGCCAAAGCCGTGTCCGAGGCAGCTTTTCTCCGCAAATCCCACCCGGTTGTCGTTGAACAACAGGTCCGGGTGAGGAAACACGACATTCCTGACTTGGGGAACGGGCGCTGTGTGTCCCTGCATGATGAGAGGATTCGGTGCTAATTTTGGAAACGGGATGAACCCGGCATTGGTTGGAGCAGCTTATTGACGGCATTTTGAAGGGTCCTCACGATGGTACGTAGAGGGTGTGGCATGGTGCTGTGCGGTGGCAGTGGGCCGCAGACGCCGACATTGGGCAGGATGGCGGGAGGCAACACTATCGAAGCCGGGAAGGGCTTCGGGCCAAAAAGCTCTTTCTAGCACTGAAGGCCGTTGACATAAACCTGGCGGGGATGCGGGCATCGTCGTCGAAGCCAGAGGTACACGACGTCATCGGGTAGCTATGGGGGTGGGAGCAAGTGCCAATGAGATGGGAGAGTACATGCGGATTACCGCCCGGCCCTAGGTGAAGGCCTCAAGACTGCAGGTAGCGATGGGGTATCTGTTATGAGAGCCACTGTGACCCGCCAGTCCCTGAAGATGGGATAAGTAGGCATGGGCATGGAAAGGCAGATGAATGGTTGGAGCGTTGGATGTTCGGCAAGATCCAGCATCTGGGCTCTGCAGACAGTGCATAGGCTGCCGGGTTGGATGGGTTGAAATGGGGTGCCATTGGGTTGCGTTGGGTGGCTTGTGTTGCTTTTCTGCAGAAGGTGAACCGTGAACCGTGAATCTGAACTAGTTGCCTATGACTCCATGTTGCTGAGCTGATGAGAAAACACGAGGAGTCTTAGGCTTTGTTCTCCAGAGGTATGTCGGGGAAAATGCGAGACATTGGTGTCAAAGCTGTCAGACATTACCTGGAACGTCGGCCGATGTGTGGGTGACTTGGTGTCGGTCAGAGAGCGCAGGGTTCGCCAGGAGTAGCATGTCCTGGGGCCCATTGGCTAGACTCTGTCGGTTGCAGGTGAGTGCTGCGAACCGAAGCTTGGAAGTGGCATGGTATCTGGCTACGAGTGACGAATTGACTGCCTGGACGAGTCGAATCTCGGCGCCGACGTTACGAGATGAGATTCCTCTTTTCCTGAGCGTCCGGTATCACTCCGGAGAGGGCCGCGAGGGAGCACATAGAACGAACAATCTGTGTTGTTGTAGGTCTCGGCTCCACCACCATGAAACGCATCGACGGTCAAGCTGCAGAGGGAGAGTCGGAAGCAGAAGACGGCGTTCTATCCGTACTCATGGAATCATTAGATTGGGAAGTTGGTAATTCCTTGCAGGCTTTGGCCGTCTCGAAGAGTAGACCTATCATGGACAGATGTCGTCGGTTGAGTCCACGGTTGCAAGGCATGGCCGTACCGGCACAGTTCCATCCGCCAGGAGGCTTAGTTCAGCGCTGGCAAGGTGATCGACAGCGGCCTTTGCCTCTTCGGAGACGGACATTCGGGCTGGACCAGCAAATGGACCGCGCATTGAGGTCAAGACGTGACAAAGTCCTGTTCTGGTTCAGGAGAAGCTCAAAACGGACGGATGAGAGCAAGATGATGTCGTCGTGGTAGCATTTGATGACTCGACCAAGGCAGGAAAGTGAACGCTACTTTGCCAGATTCCTCTTCCCAGACTGATAACAGCAGATCCACCGGCCGAAAGCAGGTTGCGGGAAAGAAAGTACAACGAAAGCCAAGTTTTTCGAGTCCGAGATAAGTAGGGTGAAATGAAACAAAGGACCGGATAAGTTTGCAAAACAAGTCGATAGACACGGACAAGTAAGAACGTAAGAATGAGACAGCGAGTCCTGAGAACGCCGGGCCGGTGAATGTAGCACGCCGCACGGCGGGTTTCGCGTGTCGATGTGATGATGTGCAGCCTCGGCTGATGTGGGAAGAGAATGGCGGCTTGCGGCTTACCGCTGGGGATGTGTCAACATTTCAGTCCAAAAGTCAATTGATGGCAAAAACGAATTTACGACTGGCCTGATGTCGCGGCTGTCGCGTGTCAGTGTCACAATTGCACTTTCTTCTTCCCAAGATGAAGATGAGAAAGAGGAAAGAGGTCCCTACTGCGTAAGGTACACAGTAACTTCCGTGGTACCTTACCGGGGTGCATCTGTCAGTTGGTGCCCGGCCCGGATTGGACGAGACGAGCAGATGGCATTTAATGCAGGTACCTCCGGCGGCGCATTCCTGTCGTTTCCAATGGAAGGTCAGACTGCCAGCCTGCTGTGCGGCGTGCCTTCCTTACTCAGTAATTCAGAGTTTGCCTGATGATTGTTGGAAGCCGCGAGAAGATCGCTCTGAGGAACAAGTGATAGATTTAGATCCTAAATGAATGAGCTCTCGCCGTCGCAGAGAGAGAATGCCTTAAGCGGCCGAAGGCTTTAGGTGGAACGTGGGAAGGATTTTGGCGGGTGATTGTATAACCTAATAATCAAGACCTGGGGATCACGACTTCCAGTAATGGACAGGGTGTTAGTGAGGTGAACGTATGTACTCCGTAACCTGGATTAATCTTTTTTGATCTGATTCTTGGCTCGCACCGACTTCCAGATTGGATGGCAATGACTGGCAACGACGGGAGGCAGACAGCTCCCTGCTCTCGTGTTTTCTTCTTCTCTGTCGATTTCTTTCCGTACTTTTTTGTTTATTGATTTGTGTCAGTGTTTTGTTTTTTTCCCTTTTGAACCAATTTCCAGAACTGGTATTCTCCTGGCTCCGTAGTAGAGCGCCCAAGCTCCGGTGAGCTCCCGCCAGGGCCGCTAGGAGCATAGGGGGGGACTTGTCTCCACGTCTAAGCAGACGACAACCATGGATGAACCATCTAAACCATCAACTGGACCAGGCAGATCCCACTGAGAGGCTCGGAAGTCTGGAGACGTCTCGGGCAACATGACTGTCACTGTGCAATTACCACTGCCCGCGTGAAAGCTCTCTGGTGTTGCATATCTAAGCTTTCGTGGATGGATTGGTGACTCTCGTCAGTGGTCACTGGCCAGCACCAATCCCCTCCCAAGCTTGACTCGCGAGGCTTTTCGCGAACGGCCGAAAAGACTCAAGAGGGGAAGAGGGGCCTTTCCAGCATGCGGCAAATCCGCTAGGTACCTTGACATACCTCACTCCGTAGGCATGCCGCATCTTCGTAGACCCTGCTGCGTATGTATCCGTAGCGAAGACGCTGTAAGTTGTAAGTTATGTATGGTAAAGGGGTTGACGCATGCCGGTAGTTCATTGTGTGATCAAGTGCGTAAGCGATGGAACTTTAGATCTCAGGATTGAATACCCCAAGGGCCAGAGGATCATGGAAGACAAAAGGCAGGAGCGAGGTAGGATGCCACGATGCCGAGGAGATGTCGTTCATTGATGGATGACGCATCTTTTCGAGATGGGTAGATAATGAGACGTGAGAGCGTGGCTGGGCTGATGGCATCTGCACGCTTCCCTTGCCGTAGGTACCTTAACTTAAAGTTCCTCGCCGGGCTGTGGAAATGGACGCCGTATGAAATCTCTGCGTTCACTCCACTGCTGGACCTAAGGTACCTAGTAGGTGTGCATGTCTCGTCTAGATGCTCAAAGTATATCTACGTATTCGCGTTGAGGTGATGTCCGGATGTCTGGGTAATGCCGCGTACAAATGTGATGTGGACTGAGATCTGAGAACTGTGGACTGAAAATCACTAGACTGATGCAGAGTACGTATGTAAGTGCGCGGTAGTGAAATGAGAGATTGATTGAGTGTGATTGCTTTATTGATCCGGTGTTGAAAAATAACTAAAAACAAAATCTTAGAACAACCCGCCAGGCGGGGAGGACTCGGAGAAATGGCCGTCCATCAGTGGTTACTGGGACTCGGGAGACTGGGACCCACCACCATCTCGTCAGTCTCATTTCGCGCAAGAGCTCCCGTCGGCAGGGTCACCCCTCCTCCTCCTTCCTCCTCTCCCATTGTTGTCCATACTTCGTACCCGCGCTGGGCCTCTCCTTCCCTTCTCTGCCATCCCCAGAAGTTAGAACCCAGGTGGCAGGCACGCTGGCACCCAGGCACCCAGGTTGGCCCAGGCCTCGTCCCATTTGATCCTTCTTGACGACGCCCCACAGAGCCAAAAATGCGGCCAAGTATCATCTTGGTGTATTGGACATACGAATGGTACTTGGCCATGTTTGGAGCCGGGTGCATGGCAATATGGAAATTACGGCACTCACTCTGGACCTGCCAGCTAAGGTAGAGATGGACAACCCAAGCGTTTATTGTCACTAGAGGTACCTCCGTACCTTAACACCTTACCAGTTCCTTACTCCATATATGTAGAGTACGTACCTCAGATATGGAGACGTGAGTGGACGTGGACAACACCGACGAGAAAACACTTGAGGTGCGAATTTTGCAGATTCATCCTCTTTCTCAGTCACCTCTTGCACATTGCCACTTTGCCATACGTATTACCATTGGATGCCTCCACATTCATCTAGGAAGTGCCGCGCTGTCGTCCCCTTGCATGCTGTCAGCCTTGCTCCAGCGAGCAACAAGCAACCACACACTACCACAGTCTCCTCTTCCACCGCCGCCATTGCGATACTAAGCTGCAATATCAACTGGCTACCTATCTCATTTTGAAGTGCCACCATCGCCATCGCCTGCCCACCCCTTCTTGGATCGTCGGTGACGGTACTCCGTACCCTAGGCCTATCGGCAACTACCTGCCCTGGGCCTTGGGGCACTCAAGGACAAGGTAAGGTAAGGTACTTTAGGTTGATGGCGAAGGTAACGTGCTAACGTACCAGGCCAGGAACCCCAGTGGTTAAAGAGACACCGCGAGTCCGCGACATTCGGGAACGACCAGTGACAGACCGCTAATGGAGGACGGATGCCCAGCAGCCTCCGCCCAGCAGCATCCAACGTCCCACGTCGCACGTAACTGCGCATTAGTAGCACACATTGGCCGCTGCAGGCTTCGGGCCTCGACGAGTCTTTCTCTCCACCATAGGATGGGCCTGGAGTGGCAGGCCTGTCTTGGTCCCTGGGCCTTCTGGAGCTGTTGCAAGGTCCCGAGCCAGGTCTTTTCCATTGGTGTGCAATTGTGCTTTAGACACACCTCACCAGGAGGTACCTGGCCAACCCCACGAAACTGGCGGGACAGGTAGGTATCTCATGTTTCCACCTCAGCTCCCACACTCCCGTTTCCTCCCACCCGACATCTCCAGCCAAGGGCCCTGCGCCAGTCCCTGTGCCTCTGATGCGATGGATGCTCATGATGCCCTGCCCTGCCCTTCCCCTCCGCCTATACCTTACCGTACTCCGTACACAGTACCGCCTGCCACGCCTATGCTCCCCCCCTCAGGGCCCATCAGATATTGATATTGAATTCACATTGGATTCTGGAGCCTCTGGCCCCGTCAGATGGGCATGGCATCGGTATCGCAGCCGTCCACCCCTCACAACCCTCATCCATCCCCGTCGCCGCTGGCCCTACCAGACCACCTGACCGGCGTCAACCCTGCTCACTGCTGCTACCTTGGTCCGGGTTATCCATCCCGTCCCGTATTGTCAGCGCCTGGTTGCCGCCGCCGCGCTGACGAGTTGTCCAGCTTGGTACCCGTACGGAGTATGCTCGTTCTGCTGCTGCTGCTGCTGCTCCTGATGGATGGATGGATGTGCGTGTCTTGTTGATGCTTGCTTCATGCTCCCTGTCGCGTCTTTTGTAATTTTCTGTCCGCGGACTGCTGGCCGGCATTGTAACAATTATTCGCTCAGCTCTGGGTACTTTGTGTTTTCCCCTGCTCCGTGCTTGTTTCCTGGTATCTATTGTTCCCGCATCGTCAACGGCCAGCATCCATCGTACTCTGGGCGCCACACTTCATTGTTCACAGCTGGATACCTCAGTGAAGTACTTACGGATACAGCTGCAACGCAAATCCTCGCACTCACTTTCACTCTCACTCTTCGTTTTACAGTCTCACTCACTCGACTACCAACTACACTACGCTGTCTACACTCACTCTGCACTATCAACTTGGCCGGCTTCGACAATTCAGCCCGGCCTGGAGTTGCTGCCTGCGAGCTTGAATCAAATCAGAAAGAAGGAAAAGTACTGGTCTCATCACCACTGACGACAACGCGTCTAGCGCACACCCATACTAAGGTACTTTCCTCCACACCTCTCAATCCTGTCTGCCTTACCTCACACCTCACCTAGGTGCTCTCTTTCTCTTTCTCTCTCCTCACCTTGCCTTACATTACATTTCCTGGCCTCGCCCGATTTACGCACACACACACACATACACACACGCGCGCGCACATTACACTTACGCCCGGCCTGGACCACTTGGACCTAGACCTAGACCCGAACCTGGACCTGGACTGGACCTGGGCCTCTGACTTGCACCGGCACCTGCAACCTCTCTTGCGTCCCTCCGCCTTCGTCTATTCGTACCTGCTCCGTACCGACTCCGTACTGCTTCTGCTTCGCCTTTTCTCTCTCTCTCTGCCTCTGCCTCACCTCACCTTACTCACCTTCCTATTGCTTACCTGGTACCGGTGCACATACCTCGCTTTTTCACCCTTCTACCTTACTCGACCCCCAGACTCTCTTCTCTGAGCCAAACTCCTTCTCTCTTCGCCCTCTTTTGCCCGATAACTCTTAACGACGAGCTTTCGACCTGTTGTTGTCGCGCCTATTGTTCTGGTCGCAAACATCGCTCGTTTTCATTCGTTTTCTGTCGTCAAAAATCCCACCAACGCACAGCTCGTGTCTTACCGACTCCCGCCATCCCCTCTCTAGCTCCGCATCGTCGTCGCCCGCCGCCCACTGTCCCCGGTCAACGCTGCCCGTATCCAACTGGGTCATTTCATCTACACGGACGCTCTTCGTCACCTCAGTCGCTCCCCCCCGTTCTTGTTCCTGCTCATACCTGGGTCGGAACCTCTTCATGACATCAACAGCAGGGCTATTGCAATACAATACAAGGGCGACTTCTAGAGACGGCCTTTAGGAGCCTTTCACTCGACAAAGGAACATTTGCGCGCCAAAAGAAGCCCACGACCAATCACCGCCTGCGCGTCGCATCTCATCCTAGCGCATGATCACACCCAATACCTTTCAAGAGACTCGATCCTGTGCCAAAACACCACCAGGCGACCAAGCGACCAAGCGACCGACTGATTGACCTACAGATCGAGGACCGGCTGCATCGACTCTGCTTGTAACAACCACCTTTCTTTGACCGTCGCTCGACAACAGCCCGTCGCCTGACACACTTTTGTTCATTCCTCGATTCCCACGACGATCAAAGGACGCTGGCTACGACACAGTAATTGAGCTCCGACCACCTGCGCTCCGTCATTGCGATGACGTCCGCCGCTCCTCCCCCCAACCAGGCTTTTCAGCCCACGAGCAACTCGACAGCGCCCGCCGCGCCCTCGACTCCAAATAAGAGAGACTTGAAATCGTGGTGGAAGGGCTTCAAGCTTCCTTCCAAGCACCAGGATCATCACGGTAGCGCCCCTTCTACTTTCGCATCGCAACCTCCTCCCCCAACTCCCACACAACCCCTCTTCAGTGAAGACGTCGACGAGACAATCGATACGTCAGCTGCACCTCTCAGTCTCGTCCTGTTGTTGCAGGACGCCCATCCTGTTGGGTCCAGCGACCCCATTTTGCCCCAAGTCTGCGCTTCGAGTGATGCGACAGCCCCCAACACCTCGAACTCAACTCGTCGGCTCAACAGGATGTCCCTGTCCATCACCACGCCTGTGCGCCAGTGTGCCAAGCTCATCCGCGCGGCTGTGAAAACGTCTCCGACTTCATGTGCTAAAGGTTCTGGAGCAGATAACCGGCCACACGGTATTTTCGGCGTTCCTCTCCGTCAGAGCATCACCTACGCCAATGTCGCGATATCTCTCGTCGACGAGAACGGAAAGAGCTACATCTATGGCTACGTACCGATTGTTGTCGCCAAGTGCGGCGTCTTCTTGAAAGAAAAGGGTAAGTGCATACAAACCCCGGTCCATCTGCGCGTGCTCACATTTCGTTCCAGCAACAACGGTGGAGGGTATTTTCCGACTTAGTGGCTCCGAGAAGCGAATCAAGGAGCTGAAACAGATCTTCGACTCACCCGATCGCTATGGAAAGGGCCTGGTCTGGGACAACTACACGGTTCACGATGCTGCCAACGTGCTCCGACGATATCTCAACGACCTTCCCGAGCCTGTTGTGCCGTTAGATCTATATGAAAAATTCAGGGAACCGTTGCGAGGCGCCACAAGGCAAGCTGTGGGCGATGCCGAAGGCCCGCAATTTGTCGAAAATTTTGACGATCAAGCCGCCATCGTCAAGTACCAGAAGCTTATCACGGAGCTTCCGCCGTTGAACCGTCAGCTCCTGCTGTACATCCTGGATTTGCTTGCTGTCTTTGCCGCCAAGTCGGAAGAAAACAGGATGAATTCGCAGAATCTAGCAGCCATTTTCCAGCCCGGGATGCTGTCGCATCCGCAGCACGCCATGGCGCCTGAAGAGTATCGCTTAAACCAATGCGTGCTCATTTTCCTCATCGAAAATCAGGACCATTTCCTGATTGGCATGCAGGGCACGGCCACTGACGAGAAGACAAAGCAGCTGATCGAAAAAGGCACGCCCCCCGCAGCGGGTGGGCCAGTGACTCCTAACCCTAACAGGAAGTCGGGTCTGGGCCGGTCTGCGTCCAATGCCAGTGCCGGCGCTGACAGTGTAAGAAGAGACGGAATGCTGAGGAGAAACCGATCGACATCTTCGAGGCACTCGCACCATGAAGGTTCTACGACCCCGAACAGCCCAGCCCTCGCACCGACTCCGAACAGCGGCCTCGGCAGAAGCAACACAGTCCCGTCCAAGAAGTCCCCTGCTCTTCAGACGGGAAGGTTCAGACGTGATGCTTCACCCATCCCAGGCTCGTCAACCCGTGAGCCCATGATCCCGACAACGACGGAAGAACTAGTTGAAGCACCTGATCAGTCCCCTGCTGCTTCAAGTATCTCGCCCGCACCGGCTGCGATAGGCACCTCCAGCTTGGCACCCACTGTTGCTGGCAACGCAGGTAGAAGCCAGGAGAGGTTGCTTGACCCGAACGAGGCCACGACACCCATCAAGGAAAGGGTACTGCCGAGCATATTCCAAAGATCTCCCACGGGGGAGGGCGAGAAGCGACAACCGAACAAACTGAAGAAGAAGCGGATCCCCGGGAGCTTGAACCCGAGCGCGCAAAGCTCGGCCGCATCCTTGTCCGGTACGCACTCAGCCGCTGTGTCCCCTAGTTTTGAGGCCCCCAACCCTATGGATTTGGTGGCCGATACAATCCCAGAGCACGATTCCCTTGCAATTGGCCAGCAACATAGTGCGGTTGATACACCCTCGGAACCCACCCCGCGCGCATCACAGGTCCCCTCCAGCAACACCTTACACCCCGAGCAGACGCTCAAGGCGAAGAAGTCGCCACCAACATCACTTCACTCATCATTTAACGAAGGTTCTGACGTTGATCAGACTGAAGAGTCCATTGTGACGACTTCGGCAGACGCCAGCGAGCCGGATAAGGAGAAAAAGAGAAGATGGCGACTTTCACGACAGAGAGGCCACGAACATCACCCCTCAATTACCTCTCCGCGTCTGGCCTTCGGATCCAACGATAATGCCGACGTTAGCGTCACGTCAATTGGCAGTGGTGGATACAGGCCCCGGAAGAGCTTCACCGGCGAGAGCTCAGAAACTGGCATGTACACTGCTGAGGCACAAACCAGCCATGAATCGCGTGAGAAGGACGGCAAGGACGAATCCAAGGGCCCCATCGGTTGGATTAGGAACAAATACCGTGAGGCCAAGGAGAGCGCCGAACGAAGGAATAAATCGCCCCCAGCGGACCGTCAGTCATCTATAGGAGGCTCCAGCATTATGTCAGGAAGGGGAAAGAGTCTGGATATTCGCAGGGAACCCGAGGAGAGGGCCCAGAACCCACCTGTGCCACCGTTGCCGCAGCAAGCGGCCCCGACCCAGAATGCGTCCGCTCAGCCACCAACAACGCAAACCGCACCTTCTCAACCTCCGCCGCCCCAGCCGACATCAGCACCAGCGCAACAGGCATCATCTCCGCCGGTAACGAGTCCTGTAGCTCCGCCCGCTTCTCAAGCAGCAAGCCCGCCAGCACCAGCTCAACCGGCAAAGTCCCAGTTGGCAGCAGCGTCCCAACCGGAAATAGCACCGCCAACACAACCGGCACCTGAAGCAGCGCGATAATTACGACAAGGATCCGAATTCGAAATATCATCATTCTAGGTGTTTTGTTATGACGGGCACGTTTTTCTATGGTATCACTCTTCACTCGTTGTTGGACATGATGCATCCTCAATAGTTTTGAGGCCAGCGGCAGAGGGGGAAAAGGGGGGGGAGGTGGGCTAGCCTAGACGCGGCTGACCCAAAGTTCCAAGAATCCACGTTTGAACATTCGAAGAAAAGAAAAAGGAGGCATGTGCGTGCTTGTTGTTGTGAATCATCATAAATGTACGGAGTTGTTCGATTCTCTGGCTTGGTGTAAAGCGATGCATTGTCTACGGGCTCGCTCGCTATGAAGGGTATCCTATCAAGTTGGCGTTTTTTTTGTGTGTCATGAGTGTAGTAGTCCCGGCCACTCCTATCCCACCTAACGTTTCCTGGGGTTTGGATTTGTGTGTCTATGGCCTAGGATAGGGTAAGAAAAAAGAATAATTCTCATGTTTGGAAGTTTGCGATGATGCCTGACTTCTGTGACAACGTGATGCAGAGAGGTAATGTCATCAGTGGGGCTCCCTGACATTTCAACGGCAGATTGAACAAAGGTTTTATTATTCCGCTAGGGGAATATATTGATTGGTTTATAGGTCTGGTTTTCTCTTTTCTCTTTTCTTACGGGATCCGGTTTCCCGACTTTTCCTTTCTTTTGATTCGTTTGCATTATTTCTCTTTTACTTTTACACAACTGACATTGAGAACTTTTTAGGACACTGTAGTGTACAGCCCCGTATCCCAAACAACAAGCTTCCCGCGGCGACGGGCGTCCTCGTTGAAGAAGCCGTTCCAGCCCTGCCAGACGCGTTTGGGGCTCACGCCGAGATGGTGGCCTGCGCCAGTGGGGTGGGTGAAGAAGGAGTTGAGCCAGGGTTCGATGCCTTCGAAGCCGATGATGTAGCGGGGGATGTCCTCGGCTCCTGCTGGTGGTGTTGTTGTTGACTCAACCCCGGACTCGGCTCCCGCGGGCCACAACTCGGTCGCCATGAAGAGCTGGGGATCGTCGTAGAAGCGGTCCGCTTCGTCACGGTAGGCTTCGCGTTCGGGGGTGTTTGGTTGCGTGTGGAGGGGCGGTTCGCAGGTTAGGGCGCGGGCGCGGAGGGAGGGGTGGAGGAGGTGGGAGCGCCAGGGGGTGGAGTGGCAGGGTGTTAGGAAGAGGGCGAAGAGTTCGTGGCCGGTTTCTTCGTTTGGCGCTGATGAGGAGCCTGGTCCTGATGAGGCTGAAGCTAAGGAAGCGATCGGGGCCGATGTGACTGCCTGCTCTGGGTGGATGCGGGCGTACGAGGTCCGGAGGAAGGTTAGGACCGTCATGGGCGCGGGTTGGTGGAGGAGGGTGAGGAAGAAGGCGAGGGCGGCGTGGATGGCGAGGGCGGAGGTGAGGAGACGTTTGCGGCGGAGGCGGGGCTTCGGGAGCGGGGATTTTGCGGAGGGTGGTGGGGCCGGGACTGTGAAGAAGGCTGCTAGGGGCGCGGCGGCGAGGATGTGAAGGGCAGGGAGGAGGGGGTAGATGAAGCGGACTTCTTTGTGGGAGACGCAGGAGAGGGCTGCGATTGTGATGTAGACTGTCCATGACAGGGTTTTGAGGGTTGCCGTGCTGATTTTGGAGTGTTGGGTTGTTGGCGTGGGGTTGTAGAGGGAGTAGAGGACGAAGGGGAGGTAGGTTATTGAGAGGAGGGGCAGGCCTTGGGAGAGGTAGTAGTGCCAGTCGTTGCGGCCATAGAGGACGGCGAGGGATTGGGAGAGGTTGAAGTAGAGGAATTTGTAGGGGGGAAAGGCCCACTGGTTGAAGTAGAGGCGGTCTGAGGTTAGGGAGAGGGAGAGGACGAGGGTGCCGCAGAGGAGGGCTTCGCGGAGGAGGAGGAGGATGGTTTGCGGGGTGAGGACGGAGGTGGTGGAGCCTGAGCGGGAGAGGAGGGGCCGGAGGAGGGTTGCGAGGGCGACTGTTGTCCAGATGAGGATATTTGTTGGGCGTAGGAGGACTGCTGTTGCGGCGAGGATGAGGGATATGCGGAGGCTGTTTTGCGTGTAAGTGTGTGTTTCCCTCTTGTGGGAGACCGACTAGGGTGGCTGGTAGGCTGGCCGGCCGGTGTCAAGTGCGAGAGACGGGAACGTACCTTGTGAGAGTCCCGGGCGTGTGTAAGATGGACACCGCGGGCTTGGGGTTCTCCTTTTCGGTCTTTGCATCACCGAGGAGTTCCCAGGGCCAGTAGTTGAGGGCCATGATGGTGAGGGTGGTCTCCAGCGAGTTGGAAAAGGTTCTGGTGGAGCAGTACCATTGGAAAGGACTGAACATGCTCATGAATAGCTATATAACGAAATTGGATCAGCCATGACTTCACTTTACAAGTACATCAAGGTATAGCAAGTTTGTGGCAGCTACTGATGTTGATGTTGATGATGGTGGTGTCGGCGGTGGTGGTGGTGGTGGTGGTGGTGACTTACAGCGAACCACGAGACGGAGCTATCGGCGCCGTAGATCTTGACGGCCAGCTGCCAGGTGTACCAGTCGCCGGCCGCGGCAAAGACGGCCTGTGCGGCCTTTGGAGCGGCAAGGAGGAGCCATGGCCTGATGATGGGGAGGGGGCGGGCTACAAGGTCTGCGAGAGTGTAGACGCCGGCGAAGAGGGCGGGATGCAGCGAGGAGCGGAGCTGGTTTCTCCATTCCTGGTGTTGTGTTAGTTGCACGTGAGATCAATCAACGAAGCTTACTCTGCCATCGTGAATAATAATCAAGAGTAAAAGTGTACAGGAATAGAATTCCAAATGGGATACTCACCCAAGTGATCCAGGCGCCGCTGCCTTCACCAAAAGCCATGCGCCAGGCGGGTTCGAGGGCCTGAAAGTACTCATCGGGCTGGAAAAAGGTGAGGACCCACCAGGCGTTGAGGAGGCGGATGACGAGGAGGGACCGGAAGACGGAGGGCTTGTTGTGCTCGTTACGAACTGCCATTAGGAGTTCGGGGGCGGGCGGGGAGCCGACGGAAGCCATTGTGGATACGGGGTGGGAGACGACTGAGTTGTGGCCGGCGGCGGCGGCGGCAGTCAGGCGGGGTGGGCACGGAAGACTTATTGCGTAATCATCGGTCGGACGGGGGTTGGTGGTGGTGGTGGTAGTGGTGCGGTGCGGTGAAGCTGTTGTTGGGGGGAATGACCCTCTTTGCAGGAGCGGCGGCGTGAACGAACAGTTTCGGTGCAACGGGGAGCCCGATGGATTTGAGCGATGAAGCGAGTCAGGATGTGTGATGGTGTTGCCGCATGTGTGCCGGTTGTCGTGTGTATGTGTGTCAACCTGAATAGCCTTTTTTTCCCTTCGTTTCTCGCCCTTTTCCTTTTCTCGCGCTTTGCCGTGTGGCCGTCAGCTAGGGGGAGGAAAAGGAGTGTGTGGGCTTTGATGGAAGAGTTGATGCCGAAAAGCGGTGTTCTCGATCGCTAATGGAATGTCGAAACGGGTAGACCAGGATGATGCGGCAGGGCCGTGGACGGACGCAGAGACGCTAAAGTTTCATTGACAGGCCACCGTCCTCTGGCAATTGGTCACTAAAGAATCAATCGCTGGAAGCCTGGAGAATTAAAAGACACAAGACCATTTCTAGCCTTGTGGCCTTAATACTTAGGCACAAGTTTTCGAGCAAGAATACTCTGGTATCCACTTCTTCGGCGAGAGAGGAGAAGTTCATTGGATCCTCAGTCGTCTCCATACAAATGGACGGCCCTATTGGATCCGAACAGCGGGAATGGAAATACCGACTTTGTCATTGGGCCACGGAGCCCTTTCCTCTGCCGTCCCTCTGCCGTCCCTCTGCCGTCCACTTCGGCCCCAATAGGTAGCACTCTCTGATTCTCCACGTTCTACGGATACGGTCCGCTTGGTTTATCTACGTGTAATTCCCTATCTTGTTCCTCTCAGTCCAATGGTACACCGTTGAATATAGTGTACATATGCGCTTTCTCGAGAATTGACGACGAATTGTTAACAATGTTGGCCGCCTGCAACGCAAAAGAAAAATGATAGCGTAGATAGGCATTTACTTGCTGTGCCTCTCCAACGCCGTGAGCACAGATGCCCGTTATCGGCCTCGGTGCTTGCATTCCTCACAGTTGTTGTCTCTCCCCTCTTCCTGCCCCCGTCCCAAGACTCCCACCCACAGGTTGGAGTTTGCCCGTGTCGTTGCTTCCGCCGCCCCGCCGCATTGGCAAGAGGCTTTTGCTTTGGGTCTTTGACTGCTGACTTTGATGGGATTGGTGGTTTCCTCTCTCGACATTCAACCATCAACAACACTCGGCAGCCATCTTCCCACCCGTGCCACCTTTCCCCCAAGACTCCAACCCGCGGCAACACCAAGCAACGGCATCCTTTCCATATTCCATTACGACATCTTTACACCAGAGAAAAGGATCAAAGAAACCACCGGTGACCGAACGCACTGCTTTTCCTACGTCCGCGCCACCCTCCCCTCTCTCCTCCCGGGGCCATGTGACTGAATTGGCACCGGGATGGTTTCCCTTACATGGCCCCCTCGGGCGTCATCCTGCCCACTCACCCACTTGAGCCGCTTATACCTGCGCTTAGGGGAACATACCTGCACTTAAAGGCATAGTGGCGCGCCTTCTGACTCCGACACCAAGAGTTTGGTTCCAGGTCAAGGTCCAGCCGTTTTTTTCATACCTTACCTACGTAGCAATTACTAGTCTTTCTCTTCGCCCACAAACTGGCCAGAACCCGTCATGCCCGTTCTTGTACCAGGGCCAATGTACTTCCCACTCGTATCGTCCGCCTCCGGCGATGTTTGGACCCTGTCCACGTTGCCGCCGCCGCCGCTTTCCACGACCACCTGGTTTCCTAGTTTTCTGCTTCCGTATCGCGCTTGAGTTCTTTAGTCAAGGATGACCGGGCTTTCTGCCAGGGGGGGTATAATTACCCAAGACCCCGCGATTTGCCCCTCGTTCCCGTCTTCTTCTGTTGACGCTCTCTTTCTCTCTACTCTCCATCTACTTGCCCACGAACTCTACTTGAACGGCCACTTGTCCTGAGTCGCAAACACTCTCTGACAAGAATTATACATTCCCTTGAGCCAATTGATACTTTAACATACCCATTCAACCCACCTCAACCACACTTGCCTCCCACCAAGTCCATTCTCTGTAAATCAGGCAATATGGCCCCCCACACAAACGGCGGCACCCCTCAGTCCAATGGCGGAGTGGAGTCGAGATACCACGCCTCTTCGACCCAGGCCGCGATCAAGTCCGAGGAGGAGCTTGCTGCCCACAACTACCACCCGCTGCCCGTCGTCTTCTCCAAGGCCAGCGGCGTCCACGTCTGGGACCCCGAGGGCAAGCAGTACCTTGATTTCCTCTCCGCCTACAGCGCCGTCAACCAGGGCCATTGCCACCCCGAGCTGGTCAAGGCCTTGACGGAGCAGGCCAGCAGATTGACTCTCAGCTCGAGAGCCTTCTACAACGATGTCTTCCCCAAGTGGGCCGAGAAGATCCAACAGGTCTTTGGCTACGACATGGTCTTGCCCATGAACACAGGCGCCGAGGCTGTCGAGACCGCAATCAAGATTGCCCGCAAGTGGGCGTACAAGGTGAAGGGCGTTGAGCAGGGCAAGGCTCTGGTCTTCTCCGTCAACGACAACTTCCACGGTCGAACCGTGAGTACATTTTCTAGATTTAGCTGCTGACAGCTGCGTATTCCGGCCCGAGGCTGACATAAAACCCTTCCAGATGACTGCGATCTCTCTGTCAGTCGATCCCGAATCGAGGGACAACTACGGCCCCTATGTCCCCGGAATTGGCGCCGTCAACCCTTCCACGGGCAAGGCCATTCGCTACAACAACGTCGAGGATATCGAAGCCGTGTTCGAGGCGCATGGCAAGGACACTGCTGCCATCATCATCGAGCCGATCCAGGGCGAGGCCGGTGTCGTGGTCCCCGACGACGACTACCTGAAGAGAGTGCATGATCTTTGCAAGAAACACAACGTCCTCTTCATCTGCGACGAGATCCAGACTGGTATCGGTCGCACCGGACGCATGCTGTGCTCTCAGTGGGCCGGCATCAAGCCTGACATGATCACGCTGGGCAAGGCCATCTCTGGCGGTCTGTACCCCGTCAGCTGCGTTCTGTCAAGCAAGGAGATTATGCTTGTCGTTGAGCCCGGCACCCACGGTTCCACCTACGGCGGTAACCCCCTCGGATGCGCCGTGTCCATTCGCGCCTTGGAGATCATGGAGGAGGAAGACCTGACTGCCAAGGCTGAGAAGCTGGGCAACATCTTCCGTGAGGGCATCAGAGCCTTCAACTCGCCTATTGTCGAGCTGGTGCGTGGAAAGGGTCTGCTGAACGCCGTCGTCATTGACGAGTCGGCTACGGCTGGTCGCACCGCCTGGGATCTGTGCCTGTTGTTGAAGGAGAAGGGTCTTTTGGTAAGTCGCAAACGCCCGGCATAATGATACACACGGCACATTACTGACTCTGCTTTTCCACAGGCCAAGCCTACACACGGTAACATCATCCGATTCGCACCTCCCTTGGTCATATCCGAGACCGAGCTCCGCAAGGCTATCAACATCATCGGCGAGGCGCTCAAGGAGCTCCCGACTGTCGAGAAGGCGGCGCACCACTAAGTGAGGGCAGAGCTCACTAAGATAGTAGTGATGACAGACAGATGCGCTCTCCAACGGAGTGAACTTGTCGATGATCGTCGAGCGGCTGGTGTCCTGTCACACCACACTAAAGTGTGGGGTACGGTTGGTCAAGTCGGGATCCAATGATGGACCCTGGCGAATAGCCTTAATGACGCAGCAGTTCACGGCTTGGTTTGGACATTTAGTTGGGGGCGTCAAGGAGCATCGCTTCGTCGAAGCGCATGCTATTTTGTCTGCCCTCGAGAACGGGGGGAAAAAAAAGAAGGCAGCTTCAAGGTTGCGGCGCGGGGGGTTGTCTCACGGTAAGGCCTGGTCACACTTGCCTTACCCAGGATAGGCAGCATTGGGATTCCCTTTTTTTTTATTCATCACACACGGTTACGGAGCATGGAGCATACGGAGCATAGGCCATCGGCGCGGGGGAAGCAGAGGGCGTACTGTGCAAAAGCATTCGCCGCTCCCCATGTTACTTCTTTAGACGTACATACCCAACGGCGCTGTGGCTGTCCCCCCGACTTTGTAGGGGACTGCTTCATGGATACATTTAGTTAGAGTAGAGCGAACAAAAAAGACAAAAGTCGAAAAGGACTGATGCAAAGTAAACGGGAGGTACACAGAATGTCGCACCACTGACACCACCAGCGAGGCCTGTTCTTGCGAGGCCAGACATGAGTGGCCAGAAGCTGGAGCTGTACGAATCTGGTAAGCTGCATCTTTGCATGAATGGTTCTCGGCAGGCAGACGGCTAGGCAGTCAGGCCAAGGTGGGTGCGGAACACGTCGAGCTGCATCGACGCTTTCCCACCCTTTTCTGAGCATCTTCTTATACGCGCGAGCTCTTGTTGCCGTTATCGTGACGAGAGTAGGTGGGTGGTTAGCCCCCCCTCCCCCCCCCCCCCCAATGCTTCTCCCATGTTCGTCCGGTGGCCTGAGCCAAGCTCCTTTTGTGAAAACTACGCATGTTTTCTGTAGATTCCGTTTGCTGGCGCCGTTGGCCTTTGCGAGCCTTCCGCGGCCCGTCGTCCTATAGCCTCATGTTCTGGTTCTGTGAATTCTGGGAGTTGCTGGAGGGGATGGTGAAATGGAGAGCGCATGTGGGCATTGAATGTTGGAGGTACTTTTGTATCTTGCGCCTTTACTACAGCAACTTCCAACTACTACTGGAAACGAAACAAAACAACCAAAAAAAAAAAAAATTGTATTCTGTCCTTGTTGCGCTCACCTAATTTTTTCTCAACTCGCCTAACATCTTTCATAATCTCGTAAGATAAAGTTCTTGTCAGAATAGAAAGACATTGCAAGTTCAGTCACAGCTCAAACGAAAACTCTTGGCCTAGCTAGTCAGTGTCTGTAGGTCAAGAACTTACCTTGCATGGTATGTATTCTCTCTGTATCGACTACGTGCCTCTCTCTGTGGGTACAAGGCCTCTCATTGGCAGAGTGACCTGTTTATACTCCTACTCTCCGTCTCCTACGCTAGTTATATTCCGTCATACTGATCTGAAGGTTTTGAGTCATACAGGACTGGAGAGGATGGCCTCTCATCCTTGGCGATGAACGCGGGGCAAGCAGGCAGGCAGGCAACCGACTAGTCAGGGGGGCATGATTAAAGTGAGGCCAAAATACGTCCATCCCTCATGGTACGTATGGTGGATTGTACGACTTCGCTGTTGTCCTTCGAACCCCTACCGGCGCGAGGGGCTGCCGGTCTTTGAGTAGCTTTTGAACCTGCTGTCTACTGGCTATGATCTCGTGTCGCCTTTGAAAAGCAGGCGGAAAGGCGAACCCGGTCTGGGGTTAAATCAGCAGCAACTTCGGTCTGCCAGTAAAAGTGTCAGCGGACAGATACGTACATGATCAAACGACAGGGCCTGGATTGACAAGATTCTCAATCCCAAAAGGAGAAGCCGATATACCTCAGCATTGTAGAAACTCGCTGGAGTATGATTGCCACTCTCAGATGCCGTAACAGGACTTCAACAGGAAACGCAAAGCTGGTCTTTAAGCTCGCTTCCCCCAACGGCTTGAGTATCTTCAGCGCTGGCCGGGGCAGACGCCAAGTCCAGCGAACCCTTTTCGCTTACACATTAAAGTCTGCACCAAGGCGATCCGGCGGGTTGAGGCCCTTTATTTGCGCAAAGAAGAAACGGCTGTGTGAGTCGATCGACGCTGCAGTGGACTGTAACTTTTTTGAGTATTGCAAGAGTCAAGTGTCGAACACAAAATTCATGTGTGCTCCCTACGTGAATAGCGTGGTCCAGCCCCGGTTCCTCGGAGCAACGTAGACGTCATGTGTAAGGTAGTCGACTACCTCGGGCTTCCAGCACCGGGTGCCGCGAGGTTTCGAGACGCAATCGACGGATCCTCCCGTTTCTCGTGGAGCAGTGACGAGTGCTGCCTGTGACACCTAGGTTAAGATATTCGACGCACGTCTGCTTCACACTGGACGTAGGCAGAATTGTACAAACGCCAGGGTCATGCAGAGCCATGGATCTAGGCATGCCGATCCTCGAGGGCGCGCTTGACTTTTTCGACTGTTGCCAGCCGAAGCCTCAGGACGATACGGATATCGTACTTTTTGGTGACACAGATGGCTAGGCAGAAACCCTGGCAGGACCCTGGCTGGCGGCAGAACACGGGCGCAATCAAGCCTCCTATGCGGAGACGTCAGTCGTGACGTATCAGACATGCGGCAACAAACCGAACAGGGGATAAAATGTTCGGTGACGAGGTTATTAGTGCAGCCAATGACTCTGGGAAAGCATCGAGTCTTTCGAGAAAAGAAAACATAACGCCGGCCTGGAGCAATACATCCCCAGTCCACCTCAAATACTGGTCTGAGCACCCAACTTAGCCACACTGTAAGACGAGACGAAGTGGCAGTTCTCGACAATTGTCTAGGGACACAAATCGTACTTCCCCAGACTTCATCGTCGACTTTGGAGCCGCACGTTGTTGCCTATGCTACTGAACCTGTCATTCATTTAGTTTGAGCTTCACTGTAGTCACCCATTGATATTGGTGATTGGCCCGACGACGGTTGGAGGATTGTCGATCGCTGCCGGCGAGGCTGTCATTTTGACGCTAAGAACTCGGGTGATGCGGGCATCCACCCGCCAAGGGGGTAGGCGGCAGGCGGAGGAGCTTGAAGTTGGAGCACGCGGGGATGGATCCCCGTGTGGTACCCGGGAGGGATAGGCTAGAGCGTCAAGATCGGCCGGGGGACCAAGAGCTGTCTGATAGAGACCGCTCGGAACAACTGCTCCAGGGTTTTGGTCTAAAAAGTCGATGTGATGTATTCGAACATTTCGCACACATCACTCATAGTCATTGACGATAGTGCAACTTTTTGTATGCCAAACTTATCTCTCGATTGGAGGATGATCGTCGAGAATGGATGACGGCTCCGAGGGCGCGGCACCTAATTCGGATTGCCCCTTTGGGACGGCGAATGACACTTGCATGGGGGGCTGGACAGCGAGACATGTGTCTCGGAGGCGTTAGTGGAGTGAGTTGCGCCGTCAATGGTTGCTGCCAGGCACAGCGAACAGCTCTCTGCCTTGGTCTTTTGAGCTTCACTTCTTGGTCCCTTTCTGCCTCAGAGAGATTTCGAGTGGGGTGTGTGCACGATTCGAGACCAGAGTTGGTGATGTCAAGAGGTTTCATTGACACCGGACAGGGGCTATTAAGTGACTTGTAAAGGCCTGGGGCATCAACAGAACCACACGTAAAGTCTGGGCAGTCAAGCCGTTTCTCTTGATAGATGGTTCGTGCCCTTGGATAGGCGCATAGCAAGAAACAGTGAGGAGAAACTTCATTTGGACGAGTGGTTGCCTGAGGCGCGCACACATGGCAAAGACGTTTGAATTGGAATGAGAGGGTGACACGAGAGTAGGCCATGATTGAAAAGGCCGGAGAAGTATCGGCCTGGAGCACTTGTGCGTCGTGGTGGTCACCGAAGCGGTACGGTACTTTCCTGCAAGGTAGCGATGCAACGATGCTAGAGACGTTCCTGTTGGTTCTCGCGTTGTTTGAGCCATGCATATCGAGTAAGGCAGTTGCGTCTCCAGTTCCAACGATTCCCGAGACCCCGACAATAGTCACAATACGACTGTTCTGGGTGATGGGTGTGTCCTGGTTGGTCTCGCGGCGTTTGGACGCATGTCTTATCTCATCCCGCCCGCCAGGCAAGGAGACAACGACGAGAGCCACGGTCAGCGCTAACATTGAAGAAACACCAAGTGGAAGTGGACAAAGTCTCGAACCGAACCTGGACAGTCGAGTCTCGAGACAGCACCAGCGCGGATCTGCCGTCTGGCGATCCGGTTGGCTAGCATAAGGAGCGACAGGTGGCGCCAGGCAGGAAGACGAGCAGCCTGAGCAATGAGACGAGCTTGAGGTGAGGCAAGGCGAAGCAGGGACGAGCAGCCCCCGAGGAAAGTTGAATGCCCGGATGCGCGTGCTGGGCTGCAGGCAAAGAGTTGTTGATTGCGCAAGGTTCGCTGCAAAGTATGGGGCTTGCGTTTGCCGTTAGTCAAGATTGGATCAGATACCCATTTGAACGGGGGCGTTGTTTGGACTGGAAACCTAAGTTTTGAGGCGATGAATGACAAGTCGACCGCAGCGCACTCGGGCACAGGACGTAGCGCAGCGTAGGTAGACTTCTGACTTTGGGATCATGTATCGTAGGCAAGCACGCAAGGTACTTTGAGGTTTCGCAGCGTCATTGCCGGGTCGTCTTTAGCTGTAGAACACCAGATTGCGCCATGGCTCGCTGGGATGAGGGAACAGAACGGTTCCATCAGTATAGGCATTCGTGCCGTCACGGCTTGATCAGAGACAGACAACAGAGAACAGCTTTGAGCGCTCGGGATGCTTAAATCGGTCGACCTGCGTGGAAATGGTTCGTTTCAACGGCCGGTTGACAGCTGGCTAGTCTAGCCGCTGGCGTGGCTGGTGATTTTCACATGAGATAACGAGATGCAGCATGTGTTTGCTGCTGCTAGGGAGATTGCGGGTAGGTAGTTGCCGTCTATCAGGGTAGCTTGCGGATAGGTGCTCTGTGGGTTCTGGTGGCCCAGCAGAGCAGATTCGATGCATGGCCCATCGGTCCCTGGAGTCCACTTTGTTGCTGGTTCAAGTTTACTAATAGCGTGTGGCTCCAAAGGGTGATCAATCGTGTCCGAGGACAGCGGTGTATGTCGGAAAGGTAGACGATACTTTGGTTGGCCGAGAGGTATACCGAAACACAGCGTAACTGACGTGTCGAAACAACTCAGAGAGGTCTGCGACTCTGGGACGGCGGGCATGTTTTTCATGCGGTCCGGGTGTTCTGGTGTGCATCTGGAAGGGCGGATGGAATGCTCGAAAGGTGGATTGCAGGCAGCTAGCTGCGTGCCCTAGTGTAAGGTTTGCCGTGCTCCGTTCACACTGTAAGGTAAAGCCAGGTGGATAGGGTTCCATCGCAAGTAGGTATGGTGTTGCAGGGGAGAGACCGAGAGAGGGTTCGCTGGACTCGGGGCCAAAGGTGGTGCTTGGTGTAAGAGGTGAGGAGACCAGGCCGGATTGAAGGCGTGGATTGGACGGAAGAGTGGCCGTTGCTGGGAACCTTGTGCCACGAAGACCTTACGACGTGATGATGAAATTCAGTAGCAGGGACGAGCGGGCAGGCGTAAGGTGTTCCAGCAGCTAAAGTGTATCGTGCTGCATAGTGGAAGCTACGACTTCGGAGACAATGGACGTTGGGTTGAGTTGGGGTAGACTCGGTGAGCTTAAGTTTCCTTGCCTTGCCGATGCCTTGTCGTTCACTCACCGCCCGTCGTTTGTCTTTGAGTTAGCGACATGCTCTGCAATGCATGGGAGGTTTGATATTGATGAATGGTGGTCCATGGCAACGCCAGCGTGAGAAACAGGCAGGCCCTCGGCCCCTTGACTCCTGAGAGGCGCTTGTTTTGTTATTGGAGTCAAAGTCAAGGATTCATGACGGCCGAGATGTACCACGAACATCTTCCTCAGGCACCGCCTCCATCTTGTGCCTCAGGCTCTTTTGTACTCGAGCACAACCTTGGAAAGACTCCAGGTCCTGTCCGTATGTATCGTTGACCGTAATAGGACGCCCGTGCTCTCACTGGGTATCCATACGGATACATGAGGTGCGTTTGCATGCTCTTGCCTCGCAGTAGGGACCAACAGCCGCAGAGGCAGAAGCAAGTGGGCGACTTGGGTCCTGGGGAAACGGAGCCTCGGAGGACCATGACCTTGAGACGCACACTGGGACTGGTGACATTGTACCCAGGAGGTTGGAGCTGGCTGCGTTGTCTCTGCGCTTTCCCAGACACGGAAGTTAGGCGAGTTCGGCGAGTGGGGGCGAGCCTGGAGGTCTGCGGCCTGCCTACGGACAGAGGTCTGGACGAGACGAGTCGTGGGGGGGAGGAATGCAGACGAGATGCAAACGCCGAAACAGAATACCCTATTTTCTGTCACCCCGGATGTCGTATCATGTATGAGATATCCGTATGTCGCCGCTGCCGCCGTCGCTGCCGCTAGTCTAATCAAAGATGAACAAGACTCAGAGATAAGGCGTGCTGGCCGAGGACGGGAGAGGCGAGAAGGGCGAGGATGGACGATTTGGAGGACGACAACGAAGGGATGCAGGATGAGGAAGGCGGTGGTGGGCGGTGGACGGATTGGTGCGCTAACCTCCAAGGTGCCTTGCCGAACCGTGCGTCTTATCGCGATACATGAGCCTTATCGCGTCATGATGGCATTTGACTCTAGGTCTTGAGGTACCTTAGGTACCTACCTGCCTACGGATACATACCTTTAAGGCAAGTGCGACAAGCAGCCGAGACCCTTACTTGGCACTCGCGCAAGCAACAAGCCAAGCACTGGCACATCAAGCTGGAGGACCAAATGGCGACAAATAGTAAATAGGAACCCCCAAAAACCCAAGGACCAAATCAATTGTATGAAAGGCAGGAAATCCTCGCTTGTCTGGTGTGCGTGACCGAGACCGGACTGGTACAGGCAAGGTATCCCTCTCCAATGAGACCCCCCGTCCCACCACCACGTACCACCAAAAGGACCCCTGACCAGTGACCACGAGGATACGAGCGGGGGTGGTTGCGATGCACCTGCATTGGGTGTTCCGGAACGGCATGTAGCTGGGTACGTACCTGGTATCTTTTTGGGGGGGGGGGGGGGAGGGGGGGATCGAGCAGCTACCGCAGTAAGGTTGCGCACCACCTTATGGTCCTTACCCAACGAACCTAGGTACCTACGCCCGGTACGTATCACATCGTGACACTCATGCTCACTCGCACAATTGGGGAAAAGCTCCACCGGGCAGCGCAGCGCAAAGCATCACGAGCCCCCAAACCCAAGGGTCGGGCTGGTCACCTAGGCAAAGCTCACGTTTCTCTGGTCACTTGCTCACTCCAATAATAATCTTCTACTCAGCACACTGTGTGTTCTTCTTGGCTTCGAGTCAAGGACAAGGAGGAACGTCTTCTTGTTGGAGTTTTGCCTTGGACAAATGACTGTCATCCTCTGACGCATTATACATACACTACCTACTACCTTACGGATACCTTACAGTAGTAAATGGACATGGAGAGACAGACATAAGCGCCCTATATGCGACTCCTGCGCTGTTCCCCCCTGGTCAGGCAGATTGACACACGACATCATCGGCATCAACCCTGGCCACCTGGATCTATCTGTCTTGGTCGGGCAAACTGGGGCACGTCGTGATCGTGGTGCAACTCACAGTGTGAGTGAGAGTAAGACTCGGAAACACAAGAGAAAGGAGGAGACTGGACCTGAGAGAGAGGCACAGAGGGAGCACAGCTGCCGCCCCTCCAATGTTGTCCTACCCGCAGCATCACAGCGCGTTCACCAAAACCCAACAATCCATCAATCCACCAATCCACCGCCCCCATCTTCTTCAACATCCCGAATCAGGAGAAGACCAAGCACCCACCATCAAGGCATCCTTTTTGTTCATCACCCAGTCCAGACCCATACCTTACGTTCCCCTCCCCGGTTTCCTGTGCCCGTGTCACTTTGATCTCCAACCATTAGGTAGTTGCGTACTCCCGTCTGCAGTGTACGGAGTATCCATAGGAATACTGCATATGTATCAAGAGTAACCACCGCCAGGGTAACGCAGCGCATCGCTTCGCACACGGCAAGCCGCAGTCCAGAGTTCCATGCCGGCTCCGATTAATTAGGACTCAGCACACCTCACCTTGGAATCCCGTCCTTGTCACTGACAGTCACTCACACTGGGCTCCCGTCCCATCTGGCGCTACTGCTGCGCCGCTAGGTACTTGCTTCCTCCAGTCCCGATCTACCTACCTCACCTCGGGCACCTTACTTTGAAAAAGGTACTTACGCAGTCAGTGACAGTAAAAAGGGCTGCTACCACAGCCAACCTGTAAAGGTACCTAGGAAAGGTACCTGTCCTTGTGCCTTTATCGCAATCAACAACTGGACCCTCCACCCTGCCTGCACCCACCTCCCTATCTAATCGGTCTTATCCACTCTGCGCCCCATCCACCCTTCGTCACTCACTCCCGTCCTGGGCAGTCCGGCTGGCTCCAGGTCTGTCACTCAACCCTCTCTCGGCGCGTCCCTTGACCTTCTTCTACATCGCCTGCCCATCCCCATCCCGACCGCCACTCCTTTCACTTTACTCTCTCCCCTTCGCCAACCTCGACTTCTTATCCTTCGACTATACTCTCTTTCCATCTCCTGCCCTTCCCCGTATTCACCACATTCACGACATTCCTCGACTTCTCAGCCCCCCGGTCGCCTCTCGGAAGCCCTTTGTGCGCATACCTTACCACCACCCATCTAACACCATCCATCGCATACCGTTTGTACCGCCGTTTGCTTCGCCCATAACCGCCTCTTTCACTCCATCAGGGTACTTCTCGAGTACACAACGTCACGTCCTTGGTAGCTCCGAGTCATTAGCTTGACCTTGGATTTTGCCTGACTCTTGTCCTGAAAAAGGTACCTTTTCCCCTCCGAACTTGCTTCAAACTCTCCGATATACTGCGAGAGAGCCTCAAACGGCCTGGTACCTTCTCCTTGGCTTGCTTCCTAACGCTCACCGTCCACCCGTATTAGTCACATCACTCTCGATACTTCCGGCGCCTCCCTCCTCCTCCCACTCCGATCACCGCCCGGTCACCACGACCCCCCGATAAATCCATCCTTGCCCTTCTCTGCCTTCTTCGACTTTCGCTTCGTTCCTGGTCGCTTCGTCGACACAATCCTGCACCCACCCACGGACGCTACGACGGTCCTTCCCTTCTGCATCAACCTGGTCCGCGTGCACCCCGACCTATCGGATACCTGCCTGTCGCTGCCTTCACAGTACCCTACCTTTCGAAGCATCGACACCAGGGTTCTGGCTGCTGCTCGCGGTTCTGCCTGTTCATCTGTTGCTTCTCTTCGGCGTGCCTTTCTTCCGCCAACTCTATCAAATAAAACCATCACAACGACCGTCTCTCCAACTTCGATCGTGTACATGACACCTCATCCGGCCGACGTCTTTCGAATAGCATAGGCCAAAGGCCTGAACCGAACGGTCCCCGAACTCGCATTCACACAAGCAGTACTGCAGGCGATCAATATGGCGGAACGGTTACCAACCTCGTCCTCTTCAGGACGCAGGCGACGCGAAGGCGACGCTTCTATCGGAGACTTTGTCATTGGAGGCGAAATCGGCAAAGGCAGCTTTGCCCAGGTGTACAGCGGTCACCACAAGGTTCGCGAGCTCCCCTCTGTCCGTCTTGTAGACCTGGAAGCCTGTTGCATGTACTACCAACTGTTGTTCCCCTCGATATGCTCCAGTGCTATGACTCAACTTGGCTTTGCATGTGTTGCTCCTAACGTGCTAATTCTCTGTCATAGAGCTCCAAGGCAACTGTGGCTATCAAATCAGTCGAAATGGGACGCCTGAATAACAAGCTCCGAGAGAACTTGTACGGAGAGATTCAGATCCTCAAGACTCTGCGACACCCGCACATCGTCGCCCTCCATGACTGCGTCGAATCAGCGACACACATCAACCTGGTGATGGAATACTGTGAGCTTGGTGACTTGTCATTGTTCATCAAAAAGAGGGACAAGCTGAGTACCAACCCTGCTACACACGAGATGGCGAGAAAGTACCCCGTTACACCTAATTCGGGTCTCCACGAGGTTGTCACACGCCACTTCCTCCAACAGCTCGGCAGCGCCCTGAAGTTCCTGCGAGAGAGAAACTATGTTCACCGCGATGTTAAGCCTCAGAACCTGCTGCTCCTGCCATCACCAAGGTTCAGGGAGGCACACTCCCGCCCTATCTTGACCGCCAGTCAGGATTCACTGATTCCCAACTCTGGTCTGGCTTCTCTTCCGATGCTGAAGCTCGCAGATTTCGGCTTTGCCCGTGTTCTCCCGTCAACGTCGCTCGCCGACACCCTCTGTGGATCTCCCCTCTACATGGCGCCAGAAATCCTTCGCTACGAGCGGTACGATGCGAAGGCCGATCTCTGGTCGGTAGGCACGGTTTTATACGAGATGATTACTGGTCGTCCACCATTCCGCGCCCGAAATCACGTAGAGCTTTTGCGTAAGATCGAAGCCGCTGAAGATCGGGTGAAGTACCCAAAGGAGCTTGTGGTCAGTAAAGAGCTGGTCAAGCTCATCGGCAAGCTTCTTACTCGCAATCCGGTCGAGCGCATGAGATTCGAAGACTTCTTCAACGATCCAATCTTGACAGAACCCATTCCAGGCACTGTTGAGGATGATGCACCCCCGAAACCTGAGGCAAAGGCCTCGCGCGATCTGCGATCTCTCGGCAGGTCCGATTCCACATCATCACTATCTCGCCGGCTCTCCCTTCGTCGGCAAACCGAGAACGAGCCTGTACGTGAGCAAGGCGAGTCAGCAAAATCGCCTCGTGAGAAGCCTCTCAGATCGCCAAAGTTGCCCAGTCCCATAGAAGGGCGAGCCCAGCAGGCTGTCGATGCTGCGCCACGTCCAGGACAGTCTACGGGACAAGAACCCGGGGAGGGACTTGGAATTCGTCGTCCATCTATGGCCCAACCCTCCACTTCTGCACCTGCCCGGCCTCACAGACTTTCGAATGCAGCTCTCAATCGGCCTTCTGCACGAGCCTCTGCCTCCCCACCGACGTCGTACTTGAACGATAATCCTGCAAGGAACAGACTTCGTCCAGTCACCGAGCGGAGCGTCACCGAACAGGAAAAGGCTGCACAAGATGTGGCGTTTGAGCGTGACTATGTTGTGGTCGAAAAGAAGCACGTTGAGGTGAACGCGTTTGCTGATGAAATGGCTGCTAACCCACGCCTCACGTCACTCTCACCCAAGACTGGTCAGATGATCCGCCGAGCCACGCAACAGGGACCGCCCACCTCGACAACCGGCGCCGGACGAGTCCAGCCATCCAGTGCAGTTCAAATCGCTTCAGGCAAGGGACGTCCCGGTCATGAGAGCCGCGATTCGTACGATGGGAAGAACTTTTCCGCCAGCCCGACGACTCAAGGCTTCATCGCCAAAGCCATCTCAGACGCCAGCGTGCGATTGTTCGGATTCAAGGTCCCGCAGCATGTGTTAGGCGGAAAGGGGGCGTCTCCTCCTCTATATAGTCCATTCCCTGCGTACCCTACCCCTTCGGGCCCCGTCGGCCTCATTGGCGATGGAAAGCAAAACGCACCGGCCGACGAGGATGCGCGTGCTGTCAAGCTGATCCAGGATTTCGCTCACCGGAGTGACTGTGTGTATGGGTTTGCGGAAGTAAAGTACAAGCAGCTTTTCCCCCTCGCCCCATCAATGGAGCACGGACTCGGCGGCACGCCGGCCGATCAAATCACTGGAGATGAGGATGGCCTCACCATCGATGCCGAGGTTTCCCTGTCTGAAGAGGCTTTGGTCCTGTACGTCAAGGCTCTGACGCTGCTAGCTAGAGCCATGGACGCTGCAAGCCTATGGTGGTCACAAAAGACGCGTGGCGATCCAACTTCTGCGGCAGAGGTTTCCAAAGAGGGCCTTGCACAGCGCATCAACTCTACCGTTCAATGGGTTCGGACTCGCTTCAACGAAGTCTTGGAAAAGACAGAGGTTGTCCGGATGAAACTCATCGCTGTTCAGCAGAAGCTTCCCGAGGATCATCCAAGCCACCCTAGCAACCACAGCGAAGTCTCAGCTTCGTCAGCTACTTCAAGCACTCCCGATGTCTATCTTACGCCAGGCATTAGTGCTGAGAAGTTGATGTACGACCGAGCCATCGAAATGAGCAGAACGGCAGCCATTGATGAAATTACCAACGAGAACCTTGAGGGTTGCGTTACGTACTATGTCACGGCCATTCGAATGCTGGAGGCTGTCCTGGACAACGACGAAGACGTAGTCAAGCGACGCTATTCAAGCTCAGGCAAAGAGTTGCCTCGCGAGGAGACCTCTAGCGATCTGGACAGCGAAGACCAGCAGGCCGTGAACCGGAGTAAGTAATGAGCAGCTATGTTCTAGTTTCCTCGCAATACTGACATTATGGCAGTGATTCAAATGATTACGTCACGTCTCTCGACTGTTCGTAAGAAGATGGCCATGATTGCAGAGGCATCGAGGTCGCAGCAGGCCGCGCAATTTCAAGGCCGCAGACGTAGCGGAGATGTGACGCCCCGCAGCGTGCCATCGCACGCCTCTTGACCTGCAGGGAATGGATGAAAAGAGCATCGCTCTTGTTTAACGGGAAAATAAAAAATAAAAAAACACCAAAACGAACAGCCTCGCGGCTACGGACTATTATTGCTTTATGCGATTTTGAGGAATCCTGGCCAACAACGGGAGGACCTGACACTTATGTTACAGCTGGTGTCACAGGCCGGAATACCTCGCAATACTTTTCATACATCGGCGTTGGGGGAACTGGAATTCGGCATTACTTGGGCTTCATACGGCTTTTGTCTTTCTCTCATACCTCATGTCATTGGCGTTGGGAATCTGAGGCTGCGAGCTCACTGGCGAGGCGGCCAAACAATCTTGTTGTTGCTGAAGTCCGCATGAGTGCAAGGAAGGGCAATCACAGGACCTTGAACCGGCATTGCAGCTTGGCTTTCACTGAGTTCTTCTCACTAGGTTAGGACGTCCATCGGAGGATGGCAATGGGCGAACATGGTCGTCCGTTGAACACGAAGGATGATGGATACCTTTTGAAGTACTGCTGGCGGAGACAATCTGGTCTTTGCTTTATAGTCATCAATATTGAGAAAATTTGCCTGCCATCCAGAAGTCTTGAAGTCGGCAGTAGTGCCTTGCAAGAGAGTCGCACCGTCTGATCTACTTCAGACTGAAGTAGTAATAATAATGGGTAATGTTGAAGAACCTAACATTGACCTGGCCCATCCCGGCGACGCAATAAAGGCTAGGTAGGTTACCCTCTCCCCCTCGGTGGAGTTAGACAACAGAGAGTCTGCATGCTTGGCTTTAACGGAAACAGGCATGGTACTAGACAGAAAGCGTTCACATTTGTCGCCAGTAGTTCTCGACTGGAATGCCCCAGATGAGTCAGCTTCAGGACTTTGTGGTCCAAGGGGGTCCTTGAGGTGCTCGACCGTCGAATACGTCACCGTGACCGGTACATTTTCAAGACGATCCAGAGCTAAGCTCCAAAACGCGAAGCTATAAGGTCGACACGGGAGCTTCGCAGAGCTCCTGGGCTTACCATGCTCAACTCCAATCACAGCACTCAATTCAACTCATTTCTGTGTCTTTTCTTCTGTCCTACCAAAAGTTTGTCTCTTGTCTCTGTAAGAATTAGAGCATTGCTCCTGAAGCAAAAAAAAGCAAAGATGTCGGCCTCAATCCGCTCCCTCAGACTCGCGCAGCGAGCTCCGCGAATGCTCTCGCGCGCAACCCGCACCTCCATGCCGTCCCACCAACAAACCCGCCACCTCAACACCGAAACCGCGCCCGTTCTCTACTCAGCCCATGCCAAAGTCGTCGGCGCCCGAACGGGCCACGTCGAGGGCGACGACCTGCGCGTGGATCTGACCATGGCGAAAGCCCTCGGCGGACCGGGGGATAAGGGAAAGACGAACCCGGAGGAGCTGTTTGCCGCGGGGTATGGCGCGTGTTTCCAGAGCGCGATGAACGCGTCGGCGGCGAGTTTAGGGGTGACGATGCCGCGGAAGCCCGAGGATAGCGTTGTGGAGGCGACTGTGCATTTGGTGGGGGATATGAAGAAGCTTGATATGGGACTGAGGGTTGATCTGAAGGTTAGGGTGAAGGGGTTGAGTGAGGAGGATGTGAAGAGGGTTGTGGGGAGGGCGGAGGAGGTTTGTCCTTATTCGAGGGCGACGAGGGGGAATGTTGCTACGAGGGTTGAGGTTGTTGGGTTTGAGGAGGGGGAGGGAGGTGGTGAGAAGGGGGGGAAGAAGAGTGGTGGGGAGAAGAGTGAGGCGAAGAGCGGCGAGAAGAAGGGCGGTTCGGATAAGATGTCTGGTGTCGAGCCTAAGGGGCATAGCGATTACCAGTGAGGATGAGGTTAGTCGTATGTATAATACTTGCATCGTCGCAACATCAACAAGCTCGCCATGGAGATTGATAGCGGCATTATTGCAGTCTAGAATCCATATTGCTATCATATGGCCATGTGCTGCTGTGTACTTGTTTGGCTCTTGATGGTCTTTTGATGTGGTCCTTATGGTAAGTATTTGCAGTAAAGACGTAACTATTTATTTTGTTCGAACACCTTCAAAGTCAAGGATCTCAGCTCAACCACCAGCTCCCGTCTTGCCTCTATACTCACCTTACACAGGGAACTCATTACAACCACACAAGTGTATCAACTTCACCCCCCCCACATCTTACCTTGACCTACCTAATCCTCTACCTATACCTACCACTTTCCCACCATTCTTCTGGCTCTTCTGGCTCTTCTGACCCATCCGTCGTGAAGACGATGCGATCTTCTTGCAGACGTCATCATTAGTGTCTTCATGGCCGTCAGCTAGAGTCTGAGATTGAAAGTGGGGTGGCTCCTGCTGTCGTCGAATCTGGGCATCGTCATCGTCATTCAGCTCAGTCTGACCACTTACCTGGCGCCCCTCCATCAGCTCAATTTCAACTCAAAGACTGTCGAGAAGGTCGTGGTCCTGCCCAGGCTAGTTGAAGTTGTCGATACAGGCTGAATTCGAAGAGCGTGCTAACAGGGAATGGTTCGGCGGTGTGCTGCTCGAGCCTGGTGTGATCGATTACATATCACCTCAGAAAAAGCATAAACATAAGCTGGGTTGATGGCTTGCGTGATTCATGATCCATCACGTCCAGAAAACAGTCGAAGAGAGTGGCCCTTTCTTTGCCAAGGTTTGAATGAGCCCAAAATGCGTTGTTCCTCAACCAGAGCGCAACAAAGCTCAGTGCCGGGGTGTTGCATCTTTGTTGATACTCTCAGAGAGAGGATGTAATCATGACACACAGTCTTTGTCAAAAAAGAGAAAAAAATATGATATGTTTGTATGGTGCGATGTTCCAGACCGCCTCAAAAGTTCCCAACGAGCAAGGTTCAACATTTTGTGCAAGGTACCTAACCTTCTATCCCCATTCGTCAGACAAGAACCCCATGCACACAGTATAAGGTAGAAAATAATAGTATCCCTCTTATAGGGCTTAGCATCGTTCGAGGACTACCTTAGTACTCATCCGTAACTTTAAGTTAAGTTAACCTTGATGGCATCACGCATCACGCAGTCCGTCAAGTTGTCATTGAGAATCTAAAATCAATAAAATACGAATGGGGGGAGGGGGGGCGATCCCGCCCCGCGATGCGGCGGCGCGGGTGACCCGAAATGGCAAGCGAGATCCGATCATGATTCATCCGATGACGGATGACGGATCTTCTGCAGGGGCCCGGCGCTGCGCCGGGGCAGTGCCCGGGGCGGCAAACCGCCCGGGGGGTGGTAAAGTAAATACTCTCTGTACCAGAACCTCGGGTCGGGCGCCAACGTAATGCAACTCAGTGCCGGCATAATCGGGGGAACAAACTAGCCATTTCTGACAAATCGCCATGGGAAGCAGAAGAATGCGACTCTATCAAACCGACGTCTGTATCTGGTATGCCGTCATGTTGCGTTCGTTCTTGGGCCGCTGGACTTTCTCTCAACCTTACCGGACACTACCTACCTACTATACCTTAGCACCAAGCAATGTGCTAGGTGCCCAAGCCAACCAAGACCTCCCAGGGGGGGAATGTGAAGTCAAAGTTCTCAACCCACGAGTCCACAGCGTTTGCCGCTCGTCGGCTCGGCATTGTGAGCCGTGATTGGATCAACGAAGGGGTTCATTGGTGTGTGGAGTACCGAGTAACCGCGGGGGGGAGAAGGGAAACAGGAAATCCGAGAGCACTCAAGCACTCCATCCATCACACTGCTCGGGGGGCCGGGGGCAAAGGGAGGCGATAGGTTCATGTCGAGGAAAACCACCTACCACTTCCAGGCCCCCTTGACTCGCTCAGCTCCCCCTTCGCTCTCCGCCAAGGCACAGGCGAATTAGACTTTGATGAGATAGGCAGGGCAAAGGGCAGGTCAAGCCGCAAAGACACGCGGACTCTGGCTTGCTTGTTTTCCCTTCCGGTTTCCCCGGGTATGCCGGATTTGCAGAAGAACAACTTGTGCGCCTGGGTTCCGCGTTTGACTCCGCCTCTGCATGTTAAACTTGGAGTCACCTGTTTTTTTTTTTTTTTTTTCACTTCTCCTCACCTCCCCTTTCAAAAAGTATACCCAAACTCAGGGGGAGGTTTCTTAAATTCCACTAGATAAGGCAGACTCAGTATCGGAAAAAAACTCCTTGAGGATCAAGTAATTACGATTTCAGCCCACTTCAAACGATCCACACAAAAAGAAACAATGCCACCACCGCCAGATCTATCCCGCTACGTCCTCCCGGACGCAGAGGCTCGGGAGATCTTCACCACCAAGATCCTCCCCGCCGACCTCCCGCCGACCCTCACCCCGCATCCCCGCCGGTCCCGGCCCCTCGCCGTACTGATAGTCGGCCAGACCGGCGCCGGCAAAACCCGCTTGGCGCCCGTCATCCTCGACGCCATGACCCGCATCCACCCGCCCGCCCACCTCATCGCCGACCTCTACAAAGCCCACCACCCTTCCTACCGCACTCTCATCGAGTCCGACGCCTCCCAGGCGCAGCAAGGAGGCCCGGCCCTCGCGAGCCCGGCCACGGGCACCGACGCCCGCAGGTGGCTGGCCATGGCCGTCGCCGAGGCCGTGGACCGCAGGCTCGACGTGCTCCTCGAGAGCGCGTGCCGCCACCCGGACGATTTCCGTGCGCTGGCGCGCATGTTTGGGGAAGGGGGTTATCGCGTCGAGGTCGTCGTCATGGCGGTGCCGGCGGCGCTTAGCAGGTTGGGTATCCTGCACCGGTTTCACGAGAGGTTGCCCGAGGCCGGGCCGAGCGGGGGTCTGCCGATTCGACTTACGCCGGTCAAGATCCACGATGATTCGTACGGGGGGCTGATGAGCGTGGCGGAGTGGATTGACGAGGTGGATTTCGTTGACCGGGTTGTGGTTGTGCGGAGGGGGGATTTGGTTGCGTTTGCTGATGACAAGAAGACGACGACGACGGGCGGCGGCAGCAGGTTGCAGGGCAGAGTGGCTGAGGCGGTGGAGAGGGAGCGGAGGCGGCCGCTTACGAAAGACGAGAGGGCTGTTGTGGTGAGGGATCTGGAGAAATTGACGGCGCGAGATGCGCGGGTGGCGGAGCAGGTTATGGGACTGCTTGAGCCGTTGTTGGTGGACGAGGATAAGACGTATCCAGAGCTCAGGCCGTTGGCGTTTCCTCCTGGGGGGCCGCGGGAAGCCATGCTTACTTTGGGCGAGGCGTGATGGGGCGAGATTTTCTGCGACGGAGTGTCATGGAATCAGTTTCTGCATGAGGCGAAGCTCTAGATGGATCGAGATTACATGAGGACAGCATCTGGGCAAGGGCAAGGGCACGATAGAGGCATTTGCTGGTAACGGTTGGAACGCGGTAGGATGGTTATTTTGAGAAGACACGTCATGTTCTTGGATTCAACATATCTGCTTCTTGTTTTCTCCCTTTGTCCTCATTGCTAGGTGATCAGGGCGACAGACTCAGACGGCAACGAGAGTGTAGGACGAGTTCTTTGAAATATGCCTTTCGCGAGAATGCAAGGAATGTTGACACCACACGCCAATTGGCCGAGAAGGAAGCTCAGCTTTTACTTATTTGTATGTGCTTCTCCGGGGCTGTGTTGGTCGTCGACGTTGCGTTGGAGCCTCGACCTTCCCCCTTCTTCTTGTGGATATGATTGCGTCTGCCGCTGACAATGGGATAACTGCAATTTGGTGTTTGTAAACCGACATCAGAGGGCCTCTTTGGAACCCTTTAACTTTGATTGTTCCAGGCTTTGGATGTCGTCGACGTTAGTTACCGGCCGCTGCGCAGTTCAAGGTTTGCAAAGTCCACGTCTGAGCGACCATGGTTTTTGATGATTGTTAAGGACAAACTATCCTTGATGTAGCCTTTGCAAAGATCCAGCATGGTTACGTCGTTCTGAGCGTTAATCACAACTCAATCGGCTTTAGCGATTGTATTCCCGTACCTTAGCTATCGGTAGTGTGCAAGGTAAAGAAAGGTAAGTATACTTGGAAAAATGGGTTCGCTAGTGAAATTTCCCCAGATTTCAATACTGAGAACTGATGCAGACGTCCTTAGAACATGTCATTGGTAGCTGTGTTGGCATTATAGTTTCTTGCTGGGGATGATCTTCAGGCAGATATTTACGTTGCTCAAAGCACAAATGCCGTATTTACTCTGGTCAAGGTTGGTAAAGGTAGATCGAATGATCGACAGACTAGAGCAGCGCCTTTCAAAACGCTGTATAGCAGTCCACAAGGTACGAATTTAGAGATCGTGTGTCAGGTCAAGCTATTTAGTAACATTCAGAAGCTGGAATTCTAACGAAACCGAACTAATCCTTGGTTTTCAACTTGTCTCGAAGCCCAGATCGTTTATGGGCAGATGTCGCCTCAATTGCTATCAAGACATTTCGTTCCGGAACAAGCCCCATTTCGGAGTTGAGTGGACCCCGAAAGCCCCGGCCGGCACGTAGGTCAATGCCGGCATTGAGCCGGTGCGGGGCCAGATGAGAGCTGAAGTTGAGCGGAGCAGAGGACCTGGAGGCTGGAGTGAGCTCAGAGCAAACCTTGGAAGGTTTTGGACCAGTGAGGTCACGTCAATTGGAGGTACCTTGCGTGTCTGCCGTGCCCTTGCCGTTCCAACACTTTGGTGAGGGACGAGAAGCTGTACGCAGTAAGTGGGAGTGTGGGGTCTGTGTGGATTATGTAATGCATTAGTAGGGTTGGCTGCCCTACGGAGCTCAACCACTAAAACTTCCCCCTCCAGGCGCGTGACAGTTGGAGATGGAACTTTCATCACCAACATCTCTCACCAAGAAAGAGTAAGTACAGTGCCCCTCCCCTACCCGCCATGCCCATCGCGATGTCGTCAGCGCCAATCCTACAATGGATTGGAGAGCTCCCGGCAAGCAGTTGGCAGGGTGGCTAACTGCGCGCGATGCGAATCAATCACTAACATGCCGCAGCTTCGTCATTCAAGATGAGAGCTAAATGGAGAAAGAAGCGCGTGCGTCGCCTCAAGCGTAAGAGAAGAAAGATGAGGGCTCGCTCGTAAGTTTTAACAACAGATGATAATCTTGCGCGAATCGTGGTCTGACAGTTTGATAGCAAATAAACAACTCGCCCCCCCTCCCCTCGACCTGACCATCTTTTGAGATGACGGCAAACAACAACTCACGCGACTCGCCAAAACGGATATGCAACAGCCAGCATTCGTCATCATCGACTCAGTCTGTCTCGGCTCGCACGAGACTTCTACATTCACACTACGGATTGGAACTACGGGACTTGGGGTCATGACTGGATCGGCAAGCACGTCTGGAGACGTATGAGAATTCAACGAAGAATGGAAAACCCCGACAATGAGATCGGTCGAGATGACGATATGATGAGGACGCGGTGTTTATGGAACAAGGCCGCAGGAAGCATGATGTCTTGACGCAACGCGGATTTGGAACTGGGATCAGGACTTGCATGACAATTGAAAGGCAGAAACTTGCTTCCTCAGAAAAATCAAAAAGTGAACCAAAAATTCCAAAAAAAAAAAACAAAATCTCTCCAATGAGTGACAACGTGAACTGAATCAATCAACTATGTGACTCTTATGCATCGCGACGATTCAATTGCAGTATGTGGAAGCTCAATCACCCAATGTCTCTAATTTCATCAACGCAGCTAAAGTGCGACAGCCGAGCTGTGACGTTTTGTCGACCCAGCTCGAGTGGGGTAGCTGCAGCAGGCGCTTACACACGCTTGCCGTTAGGCTACACACCGCCTGCCTCTTTAAGATAGATCAACGCAGGTTTGCCGACTTTTTTTTTTTCCTTCCCGCCTGTCTCTGGCTGGCCCAAGACCCCTACAGAAAATATTTCCAGAGACCGTCGCCATCCCACCAACGGCAGATTACCACCCGCGCCTAGCACAAGCCTCAGATCGCCGACACAAACATGGCGGACGCAAGCGTACGAAAGAGAAAGCGCGACCTTGACGGTTCATCCAAGTCGAAGAAGAAGCAGGCCACCGAGCCTTCCAAAGTTGTTGTTTCTTCATTCCAGAGACCTCAGCTCTGCCCGCCAGTACTAGGTACGGACAATCTGCCCTCATCAGCCTCTCTCAATTGCAGTCGCAGACAACTGCTAATGTGCCGTAGCCTCTACTCCCGGTATTCGGATAGCGAAGAATGTGCAGTTCAACCCATACGTCAAGCAAGATGTCTCATCCGGCAAGCGACGTTCAAAAGCCCCCGCAGTGTCGCAGGATCTCGTTTTACACTCCACCGACCACCAGACGATGGACTACACGGCGAGAGAAGATGGCATTAGCGACAGCCAGCAGGCTCTGAAGCACTACGTCGGCATTTACGACCCTGAGACCGGCAAGCTTCAAGTGGTGGAGGCGAAGAAGATGGTGGTTCGTGGTGTGGCCAGAGCAAAGCATGCGTCAGAACAGGCCATGACAGCGCCGGCAGATTACAACGTACGCCCAATCGCGCCAGGCGAAAGCCTTGCAGAACGGTCACTAACGGCAAGCAGAGCTACTACGATCTCAAGAAAGACCTTGGTCAGACGTTTGGTACGAAGAAGGCGAAGAAGGCCATCGAGTCGGTCGCTCTCAACGCCATCGCCCCCAACAAAACAAGAGACAGCGCACCCAAGAAGCTCGACACCGCATCAAAGGCGATCATGGAAGCGATTGGCGGCGCCACCGCGACAATGGCATCGCGCGAGCAGCTGCAAGCCGTCGTCGACGAAGCCAAGCCCGTACCCAGGCCCAACCTCGAAGCCGAAGCGATCCAGGACGTCTACGACCCCGACGAGTTCATCGGCCGCGAAATCCTGGCGGCGATCCCCGTCAAGGACTGGATCGACCCGGCAAAGAAGGGCGAGGAGGTTCTATGCTACTCCCGGCACGTGGCAGGCCGCGTCAAGAAGATTGCCGACTCTGGCAACGTCACCAAGATGCGCCTCCTGCGCTACTTTTACTTCCTTTTCACATTCTACACCATGGCGACGCCGGGCAAGCAGCGCGGCACAAAGCGCATACCGCCCCGCGACAAGCTCAAGGAGCGGATGGAGCCAGCGCCGCAGGTGGTCATCGAGCACATCCGGCGCAAGTTCTCGGACGGCGGCGAGATGCGCAAGTTCCACATGGACCTGCTCATCACGCACTGCTGCGCGGTGGCGTGCATCATTGACAACTTTGAGGTGGAGACGTCCAAACTGCGTGAGGACCTGCGCCTCGACCAGAAGGATATGAATAACTACTTTTTCGAGATTGGCGCCAAGGTGAAGCAGGGCGCCTCCAAGGAGAAGGGTGTCAAGGCCCCGCACGTGGCCAAGCTCGCCCTGCCGCTCAACTTCCCCAAGCTCCGATCTGTCGCGCCGAAACGCCGTTAGGGTGGTGAAGCGGGCGACGGCGACGAGCCGAGGACGCCGGAGAGGAAGCGGCTTCGCGAGATGATCAGGGTCAGATCGGTTTAAGAGTTGCGGACAGTTGTGAAGCGATTCGCCGATCTATGTCTCTGGTGCTAATGGGGAGATCGAAAAGGGGCGCGCATTCCGCACCTCTGAGGTTAAGGAGGCGGAGGCCAGGGAATATACAGACGATGGGTGTCTGCTACTGCTGATACTCATAATGATACACATACCTACCTTACGTACGCGATACCTTAAGCAGACGAGCGCACAATTGCAAAACGCCACGCTGCATAGGGCTCGGAGTTTAAAATTTTGAATTATTTACAACAACAATAACTGTGACGATGAATCTGGGATTTAATCCACGGGCACTAAGGGTTTGTATAAGGTGATGTTATCAATGTTGGATGCAATGAACCATGAGCGCTAGCACCCCGCAATGCCACCCCGACCTGCCGAGGCATCTCGGTGCAGTGTGGGGTCCGGGGTAGCCAGACCTTCCCACCCTGGCTAACTCGACGTTTGATAAACCCGACAACCTGCCAACCCCCCTAGCTTGACTCGAAGGTGAGATTCAGTATCTGATCTCCATTGAACACTTTCATCCACATCTACCTCATCGTACCTTGTGATTAGAGGTTCAATTGCAGAAACGACTCCAATCAAAAGAACAGAAAGGACGTACATACAAACGAGACAAACTCCAGCTACACAGACGCATCATCATCATCATCATCACACAATGGCAAGCCCCGAGGACTCCGTCATCTCCCTCGAGTACCGCGGCCGCGTCGCGCTGCTCACAATCGACAACGACCGCAAGCTCAACGCCCTCGCGCAGCCGCAATACTACGATCTCGCGCAGAAGCTCCGCGAGATTGCCCTGCACGATGAGGTGTTTGTCACCGTCCTCACGGCCAAGGGTCGCTACTTTTCTGCGTGAGTTTTTTTTGGGGGGTTTTCTCCTCTTTTCTTTTATGTGCCGTGGATTTCTTTACTGCAGTAAAATGTGCTTTTTGCCGCGATGGTGTTTGGACCTCGGTTCAAGTCTCATCGCCCCGGCCTAATTATTCTTATGAGAGATTCCAAGCTGTATCACGCACGCGGCATTCAAACACACACACACACACACACATACACCCCCGCCTCACTTCTCTACCCAGTCCATCATCCCGATGACATCTTCAAAAAGGGCATATTGAATATGAAAAGGCAAACCTAGGTACTAACAAAATTCATAACAGCGGCGCCGACGTAAGCATCGCCCGTGCCTCCCCCTCCGGCCCAGAAGCCCACAAACACTGGCTCCAATCCTTCGTCGCCTTCAACCTAAACATCACCCAAGCCTTCTACACCCACCCCAAAATCCTCGTCGTCGGCCTCAACGGGCCCGTCATAGGCCTCTCCGCCGCCCTCGTCTCCTTTGCCGACTTCATCTACGCCACGCCCTCCACCTTCCTCCTCACCCCCTTTTCATCCCTGGGTCTGGTCGCAGAGGGCGGCGCCTCGCGCGCGCTGGTGCAGAGGCTGGGTATCTCCAAGGCGAATGAGGCACTGATTATGAGTAAGCGGATTTCGGCCGAGGAGCTGTTGCATACGGGGTACGTGAACAAGGTGTTTGAGACGGGCAAGGGGGAGGATGGGAAGTTTAGGGAGCTGGTGCTGAAGGAGGTTGATGAGAGGTTGGGGGAGCATTTGATTGGGGATAGTTTGACGGGGATTAAGGCGTTGATAAGACGGCCTGAGATGGATGCTATGGATAAGCAGAATTCGCAGGAGGTGTTTGCTGGGTTGGAGAGGTTTATGAAGGGGATTCCGCAGGAGGAGTTTAGGAAGATTGCGAGTGGAGAGAAGAGGCATAAGTTGTGAGATTGTGAGATAGAGAAGAGATTGCTGATGAGATGTAACGGGACTTTATAGAAACGTCTCGAGAGAAAAGCATAGGGCAGAATCTTCAGCATGTCACTATTCATTCTCACGACTCGGCATATCGGCATATAATAGATTTCATCTACGCTCTATTCTCAGGGGTATCTATGTACAAACTTCTCACATCACAGAAGACCAAAAAGTAGGCTCGTCTTCTTGTTGTACTCCTGCGACGACTTGGCTATCCGCTGGCGCGCCCCGTCGCCTTCCAAGCCCGTGTGTTGAAAGATCTTATCCTCCAAGCTCGCGAGGTCGTTGTTTTGGCTTGTCGCGGGGGCATCGAGGTAGCAGCGGAGGAAGGAGACGTCATAGAGCCATTGAATGAGAAGGTCGCGGTGCTGCTGTGAGAGGCCGTCGTCCACCTTCTCCGTTGCCTTTGCAGCGGGTTCTGTGGCCTCTGGTTCCTGTTTTGATGATTCTTCCTCCTTCTCTTCTTTGACCTTTGTGTCTGCGTCATCTCCCTTCTCCTCGTCGGCGGCGCCTTCCTGCTTCTCTGCGTCAAGTGCCTCGGCCTCCTTATTACCACCGTTCTCTGCCGAGTTCTTGATAACATCATCCGGCTTTGCGTCAGAAGCATCACCCGTGATATCCTCCGCGAGGTGCGCCTCCAGGGCCTCGAGCCACATCTCGCCCAACTGCGTCCCGAGATACCGCTTAATCACGCCCACGGCCACCGCGCTCCAGAGATCCATACCCGCATCGCCCATCTCCGTCGACACGTCTCGCAGGAACTGGAACACCCTAGGCGAAGGCTGCGTAGGCAACTCGGGACTTCCCTCCCACAGCGGCCGCCCAACAACAGTCTTCTGCGTGAGCGCCCTACCTTTGAATACTTCCAAAGGCTGCGCCGCCACGGTGGTAGCCAGCCGTTCGTGCAGCGACGGGACAACCTCCAGCCCGAACCTCTTGACGGCATCGAGCCTCGGTAGGCCCTCGCGCACGTCGCGCAGGATGCGGAGGAGGTACATGGCCACTCTGCCGCTATTCTGCGCACCTTCCTTGGACCGCCAGAGACCCGTGAGCTTCCCGTCCAGATCCCCAAAGGCCTTGACCAGCGTCGCGTCGAGCTTCTCGTGCAGCGTCCGCGGGTCCTCTCTACTGAGCAACTGCTGCCTCGCCTCGATCGTCTCCTCGTCCTCAATCTCGTCAATATCGTTATCCCACCGCTGCCGCCTGAGCTGCTCCACCACCTCGCCCACCTCGTCGATGATGTGCCGCCACGACTGGAACCCGCTGACGGCCTTGGACACGGCGTCGTTTCGACCGTGTAGCCGCGCGACGAGCTCCTGGAGAAAATGGTCCGCGCCGTGGATCAGGTCGAGATCGAACCCGCGCACGTTCCACAAATCGACCCCTTCGTCCGTCACGCCGTCCTGCCACGACTCCAGCGTCGCCGACACCTCGGACCCAACGAGATGCAGCTTATTGACTTTGGTCTCGACGACGCGGAGCATGTGCCCGTTGACGGCGCCGCGCAGCTCGTCGAGCATCTCTGACGGGTCGAACCCGCGCGCTTTGCCGCCCTCGCGGATCCACAGCTGCAGCACGCTTGTCCGCAGCTCCGTGATGGCTTTGAACTCCGTCATCCGCTCTATCGTCTTCTTGAGCCCGTCGACGAGAACCTCGCCGCCCCGCTTCGCCCAGCTGAAGAGCATGTCCCGCGCCTGCGGGCCGTCAAGGTCGTCGTGCCGCACAAAGGGTGTGAAGAACTGGATCTCCTCGCCGCACCACCGCTCGTAGACGTCGAGGCGCAGACACTCGAGTGTCTTGAGCGTTGCGTCTGCTAGTAAGGGGCTCTTTTTGAGGTTGGAGAGCGCGTCGGACAGCTTAAAGGGCACCAAGGCCTGCACGTCGAGCAGCGTCTTGGTGTATAGTGTCAGGCTCTTGAGCACGTCGGCGGTGCTCCTCTGCCGCTCCTTGTTGTCTTCGACGTCAAAGGCCAGGGCCATGGCGGCGCCCCGGACGCGCAGGAAGTGGTTGACGACGTCGCGCGCGCCGGAGCTGGTGGCCAGGCTGTACGCGCAGAGCGCCTTGAGGACGTCCTGCTGCTTGACGGATTCGCCAGTCCGCTCCAGCAAAGTTTCAATGTTCCGCAACAGTTTCCTCCTCAGTCCACCTAAGCTCTTCTTCGCGGTCTCGATAGTGTGTCCGACGTCGCCGTCCAGCAAACCCCCCTTCTCCGCCTCCAGACTCTTCACCAGAAGCCGGCTCAGCACCAGCACCTTACTAGCAAGCACGACCCTATCACCCTTACTCAATTCCTGGCTCCCGACACCAGCGGCCCCAGAGCCCCGGAGCACACGGCCAACAACGAGCCCGCACGCCTCGAGCAGCCTCGCCCTGGCAGCCACACCGATAGCTCCGCCGCTGAGCTCCCCCGCGCTCCGCTCGAAGCCGCCCAGACCCGTCACCTTCTTCCCGACGACGCCGCGCCCGCAGCGCCCGCCCATGCCGCCGAGAACATTCTGCACGGCGTCGTTGTCCTTGCGCATCTGGACGATTGTGTCGGCGGTGCCGAGGAGGTCGCGGTAGGAGCTGCCGACCTGGGTGCGCAGGCGGCTCGCCTTTTCGTCGATTTCGACATGGAGGGATCTGTGGATACCGCGGATCTGGGGGAGGGTGTAGTTTGAAGAGAAGACTTGGGCGGAGGAGGTGAGGGTTGAGAGGTCGGGGGTCGCCATCTTGGGTGGTCGTTGGGCGGCTTTCGACGATGGTTCGGATGGATGAGGTGGGTGGGGTTCGTTATTGGTGGATCGTTGGGTTCATTAGAATGTGATTTCGTTATAGAGTCGTTCTAATGTGTTTCTATATTCGTGAGGCCTTTGCGCTGGTCTTGCGCCTGCCTAGTGGTTGGCAATTGTAGATGTGTAGTCGGAAGTTGGAGCTTGTTGAAGCTGTTCTGGCCACATGGAACAGAAATTGGTGGGGCCAGCTTTCTCGAGCTTCGGGACCCTGCAATTAACCCCAGCTAACAAGTCTCACTTACTGTGCCAGTGTAACTCCCTCACATCAAAAACACTCCTAACGGTGTCTCGATACAAATAAATGTACACAATAAGGCAACTGAGAGCACACTTTCAAGAACAAACGCTTCAATGCTTGAAGAAAACTTTTGAAAAATTCAATTGGATTACGTGATGGCGCCGACGACAACGTAACTCTACAATTTCCTCGCCCTGACAATGCCCGTCGTGATACCAGACATCTCACCCCCGTAGCCGCCCTTGGGCTCGCCTCCCTTGTAGACAGCCTTCATGCTCCTCAACTTCTTCTGCTTCTCCTCGTACTTCATCCTCTTCTTCACGCGCGGGTTGCGGTTCTCCTTCTTGCGCTTCGGCGTCAGGCCCTTGTTCTTCTCAATGGCGTACGTGATCTTGCGCTTGCCGTCCTCCCCGACAATCTCCTGCTCCACGATGCGGTCCGCCTTGCTGGCCGCCGCCAGCGCCGCGCTGTACGCCGCCTTGTCCGCCTTCTTCTTTTTGGAGGAGGCGGCCACCATGTCGTAGTACTCGTCGTCCCCTTCCTCGCGCAGCGCCGCCGCCGTCGTCTTGCCCCCCTCGTCGTCGCTGTCGCCGTCGCCGAGGTCGGCGCCGAATTTCTGGCCGCGGGACTCGGCCTCGCGGTTGAGGCGGGCCTGGCGGTCCCGGAGACGCTCGCGGTAGGGGATGTCGACGTCGCCACCGGCCGCAGCGCCGGCGTCGGCGCGCTTGTTGGCCTTTTGAACGATTTGCGAGGTGTAGAAGCGCAGACTCTTCTTGCGGGCGGCCTTGTCCGCGGCCGTCCGGGCGTCGAGGACCTCCTCCTCGCCAAAGTCGGAGTTGTCGCCCTCCTCGGCGGCGGCAGCAGCAGCAGCAGCCTTGGCCTTCTTGGTCTTGCTGCTGCTCTTTTTGGACTGCTTAAGGAGGTCGTCGAGGTCAGCGAGCGACGCCTCGATGGCGGCGGCCTTCTTCTGCGCCTGCTTGTTCTTGGACTTGGCCGCCTTCTCGAGTCTCCGCTGTCTCCTGATCTCGTCTCTCGCCGCGGCGAAGGCGTCTTCGTCCACATCGCCGGCGGCCACGCCGCTGATGTCTTCCTCGGCGGAGGAGACCTCCTCGGAGTCGTCGGGCCGTACCAGCGCGGCGTTCTTGACCTGTTGCCAGGCGTCGCGGCACTCCAGCAGCGTCTCCATGACGTCGTGGTCGCGGAGTTCGGCAGGGTCGAGCGTCTTTTGGGCTGTTGACCCGTCGCGTGCGGGCGATGTGAGGATGGCAAAGTAACTTGCCAGTGCGGCGACGTAGCAGCCGAGGATCCAGTACTTTACAGCCTCGAGCGATTGACTCGACTTGCCGTGGGCGTCTTTCTGCAGGATGGCCAGTTGCGGTTGCAGAGTCTGGAACTCGTTCACGAGGTGCTCGAACTCGGGGTACCTGCTCTGGAGGATCTTTGTGCGCTGTTCGGGTCCCATATCGTCCGTGATCTCGACGTCCTTGAGAACCTCTGTGACAACGTCCTGGTCCTCTTTGTCCTCCTTGGCAGCTGCCAGCCATTCGCCCTCGTCGAACAGGAAATCCTCCTGGGACATCTTGGCCAGCTTCTTCTGCTGCAGGCGCTTGGCCTCGGCCTCCTCCTCGAGCGCATCGGCCTCGGTCTCGATTTGGTCGGCATTATAGTACTCCCTCTTGGAGGAACCCCACCAATTCAAATCGTTCTCGTCCTCCGCTCCTTCGCCCTCTTCCTCGGCCTCCTCCTCGGCGGCAGCAGCCTTGCCCTTCTTGGATTTCCGGGGGGGCTTCTTGGTCACTTCTGCGTCGGAATCGTCGCCGTCGTCGAGGTCCAGGATCTCCTCGTCCGAGTTTTCCAGGAACTGATCCTCCTCGTCGGCCTTCTTTCTCCTCTTAGACTTGGGGCCCTCGTCGAACATGATCTTGTCGCGGTTCAAAAAGTACTCGTCTTCTGAATCGGCGACATCTTCGTATGTGGTGATGGGTCCCAGGCGGGCATCGGCGGGGTCGAAGTCCTTGGGACCGGTGCGCGCATTTTGGCCAGAAGCCTTTCTCTTCTTCGCCATTGTGACCGACTAGTTGATTGAATAGGCCGGTTATTCAGGTGTTGGGGGGAATGGGTTGGAGCGAAAGTTCGATATCGGTGGTGAGAATCGGGCGTTGAATGGGGCGGGACCTCGCGTGCTGCACTTTGACGGCTACGAAAAATGTTCTTGCGAGCGTCAAACGCAGAACTTTTTAGTGGAGATGGAATAGCAGAGGTGTTTCTCATTGGTCTTGAGCCTCGAGCTAACGGTGGGGTCCACCATCACCAGTCCACGGTCAAATCGACGCAAGTCAGCAACATGTCACTCAAACAACGCCGTCTCATGCACATTATTTCTACCATTTGTTGAGGAATTCGACCAAACCTCCAATTCAGAACTCTGAGATATCTCAAGAGTATATTTTACGAAAGATAATTCGAATTTGGCGGGTTGGCTGACTACGAAGTATGTGAGACTATCTTACCATTACCTACACAGCGGGTACATCGTTAGCGGCGCAAGCTGGTTCAACGTGATGAGTTGATGAAGAGCTACTTAGCCCAATGAAGGTCAGGAATAGAAGGCTTTTTGTTAATAGTACAGAAACCTCAGAGTTTCTGACAATGTCAGCACTGCTGCAAATCAAGATTGAAGTCATGAGTGCTAACCCAAGCTGGCCGAACTGTCATACCATTCCGTTTGAATGGGCGCCATCAGCAGCCACTTAGACTCTAAAGGTACAAGGCACCCCACCAGGAACAGGGACCTGGATCCTGATGGCACCAGCCAAACTGCACGCACCCTGGCACCCTACTGGACCGTGTCTACGAATACCTATCTACCTCGCCCAAGGTACGGAAGCTACTCCAACTACAACGCCTCGCGTGTCTCGAGCAACTCATCGCCGACAAAGCCCGAATATAAAGCCACGAGGGCTTCCTCTCTCCCCCTTTCCAATTGCCCCTCTGCCATCTTCCATCTTCCCTCCAGACTCGAGAGGTATGGACTACGCATCGCAAGCTCTCTGGATCGCCCTGCCCGCCCTCGCAGCAGCCCTTCTCGCATCCGCAATGGGTCTGTTCAACTGGAAGAATCACATGCCCGTCGATGGCAAGGTAAGCTCAATTCCTTGAACTCCCCCCCCCTTTTTCATTCGCACACGTATACTCACCCATACCCTTCTCCAGACCGTCCTCTTGACCGGCGCCTCCGAGGGCATGGGCCGTAGCGTCGCCCTCCAACTCGCCGCAAAGGGCGCAAACCTCATCCTCATAGCCCGCAATGCCGCCCGCCTCGAAGAGCTCCTCGCTGAGTGCAAATCCGCCGCCAAGAACACGTCCACCCAGCGCTTCACCTACATCACCGCCGACATCACAAAGGAAGACTACGCCACGCCCCTCCTCGCCGAGGCCACGAGCTGGAACGGCGGCCGCAGCCCGGACATCGTCTGGTGCATCGCCGGTATGGCCTCCACCGGCTTCTTCACCGAGGTGCCCTTCTCCGAGACCCGCAGGAACATGGACGTCAACTTTTACGGCACCGCCGAGATGGCCCACGCCATTCTGCGCGTCTGGCTCGCGCCCGAGGCTCCCGTCGAGGATGAGCCGCGCCACCTCATCATGACCACCAGCGTCGTCGCCTTCTTCACTGTCGCAGGGTACGCACCCTACGCCGGCTCCAAGTGGGCCATTCGCGGTCTGGCGGACACCCTCTCGCAAGAGGTCGAGCTCTACCCGCAGAACGTAAAGGTCCACGTCGTCTTCCCGGGGACCATCACGAGCCCAGGCCTAGAGAAGGAGAACTTGACCAAGCCCCAGATCACGCACCAGCTCGAGGAGCTCGATCCCGTCCAGTCGCCCGACGAAGTCGCCACAGCGGCCATCAAGGGACTCGAGCGCGGGGATTACTTTGTGACGGTGGCGTGGCTGGGTAGCTTGATGCGGTGGAGCGGTCTCGGCGGTTCCCTGCGCAACAACTGGGTTGTCGACACGCTGGGCATCTGCCTCTCGTCCTTGGTCTGGATCTTTATCTTGCCCGACATGTTGAGACAGATTAGGAATTACGGCAAGAAACACGGGCATCCTGCGAGTTATGCTAAGCCCCAGCCGAAGCCGAGTTCGTGAGGACTCGTGTTTGAACTAAGAAAATGGAAGGCAATTGATACCCCATAATGTTTATTATTCACAACTCCAGTATTCCACTATGAGGTTGCCATGTTTATCCGACACCCTACAACACAGGGTCGCTGATTGACCACAGACTACTACACTGGACGACCTGGCACTAGTACTATACACCGCTTTCTTTGGGCCGTTGATCAATGTGTCCATTGAAGATCTGCGACAGGTGCGTCTCCGTCCTGGCAGTTAACGGCTGCAAAGCCGTGAGCAACGCCTGGTATTCCTTCCCTTCTAGCTGCGACTGGAGGTGTTCCGTGTTCTTTGCCCTGTTGTGAGAAGACGTGTAGTGTTAGCAAGTTACAACCTATGGTCCGGTGTCGTATGACAGGGAGGGAGAAGGGAAGCGAGAACAACCCAGTCGAGGAAGAATTGCTCTTCGGGTGTGTTGTTCGCACTGGGTTCACATACCGTAACCACAACGTCGCCAAACTCCTATCCATAACCTCCTCCAACACAGCACAACTCTGCAACTCCCCCTCCCCAACCCCCCTCTCCCTCTGCTCCCCGGCAAACCCCTTCAACCCCCTCATGACTTCCTCCCTCCTCCCCTTCGACGCCCAAAAGTGCACAACAGCAACCGCGCTCTCATGGGAGTCCCTACCGGGGTCATCATCTCGCTTCAACCAGCCGCCCGCGAAATCATAGTGATGCAGATCGTAGTCCGGGCTACCAACCCCTTGGACGGTCTTGAGGAGCTTATCCTCGTCCGCGAGGCGCATCTCGCGCTTGAAGACGTCGGTGGAGGTGTGGCCGAGGAAGAAGCCCGCCGGGTGGGTGTAGCCTTCGAGGCCCCAGAGGGTGTCTGGTTCGGCGTTGGAAAGGTCGTGGCCCCAGTAGTAGCTGTTTCCTAGGGGTTCGGTCGCGGAGACGGCGCAGAGGGCGACGAGTCTTTGTTTCCACTGTGGTGAGAAGGAGGGGAGATGTATTAGCCGTGCGTAAGTGTATGGGAATGCCTTGAGGACTTCAAGAGTCGAACTTGGCACACTAATGGGGTCTTACCTTTTCTAGGGAGCCATCTGAACCGACGACACGGGCGACTACGAAGAATAGGGGGCACAACATTCTCGCGCAAAGGTTCCAAGTGTAAGTTAGATGGGGTATAACGTCGATGAGTGCCTCCCTGCCTCGAGACGGGCTCTGCCTCACAGAACACGGCCAGCTTCACATATTAAAGACTATCATTCCCAATAATTTCACATGAGCTACTCATTCTCATTCGGACGGTGGATTCCAAAATTCAGTGAGTGTGAGGTGAGCTCTTGGAGTTACTGTCTGGCTTTACCCCGCGGTTCGGCGTGATTATCTCCAACAGCATAGCCAGAAAAAAAGAATCAGTCCGTCCGGTGGCTCAACATATGGACCGGCTGACCAACGGAGCATCTTTGTTTACACGAGATCATTACCGGCCATACTTTCGAACATGCTTCTGGAAAATCTGTGGTGAGGAAGACGGCTGCTCGGGAATGCTTTCCCAGCCCTGTGTTTCTGCCCATGTTGCATTGACCTCTAGTCGGCGGTACGTTGACCTATCGCGCATGGCATATGCACTTCTAGTTGTTTTCAAGTATGCGCTCGACTTTGACAGTCACCGGTCAAGGTTTGAGCCAGTGCGGGTGAGGTATCTGATTCACGGCATCAAGAAATTAGGAATGGTATAGCTGCATTCAAGTAAAGACCACGTATTGAACTGTCTTCATAACTCTTGTGTCTAAACTAAGTGTATACTCTATGATAGCAATCCTTTCTCTCCGCTAGACTTACTTGTTCATTCATCACTCTCGGGAATCTCAGAGTAAGAAGCCTTCCGGCAGATCAGGTCCTGCGAAATGAGGGAGTTAGATCAACATCAACCAAACGTTCTCGAGCGCAGTCCACAGAATGAACACTCACCCCAGATGTGAAGGCTATCAGGAGAAGCCTTGGAATGGTTCGGCGGATGCGAACTATTCATTTGATCGCCATCGACATAATGCTCAAAGATGAACTTGCTAGGGTCAAACCTGTGTGTCAAGATCATATTAGTCGGAGGGAACTTGTCCCACCCAATATCCACAAACTCCTCAAATGCGCCGGGTAAAAGATACAAAGGAAGGAAGCTCACCAGTAGTCAAAAATCTGGCTTCCCATAACATGCCTCCCAACACCCCAGCAATTCTCATACCCCCGCTCGCGAAGCCAGTCATGCCCTAGGAACTGCAAGTCCGAGTCGTGGGTCTCGAACGAGGCGTGATGGACGTGGAATTTCGGGCCTTCGAAGAAGAAGAAGGAGTGGTGGTCTACGAGCTCGTCGCCGCGGTCGAGTCGGAGGAAGACTGTGACATTACGTCCGGTTTCGTCGTGTACAAGCTGTCTCTCTAGTGGGTTATTTCATTTTCCCTCGGTCACGATATGATAAAGTGGTGTAGGGGCGGTGAGGAAGTTTGCTTGACTTACGTCGCTGGGGATGAAGTTGAATCGGGTTGTGAAGAAGTCGTATGTTTGTTGGAAGTCTGTCACGCATGCGCCGAAGTGGCCTAGTTTGTGTACCGGTGCCGGGCCCATAAACAAGTAAGTTTGACTGAACAAGTATGTTTCCAAGAACCGATGTAATCAACTTACCTTTGTCAAACCGCTGAAACGTGCCCGGCTCTCTATGTTTCTCTGTTGGCTAAGGCGATAGTCAGACTTTTAGAACGCCACAGTGGAATAACAAGAAACGTGTTCGGAGAGAAAAGGGCTTGTACACACAAAATTGAACTCGCGCTCCGGGAAAACCGTCGCCTTCTCCCGCATCACCTGTCCACAAACAAGGTGAAACGGAAACTTATCAAAACCGCCCTCGAACGTCACACATCGGCCCCCACCAGGAGTCTTGCTCAACTCATACGGTGCAGAAGCCCCAGGGAGCGTCTGGGACGCATACAAGAGATCCTCCTCGGACTCGACGACAAAGGCCGCGCCGCCAAAGGCGTCTTTGGCACCGGCTTCGGCGCAGAGGACGAAGGGTTCAGGGCCGTAGCCCCGGTAGTACACGCGGGAACCCTCGCGGGAGGCCTCTACGAAGCCAAAGTCGCGGAAGAAGGCTTCGGCTCGTTCGAGGTTTTGGTAGGTGTAGTTGATGTGTGCTATTCGCACGAGGTTGATTTTGCGGGTGGGAGCGGTCATCTTTGCTGTTGTTGTGTTGGAGCTTGGTTGGGTGTTTGGAGGCGGAGATGGGTCGTCCTTGATCAGGTCTTCACACAATGAAGGATTTGAGGCAAGGGGATACTTGGAAATCTGAGTATTTGAATATAAATCTATATTAGTCTATGTTTTGTCATGATTTCTAACGGATGGTATTGAATTAACATGAGCTATCCGAGGTAGAGGGAAACACCGTCGTCAAAAACCGTGCCCGATCGATGTCCGCCTTTGGAGAAAATTACCCCGACGCAACCACAGTTCAGTCAGACAATAATAGCCCGTCGCATCTGTCCGCGGAACGGAAATACTCGCCATGCATCATTTCATTCGGATTTACGACGCATTGATACTGCGAGATAACCGACCTAATTATTTTTTGGTAATGACGGAATTCTCCTTCGTCGTCATCTATTGTGATAACATCGTTCATGGGAGAAGCTCTGTGCTGCTTCCCATCGCCACTTACAGAAGTCTTCCTTTACCAAACACTAAACAACGTCCCCAATTGAGGTTATTTAGATGACGACTCAGAAAAAAGTTGCAATGAAACCGGCCAGTGCAGATAATCAATCTCGTGAGGGCAGCGGTGATTCCGCAGCCCTCGAGACCGACATGCTCATCATCGGCGCAGGCCCTGCTGGGGCTTCACTGGCGTGTTTCCTCGCATCATACGGTTCGTTCTGGATGCGCTTGGTTCTCAATGGGAATCACCTTGGACTGACATGTATCTTGAAACAGGGCTGAAGGGAATCATGATCAGCGCAAGTCCCGGGACCGCAGATACTCCGCGGGCTCACATTACGAACATGGCCGCTCTGGGTATGTTCTAGCTTTCCGCTTTTCTGCAGTAGCCTGTCTTCGACATTCAAGAAGAGAAGCCTAATATGCACTCAGAATGTCTCCGAGATATCGGCTTGGACAAGGAACTTCAAGCGATTGCGACGCAAGGTCATTGCATGCAACACACGCGTTGGTGTTACAGCATGGCTGGCGAAGAGTTTGCGCGTATTCCTTCATGGGGGAGCGATCCCAGAAGAAAGGTATCTATTCGACCCTTTGCGTTCTGCTTCTTACCGGACAAAGATCTCAGAAGCTCACTTACCTCAGGGTGACTACGAACTCGCGAGTCCTTGTGACCCCGTCGACATACCGCAAACCGCATTAGAGCCAATATTGGTTCGACATGCAGCCCAACATGGCTTCATTGTCAGGTTCAACACCAAGCTCGTATCCTGGAGCAAGGAATCCTCCCCGAAGGGCGGTACCTAGCCACCGTCTGGGACATGGTCTCCAAAACCCACTACACCATCCGGACAAAATACATCTTTGGCGCAGACGGCGCCCGAAGTCTCGTCGCAAAGACCCTCCAACTACCTCTAGTAGCAAAACCGGGAGGTGGCCTGGCCATCAACGTCCTGGTCAAAGCCGACCTCTCTCATCTGATGGACCATCGGAAGGGCAATCTGCATTGGTTAATGCAGCCCGGTGTCGATCACCCCAGCTTCGGCTGGATGGGTATCGCGAGGATGGTGAAGCCGTGGTTTGAGTGGATGTTCATTCTGTTCCCGACCAAGGAGTTTGATGCGTCGGCTGAAGTCACGGAAGAGGCGTACAAGCAACGCGTTAAAGAGTTCATCGGTGACGACACCGAAGTCGAGGTTCTCTCCGTCTCAAAGTGGTTCGTCAACGACATTGTTGCCGAGAGATACTCGGACGGGAACGTGTAAGCAAGCCCGATGCAACTTCTCTTTCGTACATCTACCGCTATAGGTCCAAGCTAACGAGAAAACCTCCAGATTCTGCCTCGGTGACGCAGTCCACCGCCACCCCCCAATGAACGGCCTCGGCTCAAACACCTGCATCCAAGACGCCTTCAATCTAGCCTGGAAAATCGCCCACGTCGAAAAGGGCTCCGCCAGCACCGCCCTTCTCGACACCTACAGCGTCGAGCGGCAGCCCGTAGGTCTCGGGATCGTGGCCCGCGCCAACGAGGCCTTCCGGGACCACTACGCCGTGTGGGAGTCCTTAGGCATGCTGGAGAAGACGGCAGAGGGACGGAGTGCAATCTTTGAGCAGCTCTCGCACACGACGAGCGAGGGCCGGGAAAAGCGCCGCGCGTTCCGTGAGGCTATTGGCCGGACAGCTCATGAGTTTCATGGTCTTGGTGTGGAGATGAACCAGCTTTATTCCGGGCCGGCGATCTATGCTGAGGATGAAGATGGGCCGTATGTGCCTTCGCCGCAGGAAGCTGAGGATCCTGTTGCGTATTACGGTCCTGGCACGTACCCGGGCCGCCGAGTACCTCATGTTTGGTTGAACAGGGCGGTTCCGAAGGAGCCTGTGTCGACTATTGACCTGACTGGCAAGGGTGGCTTTGCCATCTTCACAGGCCCAGGCGGAGGTCTTTGGCGCGAGGCGGCTGCTGCGGTTGCGGCGAAGCTGGGTTGCGAGATCAGGGTCCATTCTATTGGTTTCCGCCAGGACTGGGAGGATGTTTACTATGAGTGGGAGCGCCTTCGAGGGGTTGAGGAGTCAGGTATTGTCCTCGTTCGGCCGGACCGCTTTGTGGCGTGGAGGCAGAGCGAGGTATCCACTGACTTGGGGACGTGTGTTCAGAAGCTTCTGCAGGTGACGAAGACCGTTTTGCTCCGTACTGATGAAAGACGGGGACTCGGTGCCTTAGACGTAGTTAAGCTAGAGACTTCAGACCTATTTATACATCATTTCCCCCTATTGAAGTTTTCTGTCCTCGTAGTAGACATCGGGGCACCACCCGACTTACGCGCGCTCCACGTCCCAATAGGAGACCTGGGCGCCGTTCTGCTCCCTCTGGTCTTGGCTACTTGCAGATTTTCACTCTGCCACGCCTTGGCTGTCTACTTTCTTGCCAAAGCCTATCTCACAATGAATATAGTGTAGGAGAGCGAAAGGGATGAAGGAGAGATAGAAAAGGGACCGGAAGCTACTCAATTCTCACTGTGGCCATAAAATGTCCCATTCTCTTTCGTAGTTTTCACGGCCGCTGTCTTTGCGGCAATTCTTACGAGCATTGTGGCTATTTGGGACTTAGAAAGCCGATCGTGATCACTGCTACATTTTACTTTCACGAAATCGGGTTCCTTTTATATGTGTGTGCTCCCTGAAGTACTGATACATCACATGAAGATAAGTGACGTGTAGGATATCACAATAGCGCTGATACGACTAATATACGTAAGATGAACGAGTGGTGGTGCAAGTTCGTTATTTCTGTATGCTTTGATATATTTTTTCATGTCGTTCGCCAAATCTAGGAGAAGCACTGCCATTATTAGAACTACCAGGCCTCATCGCCGTGTCAAGGCGCTTGCGGCAAGCTCAATCATACTGAGCCAGTAAAACCTCAGCTTCCTTAAACTCCCGCAGGATTGTCTCAACATGATGCTGACTCCTCGGTGTAATCCGAACATCAAACTCTAAAGGCGCCTGCAAGATACCGGGATTATACGCATGCGGGTCCAAGGGCATAGCCTTGCCCGTAACAGGGTCAACAGGATCAGCGAACTCGAACGCCCAAAGAAGCTTGGAGGCGATGCGCCACATGTTGCGCTCCGCGAGGTGGATGCCGGGACAGATGCGACGGCCGGCGCCGTAGTTGTAGTGGTCTCTGTTCTCCCATTCCGGGCTGCCGGCGTAGTCGTTGGCTAGCTTTGGGTGCTTTAGGTATCTGTCCGGGTCGAATCGCTCTGCATCGGGGTAGTTTTCTTCGGTATGGTGGAGGGCCCAGGTTGGGATGAAGATTGTTGAGTCTTTGGGGATCAACATCCCGTTGTACTCGTCGTCTGTAGGCACGCCATCGTTAGCATTGTTCATGTTTGGGAGAGGATGTGCCGGGTGTTGTGAACGAACCTTGACGAACTTTGTGCGGCAGGGCAGTGACAGCACTAGATATTCCCGCATAGTTAGTTCTCAGATACTTCCGAATGGAATGAGGAAGTGGCAACAAGACTTACACCGGACGCCAACGCATCCCTTCCTTGACGATGCAGTTCACGTAGGGCAGCTTCGAAAAGTCATCCCATCGAGGGGAACGACCACTCCCACAGGCTTCATCAATCTCGACCTGAGCTTTCCTCTGAACCTTGGGGTGCAGCGCGAAAGCGAGAATCAGAGTCAAGAGTTGTGCGGCAGTGGTATCAGCACCACCCTCGATAATCTCTCCCATGAGATTGGTAAATGCATGCTGGCTGATCGCCTCGGGCCACCCGTTCTCTTCATACTCATCAAGTAGGCTGTCGATGATGCAGTTGCGTCTCTCTCCACTCGTGCGACGCTCTTCGACGAGTCGACGTGCGGTGGACCAAGTCGCATCCATGGTCTTGCCGGCGTCGATTGCGCGGCGTTTCCAGAATGCCATTGAGGAAGGGATGTATCGCAGGAAGGTGAAGACATCTACCGGAGGGGCGGCTCCAGGCTCCATTGATGCTGTCCACTTTGATGGCTCACATTAGCATGACGAGTGAATATCGTGTAAATTTGATCGTACCTTTGCCATTACGTCGTAGACTCCCTAGAATTAGACATCAGCTCGGCCTCATACCGAAAAGGGGGCCAATGGTAAGCGTCATTGCGTTGATGAGGATGGCTTACATGTCCCCAAAAAGAGTTCATATCAGGTGCTCTAAAACCGTACGTGATGGACGTTACCACTGAAGCGGTGTATCTTCGGATCTCGTTGAAGAAACCCTCAGGCTTGTCTAGGAGACGAGTCATCAAGACTGTGGCCCTTTTCAAGGCATGTTAGCGTTCATGATAGAACAACTCAAGAACATGGTGGTTATTGGTCGCTTACTCTGCCTCTTGAACTCGAAAGTGTTGTTCGTCAAGCCTCTTCGGAGAGAAATTGTGTGAAATCACCTTGCGTTTAGACCGCCATGTGGTGTCCATCTGCTCGAGAGCAAGGTGGTCACCGTGAGTGAGTAGTTTTCCCACATAACTAGGAGGTCGATCGGAGTAAACGCTGCCTTTCTCGATGAGAAGCTTGTGAATGGCTTCACGGTCACACAGGACGATGATGGAGGATGGTCCAACCTTCAAGGAGAAGATGGATCCGTATTGAAGTGCCCATTCGCGTAGCCTATCATATCAGATTTTCTCAGCTTCTACCGCCAAAGAGGCGACAACATCTGACTGAATTCGAGGATAGATTGACTAACTGTTTGAAAAGCCCCGTGGCAGGAATCTGATGAGCGTTTCCGAGGACTGGCAGAGTAGGTGGCCCAGGTGGCATCCGCGGGTCTCGCTTCCCTATCTGCAAAGTCTTATACAGCAAGACGCCAAGGACGAGAATTATAAATGCAAGTTGACACATCGCAGATCGATTTACAAAATGTCTATTGAGTTACTTCCACAACTAAATGAGTATCCTGCATGGCTTTTGTACACGTCCATCCATGCTACACTAACATCCCATTCCCAACCAAACAGCCGTGAAGTTGACATCTGCATCCTCGTTAGCAATTCTCTTACACTGATTGGACCCGGACGAATCTGCATCTGTCAAAGGCATCGCGTTCCTGAACGAAATTTGTCCGGCGGGGTACATAGTGTGAGAGAATCAGTCCGGGGGGCGGGGAACCGGTTCCTGCGGGAACCCCGCGTTTCTCACCTACCAACCAACATGTCGTGTTCCTATTCGTTATAGCGTGAGCTTGGGGTTTGTCCTTGATCCTTGGCCGTTAAGCCCCCCCCCCAATGTCTAGCAGATTTCCCCGGATTTACAAGATGCTAGATGCCAGAACGGGCTCGGCTTTTGGGCCCAGGATCCGGACAACTATGGGGTCTTGTTCCCCGCAACCCGGGCCAGCCACGGCCCCAACCGGTACGAGTTACAGCGGAGCTTTCCACGTCATTTGGCAGCATTTATTGGGGAGTTGTGAAACTGGCTGACCCACCATGGGTGCCGCAAAAGCACCAAACAAGATCGCGTCCCCTGCGACCCCTTCCAGACTGGCTTTGTGTCCACGATCTTGACCTTCTACATAGTCTATTTGTGCCAGTAACCGACTTGAATCATGGCATCTGACGTTGATAGAGAAACGGGAGTTCCATCTCCCTGTGGTACTCAGGAGGGTGGCACTCAAGAGGGCGAGATATCAGATCTTGCCTGCAAATCTTGCAAGAGGTGAGAGATCGTCGTCTCTTTGCCCAGGTTCTAAAACCGCAACTGGCTGACACGTTCCTAATCGGGAACTTAGGAGGAAAGCAAAATGGTGGGTCATTTCATAGCTTTGATCTTATCACCTTGCCGTGCCCATCTACATGTACGGTCTAACGTTACCAGTGATCGTCTGTTGCCATGCTGTACTCTCTGTGAGAGGAATTCCCAAGCGTGCGATTACCCATCAACGCGACTGAAACCAGGCCCAAAGACAGGTACCGTAATCGCGCGACAACTTGCGCCCGATGTCCGCATTGGCTGACAACAACCTCAAAGGCTCACGGCATCGTAAGCGACGGCGACTAAGCAGCAACCTCGCTCATGTTGACGAAGAGCAACATGTTGAGGCGGAAGACGATGCCCCCTCCGTGGGGCCGGAAGTCTGCTCAAGATCACTTCCCCCTGTTGAACCACAACTCCTTGAGTTCCTCTCCTCGGGGCTTACAGACCACGATGATCTGACTAGTCTTCACTCAGACTCATCATACATATCTGATACGCGCTTCGTGCGCGCCATCAGCTTATCAGCCCTCGTCCATCCATCTCATGATGTGAACTTGACGCCTCCATCGAGCGTCCCCTCACCAAATCGTCGCGGCTTCTTCTTGCAACTTGCCGGGGCTCAAAACACCTTGCAGCAAGTATGCGAGTCACTAGACTTATCCATCGCATCACTGCAAACACTGTGAGATGACGAAACTAAGACTCATTTGAGGCAGGCGGCCCCGCCTGATAACTAACATCTACTCCAGGACCGACGTCTATTTCGACAACATGACTGCATTCTCTCTCTTCCATCAACCCTCATTCGGAGAAAAGGTCCAGGGAATCAAAAATGCCCTTCACCTCAAGGCGCTATTGGCCTCAATGTTCTCTTTTTCAGCTCGTTTCGCCACAGCTCCCGACGCCGAGTCTCCGCCATCGTCCGAAGCCTACAGCGGCCCGAGTCACGAGCAACTACACAAATCAGCCATGGGTTTCGTCAACGAGGCAATCGAAGAATACGACGACAAGCCTCCACCGTTATGCATCCTCCAAGCTCTCATATTATGCACCTTTTACGAGCTGACGAGAGGCGTCCGCGGTCGCGCATGGCGCATGCTGGGCAATTGCGTCAGAATCGCCTACGAGCAGCGACTTCATCTCGTCGACAGTATCACGCAGGCCAGACCTCAGTCAGGAACGTCTGGCGTGGCTCAATGGTCAGCGATGGAAGAGAGGCGCCGTAGCTGGTGGGCAATCTGGCAGATGGACATCTTCGCCTCGACGGTGCACAGGTTGCCTACCGCTATTGACCACAGCGTAGGCATGAACGAAAATCACCTCCCGGTGCCCGACATAATGTGGTTTCAAAACATGTACCAACCGAGCTGCCCTCTTGACCTCGCTCCAATGGAGCGGGCGAAAAAGTTGAGCAAGTCTGGGAATACTAGCGATGTCGCGTGGTTCATCGTTCTCAATTCCATCATGCGCAACGCTCAGGTTCTAGCCCGCGGCAATCTTCACAGCGTTCTTTCGGACCTCAGTCCCGCACCGGGAGCCGACTCTCGCCCCCTTAAACAATATCTCCACGGATCGTTCCGTAAAAGGCAGTCGGCCGAAGATGCACAACAGCTACCCGTTCTCATTGGGGCTCTCAAGCAGACTGTCGCCTTACTACCGAGATCACTCACTTACCAAGGAGCTCGATTAGACTTCAAGTCCACGGGCTTCTCATCTACGAGCGACTGCCCTCAGCTACCATCGGAGAGGCAGTCAAATGCTTCACAGCATGCAATTTACCTCATGATCCAGCTAGCACGTTTCATGATCTATCATCATTTCGCATTCAACGAAATCTTACTAGGCACAATTTTCTCAGAAGCAGACAGTCCCCCTTCATTCGGATGGACTTCCTCATCCAAGGATGAGAAGGAGAGGCTATCCAACTCAGAAGGCCTTCGGAACTGCCTTGAGGCATCAGACGACATCCACTCCCTCGTCAGCCGCTCCTCAGAAACACACATACAATGGACAAACCCATTCTTGGCGAGCACAGTATGGCTCGCCGCCTCACTGCAAGTCCTCCGCAAAGTGTTTGCACCGTCAACATGTAACGAAGCGTCAGAGATGAAAATCAAAGAGCTCCGTGCAGTATGTCAGAGATACACCGACTTTTGGGGAACGCCCGAAAGTCTCTTGCAAAACCTGGATTCTTTGGAAGAACGACTGGCACAGAAAAAGGCAGAGATCGCGGCGATTGAGGCAACTCACATGCTAGGGTGCGCCTCATATCAACACGCCGGGCAGCATACTTCCGCATTCGACGGAACAAGTGCGTTACAAAACTTTGGCCTCATGATGGGCCCAGGGCTGGACCAGGACTCTTTATTTACGTCCGTCGTGCCTGGGTATCAAGCCTCGATGGGACAAGACGTGCCCACACCAATCTCGCCGCGAAACACTTCAACTGCTCAGGGTAACTGGTTCGACGGGCAGCACGATGGCGCGGAAGGACCCCATAGCCTCACTGCCGATTGCTCTGCTGGTGGGTTAGGGATGTCGGGTCTCAATGCTTCGGATGAGTTTGCCGGATTTCCAGAGGGCGATCCGGAACTGAGCTTTTTCATGTCTACCTTACTGTAACGAGTGCGGGATATCCCTTGTCAGGGCGAGGATCATTCATGCCTTCAATAAGTCAGCGTCGAATTTTGGAATTAACTTTTTTGTAAAGAGCTGTGATGAGGTTGCCTGTGACTCTTGGGGCATCGACGTGGCTACCCGGGGGCTAGTGCCGGCTCGAACGTATTTCTACTCCGGGTCAACCGAGTGCTGTATGCTATTTTTTGAGCCTTTCAGTCTTTCATAGCGAGTTTGCCTATCGGGAAGGTAGTTTCTACCGTAATCTCGGTCAAATGGCGTACCGGTTGGGGTTGTAGTGCATGCAGACGGACGGACTGATTCCATATAGAATCTCTCTCGATCCGACGTTCCGGTCTAATACGAGCCAACGAGAAATCGGTTGTGGCATGGGCATATGATGCATACCTTGCGCTTTTTCATTTTCCAGCTACCAGGCCCTCCCTCCATACCTCTTCCTCAATCAAGTAAAGGTCTTCGTTAGGTTCACAGCTTCAGCCCGGATCCTCATACCCACGACTTACCCCCAAATCCTTGATTCAGGATGAGCCCTTCTTGGACACACTTGGTGCGCTTCATCGCCGAAGAGGACAATGAGGTACACCTTGGCCAGATCGATGCCACCCAGTATCCCGATGTTGGACTAGCGACACTGGAAGGCCAAAGAGTGAAAGCCAAGGTCGTGGTCGGGGATGTATTTGACGGGCGTGTCACGGAAGATGTCTTGCACGTCAAACATGTAAGTCACGCTGAATTTTCCATCTGAGCTTACTTTCTTCCCGTGTTTACTGACGAGACTGCAAACGGCCTCTAGCTCCTATCGCCCATTACCGCCAACCAAGTACCAATCATTCGATGCATGGGACTCAACTACCGTGACCACGCCAAGGAAGCCAATATGCCCATCCCTGAGGTCCCCGTCCTATTTATCAAGCCGAGGACAGCTTTGACGGGTCCCCAACCGTCTACTATCAACATCCCCAAGATTTCTCAGGATGGGTCGAGCGACTACGAGGCCGAGCTTTCTCTTGTTCTCTCAAAGTCTGGTCGCGACATTTCAGAGGAAGAGGCCATGGACTATGTGCTTGGCTACACTTGCAGTAACGATGTTAGCGCCCGGAAGCAGCAATTTAAGAATAGCCAGTGGAGCTTCTCGAAAGGTGAGTAGCGGAAAGTCTGCCCTGCTGACCTCCTCCACGAAGGGCAATCTGCTCAACTTTCAAGGTTCGATGCTAACTTCCATGTAGGTCTCGATGGATCTTGTCCCATAGGGCCGGTGCTAGTTGCGAAGTCTGCCATAAAAGACCCTCATGCTTTGCAAATCAAAGCCATTTACAACGACCAGGTCGTCCAGGACTCCAACACGAAGTGAGTTATTGGCCTCCATTGCACGGGGCCTAACGTTGTGTACTGACTTCAAGGGCAAAGGGAAATGATCTTTACCATCCCACAGATGATCTCGTTCCTTTCGCAAGGTACAACTTTGGAGAAGGGCACAATCATCATGACGGGCACTGGCCCGGGTATCGGTGTGATGAGAGACCCGCCCATCACGCTTCTTGATGGGGATGATATGAGGATTGAGATTTCCGAGATTGGCACTCTTGTCAACCGTGTTCGGTACGAGTGAAGATGTAATCTAGAGAAAGACTGAGAGAATTGGGCGGAAACTACCTACTTAGACTTAGACGTGGTTGAACTTTACATTTCTAGAATTCACTTGGTCGTAACTTGTCCTTGGCGAACTTCATGACTCCTTGCATAGCTCAGCAAGTGCTTGGAGTTCCATCAATGACTTATCCATCAAGGCTTAACTCGAGGGTCTACTCGAACCCGCAAAGGACATGAATTCTCGAATATGCATCACTTCCCCAATTCAGTCGAGCCGATACATACTTACTAACACAAACACCAAAGCTCGGAACCTCACCCTTACGGTAGTTTACCAGCTACCTCGACATCGAGGTAGAACGATGTGAGTTTCATTTCACGAATTTACAATCGAGAGACCTCAACTACCAGGCGCCACGCCAATCGTCATGCCGCCATCGACATTAAGAACCTGCCCCGTCATCCACTTCGATTCCGGCCCGCACAAAAACACCACAGCATCAGCAATATCCCCCGCCGTCCCCAACCTCGGCCACGGCGTCGCCTTCCTCATCAACTTGTGAATCCCAGCATCCTCAAGATTCCCCCTCGCCAATCCCGTCGCCACAACGCCCGGCGCAACGCAATTGATGTTGATGTAGTCCTTGGCGTGGTCCAGAGCACCGGCTCGGGTCATATGGTTGACCGCAGCCTTTGTAGCGGAGTAGGCCACTTCTCCGGGGAACCCGACGACGCCCGCGCAGGACGAGATATTGACGATGCGTCCGCGGCTGCCCCATGTAGAGTCGAGGTCTTGCTGGAGGAATTGGCGGATGGCGAGGCGGCACATTTTTGCGGTGCCGAGGGTGTTAACGGCTGACATTTTTGCCCATAGTTCGTCGGACTCGTCTGCGAAGAGGTGAAATGGGGCCCAGTAGCCTGCACAGTTGACGAGGATGTCGAGGCGGCCGAATTTCTGAGGGGGCGTGAATTAGGCAAGACCTAAAGGGGACTAGGACGGTAGGGTTGAGGGGTGTGTTGCTCACCTCATTTGTTTTCTTGAATACGTCTTCGACTACTTTGGTGTCTGTGATGTCTCCGGCGAAGAAGATGGCCTCGCCTCCCGCAGCGGAAATCACCTGTGCCGTTGTCTTGTCGATATCTTCTTCGTAACCTTTGGAGTTGGGCAGATCGTGGAGATCAAACGAGATGATTTTGACACCGAGAGATGCCAACTGAATGGCGATAGCCCTCCCAACTATAGAGGTTGCGATCGTTAACATTTATCTTCATTATTTCCTACCCCATGGAGTGGGGACTCACTGCCCGATGAGGAGCCTGTGACCAACGCCACCTTGCCTTCCAATGGTCTTGACATTTGTGCAAAAGTTTGAATCCTGAAATAGCGAAAGATTTTGCTAGCGTCTCGGATGGATTTCTGGTCTTGAGTAAAAGAGAAGTGATTGTCCTGTGTTTGGAATCGTGGTGATCTCTAGAACTAGTTGTAAGATTGTATGATGCGGAAGTAGAGGTGTGTGTGTGTCTGTTACAGCTACATTTAAATCACTTGAAAGTCAGAATGTATGAGATTCGAATGAACGTTCAGCTTCAACCATGCATGTGGGCGCGGGCAGTCGATGTCCTGTCTTGGACGGCACTTGAAAGTTAGGCCGAATATCAGTCCGCAGTGAGACGGTAGGCCGACTACGGCATAATTATCGACCAACACAACCAGGGTGCTGTTGAGACAAGGTCTACTCCAACGACTCTTAAGACGCTTTTCGATGCGCAGCAAACTCTGAATAGATATGCCCACGAGTTGGTATCCCGTCTGAAATATTTCGGTACAGACGCCAATCAGGCAAACCTTGGATCCGTCATGTTCGCACGAAAGGTGTTCTGTGTCACCGGTGCCGCGTCGGTAAAGCTTCCCATACTAACCCGGTGGTCTCAATCCGTGCTTCAACCATGATTTCCTGATGTGATAGCTAAGTGATAAAATTGTCTAGGGCATAGGTCGATCGACGGCAATCATACTAGCGCAAAGAGGTGCCGCTGCTCTTGCGGTCAGCGACGTGAATGCAGCGGGTCTAGATGAGACCGTGAGAGAGTGTAAGCTCTCCTGATGCCAAGTCAATTTAGTTACACCGCGAAGATGAAGCAATTGTTGACAATCAAGTAAAGGCGAGAAAGCAGGAGCCAAAGTGCTAGCTTCCAAAGTTGACGTCCGCCACGACCATGAGGTGAAGTCGTGGATCCAAGAGTCTTTCACCAGGTTTGGGAGACTCGATGGGGCTGCCAACGTCGCTGGAGTCGCCGGCGGGACGGGATCTACAATCATCGAGACAATTGTGAGAATCAACCCCTTCTATCCAGGGCTCATATCTGCCGTGATCGGTGTAAGCTGACGTCCTAGCTTCGCAGGCTCAAGAAGACTGGGACAACACCATAGGCGTCAATCTCAACGGGGTCCTCAACTGCATGCGAGCTCAACTGCCATTACTACCAAAGCCAGGTGGGGCAATCGTCAACGTTTCGAGCACGTCCGGTCGAAGGGGGCTACCGCATAGCGCCGCGTACGCGACCAGCAAGTTTGGCGTCATTGGGTTGACCGAATCAGCCGCTGGGGAGTATGCTAAGGATGGCATCAGGATCAACACGATACTGCCGTGAGTGAACTGCTCAAATTCTAAGAAACGTAATGAGTTCTGACTGAAGGGTTGAATCAGCGGGCCGGTCGATACTAAGATCTTTCGAGACGGCGAGGCATTGGGACTCTTCGACTCAGACATGCTTTCTAAGGACACCTTGCTTCGCCGTCTGGGTCAACCTGACGAGATTGCAAAGGTCATCTGCTTTCTCTTGAGTGAAGATGCCTCATACGTGACAGGAGGTAAGATGAACCACGCTCTTGGCTTGTATGTCGGTGATTGTCGTGTACTTACAGGGAATAACAGCACACTGGAATGTCGATGGAGGCTACCTGGCTTGCTAGAGGCGTTGAGGACGGTCCAGTATGCTAGAAACTTCTTGATTTCATCCTCCTTGCCTTCCTCTTCAGTCAGAGTTTCTCGTCTACCAAGTGGCAGAGGCGCCTTCAAAAGCCATAATTATGTGTGTGCAGAGAGCGCACAGCAGTCTCTAATCCATGCTCCGAGGCTGTACAGTTGAGAAGTTGGGAGTTTCTGAGGGCCGGTGCCATACTTCTAGGTTTTGACCAGTCAAGGAACAACGTCTTTGCGGTCTTTTCTTCTTCCACCAACGTTATGAAAGAAGCATATGGGGTCTTGGGGAATCTATATTCCTTCACCACCTGACTCACGATTCGCTTCTCGAGTCTGCCGTCATCTCCATGGAACTCCGAATAGTAATTCAATGCTTTGTCCATCACTGTCACGTACTAGGAGAAAAAGCTTTTTTTCTAGAAGTCGCAGCATCAGCCCTATGGGTCAAGGTCCCGAACGATCGTCGCTGATGCTCTAGCGTGACGTGTTTCCAAACCCCGCACCGCGTCAAAATTGCCAAATACAGACATTAAGAACCGTCTTCTCGAAGGACCACAAATCCCGACTGGTTTAAGCTGACAAACTTTGGGTTCCGGGGACAACTTTGCCAACTTTTACTAACTGGTCAACAACGTCAATGTCGTATATAGCATAGTGCCTCGCTGTCTATGTATACCTACTTATAGATAGGACTCGTTCTTGATCACTTTGGCTTTAGGTAGAATCGCTATCGTGCAGCAACCACTTCAACCACTTACAACATGTCCCACCACATCACCACCCACGACGCAACCGGCAAAGCCGTCTACTCCCACGCCTCAGGGACCCGGGAATTGCACCAAGTTCCCTCGGGCTCGATTCAAATCGCTGCCTCCACTCACAACACACCACTCGACCTCTCCAGCGAGGCAGACATTGAACAATAAAAAATCGACCGCACGCAGTCTCTGTTCCTGAGCCCGCGCGTCATCACACCAGACAAGGGCACCTCAGCGCTCGTCACGGCTCTCAACCCCGGCGAGGAGTGGCCGATGCACAGGACCATGACGTTTGACGTGGTGTATATGCTCGAGGGCGTGGTGGAACTGGACCTCGACTCCGGGGAGAAGCGGGTCGTGCGGGCCGGCGACTCGGTCACGCAGAGGGGGACGAAGCATAAGTGGGTGAATGTCACGCCGGATGGCGGGGTGACCAAGTGGATTGTCTTTGCGCAGGCTGCCGGGGATGTTGTTCATGCTGGGGGGAAGAGTCTTTCCAACGAGTGGGATTGATCTATTCACAGTGATGGGCGAGGGAGGCAATGATACCTGACTGTACAGACGACGTTTATGTATTCCTTGGCATTGCGAAGGGGTGTTCAATCCCCCCTGAGACTCGCGCCGCGGATTTTCTAATTCATCGCTACATCGATTAGAGAAAGTGATTCCATCCCCATGGACATACAACTAGTTGGACAAATTAAACTTAGTGTGGCAAACAACACACCAGTGAGAGCTCGGCAGCGAACACAAAAGCTGTATGGTACGTGTTTCCTTCTGACAAGGTGTTTCAATCGAAAAGTGCAAATATTGTGAGAGCAAAGTACCGCTTAAATTGTCTAGGATCTCGAGAAATGTCAACGCGGAACGTGTTGAGCCCGACTAAGCTATAGTGCATCGCGACAGTGATGTGTTCTCAGACAGCTTTCCACATATACACTGCGTGGCATACTTGCATCTGCAACGAAGACGCTGACCACACTACAATCATGCCACAACGTGGTTCTGCTCAACCACTCTTCTCAACCTCATGCAGATCTTGATAATCCGAGTTGGGATACCAACGCATTGAAACTACTTGGACATCGGCTCTGTGTTTGATCTCAAAATTGATACTGTTTTCAGCTGATTGAACCACTGGCTTCGAGTCGTCAACGTCCCAGCTGTCTTTTGGGCCGCCGATATTTGTTCGGTAGTAAGTAAAGCGGCCGCTTAGTTCCAAACGGCATCTTCGTACTTCATTTGCACTATGGTATTCGAGACGGAATAGGTTCTCGTCGAGACTGTGGTGCTTCGAGATCTCAACGTAATAGTTGTTATTCTTGTGCCAATAAGTGCCAATCAACCGTTCATATCCTGCGTAAATCTGCGTTCCGTCGGTCCCAGATAGCACAACTTGGACCGTCGGCTTATCGTGATATACGATCGTGTCGGAAAATTTTGGCAAAAGCGTGAAGGATTTGGTGGGCGTTGAATGTAGTAGTTTAGATTGAATGTTGTCTTAGCCGGTGAGTACTCGCTGGATAAGCAGCTATTCCTAGCTTTTATATTAGCAAATTTCCTACAAGTTCTTGTGTGGAAGACCAGTGTCTTGAAGGATATCATGAATGCTAAAGGATGGGCGTCTACTCCGCTGTAATGCGGTAAACCTCTGCTTCGCATCAAAGGATCTCATCGTCATAGAATAACAGCCTTCTTTGCCGGTGACCAGTGAATACTGTTCAGTAAACTCTACTAAACTAACGAATAACAATTAAAGAATCTTATGGAAGCACCTCAGCTTGTGGTAATCGCCTTCACCAAGGGATCGCTAAATGAACCAGCATGCTAAAAGGCAGTGACAACATTTCTGCTCAAAAATCTGAACAGTCTTCACTGCTTGCCTCATCAAGAGCTTGAAAGCATGTTTGCAAGAAGCTCTTTCATGAGACCGCCATACCTTGGTTCCATAAAGCTGTCCACCGGCGCAAGCTGTTCAGCTATCCAAAGCCCCAAGAGAGGAAAACCGCCAGAGGCAAGGAAGCACCCTTGAATACATGTACCGATTGCGTTGCATTCAGATGTTATATGTATTGTTCATGACAGCCTCTCTGAACAATCTGCGGAAAAGATAAAGCCGCGAGGCTCTTCATGCACGATGTAGAGATATATGTAGTGGTGACAATGGTCAACAGAAGCCATTGGGTAGACACATTGAGCTATCATGCTCGTAGAGTCCGGTAGGCACTGGAGTCGAGCTGCTGCCATAGACACGTCGGCACTAAGCCAGACCAGAAAAGGGAATCAGCCTCTTGCAATCCTGGAATTGCTCCAGGATGTATCGTGCGTTTCAACTGATCCTAGAGTTACACTGTACCTTACGAGGTTATCACCGAGTTAGCGACTGACGTTGGGTGTTTATGAGTTGGTTGGTTGATCGAATTGGTGTAAGCAGGCTGCCGGGGGTGTTTTCTAAGCCAAGCTAATTTTCGATAACAATAGGATTGATCCGAATTTTATGAGTGTTAGACTGCAACAGTGCCGGATGAGGTTTAAAGTCATGGCTCAGTGACATCGTTAACTAGAAAAACATAGGTAGATTATTATCTACACGAGTTAATGCGTGGTTACAGATATGTATTACATATTTTCTAAATGAATTAAGCGGTTTATTTAGATGTAGGTATGTATTCTAAGAGACCAATACTCTTGAAGCTATCTAAGAACCCGAAGTCACCCTTTTTGAGTCGTGTATAAGCGGGGAGTAGTGAATCTGAAGAAGCTGTGGTCTACCGCGATGGTGTTCTGGCCGCATCCGTCAGGTTTGGTTGTCACTGACATGGATTTGAGATAATTGTTGACCATTTTTACCTGACAACCCTGCTGAAGGGACTTTGGGGTCGTCGAGCTTCAAAAATCGCTTCTTGTCCTCTGCCTCACCCTCGGCAGTCCACCCCAACCGAGGTTGGCCATCCTTGATATCGAACGTGACGTGATATAGGGCATTGTCATCCGGTTCAGGTTCATTGGCGTCTTCCTTGTGATTTTGGACTTGGAGTTTACTTCGTACCCAAGTCGTGAGAAAATCGCAATCGGTAGTTTTTAATGTATTATCGTGTAGCTTGAGGTAGCACACTTTGCGCTCTGGGGTTTTCGTATTGAGGTTCTTGTGGTCCTCTAGCATCAGGCCGGGTTGCCCGGTCTTCCGACCCCATGGTTTGATGATGACCCATCGGGTCCCCTCATAGGAATATACCCCATAGAACTTTTCAAGATCGAGTTCTTTGCGTTCAGAACTTTGAGGCATTATTCTGGTCTTGGTCGCGTCAGAGATTTTAGCAGCGGATTGGGTTGATTGCGTGAATGTTGGATGTATTAATGGTTAGGACTTGCGGTCGGTTTTCTTGGATGGTGAATACTCGCTGGACAGACGGCTATCCCAAGGCTTTTATGTAGAAAAGACACTCGTATGCCCTATTTTTCAGTAGCTAGACTTCTCAAACGGCATCTTGGATGTGCCGAAAAGATGACTATTGGTGGCGGCAAACCCTTTCCTCATGTCAAAGGATTTGTTTGCTGGAGAAGGCGTGTGGCACTCCAATTCAGGAATACTTACCAAATGTTCAATTAGAGGAATGAATGCTTTTGAACATACAGGACAAAGACTGAATAATGATGAGGAATTAGGCTAATGCTAACCGCCCTCGCGAAGGATCGCCAGATGAAGCACTGCTGCATCCGTACTCAAGGCGACGACCCATGTGACCCATATGTTGTCCAAATCCTTGAATAGCTGCGGAGGTAAGTTCCGTGGCGTCAAAAGCTTGACTTGGAAATTTCATTTCATGAAATTGCCGGGATTTTAGTTTTATCCGCAATGGATAGGTTCACCGGCCAGAAGTCTCAAAGAGAGGGGAAGTTGCCGCTGTCATTAAGAGAGATCCTCCATTGATCAGTCGCATCATCACCTGAGGTGTCCCAATGGTGATTTATTCAGTAGTATTATAGAACAAATTGATAAGAAAGGTATGCTATGGGGTTATTTGTAAGTTAGAGATGACGAGGGCCGTTCGAAGCTGAGGGGGGTGGGAAGATTCACCTGCCGTTCCTGCTCGCAGGGCTCAATAGAAGCGGTATCTGGACCGTTACCAAAGAGGCGCAGTGCCATTGGCATTTCAATGAGACTGTTTCCTGAAAGACTCTGAGAAGCGTGACGGTGAAAGTTGACCATGTTGCGGGGGTTCGTCCGTCTCCCGCATATCTTGCAGCTTGTTACGGTGCCACCACAGACCACCTCCTACCGACCACCACAACAACACTCGAACAAGACCTCCAACTTCTCAACGAAGAAGCAGTCGCCGACATAAGTGGCATGAGCTTCGTCTTCCGGCTGAAAAAGGGCCATGGAGGGGCAGAGGGCTCTGTTGGACACCCTCATCTCGCATCATGATCGACCTCACCACCCCAAGCGGCTGTACATGACCACACCCAATAGAAGATTCGGGGCCCTGATCTCCCATATATAAGTCTACAAGATCCAAACAAGTCATTATGTTCGCTTCGGCCGATGAAACTCTGGTGTTGTAGGTTTTCTAGTGTTGCTCCTGATGCAGGATCTTAGGGCGACCATTTCCGTTCCCGATCCTGCTGCCCTTCTCCATGGTGGAAAACACGCCATGAAGAAAAGCTGATCCAGACCAGAATAGAAAATGCATTATAGTCTGATGTTAACTTTTGCTAGGACAAGCGGTTCGATGCCCGCAGGTGAGTTTGTGACTGACTGACGATAGGTTCTAAGACTGCCCTACAGTTCTTTGGGTCGTGAGAAAGACGGATTGGAAGTTGGACCCGACGTCAGCTTGTCTGACGGCGCGCATACCCCGCATAAGTGGGGACCGGAACGGGGGGATAGCACCTACGGCCCGGACTCCGGCGAGACGGGCTTGCACGTCCCCAGCCAGTTTGAAAAGTAACGCAACGGCTTTGGTGAGCCTGGATCGAGTATCTGCTCGTCCGAGGACTGGCCGGTCGCGGGCCTGGAGCCGCCAGCTTCTCTAAGACGCCCACAAGATGAAGTCAGCGGATGTTGTAACCTGGGTTGTAAAAGACCACCTAGTGGCTTCTGACTGCTATTGCAACACGAGTCCAAGTGACTCTTTACAACGCTAATCCCCCCGTGAGACAAAGAGATCCTATTATCACTACTTACGGCCGTATTTTCGAAATCGTTTCAAGCGCCAAACGGATCAGTTGCAAGAGTTCATTTAACACCTCCTAGTACTGAGAATAGGGTTTAAAAATCGTGGCGCAAACCACCCCAACATCTTTTTACCTTAGACCATTTTCTACCAGATAGCTTATTGATCTGAGATAGTCTAGTCACCAGAACCTAGAAACAATGCTATCATAAAGCTGTAATCCCAATGGTCTTTGAATGAGAAAACTTAGAAAGGGTCACACCTCCTCGGCATCGGCTGTTAAGTAATGGAATTAGCCGCACCTGCGTCTACCTGCAGGGCTTGCAACCAATACCAACTAGCAGCATCCTCTAATATGGCTTCGGCATCTCGTCCATTCGGCCCTGTCGGGCAGACTTCTAGCATTCATTGCCTAATTGCTTGAATGTCATCGTATTCGCCTTGCCGGCCGAAGATACAGCTCATGGCCATACAGATCACCGTAGCGGTGGCGTACGCATAGCAGGTGAGCTCCTCTCCCTGATCAAGTACTCTGACATCCGCGAATGTGACTACGTAAAACACTTGATTGATTATTAAGTTAATACGTTTGGCCCTATTATACGCTACGGTGTACCCTATTGACTGAAGCCTCATTCAAAGAGATGTGCAGTCCTACCTAATCACCTAAAGAGCGAGGTACTAAAATAGGTAACCGATCCTAGTAATCGGGCAATGGCTGAACTCGTGCTCCGCATCCGGACCTAGGAGGGATAATTCAGGTGCGCATAGCTAACGTAAGATAACTCACATAAGTAGAAACCACCCGATGAAATTATTTACGTAAATAAAGCTAATTATAGCTTTTGGTTTTCATTTTGGAAAACAGGACATATTCATGTTTTTCACCCTAACAAAACTATGGAAATCTCTAAAAAGTGAGAATACTTCTTAAAGCTTATAAACGAGCTTAGTAGCCGAAACCTTTCCTTCTCTGTACTCCTGGAATCCTTTCGTTACGCCATCTAGGCCACCAGGAATGACCTTGGGTCTGGCGGGCCTGATCTTGTTATCTTCAACCCAGCCGGGAAGCTTCTCGAAGAACTCTGTTCCGAGCTTGTGATCCTCCTCATTTGCCTAATTATAGTCAGTGATATTACCTAAGTAGCGGAAGCAAAAATGCCACGGATAACTTACGGGCCAATGGAACTTCCCATAACGGTGATCTTTCAGGAAGGCAGTGAAGACAAGCACATCAGTCACCTTGATCTGCTTAGGGACTTCGTTGGTGTTTGCCTTCCCAGGCCTTACAGTACATAGACCGCCGCCCTTCTCGTTGATGGCTTGCGAGGCCAGACCGGATGAGGACTCATTTCCGATTGTATCAAAGACATACTCCACACCCGGTGCTGACTGCTTGATCGAGTCTATAACGTCATCGTCGTGATAGTCAAATACATGACGGGCACCTAGATGCTTCACCAAATCGAAGTGATTGGCACTACAAGTAGTAATCACCTTGAAGCCGTGCAAAGCTGCGATCTGAATGGCGTAGAGGCCGACGATTGCTACAACATTAGTTAGTCCGAGTGACAGCAGGCGAATTCCGAGATGACCTACAGCTTCCACCCCAGATCAGAACTGGCGTGTCATGTCCGCTGTCTCTAGGAATGGCCAGGCAACCTTTAGAGAAAAGGGCGAGCCAAGCCGTCATCGACGCTAGGGGCAGTGTAACTGCCTCTTCTAAGGTAATGTTCTTGGGAACACGGAAGCTAATGTTGTTATCTGCCACGGTGTACTCGCTGTAGCCCCCAACACCTCTGACCTCGCCTGTAATGGATACAATGTCAGCTGAACTCCGACCGCAGGATTAACTCAGGCCTACCACCCCAGACGAAGCCGGCTACCAGATCTCCTCTGTTGAGTTTGTGCGCCTGATCGCCAGTTTCCTCAACGGTGCCGACGAAATCACAGCCAAGAATTGCGCCTTCGCCGAACGCGTTTCTGTCCAGGGCTTGGACTATAGTTCTTGTCAGTATATAAAGAAAAGTACCCTAACCGAGATCTGGGATATCTCACTGTCTGTTGGGTTCTGGGCGACGTGTGAAACTTTCACTAAGGCCTGATTGGATGCCGGTTGGGGCACATGAATCGTCTTCTTGACGATATCTGGCAATCCTGTACTCAGGACTTCAGTAACCAGAGCCTGACACTGTTTTGTGGCCATTGTAGTTTACAATAAAAAGAACTACTTCTGATGTGTCCTGCTGAAAAGAGATAGTATGACGGACCTGAGCAGAGTAACAGTAAAGTAGGTGATGGTAATTGGTTTATATATACCAATGCTTCGATGTACGTCGACTATTTGCTTCGTCAGAAACACGTCATGGAGGCTAGATCTTTTGACAGCTTTGTGCCGTGGAGTTGATGTTTGATTATCAATCGGCTTTGGCCGGCTCCGTCCTTCGTTGAGGGCCGGAACCTGACAAAATGGGTCTCGCGCCCCAAAATGTAGGATCTCGATGCCCGAGTGCCTGGGCCCGATTTGCCTGGGCCCGATGACGAGCTCGTGCGACTGCTGCGGTAGCAGTAAGGAAGCCCAGCTCTGGTAGGCACTGAGTAAAAGCTTGAGCAATAACGATTCCGTCATCATCACTGCCTATTCTGCACTATATAACAACGCCGGCCAGCACACCAACTGGCTGGGCCGTAATATCAACACGCAAGCTGGTAGAAGCAGGAGGCATCGAGCCGATACACATGCAGGACTCCCTGACATGCTTCTCTGAAATAGCCTGACCACGGGCTGCCCTTTATCCCCTTTAACCGCTTTAACAGAGCATGGAGACTTTCAGCGGTAACACTTACTACTATCTCAGCCCTCGATGGCCTCACAGCCACCTGAGGGCTCCCCTACTGCCTATGATGAGCTATCTACCGCAGTCCATAATCCTACCCCTATTCCCTACAATTCATATTAGGGCCCGCGCACCTCGGCTACTGCATACAAATTTGGCAGGGACTCTGAAACTTGGAGGATACTGATTCAATTTCAGCCGCTTGCAACTGCTTTAGTTACCTGTGAGATGGCCCTTGTTTCAGCAGGCCGCCCTCTCCTGACACATCTAGCATCAAGTCGCAGAGAAAACCAGTACTGCCTATGGCAAGCCAGCGGGACCTCAACATAGCATGAACACATAGTGGCCATCGGGCATGATTTGGAGAACAATTTGAACTGTATTTAGTAGTAGATACAGGGATATGGCTCTCGACACCACATACCCTTCGGGGGGTGTGCCGCCATGGCGTTGAAAATTACAACCACAACAACTACAATAATAATACCTTTGGCTATCGAAAGTTAGGTTTGCGGCAAATCGACGGAAGAAGGAGGCGGCCAGACGACACAGCTATGCTCAACGCGGCAGTACAACCGGTAATCCATGCTCCAATCACTTGGGTGGCTCATGTGCCTGGTGGTCTGGCAACGGGCGACTGGTGACGAGAATATCTGGGCCTCCCGGCTTATAAATGGCTTTGCCACTGTTGCGCTTGTATTGACTTAGTCTTGTCTATGGATCAAAACTGCCTGAGAACATGGCGGTGAGCCCTGTTCCGGTACAAGCTCAGTTTGGTTGAGCAGTCTCTAAGCCGCAAAGTCAATGACGGATTACCAATCTAAAGGTAGATGATTACCGAGCGAAAACAGGTTGAGGATTTTGAGTGTCGGGAGTTGAAGTAATTCTTAGCCCCACTAACTACGAAACCAGTACCCATTACCCGATGGATTGAATTGCCTTGGCAGTCAGCGGTCAATAAGGATACAGGTTAAGTGGGCAGTGTGTCCCTCACCTGGAAGGTATATTAATTGCACCTTTTCACTTGTTGAGATATCAAATCTGGCTCATGTTTTACTTTAACCAGCCAGTCATACAGTTTTCAAAAGACAACGTGCAAGATGGCAACCGAAATCCACGTCGTCTCCAAAAAGGATCTCACCAAACATAAGACTGTTCCAGCCAGTGTGTCTCTTCCGCCATTATCAGCCTCCTCTATCCGAGCCCGCTCATCGCTCGTCGCATTGACCTCAAACAACCTCTCATACGCTAAACTGGGAAACCACCTGCACTGGTGGTCTGCCTGGCCCGTCCCTGCCGATGCCTCGGCCCCGTATAATAACAAGGCTGATTGGGGCATCGTCCCAGCCTGGGGCTTTGGGAGGGTACTCGAGTCCAACTTCGACTCTATCCCTTCTGGCAGCCTCCTCTACGGCTTCTGGCCAACCTCATCTCACCCAGTTGACCTAACGCTGGAAACCAGCGACCCCGAAACTCACTTCCGTGAGGTAAGCGATCACAGGCGAGAGCTCGGTAGTATGTATAATCGTTACAGCCTCGTGGATGAGATGGTACGACCAGAGGACTCTTGGGCGCTTTTCGCCAACGCCTACTCCATCTGGAACGCCGGTTACGTGCTCAATCGCTTCTGCTTCCCTACGGAGTATAAGCCAGCACACCCGTTCGGGCAGCACGGCGGAGAGTGGACGGATGAAGACGCGGAACTCAGCGCCGCTGTGCTTGTGAACCTCTCGGCATCGAGCAGGACCGGGAGGAGCGCCACCTGGAACTTCACGCGGAACCGCAAACCGGGTGTCAATGGCCCGCTCGCATTTCTGAGCGCGACGTCTTCTCCAAAAGCTCTGGAGCCTGCGCCACAAGCCGCGTTCGAGGTCGAATGCGTCAGCTACGACGACCTGGCCGCCGGAAAGACGGTTGAGTGGATCAGAAAGTTCAAGCCTAAGCGCATCGTGGTTTTGGATAACGGCGCTCCTGTAGCCATTACTGAGCAGTTTCGCGAGGTACTCAAAGCAGCGCTGCCCGAGGCGCAAGTAAGTCTGGTCTTGATCGGAGTTGAACCGAAGATGGGGACTACCGATGAGCTGGTGGCTCTCCTAGGGTCTAAACGGAAGTCCGGCGGTACCGTTGAGCTCGACTCGACCTCCGTTATAGATATCGGGGTCGCTACAGAGGGCGGGGACAAGTTCTTTGAGGAGAACGAAAAGGCTTTTAACAGGGCGGTCGAAGAGAATTATCTCGGGGACATGGAGCTGGTTCAGGGTAGTGGAGTTTCTGGATCCGAGGGAGTCCAGGGGGGTGGGAGAATATTATCAAGGGGACATTGGCGCCCCAAAAGGCCTGGGTGTACCAATTGGACGGGGGTTCACAGTAGTTTCCTAAGGGCAACTTTTAGTTCTAGAATTAAGGTACATATCTCTTCCTGGCGCCCATCAAGTCTTTCTTGTGGTCTAGCTTTTGTTTGATCCGTCCCTAGTTCCCGCTAGTGATCTACTTCCGTTAGGCGTATTTCAACCCCTAGTAGGGATGCCTCTGCATAAGAGGGGTGGACTATAACTTACTGCCCTATACCACGAGCAGATCTTTTAGAAAAAGTTCGTGACGCGGAAGAAGGCCTAGGAGCCTTAAGAAGTAGACTAAGTAGACTACTGCTCTTGTCGACTACTGCTCTTGTCTCTCTAGGAGCGGGTAAGCTGGGCTTCTGGGTGGTTGAAGCGTAGATGACACGGTTGAAAGACTCTATGGCCTGGGCGGGCTGCTAGGAGGTGATGAAGCGTGGTCCTCCACAGTACTGATTCAGGGGAGTGGATGAGAGTAATCTCAAGTCCTAGTGTTGGTTATCACGCCCAACGGGCCGTAACAGAACTCTCCCAGATCTACATTGTCAAATTTAAGGCCTGCAGAGCCCACTATCAGAGCAAGTAGGCTGCCATCAAAGCTAAGAATGGTCCAGAGAGTGGGAAGGGAAATGGAAGGGAGGATCAGAAACCACATGAGTAAGTTTCACTACTCGTTCATGCCACTGCTTTGCTCACACACGGATTGGGGATTGCGTGCATCATCTTTTCACATAGTTATAGCTGATATACATTACTATGAACTCTTCGCCCCAACGAACTCAATGAGCCATCATGCCTCTTCAGTCGAAATGTCTTTAGTGAAGTAGCGCGCTTCCAGCCGTCAGGTTCAGGCCAATGGTTAGGTTGCCTAAAACCGAGCTACCGAGCCAGTTCCCAATGTACGAGTTCACATCCTCGGGCTTCTCCCGCATCACCCAGTGACCGCCGTCCACCTCACGACGGGTAAGGCTGTCGAAGTACATGTCCATTCCCTCCGACAGCTCAGGAGGCAACGCCGGATCCTGTAAGCCACCGACAAACAGCGCGGGCTGCGGGAACTTGGCCGTAAACGTGCCATTGGTCGGCAAGAGCGCCAATTCGTCATTCCAATTAGGCTCGCCGATGCGGTACCAGTTGAGCGTTCTGTTGAACGGGTCGCTAACGAAATTCTCGACGTAGTAGGCCATTTCCTGAGGGGTCAAGAACGGCGAGTCATCCGTCACTTCGTCGAGGAGCTCAAACGCCAGCCCTTCACCGGTCGTGTTCAGTGCTGACCCGCCGCCGGGAAGCGTAACACCGTAAGCAGTATTAAGGATTTGGCGTACGCGCGTGGCGTTCTGCGCGTAAGGCAAACCAATGTAATCCTGAACGATATCGGTACGGAGTTGTAGCTGATAACGTAGCGAGGGTAACGTAGCGGCATCGTCGACGTACGCAATGCGTGGCGGCGTGAAGGGCGTACTAATAACGAAAAATGCAGAGATTAGCTCGGGGTGCCAAAGAGCAGCACGGTAAGCAACAGCACCGCCCCAGTCGTGTCCGCCGAGGACGATGCGTGAGAGGCCGAGGTGGCTGGCAAGGGCGGCGACATCGTCTGAAGCGCGCTTGTAGGTGCTGGACAGAAACAGTAAGTATCACTAATTTAAAACGCGGCGGGTCCTAGGTTCCTGAACTCACTAAAACTTGACGTCTTCCGGGGCATCTGTGCCGCCATAGCCCATCATGTCAGGAGCGACAACTCGGAGGCCCTTCGAGAGAAGGAGGGGAATCTGGTTGCGCCACCCCAGGGACATATCAGGCCATCCATGGAGGAGGAAGATCGTGCCGACGACGTTTCCCGAGGCCGGCTCTGCGACAAGGTAGTTGTACTTGACGCCGTTCAACGTGGCGGTCTGGTACTTGACCCGGGGCTCTTTATGAGTTACAACAGGCATTGTGGCGAACTCGGAAATCGTATGGTTGCAAATACAGATGGTGGTGACTCCGGTGTCTGGCGTAATCAAAACGATCCCATATCCTCAACGGCCGAGGGATTTCCGTTCACTATATACAAAAATCATCAGGCAAGCCACTCAGGTTCCTTGGTTGACACCTTTTCACATTGGGCCATGAAGCTTGGCATAACGAAAACATCGTGCCTCTGTAGCACGAAATCTGGATAGAAAGCCCGTTTCCTTTGAGATTACCAATACGATGCGCTTTCCGTGGGGATACTTATGGAGTGACATGGAGTGACATGGAAAGAAAGTTTCCACGGAATACCGAGCAACAGCTAGGAACAGCGGCAACCGGGCGAAGACAGTCCGGGGCAAGATTGATTGATAAGTTGTAGCTGGGCCTCTAACAGGCGTCAATTCAGCATACTGAGTAAGGTAGTAAGGTAGGGGTAGGTTTGATGCTCCTGACCTGGGCCGGGAGAGACAACGTCAATACCAAGCTCGTCTTCGCACATCAGACAAGGCGCGTGAAGAACACGAACATTCTTTGGGAGGTGCGGCTACTGCCTCCATGCCTTACTCAACCAACTATCTCCTCTAAGTCGTCACCGCCTGCAAGGTGCCTCGTCAAACTCATCGAATGACTAGCCTTATGCAACCTGAAAAGACATTGATCGGCGAAATGGGTAGATGCAAATGTCCATCAACGCACTGCAATTTGCTCAAACGGAAACGATTTGCGCCGTCAACTTTGTCCCGACGATAGACCATAACCAATGCCTGTTGTAACTATTTACTTGCCTGGTTTTAGCCTTTGGATATACATTCCTAATATGGAAGGTTTTCCCCCGCTTGAAGCAGGGTTCATGCTGTCGTTCCTCAGGCTTAGGGTTTGGGGTGGCACTTGATTGGTTTAAGGCTTAAACTCGACTTTGCTACCGGTACTACATCGCAGTCCTATACCCGCGCAAATGATTCAAACCCACATGATTACCAATGAACTGATTTTTAGTAATTATCTCTACAGGTCAGGGCCTACCATGCCTTCTGGGCCTTCCGGGTGTGGGCCGGAAGGGCAGGGCGGAGCCGGGGAGGGCCCACCCAGGCTTATGTGGGCTTTCGTAGCCGGGCTTACAGTTCCACTTACCACCCAGCACACACTTGTTCTGATCTCAGAACACGCCAACTATACCACAAAGCTTGCTCCGTCGTGAAAGACCATTAGTGGTTCCTCCGCGGTCATCTGTTTGAACTCACTCTCTCGAAGGCATTTAAAGTAAGCGCTTTCGGTGACCCTGCCTTAATCGTTACTACGGAAGAAAGTCGGAGTGTAGGCGGACTGCTAGTCCGCCTCGGAGGATTAGGTGCTTCACTCTACCTGGCTCTAATGGTCTTACCACTTGGCATGCCATCCTTCCCTATTGTGTTTATTTGCAATTCTGAATTAGCTGACGACTTCACCGACTGGGAAGGTTGAGCAGTTCAGACTGTCCATTGGACTGCGTTGAATGTTGCCAGTAGTCCATCCAACCGCCAGAGGGTCGAACACGATAGTGGGGCGCTCCAACGCAAGTAAGCATTTGATCTCGGATAATAAGGTGCTTTACCCGGGCGAAGACAAAGACAATTACATATCACGTTGGAAATTATTAGTTCAATAGTCAATTCACAAACTTAGGTGCCATTACATATCCCTGAGCTTCATGCTAAAAGAAAAACCCAAGAGCATTGCTGAGTTGATAGGAATTTCGCCTACTAGAACAAGAAATGCCCATGATTCAGGGAAGAAAGACCTGGGTAGCACGCCTGGATCTATCCGCCATCCATCGCCCTCACTCATCTCCCTCCGAATCAAAACATTGCGATGGGGTTGGTCGCGTTTGCGGGCCGTTGCTGTGCCACGTCCCAATGTTCCACGATGCAAGTGCCGTCGAATCTAAAGACATCAACGACAGCCGAAGGCTGTCCACCTCCGACAAGATCCATTCGGTAATGGATATAAGCGATACTGTTGTCCAAGCCCTTGTTCATGATCGTGTAGTTGACGTTATTTGGGGACAGGAATGGGCCAAGAACGTCGAGAGAGTTCTGTCGGCCGGAGAGTATGTCCGGGTTGTGCTGGATGTAATCCTCCGCAACGTGATTGAGTAAAGCTTTCGTGCCATTTCTATCTTTGTAAAAGGCTTGGATGAATTCTCCGAGGATCCCCCTCTGTTCCTCTGGACTTGCTGAGCGAGGTGGACAATAGGGCGCTGACGATTCCTGGCACGGCAGAAGGCCTGAGGCGCTTGTAGGCCAGGCAAGGCCGATGGCGAGTAGTGTGGAAGCGAGCATGTCGTCTAAGTTGAATGATTGAACGCGTGTGACTTTGATGTAGAAGTGAGCCTGAACTTGCGTATTCTGCGGCAGAGGAGGGTTGAACGAGGATGCAGCACTGTTTACTTATATGCTGAGACTGATGATACGGAGATCAGTTACCAAACTCCATGTAAGAAAACCAAAGCTTATCAAAAAAAAAGAAAAAACAGCTCACTCAGGAAACAACAATTCATACGTGTTTATCCAAACTGCGCCACGTGCCGCGATGCCAAGAAAGCCTATTGCTATAGACCCTTACCTAACATGTCATATATGTTGTCTACTACTGGTAAAGAACAGTGCTGCTTATAGAATCATGCATTCATAATGCCGTGACTTGTACCTACAAGTGTGACTATGTTCACCGGAACCAATTTGATACCCGCTCAGTGCCCTTTGTAAGCAACAGAATGAGTAGTGTTAAGGGTAGCACAAGACAGCGTGTCGACCTGATGGCTGTCCGTGGAGAATGGGCTCCACCTCTGAGCCCGTGTGTTCCGTTTGAGTGACGTCGCTCAGTAGTGTGCCGATGAGCTGAGCAACATGGTCAGGGAATCCTATGCCCTCAAATTCCCATCTTCCAGACTTTTTAATTACTCTAGTCTTCGACATCGTAGTGCATCGAGATGTGATCAACCACGTTCCACCGTTGGCCATACGTACTCGAGCTTGGTAGCTTTGTACGTGACCGAAGAGTCCGGCGTCCGGCTAGATCTGGTGAGTTCAACTCGAGAATTGAAAATACCATGCGTTAGACCAAGACACACGGGACAGTGAGTTTGAATCATTTTGACATTGCGGATGTAGTTTTGGCCGGTCAGCAAGCAATAGATTAACAAATCTACTTGGAGTAGAGACCATCAAGTCAACAGGTAGTATGGGGGTGGTTGGGCTACACCTACATGTATTCATCAGACAGGCTATAGGCAACATTTCGTTGCGGCAACAAGGCGGGGGTAGAGGTGCATCATTAACTAGCCATGCAGTTCGCAGTCGATCAGGGACTTGATCGACGTGGATTTGAGGCAGCTGGCCAACTGTAGCTGGCTTTTGCAGCCAGATCGAGAATTTCTAGCCTGCCGAGAGTTAGTACCCTCGATCTCGCCGCTCGATCTAATGATCGCGGGAGTTCTGGTCGATCGATTGGTAGCAAGGCGGAATTATGACAAGAAACCCATCGACGCCCGCCAGCGCGAAGCGTGGTGCAGAGGCAGTCAACATGTAGATAAACAACTGATCACATAGCTCATTCAGAAAGACGAAAGAATCCAATAAGTACCAATAATGACCAAGGTGGAGTCATCAAACATAGCATCCATGATAGTAGTTTTTCATCCGAATCCATAGAACCACCTAGTGATCAACACTACGCTAGTCCGAATCCATGTCCCTACCAGGAGACAACTTCCAAATCACAGGTAAGGTACACACGGGTGAAGTGTATTCTCACTATCCGGTCTTTCCTCTTTGCTTCGATATTGCAGGAGAACCCACTACTTGCCAATCTAGATTCGTCTCTGGTCGGGAACTAGTGGATTTCGATCTTCCCCAAGCAAAATCTACAAATAAGAACAGTTTTGATCTTCCATAAGTACGGCTGCTAGAGAGCCCATTTAGCATGTTTAGACGCAAGATCTAATAGTTTTGCCACGCAGAGATGACAGTTACATACTGGTTTCGAGGCTAAGACAGCAAGGGTCATGGCTAAGGGCCTTGACGGAGCCACAACTGTCAAAGAGAATTGAAGTGAAGATAGGCGCACTGCAGTAATGCTGGTTCTTAATCTTTTGATGATAATCGACCTCCCTGCTTGTCAATATATACTCTGCTTTCTTCTACCTGGGCTGTAAAGTGTCCAAAAGAAAACCCGACTCGAGTTTCCGGGAGCAGCCCTAAAAGTCGTTTGCCACTATTGGTACTAGCTATCACCCGGTTTCAATACCCGTAAAGAGCACTTGCCATATAAGGGTCCTTCATTGGGATCGCTGCGTTAGATGCATGGAGTGTTCGAACTAGACACTGCTTCAACGGCGACATGACGGTCCCGACGTTGTGTGGTAGGAGATTTATTGCCTCAAACATCCAAGTAAATTTACGGAACACAATTGCAGGATTAAGACAAGTGAACGGTATTTGGTGCTATTGACTTAGACTTATCTTCTATGAAGACCTATAATAAGCCTTACTTTTGTATTATGAAGAGACATAGACATTAATGTGGCTTTTCAATCTATGTTGGCATACTAAGGACCAATAGCCTTCAGGTGACTCGGCACATTATATCTCGTAAGTATCCAACCCGAAGTAAGAGTGCCGGGATCACTTACTGCGTGGTATATCCCAACTTGGCATATACAGGTTATCTTTTATTGTTCAATAATAATAATAACATATATTAACTTTATAATACCAAGTACTCATCGACTAGCTTTATAAGGGCCGGGCTAGTAGTTAGGTCAGTGACGACTAGCAAATACCTAGTGTTATATGTGTTTCATACTTGTTCATAAAGCTATCGTCGTTTTGTTACGATTAGTGACGATGGGTGACTTGGGCGTAATCGGTGGTATTCGGTGATGGCTAGCGTTGTAATTTTGCTTCTCCAACTAATCTGGTTCACTAACTGTCATGCTAGCGCCGGCCCGGGTTGAATTAAATGCAAGATCCATCAGGCCGTGAAGGGGTATGAGCTTGCCCGAGGAATGGCATCGAACAGTAAAGTTTCAAATGGAACAGTCTCTCATAGCGTCATGAATCTATCTCACACCAAGGAATATCCGGCATGGCTAAACCACAATTCATACAGCCATAATAATGGCTAGTTTGTCTTCTTCTCCTCGTCCTTGGGCACACACGTCTGCCAAGATTTGTCACCCATAATGCCATCAATCCTGTTCAGCTTGGCCACCACGTCCGCACGGTCTGTGAGGTGCCTCTTGACATGGACCGTGGTTTGGCAGAGAATAACTAAGGAAGACCTGTATCAGAACACAAAACCAGACAAGAGAAGTGGAAGCATTATGACTTACTCGCAGGCACCACGACCCAAGGGGCATTGAACCCAATGTAGTAGACCCAGAAGTACAAGAACTCGGGTCTGCTGTGCGACACTCCGTTGGAATAAAACTCGATCAAGCTGGTTGAGTAGTAGAGCACGACTCCGTATAGATGTCCGACACTCATGATGATCTGAAAGGGGTAACGCAATTGACTCCGCTTGGCAGTAGTGATGACGATGGCCCAGCAGAGGGGACCCCACACAAACTAGAATCTCGATGAGTACTGGGCTCTTTCGCAATGCTAAGACACAGCCCAACTTACTACCGTGAAAGACTCAACACAGAGCATGAATGGATCGGAGGTCAGGTAGCGAGAGTCGGAGAGCGCATACTCCTTCCATAGCTGGCCGAAGAGACTTTGGTCGCTCGCGAGGCGTCTGTGGTTCAGGATGAAGTATCCTGTAGAAACATTAGACTTGGACTAGAAGGAATCGAATTCTTAGGGACACACCTTCGAAGAAACAGTGAAGGAACCCGCCTGGGTAGATGAAACGGTTAGCCAGAGTTGGACGACCGATGTTCTGAACACCACTCACAAAGAGCAAACCAAACCACGGTAAGCTGGTCCGAGGCTGTCAGCTGAGGATAGGCGTTTCTAGCACCCACGACGGCAGTGAACACGACGGAAGATATTATGCTCCCGAAGAATACGAGCAGGCCAAGGACGGAGTTCTTGTTGGCAACGTAGTGCGGTAGCGCAGCGGTGACTGGGTAGTAAGGATGCGCAAAGGTGGCGCCAGGGTCTGTCGAGTTATCCATGTTGAGTAGGCGTTCAGTGCGATTGTCTCAGGAACTTCTGCGTGCGTAGAGTAAACCGTTACTTCGAGTGGTACCGGAGTTCCGTTGTCTTGTTTGCGGGTTGGTTGAAATTGGGGTTGGGTTCCCCGTTCTTGAAGATCGCGAGCAGATGTGCCTGCCGAACTAGGGTCGAAGTTGCCTGATTAATACTAGACACACCTTCCACTAAGCATCGGGCGACAAATACTGGCGTCTGGATATTTCTCGATATGAAGAGGATGCCAAATTGAAGTCGGGAAGGAATACTCGGGTTGTAGCCCGATTCTGTCTATTTCTTCGTGCAGAGGCAGGCACCACTGGGTTCAATCAGGTACCTAAGATGCACGGATCCCTTGCATCACTAGCACCTGCAAGTACCTTGAGAATCTAGCGGTTCCTGATGGCCTTCTTTCTGGCTCTTGTTAGAGTATACCAGTGCCACAGTGCAGAGAAATTGGAAAGCTGGAATCAGCTTCATCAATGCTCTCGAAATGGGATGACTCTGAAGTGGAAGTGGCCGCACTGCCCCACCATGGTAGCTTGTCGTGTCCGAATAAGGAAACCGGACCGCTGATCTTCCGCTGCTCGGGGGCTGCGCGCTGCAGACAGTCGCTCCTTACCGCCAAGTATTCAACTTCATGACAAGTGTATCCGTACTCGCATCCTCCCAAACGACTTCATTCCTGCCCCAGAAAACGCCTCACTGACTCGCCTCAACACCTATTTCGAGTCGGACCTTCAACCGCTCATTTCACCCAGACTAGATACTCAACATGGGTGACGTTCCAGTTGAGGAGGCACCTTTCCCGCTCACAGACGTTGACAAGTGGGTCCTCTCACAGACAGATGAGGAGTTTAAGAAACATGGCTGGGAAGAGCTCAAAGAGATCATTGGTAAGCGCATTTGCCTTGTGTCTTTATGGAACTTAAGTTGCAAAAGCCTAATCAGATACCAGAGACAAATAAGCTCGAGGTTTTAAAGCGAAAGCCGTCAGACCTTCGTCGATACATGAAATGGACAGCCGAGACCAAGGCTGAGTACGGCTCCATGACCAGATTCCTTCTCACCAACCGCCTGCCCAAGCCCTGGGGTGAGCCGCCATTCACCCCCAAGTCCATCGTGCCTTTTGAGGATCCTTCCGACTACCGGGTTCTCGTGAACGACTGGCCGTATGGACTTGACCCGGGCATCACCCATGTCGTGGTCTGGTCGCGTACCATCATCCCTACTGACCCTGACACTGGGGACATGACAGTAGAAAGCAGACGCACTGTGCAAGATTTCGTTGACAGATACTTTGTCAAAACTCTTGGTGATGTCGGAGAAGACAGGGTTGTCTGGTTCAAGAATTGGGTGGCCCTTCAGAGCGTCCGGGCCTTGGAGCACATCCACGTGCTGGTGCGAAACGTCGACCCAGAAGTCATCAGGAAGTGGTCTGAGGAGCAATCCTGGCACAGATAAGGCCTCGTCGCCGCAATCTCGACGGAAGACAATAGACATTTTTTTTTGGCTCGTAGCGCCGCGTCCTAGGCAATGCAGGATGTGCCTTTGACTATGCGGCTCGACGCTGTCTTCTGTTGGCGGGCGGGGCGGGCTCATCGCTGTTCGCAGCGCCCATCTGTGCCATGCGCTTGCCAGCTCCGAGCAAGCCGTATCCAGCGTATGCGCCGTAAGCGGGCACGGCGAGCCACAGGAACCAACCCCAGTTGCCGAACAAGATGACAATAACGACGGAGGCCCAAGTGACCCATACGACGTCGAACATATACTCGGTCAACCCGGCGGCGGCCAAGTCCTCGCCGGAGGTCTTGAGGCCTCCTCCGACGTCATACTTGGGACGTCCAGACTTCTCAAGAACGTATTCGCAGATCAAGGCCGGAGCGGAGAGCAGGATGAACCAGAAGAGAGACCGGGACTTGAAGATGAAGTAAAAGATGAGAAAGGCGACGTTGACAGCGGCTGAACCGATGTGGAGGTTGTTGAGGGTGGTGGCGTTGGATTTGGCCCTGTCCTTCTTTGCCTTTTGCGCCATGGTATAGGTTGCTGAGGGTTGTTTCGTGGGGAACGAACTTGGATGCAAGGTATGCCGATAGAAGGCCTCGAGAACGTGAGTGAGGTCAAGTTAATTAACTTAATGATGTCGGTCTTCAAAGGTGGGGGCCAACGTTCCTGTGAGTAAAAGACAGGTTGCGGCCTGGCTGGAATTGAGGCTGAAAGGATGGAAGGTGACGAAATTCCAGAGAAGCAATTGAGGCGGATGGCTGATGGTGTGGCTCAGGCGCGGCGGGACCCAATGGGACTAGCAGACGACGAGAAGTGGAGCCCCGGGAATGGAAGCGAACAGTGGCGGGTACATAGGCGGGTACATAGAATGTCTCTGGCGCAAAGGAAAGGAAGGCACGGGGGAGGCGTTGCGACTAATACGACTGCGACTGCAAGTTGCAATGGAACTGCCCTGTGGACGACCAGGTACATAGGCAGGTGGGGGGCTGGCGGCAGGGGAGGGGGGTTGGCAGGCGCTTCTTCCGGTCGGGTTGCTGGGCAAAGACGACGATGGTCGCTGAGGTACTCCGCATCGCATGAGCCAATCAGATTTGTAGTATCACCACACCAAGCGCGACCTAAGGAAGGAAACGCCGCAGTCAGGTCAACACACCATCGTCCAGACTTGGACAAGAGACGCTGACTGGACATGCGCAGTGAATGGCAAGCCGCAACATGCATGGCCTTGGATCTGGACCTAAAGTGACACTTTCACGACCATCTCTACCTTTCTCCCCTTCCCTCCTGCCATCCCACGCAGAGTGCACGGCTGATCTGGCCTGACGTCTGTTGATCTGACGAGCGACGGAGAATTCTCACTTCGCTGACTCTCAGTCTCGTCCGTCTCTCGCCTCCCGTCTGGCTGTTTCCTTCTGGACATCACCCCTCCACCTCCTTCCCTCCGTCCTATTCAGTTCTTCTTCACTCGTTCTCTGGGGAAGTCTTTTGCTGTGTCCATATCGCTGCATTGTCTTTGCGACCAACTTTGTTTTTCTTTTGGTATGCTCTGTTTAGTCAGTCAGATGGACCGCGAGTTTTGTCTTGTGTTGCTGCAAAGAGCCGATACTGCTGCACTTTGACTGAGTTCACTCGCTGCCTGTCGCCGAACCCAAACAACAATCCACGGGGACCCACCACGCAACGAACGCCTTCTTCGCTCCGACAGGCAACAATCCGCAAACTGCCCTGCCCATTGAACCATCTCTACGACCTTACGAACCTCGCCGTCGCCTTTTGCAGCACTTACCGATTCAATTCGACCTTGCACTCTTCGCCTCCCACTGCATTTAATTGTTAATCCTCAACCATCTGTCGACAGAAACGCGCTTCCAGCACCCTTGCTCCTCTCGGCCTCAGGCTCTACGCGAACGCCCACCTCGAAATTCACGGACGCAACTTTTTGCGCCTGCACACAATCCCATACCCAAGCTCGACAGAGCCCGACTAACGCTTCCCGACCAAAGCTGCACGTCCAGTGCATCGGGGCGCTACTGTGGACCGCGATTCCCAGCTTTCAAATTCGACAGTTGTTGCACCACCCGCGATATCTCATGGCCATAAACTGCCGTGGACGTTAACCCTCCTCCACCGAACCGCCCACCTCTTTTCACCTACCCACCGAGAATGGCGCCCACAAGTGCGGCCATAACAGGGCTGCTACGGCAGGTAGTCTACTACCATGTCGACAACAGTGCCTACGAGAATGCCCTCTTTTTCGCCGAGAGGCTAAGCGCCCAAGATCCCAAGTCGAGCGAGTCTGCACATCTCCTGGCTCTATGCCACCTTCGCCTTGGTGACCACCGAACCGCCTTCGAAGTCAGCAGGCCATCAGCTTCCCGTGGGACGAATCTGGGTGCCGCCTGGGTGTTTGCGCACGCATGCGTCAAAATGGAACGATACAAAGACGGCATCAATGCCCTAGAAAAAGCTCGGGAGAAGTGGATCGGCAAGACGAACATAGGCAAGCATACCACCTCGACTCGCTCGCTTTACCCAGATGAAGCTGCGGTTCTGTGTTTGCTAGGGAAGCTATACCGGGCGTATGATGACAAGCGGAGGGCAATCGAATGTTTCGAGACTGCAGTGAGAGTCAACCCTTTCATGTGGGATGCCTTTCAGGCCCTCAGCGACATGGGCGTTAAACTGCGCGTACCAAATATTTTCCAGGTCACCGATCCCCTCGTTCATTGTTTCGAACAGGATCAGGGAGTGTTGCCCCAGGAGCCTAAGGAGAGCTCGGCAAATTCATTCGAGCCCAAACGACCTCCGATTCGTTCAACGGCGGACTCATCTGACCCCTTTAACCTTCACCGATCCTCTACATATCAGGATCTGCCTTATAGCGCCAACGTCTTCTCCGCGGAAGCAGAGGAGAATGATTTCATGTCAAAAATCACAGCAGCAAGATCTAGGCTAGCCCCGCCATCCACGAGTAACGGTGAGCTCGATCTCATGGAGACACCTACCGGCCCAGTGTCCATGCCAGAGGTTCCTACTATGCGTTCAGCTTTCGGCGCTGCGGAGCCACCACAGGCGCCGCCGCGGAGGACAAGAACAGCCCAGGCCGTGGATCCCGGCTTTTTGGAAGTCCCACCGAAGATGAGTTACAAATTAGGTGCCAAAAGAAGCACCAGAAGCCAAGACAAGGATTCAGTCGAGCTGCATTCCGACACTGGGACCGGAACTATGCGGTCGACCATGGCACCCACGGAGCGGAAGAGGACGGTTTCGGGCCACCCGGTATCTAGGCAACACTCCGAAGAAGCCAACGCTCCTGCACAACGGAGAAGTGCCAGGCTTAACATGTTTAACAAACCCTCAATTGCCAAAGCGAATTCTGGCGCTGCTACCATCGGCGCCGCTGCAACTCGTGAGCTGAAGAAGGCTAGACCCCAGATTTCACGGATAATGCGACCTGGCTCTAGTGGCTCCAGTGTTGGTAGGGTCGTGAGCGGCAACCGCAAGCCGGTCGAAGACAGTGGTATGGATGTCGATCACGCCGAGACCACTCGTGTGAGAGAGCCTCATGCGGTCCAGCACGCCGTACCGAAAGCCGTCTCACACGAACTCGACAACGTCAGGATTGAGGAGGCCTTGAGATGGGTTATGGAGTTGCTCAAGAAATTTGCCTCTGGGTACTACTCACTCAAAGCTTTCCGGTGCCAGGAGGCCCTGCAATTCTACGCTTCTCTACCTCGGAGCCAGCAAGATACACCTTGGGTGTTGGCGCAAATGGGCCGAGCCCATCACGAACAAGGATCATACAAGGACGCCGAGAAGTACTTCAGAAAATTGCGGGTGGTGGCGCCTACGCGGATGGATGACATGGAAATCTACTCGACGATTCTTTGGCATCTCAAGCGGGAAACGGACTTGTCATTCTTGGCTCATGAGCTGGTCGATGCCGACTGGACATCTCCACAAGCCTGGTGCGCTCTCGGCAATGCCTGGTCGTTGGCAAGAGAGCATGAAATGGCTCTGCGCTGCTTCAAGCGAGCGACGCAGCTAAATTCCAAGTTTGCATATGCTTTTACGCTTCAAGGCCACGAGCACGTCGCCAACGAAGAATACGAAAAGGCCCTCAGTGCCTTCCGCAAGGCTGTTACGGCGGACCGCCGCCATTACAACGCCTACTATGGCATTGGCCAGGTCTTTGAGAAACTGGGTAACTACGAAAAGGCCTACGTTCACTTCCATACGGCATCCGATATCAACCCGACCAATGCCGTCCTCATCTGCCGTATCGGAGCGATCCTGGAAAGGCAGAAGCAAATGATAGCCGCGTTACAATTCTATACCAAAGCCACGGACCTGGCGCCACGAGCACCCATAGTACGGTACAAAAAGGCACGCGCGCTGATGAGTCTGGGCAAGGTAGATCTTGCGGAGAAAGAGTTGCTCATTTTGAGGGATGTAGCCCCTGATGAGGCCATGGTACACTTTTTACTTGGCAAGTTGTACAGGAGCCTCAATGAAAAGCAGATGGCGGTACGAGCTTTCAGCAATGCTCTTGCTTTAGATCCAAAGGTAAGATTCCTGGTCCAGCTAGCAAGGCAGACACTTGAGCTAACGATCTGAGCAGGCGAGTCAGTCGATCAAGGATGCCATCGAGAGCATCGAGGATGACGTGGGCATGGAAGACTCCATGATGACATAGGATGACAGGATGAAGAAGGTCGTCTTCGACTGAGGCTGTTTTGCCCTATCAACAGGAGCGGGATGTTGTCCGCGACTGTACATGCGTCTTCTGTGGGCGGTGCGAGAATTGGCAACGAGTCCGGGTTCCCACGACGAGACGAGAGCGAGGTTGGCCAAGCTTTGAATTTGAGCATGGTATAACAGCACGATGATACGGATTCATGTTGCATGCTGCATGGCATCGGCGTTTAGGAAAGTAAAGCAGGGTTGCATATTGGCTTGGGGAGGGCTCAAAGGATGACCCTCTTGTATATTAGCGCCTTATGAGGCGCCGCAGTAGTGGCTGTTACGACAGATCGATGGTCATGAAAAGTAATGCTTTACCTAACCTGACTAGTCTGTACACTGTAGTGTCTGGCAATGCATGTAGCAAAAGTGAGCGAGAAAGTTCGGTGAAGAAACGCGACAGGTGGGAGTGTCCTGATCAATCAAGCTCTGTCAAGTGACAGTTTGGTCACTATCACCTTAAATGCGGCAGATCATCAAGGTCTATACCAATGATCCATGTCGTGTCAGATCTAGGCTGGGTATGCTCTAGAGTCTAGCCAGATCACAAGGAGGGATGAACGTCATGTCTTGTCGAGGCCCGAGCAGTCAAAATCTCCTAAGAAAGGCCATTACTCCAGGTTTAAGGTTGTGAGTTGGGCCGTTGCCTCGATCTCGATAAACTTCCACAAGGTCCTGTGTGAGTCGGCAGAGGAGGGTGTTATTTTAACTTGAGCTACAGCTAACGGGACATAGGTTCATTGCATGAACACCTAGCGGCGGGGAGGAACAACAAACCCTGACCAATCAAAAATAAGTCTGGCTTGCTAAAGGAAGGCGAAAGCGGACGACAAATCGGGAGCGGCAGTGGCAGAGTGCAGGAAGAAATCCATTGCTGACGCGTGACCTTATCAGACCGCGACAATGGGTAAATGGGCTCGGAAGTAGAAAGAGAGCTCGGGCCAGTCATAATTCACCCGCACTTGCCTTGATTCTTGAGTCCTTGACCTCTCTGTTTTTGGCAACCAACACACCCCTGCTCTGCTTTCGACGGCTCTTTTTGCTTGGCCCAGGCCCCTTGGTCTTTTCCCCGACGAGAAAAATAGAAGCCGTGCACGTTCCACCCCCACTCAACAATGCGTCCATAACAAAAAAGCGCGCCTGTCAAAACAGCGGTTCGTTAAGCAGCAATGTCAGCCAAAGACTCCCCTAGCGGAAAATAGAGGACAATTGCCGTTTTTCAGAAATAAAGAGCACTCGCCAAATCGGGACTAGCCTACTGATCCCATCAGCACCTGCCGCACCACACAATCAGTAACCATCCCCCCGGACTTGCAGCACCGCCTTATTTATTCTTTACCCCCCTCAGCTACCTCTTCTTCCCCCCAATTCCCACTCTTCTCTTTTCCCACACCCAACGTATCCATCATCACCAACAGTCAACGTCATCCAACGACACGTCTTTATCGAGACGCGCTTATTCCATCCACTTAAGCATCTACTTCAACAAAATCATTCACAATGACTGGACGTAAGTTGCATCTCTCCATTTTACCTACTCGACCATACTCTTTGTTTCAGTGTAGTGGCGCGTCTCGAGTGTGGCGTAACCCCGCGGTTTAATGGATGAGGGAGGCTTCATTGGAATGCGTCTGCTTTCAGAACGCGTCTCAACCTCATTCATCGCGCGTACGCGTCTCACTCTTGTCGCATCACGCCCTCGACTTGGAGTCTTTGTTTTTTCGTTGTCAACATGACACTAACGTCTCCCAGGCGGCAAGGGCGGCAAGGGCCTCGGAAAGGGTGGCGCCAAGCGTCACCGCAAGATTTTGCGTGACAACATTCAGGGTATCACCAAGCCCGCTATCCGTCGTCTCGCTCGTCGTGGTGGTGTCAAGCGTATTTCTGCTAGTAAGTTCATGCAATTACACATACTCTACTCATCAACGGTCTGCTAACATACTCCGCTCTTAGTGATCTACGAGGAGACCCGTGGTGTCCTCAAGTCCTTCCTCGAGGGTGTCATTCGTGACGCCGTCACCTACACTGAGCACGCCAAGCGCAAGACCGTCACCTCCCTTGACGTCGTCTACGCCCTCAAGCGCCAGGGCCGCACCCTGTACGGTTTCGGTGGTTAAGCGTATCATTTCGATGGTTGCTTGGCCTCTTGCGCGGCTCGGATGCCATGGCGCCGTGGTATCTAGGCTGCTGATCGGCAGGCTTTCGTTGTGGATTCATTGGTCTTTTCAATGGTAATGGGGATATGGATACATCACGTTGATTTATGGCGTTTGGGAATCACGAGACTCTGGGAATGATAGTGCTCTCATGGCGTCGACAGGCAGACGCATTGCCTGAAATGGAACACCAACCAACACGGTGATTTGAACACAACACACTCTTTACTCGAACGTGATTGAATCGTGACGCGTGTCTTGTTTACGTTTTGTGAAGTGATCCATTATGAAGACAACAACCAATCTAGGCTGCAGCGTTTGTATAACTTGCCCAGCCTATTCCACATTACTTTCAACACCCAAGGTGAACTAGAGATATTTCCTCCCCGCCGCCGCCACCCGTGACCTAAACACAGGACTCTTGACTTCCATATTGACCCTGTAAAACGGACTCATGATGGCCTTGACCCAGTTCTCGTACACCTCTTGGAAGAAGTTCTTGATGGCCTCCTCGGTCGCGGGGCTGGTGGGGTTGGCGCCGATGGCCGTCGACGAGCGCGACGACGCCGTGGTGGAGGGCGCCGAGGGCTGGTGCAGGAGGAGGAACTTGACGTTGCCTGCTGTGACGAAGCAGGAGACGTAGTTATTGAAGAACTTGTCTACGATTTTGAGGTACCTGCGTGTTTGGAGGGTAGATGTTAGTATGCCTGTTTGCCTTAGGTCGTCTTGCGTTGCGATAGACGCAAGCGAAAGCTTGAGCTCGAGAGACCAGTGGAAGGGATGGTGTTCGGAGAGTGTGAGGTGGATTTTTACATTTGCCCCTGCGCCCACTGCACTTCCTCTACGATATCCAGACTGCTGTGGAGGATGAACTGGTTCAGGTGGCGGACCTGCTCGTTGAAGCGCGACTGGCCGTCGCCGCCTTGTTTGGAGGTGCCGAATTCGTATTCGAAGAGGGGGTTGTCTTGCGTGCCGACGATGGCGAAGTAGTACGACATTGTTGTGTGTGTGTGTGTGTGTGTGTGTGTGTGTGTGTGTGTTGTAGTGTTTGCGCGCAGTCGTCCTTCCGTTTGCCTCTATCTATCTCTCTTCTCTCGTAATATCTATCACCCTGCGCGACGTGTGTGGACGGCCCTGCTCAGGAGTTTGGCTTCGAGGTTTCGGATGGATGCGCTTCTTCGGGTTCGAGGTACGGGGGGATGTGTGTGGCTTCCGTGAGAATATGAGATCGTCGGCCAGATAGCGTTCGCCTAGTTCAAAGGAGTTTGTCGATGTGGGAAGCACGGGCGGGGGTATATCGAGAAATCGCTGGAGCTTCGGTTCGTGATGTCGCGCCTCTGGCCTCTCACCGAGTTCCTGCTGCAGCACACCTCACCTCCAGCGACAGCTAACACCTAGAAACCTTAGCGCAGGACCCGCGGGGCGGGCTGACGGGCCTGCAGGAAGCGGTGGAGACTCTGGTCCTCCCGGGTGGTACATGGGAAATTCCGCACGAGCGCGCGCGCCGGAGCAGGGAGCCAACCAATTGAGCTCTTCAAATGTTCTCCACCTTTGACCCGGCTTTCGTAGCTCCAAAATTTCCCTGGGAAAGGGACGACTACATCGAACGGTTTTGTTCGTCAATGTAGGAGAGAAGATCGAAGCTCCTAAGCAACAATCGACGACGACTGGAACGACGACGCGCAAGTCACGAAAAACTACGAGTGTGTGAGGTGGAAGATTATTATAATACCTGGGACGCAGGCCATCCGAAGCCGAGGCGAAGCGAACTCGAACGAAGCAGCCCTCTTCACGACCGGAGCATCACCGCTCGACACTCAATCCACCTTCCTGACTCTCTCATACACGTCACACACACACACACACACACACATTACAATGTTCGGCGCCTTCCGCATGACCTCCCCGCTCTCGAGCGGCCTGCTCTGGAAGATCCCGTGGAGGCTCTCCAAGTTCCAGAAGCGCCGCCACCGCGAGCGCCTCCGCGCCGTCGACGACGTGATTGCGACGGTGGACGCCGCGCTTGCGAAAAAGGGCGAGACGGTGGCCGCGCTGGAGCGATGGAAGGCCGAGATGCCGACCGAGGCGGAGATGTTGCCGAAAGACAAGTATACCATGTTTGATCGCAAGGAGAAGAAGTACCGCAAGGGCATTCACAGTACGTTTTCCTTCCTTCTCCTTTCTCCTCCTTCTCCTTCTTCCACCCGCCTAGTTGCTGGAGGAGGGCTGGAGTGGGAGAATTCGTGGAGATAATAGTAAGGGGGGTAGAGCTGACAGTGTGTCTTTGCAGAACTTCCCAAGTGGACGAGAGTTTCGCAGAGATTGAACCCGCCGGGTTACTAGGTCACCAAGTCTATGTCAGATGTATTCGAACTGGCAAGATGGGCGGCGAGAAACTTGGGACAGGGGGGATGGCTACGGCCCTTGTACGAATATATACTCTACGCAACCCGAAGTTGAGGGAGAGGAGGAGATCCAACGGACCGCTGCCGTTGCAGTGGACAGGAGCAGACGAAACAGCTTCTCTGTATATTATAGCATCTGCATTGGGGCTCACGAGATAAAAACCACACTTTGTACAGCTGTTTAGGAAGTTGAATGTGATATTAACCAAAAGCACAAATTTCCAGTCACGCAGCCACCAAATATTGAAATCGGTTTGGTGTCCATGATTGTGTCATTTTGAGGGTATCGATTCCCTGAAGCCTGCCTAGTAGTTTCAAAAGCATTGCTACCCACTCTGTGAAGTAGAGTCTCTCGTTGTCTGTTTTCCTTCCCACGTCTCACTTGCTTTTGATGTCGTCCCCTGACGGACAAAGAAGACGCTTCCCAGTCCCAATCCCAATAAACATACACGCACACCCTCCACACTCATCGCGTCTCCTCATACTCGCCCATGCGATCATCCCGATCCCTCTGCATCTGAATCGCCCTACCATGCCCACCACGTCCCTCGTCAAAGTCCTCACGGTACTCATCCCGCACCTGCCCACCGCTCTTGCCGCGACCATACTGTCTCCCTTCCTCAAAGCCTGGGTCGAGATCGGTGCGGATGACGCGCTCGTCTAGCTTGGTGCCGCCGATATACTTCATGCAATCCAAGGCGTCCTGGTGGGTGTAGTACTCGACGAAGCAGAAGCCGCAGGGGGTTTTGTTGAAGCGGTCGAGGCCCATGACGAGGCGCTTGATCTCGCCGCACTTTGAAAAGAGCTCGTAGACCTGCTCCTCGGTGGTGTAGAAGGAGAGGTTGCCGACGTAGAGCGTCGTCGCGGCGGCGAGGGGGTCCTCGGGGAGGGGCTCGTTCTTGGTGGCGGCTTCGTCTTCTGCGTCGCGGGCTTCGCGGGCGGCGTCGCGGGGGTCGTTTCTCCTGCGCTTGTTCTGTAATATATGGAAGTTAACTTCTGTTCGGGAATCGCTTCTTTCCTGCTTGGACGATTGGAGAGCAGCTCTTGGGGGGACGAGAAGCTGCGTACCCGGTTGTGGTAGTATGCGCTCGGCCTGTCGAGGCGTTCTACTGTGTTTCTGTGCCGGACCTGCATTTTGAAGGGATTGGATGTTTGTGGTGGAGGACAATTGGTTCGTTGTCGATCGTGTAAGTGGGAATTGAAGGTCGAAGGTCTGGAGAAGAAGCACTTGCCTGGTTGAATCGAAAGGTACCAAGGTACCTCAGGCAGGCGCACCTTGTTGGTGACTTGATGGTCTGTGCGCCACATTCACATCACATCGTTGCTTCAGGGCCGTTCAACGTCACTTTGGTATTTCCAATGACAATACGGCTGGAATTTTCCAAATAGACAAAATGCTCTCTTCAGATGCATTTCCATGCCATTTGCTTTAATTGAGAAGCGCAGATAGCTTCAGCACAAACTAGGCAGAAGACTAGTACATGACTTTGGCTCTTGGACCTCACCAAGCTGTGCCTTGGCCGGCCACAAAGCATTCACTGTTATGAGCTCCAAACTAGATCATTCAAGAGAACATTCAGATCTTCTATAATTTACTTCAGTATATCTGAAGCCCTCATACTCTTGTTGGCAAGACCTATCTCAGGCACTGATTACCTTATAGATGAAAGCCTGAAGACTAACACGGTCCGTTGTCCAGTCGGTCTGATTGGCGCAGCGCAAATGCAGGTAGCGCCGGGAAAGCTCAAAGTGGGTCTCGGTGTGGCTGCTACCAGCAACCGCGTTTTTTGACTATGAATAATTCTAAAGACAAGCTCACCCAGCAAACACTACCGAAAAAGTCCACGAACGACATTCGAGCTCGATCCAGCCTGCAGCACCTATTCAACCACCCGAAAGCCTGCAGAGAATCTCCGACACATAATTCTTACGCTTGAGAGGGACGCAATGCCCAAGGTCAAGAGCTATACGGCCCCGTGGCTGTCGCATGGGCCGGGCCACAGCTTGTTCGCGCCCTCCAGCGACGCCTCCAACAAGGCGTTGAGCGCACCGTCACCCTACGGATCCAAGAAGAAGAAGATCCAAGGCCCTAGGCGAACGATTGCGAGACGAGGAACCGAGGTCTTCGTTGCTGTTGGTAAGGAGTTGCGATGGGGCGATCTGGCATACCTGAAGGAGAAATGGTCAACGAAACATGCGCACCGTCGCATGGGCAGCCGTGTCAAGCGGGAGGACTCGACACAGTCGTTCGAAGACGATGCCATTCCCTCGACGGAGGAGGCGGCTACGGCCCAGGGCTTCAGGGTAGGTTCTGTCCCTCAACAGGGCAAGTGACTAGGGATGCTAACAACTTTCTTAGACTATCAAGACATCTGTCGCAGACGATATCCGGCAGCTCGTCATCTCCCCGAACTCCGATTACCTCGCTATTCTCACGGCACATACCGTTCACATTTGCGTGGTTCCCGACTCTTCCCATCTCACGGCCGAGGATACTGGACCTCTGCGACCCAAAATCTGGACCCTGGGACCTACAACTCACGTCACCTCGCGATCCTCAGTTGCGTCAGCTGTATGGCACCCGCTTGGAGTCAAGGGCTCTTGCCTTGTAACCGTAACAACCGATGCCATTGTGCGCGTCTGGGAGTTGTCACTGACCGATAGGTGGTCATTCGACTCTCCCACACTATCGATCGACTTGAAGAAGCTAGTGGATGGCACGACGCTTGACCAGGACTTCAGCGCATCCACGGCTGCTACGAACGCCAGCTTCTCACAGTACTCTCTCGAGATGCAGGTAGCCTCTGCTTGCTTTGCTGGCCGCGGCTCAGGTGGGTGGAGTCCCATGACTCTCTGGGTTGCGATGAGAGAAGGCGATGTCTACGCATTGAGCCCCTTGCTGCCTCAGAAATGGGCGCCGCCTCCTACTCTTATCCCATCCCTTTCAGTGTCAATTGTATCCAAGGTGGCCGCCTTGGAGGATGACCCTGCTGTATCCGAGATGGACAAGCTTCTCGCTCAGCAGCAGCTCGAGTGGATGGGGGATTTGGATTCTCAGGAGCCCCAAATCCTTGATACAGCGCCGGGCGAAGAGACAGTGGAGGTCTACACACGACCCTCCCGGCCGGGAGTTATCCCAAGATTGCAAGGCCCGTTCGAATTCGATGCCGATCCCGAAAGCGAGGATGTCGGGGACGGCCTTCTAACGGATTTGCTCGTAATCGGGAAGAAGGTGGACACCGACGACCTGATGATGGGCGAAGATGAAGACCTGGACTTTGACGAAGGTGACCAGGAGGGTCTTTCTCTCTCGGTCATCTGCCTCTTGTCCACCACCGGCCAGGTCCGCGTATACTTGGACCTGGAAGGCGTCGAAGCACAATGGTTGCCCCCGCGAAACAAATCCAAGCTTGGGCGCCTCTTGTCCGCTGCCGACCCACCTTCACTATTGACGTTCCAATGCATCGACACCATGGCTACAACAGAAATGAACGACGACGCTTGGCCAACATTCTCATCAGATGTCATGTCACGCTACTCGCTTTTTGTCACTTCGCACGCCGGCGTCACGTTCCTCTCTCTTTCTCCCTGGGTCTTCCGCCTCGAGGGTGAGCTCTCAGGCGAATCGGAGGCGGGCTCTGACTTCCGTCTCGGCCTCCTTGTCAATGGGCAAAACTCTATTCGCGAAAGACTCTACAACCAATCTTCGAGCGATGTCAACGTGCCGCTCGCCGCATGCGCCGCCATCCGCGATCCGGATTTGGGATACTTCCTTCTTTCGGCCACTCCGTACGAGCCGATTGCCTTAACTTTCGAGACACCCGAGGACGACTTTTCACCCGTCCGCCACGAAACGCCCTACGAAGAGAAACCTACGACGATGGAACCGTTGGACTTTTATGAGCCTCGCCCAGCTTTCCAGCCGTCGCATGCATTCGAGCAGCAATCCGACCTTCCCGAGCTAATTAACAGACTCCGCAGCTCGCGCCACAAGACCATTCTGAACCAGGAGATCAGACTGTCTCCGGTGACGCTGCAGATCCTTACTGACGCCCATCGCGTTCTCGGCGAGGATACCTACCGACTCGGCACAGCCGTGGCTGAGATTTTCCGCCGCTGCGCGACTCTTCAAGATGAGCTCAGGGATCAAATAAAGAAGGCAAACGAGGTCAAGGAGAAGATTGACAAGATTGCGGGCAACGACAAGGCCGGAGACGGTGAAAGTGATGAGGTCCGATTCGAAAGACGTATCGCCGAGGCACAAGATCGGCAAAAACGACTCAACGAGAGACTAGAAGGCGTCCGCAAGTATGTGGGCAAGGCGGCAACAAGAGAGCTCAGTGCCAAGGAGAAGGCATTCGTGGCAGAAGTCAAAAACATGGAGGCCAGCGTTCTAGGATCATCCTCGGACGACAGCCCGGCAGTGAAGCAGCAGAAGCAACTGAGGAAACGTGTGGAGGACGTGCAACGACTCAAGGACGAGTTGGTGGCAGAGGTGGAACGGATACAGAAGCAGAGTGAGGACGGAAATGGTGGGAAGGAATCATCATCTTCGGTATCGGAGCTCAAGATCCCGACGGAGATCCGCAAGGCCAAGCTGCAGCAAGTCATGTCTCTCCTCTCACGAGAGACGGCTCTGGTCGAGGCTGTAACATCGCGCCTGGAGCGTCTCCAGACGCAGTAAGATGGAGTTGCGGTAGACAGGGTGGGATGACAGGATACCAGGCGGCATTTACTTCAAGCCTCATCTCGGCTGATGCCCAAGAGCGATACAAGGGCTATCATTCATCACACTGGCTATTGAACCTTGGGAATGCAATAGATACATGTTGGCGAATGTCGGATGCGCCAATCGGTTCGATGGCAAGCGCAGGGCGTAAGGCGACACGAGAACAATGGAGGACCACGGACATATGTTTCGAGAATTGGGAACGCACAACCGTAGCATGATTTGAGGTTAGATCAAAGAGACGGAACTATCTGACTCGGGCAAAGATTGTCTTCAGGCCGCCTAGTACCCGTTTACGATATCTTGGTGCTGCTAGTAGGCAAGGAAGATGCCGGTTTCGGGGCGTTATCACATAGCCTTGAAATGGGGTGTCGTCAAACCAAGAAGGAAGATGTTGGTATTATCTCGAATTGAGGTGACTTTTCTTACTCAGTACCGATCCTTGTGGGTCTCGAACTGTCGTCCAATCACACGTGATCGCCACTCTACAGCCTCACTTATACCATGTTCATCGAACCTCTCACCTATCAGATACTAAGGATCGTTCCATCTGCATTATTTTGTGCCCAGCCCGTATCACGAGGGCTGGGTGCCCGACCATCTTGTCTTGTGTAAGCCAAATCCGCTGACAGAACAGGATAACTCAAGGTACCCTATCCAGGATTTCGGGACAGCGTCTCAGAGCATCGAGAAGGTAGGTCACGAAGCTACGACCTCTCAACCCGTCGGGTGCGTGGACATTCGGATATCAAGGCTCTCTGTAGTACCCGACGACGGTCGAGCCTGCCTTCCGTCTCATCTGCCCTCGTGGCTCTAGGGCGAAGCTTGCATGCAGCAGCGAGTGTCACCTTCAGGCTTCGCCCGGAAGGAAAACAGGACAAGGTTACGGTTGCTTTTCCCACGTTCCCCTTTCCGCTTCGCACGCAGCATGTCTACTTACCCTTTGTGAGATCGTGCTTCTCTAGTGCCTGGTCACCCCTGCCAAACACTGCCCGCCAGCAAGAACTATGGATTCTCGCAAGGTCCAATGGTTCGCTGCATGGGCTGTGATGGGGCGCACATTTGACAAGGGCATTCCTCGCACGTCCACTCCAGCAACTCCCCAACTTCAGACGAGGCCGAAAGACAATAGGCGAAAGGTCTGACATTGTCCTGGGGTTGCCATTCGGACGTCTACACACACGTACGAGCGAAGATTCGCAAAGCCCAACCTTCCTTTCTTGTTTCGTTTCTTTCCCCCCAGAGCTCCGTGCGATCGTCGTCGTGGGGTTGCGAGCTCACGGTTGCTTGACTCCCAACGCTCGCTCGCAGAGTCGCAGCACAGCAAAATCCGAGCACCAGCCATATTGTCTCAGATTGATCTTGACCCGCGTTCTAGAGAAGATCCTCTCCGCCTAGGGGACATGCCAATCATACGGCAGTCCTGCGCAACGGCCCAACGATGACGACTGGCAGGCATGAAGCAGTACCCGGCAACAGAGCCTAGGGCGGGCGTGTGTATGAGAGAGACTACGCCAGGACAGCGGGCTTCTCCGTTGTCGATGCGTGGTTGAGTGCAACACCAGAGCAACGACAAGAAGCTCGCGAGTCGGGCCACGATCGAGAGTTGTGCGTATTCGGGTTTTGAAGCTTGTGCTAGAGAAAGACAGGGAGGTACGAGACACTGGACTGTTGCGTGGAATTCGACGGCTTCTTCACCGGTCTCTTGCACTACTCGTGCCAGCGAAACACACTGCTAGGCCAACCCGACCAGCTGGTTCCTATATATACTATTTCAGGGCCGCCGAAGGAAGGTCGTCTGGCCAGCCACGATGTCCTTCGTCATCGTGGTCCTTGCAGAACAGGAGGAATGCGGTGAGCCGCATCTCTGTCAGAAGTGGACGGGTTGAGGACAAAAGTGCAAGACCTCACCTGGCATCTACGATAGGGTCAGCCACACCAGTTGACTGGCCACCCTCCCGTATGCAGGGCGGCCCAGAGAAGTACACGGTATGTACGAGCAAGACGTGGGCCCGTAATTGGTAAGTTCCGTCTCGAAAGCATGGCATATAGCGAATTTGGCCTCCGAGTGGTGGTCTCAAAAGTGTCGGGCACGAGTGAAGCCTTTTTTTTCTTTTCTTTCCATGCTTCAAACCCTTCTCCTTCCAGTGGGTACCACAGCCCGAACGAATATTATACCAGCACATTGCTTTTTCCGTTGGACTACTACGTACATCCTCTCCATTTCCGGTAACCGCATGTTCCCTGTTGGCAGGCATATACACACACTCGCATGAGCCGAAGATCAGATTGCACATCGCTCATAGACATTGGGATGCACAGCAGCTGAAGCTCCCTGCCTCCGTCGCTCGGTCTTGAATGTACATGCTTCTCTCATTCCTTGCTTCTCGAGCTGCTCGGTATATCTGAGATCCATAGAGACTTTCAACTCGTGCCATGTCAAGACCACTGTCATTTCGCCTCACTTTCCCCTTTCTGTCAGACGTGCCGTCCCTGAGTGTACCTCGTGGGATACAACCGCCCAAGTACCTCAACGGTATGCCCGAAATGCGCCATCTCAGGCTGCAGGGTCCTCCTGCATGCCACAAATTTGAGTTGCTCATGGGATGATGACTTGGAGATGCAGCCGTAATGTATAAGAAGTGCCCTTGGCCTTTCATCCTCACCATCCTTCTTCACCAACCTTAATTCTCAAGCCTCTTCCCGCTTTTCTTTGCACATGCTCGTACTGCTCAACGATACAACCGAATCCACAACATTGCTAAAACGTCCTACGTCTACAACAATGGCCCCTAACCCGTTGTGCCTTGTATGGCGTGAGCAGATCATAGGTAATCATTTAGATATGCTCTCGTGATGGGTAGAACGCGTGAGAATTAACGCACCTCGCAGATAATCTTCGTCTGATATCAGGCCGTAGTGCTCTCATTGACGTTTACACGTCTCGCCAACCTAACAAATCGTACACTATCTACGCCGTAAAGGTCCACCGAGGCAAACGTCAAGAGATTCTCTCAGCAACGGGCCGCGATCTGGAAGATGCCTTCGAGAACCTCCACACCAAGTCCTCTCAGGAGGTGTATCAGTTCATCGAAGCCAATGGTTTCGCCTTCCCCCGAGGCGTAAGATCTGAGGACTCTGAAAGCTCTGGGAGTGAAGCCTCAACGATGGACGCCTCCGATGTGCTCTCTCTGTCTGCCGGCTCTGACAGCGACAACGACGACATCATGTCCAGGAGGGGTAAGAAGACAAAGTCCTCCCACCGCAAGAGCAAGCGCAAATCCCGCCAGCACTCCAAGAATGACTCTTCTTCCTCTGAAGAAGAGATCGACTCAGAACCAGAACAAACCACGCGTACGCGCCGCCCGGCCCCTGGGCAGCGACCATCGTACATCCCCGCGCCCCCCATGGCCGCGATATCGCAACCTCCCCCTCCACCTCCTGGCTGGACAGGCCACCGGGCACGCATCTTCCCCCGCGTGCCAGACGGCGTACCACCGCCGCCCCCACGAGGGAGCTTTCCCCCGGGCATGCGACTCCCATCACCACCTCGTGGTATGGCCCCCGCGCCCGTGACCACCGCCGTGGTCCCGGCCATCCCTACCGCGCCCTCGAAGCCCGTTCGCCTCATCATCAACTGGAGGGGCCACGGCGAGAAGAAGATTGTCGAGAACTGCCAGCCGAGTCATCGGGCCCTGCAGAGGACAGCGCTTGCCCACGTGCGCTCTCAGTGGCAGACATTTGACAACGTGCTCGCCCAGGAGATGACGCCGGGCAGGCTCTGGGGACTGGGTGCCAAGGTTCGCAAGGTGGCGCTCGGCAAGGACATGTACTCCATCTCGGCGGCCGGCGGAGACGACTTGGGTATGTACTTCAGGGCCGAAGATATCCCTATGTTTGAGGTCGAGGTCGATCACGATGGGAGCATCATGCCGCCTCCCCCGCCCCCTCAGCATCACCACGGTCAGCGATGAGATATCAAAGGATCGGTCTCGACTTCGGTGTGATATGGAGGAATCTCTGCATTAATCTTTTGAATTGGACTCGGATTGGTTGCGAGGCGTGGTGTTCCATGTAAGCATACATGCGTTTATCCCGAACAGGCTTCGATTTCGGTCACCACATTTGCATGGGGTCTGTGGGTCGTGAAATTGCAGTTCGAATTTTGGTTCCAGGCTAGAAAGCAGGCTCGCTGGGAGGATTTTGTCTTCCCTCGTTTATTTTCCAGCTTGCATTTGATTCATTTACTTTTTGGACAGAATTTTTAGGTCTATGTGGTGCATTGTGTCCTGGGAGTGGAAGCAAAGTCACTCATAGGGTTTGTGCTGTTGTGGTGTTACCCAAGTCTGGTATCAAAAGCGCAAATTCTCCATTATAACCAGCGTCCCCTCCCGTCCTGTAATCCGCGGTCTCTGTAGTTGATCTCAGTAAAATGTACCATAACGTTGATAAAATGGTAATATGATGCTCAGAGCGAGGCATTTACTCACATATTTTCCATTCTCACCTTTACCTACGATATTGAGCCCGCACGCCACAATCGTCGTCAGGGGTTTGTGGAATATTTCTCATCACGCTATCTAAGCCGGCATCAAATGGTGTATGCGAAGCTACGCGGGGGTCCGGAGCCCCCAGCCGGGATCCCAAAGCAGGGAGGGAGGACACTTCGGAAGGGTTAGGTTGCTGTGTTGCGACCCGGGACTTGTAAAGGGGGTGGGGGCGAGGGATGCACCGTCAGCCTCACGGGGCAAGGGGGTGGGTGATGGGTGGTGGTGACCCCACGCGGCTGGGCGGCAGACGCCTTGCGAATGCAGGGTGACAGCGACAGCCATTTGTGAAGGCCAGCTTTCGATAGGTAGTTCCGGGATTCGGGGTGAATATGAGGAGGTTTTCGGGTTTTCATTTCATTTATTTTTGCGGTACGGAGACCGTGTGATTGATATGATTGGGTCGGTGTTGGGTTTTGCCAAGGGCTCATTGGTGATGTTGGTCGAGGTGCTTCCTCTTCGGTGAGATCTCCTTTGAGGCGAGATGGCTGGGTTGGTGTAGGAAGAGTATGAGGATGAGGGTTCGGTGTGATTGTGTGATGAGACGCAGAAGTTTTCCCGAGGACATGGTATGGGTCGACGAATGTTTACTTTTCTTGTTTGTGCTAACCAAACCAGAGGTTCTCGCAAGATGTCTCTAGGATACGTTCACGAAATATGACGATCAGTATCGACCCAGAACAAGCGGTCTACCACAGCCTTAACTTGTGATAGGCTTCATGAGTTCCCCCAAGGCTGCTGGAAAAGCTTGCCAGGCGTCTCTGCAGATCTGAGAGGCTGTCGTCGTTGATGAGATTCTCTCGGTGCAGGCGGCTTGCGAATGTGGCCCAGAGTACGACCCGTTGGACTTAAGTGCGATCTCGTGGATGAGAGATGTTGAAGAAATGGAACCGACTTTTTGAAAAGAATCCTCTATCTAGAATACTCCTCGAGACGGCATAGCGTGTAGTCACTAACGTCGCTGCGAATAAGCTCAGACATAGACTGCTTTGAGTCCGGCTTGTTCCTGAGAGCGTCCCCAACGACGCTTCACGGCCTGATAAAGACGCGTTCCTGAATGAGGGAGCTTTTAGATAGTTCCTTGAGCGTTTTCACAAACATCAAGGCGTATGCCTTCGACTTCATCCAAACCATTGATGCAGAAAGTGACCCTACACGATAGCTTGACGATACGGATCCCCCAAGGAGTCTGAGCAAGATCTCCAATACAGATTGCATACATCTGAGTCCAGTTTGTGACGGACTAAACTCCCGAGTCGGTTCAATGGGTCTTGGTGTCAGGTCCTATGGCAAACCCGTCTGGCTAGGTATCCACGGAGCGCTACCAAGCTCCACAAGCAGGACAGGTCGATAACCCCCACCTCATTGACTTCGGATGATGGACTTCACGGCCATCTCTAAGTTTTGCATGAACAGCCAAGCAACTTGATCCTTTCTCTGGGTTGTTCGGAAAGGCCACCACTAGCAGCTATTGACGGCAGTCATAGGTGCCTCCTTACCCCTGACGATTTGCCTATTGGAGACCTTTGATCGCTGAACCAACGCGCACCAGTGGAACGGACTGCTGCGAGTGAGGCCAACCTCTGGCGGTTCCATGAAAGAGCTCCCTGTGAACAGGCTCCTCAGCTCTTGAGAGTGAGGAAAACAGTGAAAGTATTCGAAATTTGAACAGAAGTATCGCCTTTCAGCATGCTGCTACACGTGACGGTGCTTGCCGAGAGTGGTGAATATCAGCTTAGGTACCTGTGATTCTTCAAACGTTGTTCGTAAATTTGGCAGGGGTGTCACTGAGGAGTCGTAATTACACACGTCCTTCAGCAAAGACGGCTACTGGTTCATGACAACAGGATCCTTCGATGCGAAGGAGATTTGTACCGTCTTGTGCGTACTTACCGCCACCCGGTAGAAGCTTTTGCTTCGCATTCATGATGTCGACTGAGAGGCCAAGCCTACTAAATGAGGTCTGGAGAATTTCGTTTATATAGATGCCATGGAAAAGTTGTCTATCGAGTGAAGTACTGCTACTCACAGCAGCAACAGCAACGGCGATAATAGCAATATCAACTATTATTCCAGAATTTCCAAGCCACTACGTCTAAAATTTACTTAGTCCGTCACTCCTTTGCCAAGATGTCTGACGATAAGGACCCCAGAGCAACGTCGCCAACTGTTGTATACACCGATCACAGGAGGTTCTGCAACCATTTACTCTTACAGTGAGACTGAAGAGAGAGAGAAGGGAGAAAAACTCACCATTCGCGTCTCTGAACATATTTCTTCGACTACGGAGCCCGTTCTCAAGTTAGGTTTTCTCCAGAAACTCGAAAGAAAAGTCTGCTACCTCAAGCCGCATCCGGCAGGCGATGTTGGCAAAACTTGGACACGAAGTAAGCTCCAAGGCGAGTATGAACCCCTCAATGAACCGAAGTCGAATCTAGAGGTCTTATTTCGCGAAGATAACGGTAGGAATCAAACTGGCCTGTACTTTTGGACCGACGAGGAAACCGATTATCGAATGGATTTTAAGTTTGTCTATCACATTCGAAATTAGCACGAGCACTTCACGGTAGTCTTTAGACATGGTCTTTAGTTTCTCTCGAATCCATATACGCAACAGCCAAACCTGACCGAGGTGGCTAGAACACTGCCGCGGGGGACTACAGCTCGTTGAGGCTCACTGTTCCTGAAGAGATGACTCGGAACCTTAGGTATCTTCAATATAGTTAGTCTCTTAATATATAACTCTGTATGTAATAAACTACCTTATAGACCGGAGAAACATATAGCACATACGTATCCACGAGCACGCGATGACTCGTGTGGATGGTGATGTGCCTATACTTCCCTGGATGACTATGTTTGACGAGTGTTGAGTTGCCTTGCCCGATCGATATAGTTATATAAGCAATATGATATTGTGACCTACTGTCTCACGTAACGCAACTATGTCTTCTCATTTGGGAGACAAGCTCGAAGTCAAGCAGCAACAGCACAATGCTTAGGGCCCCCAAAGTAAACCACCATGACACGTCTTGCATAATGCTCACGCTGAACACGAAATAATCTTTAACTTTGTCCGGCATAACCCCCATCTACTATTAATAATATCTAGACGAGTCCTGTTCGTTGTGATAAATTCTATTCCCCCCCCCCCAAAACACGAATAACAGGCTCGGCAGCCTACACAAAGACCGCGCTCCTCTATTAAACGTTCAGTGCCAATTAACAATTGACTCGTAGTAGTAGAAGACGTAGGGTGTTCACGCGGTCAACATCAACATGATTCTAGGGCAACCCAGATCTCACAAGTAACTGCCACTTACAGTCATTTAGGGAAAGTATCTGGCGATAACGTGGATGGTTCTCGGGGGTGTTTCCTTGCTCCTAACGATTCCATTTCTTGACTTTGTTTTGCTCAACGTACTTGTATCGGTAGGATGCTGCAAGGAGGGCAAAATTCTGGTATTTCCATGAGGAATTTCTCGCAAACAGGCTCTTTAGCTCTTGAATTATGGGGGAAATAGTAAAGGTTGTTCAAACTTTTGAACAGAAGTGTCATTGCTTTGGTAGATGCCTCAACAGACGATCCCTGACTAGGTACCTACCTTCGGGTAAACAGATAAAGCTCGCATACTGCCCACGCCGCATCTTGATGTTTGCTTCTTGATGTTTGCTTCTTGAACATCATCGTTGACTGCCATTCTGCGCTTGATATAATCTCTTGGACACAAGTGAACACCCTCGTCAGTTGGCAAAGGCGCTGCCGTCCCGCAATCATGGAATCCTTTCACTGCAAGGTGGTCGCCGCCTCCCTGGGGCTTACCGCCCAGAGCAAACAACCATTCTTCAATTTCTGATGTTCCCTGTTGTTTGGCACCAACAAGAACAAGTTCATTAAGTATGGCGGATTTTATTGATATAAATGCCATGGGAATCCTGCATATTCAGCAGTCCCTACCACTTCCCTCCCAAAGATCACAAAACAACTTTTTCCTATCGCATCCGAGCTTCAACTTCTCCAATCGACATCTAATATCTTCTCACTTCGCTTCGCCTTCGTCAAAATGCCGGATGCCACAAGACTGCCGAATCAACAATCTCTCATGGAATACATCGGGAAGTATGGATCAGAGGAGTCCCCGTCAGGCAGAGTCAAAATCAAGCCAATCAAAGATGCTCCAAACATGCTCCTTATGGAATACATGATGTATGAAGGGACATATAAATACACCGCTCTCGTTTACGACTTCTGGGGCTGGTGCTACCGAGGTCAATTCATAGGCTTCGGTGAGAACGCTCAAGGCACTACTGATTTTCAGAGGGACGGTGGTTATCGAATTCAATTCTTTACTTTAGGCAATGATCCTTATGAAGAGGAGGAAAAAATCACAAAAGCTATCCGATTCTATTACGAACCTACACCAGGATTATTCAAACCGGCAAGTTTGAATTATAGCGGGCCATTGGACGAGGACGATTACTAGGTGCCAGCCACTTCTGTTTCGGAAGATTACAGCTGGCTTCTTCAGGCTTGATAGCTGCCTCTTTTCCACTACGCTGAAAGGACACTTCGGGGTACCAAACAGTCTCAATATTGTTAGCTCTCATAAGGGTACTCTGGTTTTTCGGACGGTTCCAATAGTTTTAGTAACTCTCTCAAATTTCCATCTTCTTTTAACAAATTGCTTGAGACACGCATCACACGCCTTTATTGGCTGAGACACTCTAAATCGTTGCAATATTACCGCCAAGCTGAACCGCCAAACCTTCGTGACGCGTCCGTACACCTATACGTAGCGCCTGCCTATCCCATTTGCGTTATTGTCTGCTTTGTAATGCCAAACCTCACCTTCCCGCTGGATATCATCAGACATTGAACCCTGTCCCGCCCCCTCCCCCCCCCCCTTTGACCAAGGACAACCTCAAGAAATCAAAATCAAACCCTACATTTTCGGTATCGTACCCGTCCATTCCTTGAGCCCGAGCCAAGCCTCCCTCCCACCTCCAGTGAATCCTATCCGGTAGTTCCATTCCCGTTCCCTCCCGTCGCTGCTGCCGTTGACACCTCTCCATCCCCAGTCCACGTCAAATCATCCAGATTCGCCAGCACAGTCCACGGGTCAATCCCCATCCCCGGCGGAATCGAGTCAAAGTTCATATTCATAAACGAAATTGGATCCGTGCTCGGGGCATACTGTAACCCCCTCGAATCCCACGTTGTCGTTGACGTTGACGTCGAAGAGGACCCCGCAGCGCCGCCGCCCAGCATCGCGTTCTGGATGCTCGTAATATCGATTATCTCGTTGACCTTGCCGCCACCGTTTCCACCGTTACTCTGCGTGGTGCTCCCATCGCCTGGCGAAGAGGTGCTGCCGTTCCCGAGCCCGGGCGGTGTATTGTTACTGCTGCTCCCGCCCGTCGACTGCGACGGCGTGCTGTTATTAAACACTGACGTCGGCGACGGTTGTCTTGTCACGGGGCTCCGGTGCGGGAGGTTGATTCGCGAAGTGGCTGCTGCTGACGATGCTGCTGGCCCAACCATGCCACTACCTCGCAGGAGCCCCGATCCGAACCCGCCCACGCTGTCGATACCAGTTGCCACCGGCACCGGCTGGTACGCAAAGGGGCCGGCTTGCGCCGCCATGTTCGGTACATCCGGGTTCGTTGTTGACGTCGTCGCCTCCGACGTCCGCTTCCGTTTATTCGGCCCCATGTCCCGCATATCCATAGACGCCGATGACGACGGCGGTCCCATCCCAATAGCCTGGCCAAATTTCCCGAGTACCGGCCCGAGCATCGGGTTGGTCCCGCCCATGGAGATGGGGGTATTGCAGCCGCCGTCGTCCGACATCTTGATCGGGTAGTGCTCGTAGGCGGTACCCTTGGGATTACCGAGCGGCAGCCTGCCGGGCAAGGGCGGCTGGATTTCGGTGTGCTTCGAGATGGACGTTCGCGCGAGCAGTGGGATGTTGGACGACGTCCAGCCAAAAAGGTTTTTGTAGTTTGCCAGGTTGGGCAGGTCGATGACGCCCGACAGGCCGTTGCGCTCGATATCCATAAAGATCTGCTGGAGAAAGGCCTGCGTAATGATGTGCCGCCTCCCAATCGCCTCCATGGCGTTGATGATGAATTTCAGGTTCTGCAGGTCCGCCGTCGAGAAGCCGGTGTCCAAGTTGCATTTTGCCGTGTAGACATACACTGACGCCGCCGAGTAGAGCGATAAGGCGACCATAGGACTTTTCTGTAGCGAATGAGCGTTTGCGAAGCCGGGTTCGAGGCGGACGTGGCTTTCACTTACATAGCCAGAGTTCATGTGGCTCGTCAACTTGATGATGTTCACCACCTCCTCCGCCGCCGTCCGCAGCCGCAGCTCCGAGGCGGCCTTGAGCTGTTCGGGGAGCTTGTTCCGCTCGATCCTGTCAATCGCGGCGTGGTGGAGGCAGATGACCGAGGCATGGAGGTTGAGGTTCGTGTGAACGGACGTAGGGTCGCGCATGCTCTGCGGTAGACGGAAGCGCTCCGGCAAGAACATGAAGGCGCTCGAGAGCATGTTGTCAATGTCTCTGTGCCGCTTCCAGAACTCGCCGTACTCAACGTCCGCGGGCCTGTCGTTGGGCCGCTCCCAGTGGACGTGTTTCAGGAGCATATTGAAGATGTAGCACATGATGACGGCGCCCGCAAAGGTCGAGTACGACGCCCCTTGGAAGGCTTCTGGCAAGGTTGACGTTTTTTCTTCGCGAGCCGAGTTGAAGGCCTCTTCGGATGAAGGGAGATGTGTCGTGATCTGTCTTATGTCAGTAACCCAAAAAAAAAAAAAGAACAATAAGGGTCAGGCATGCAAGGATTCATACTTCGTTAGGATCAATGAGAGTAGGCCAACCAGTCGCAATACTCGCGTGGCAGTCGATGCAATACGCGCCCCAGAACGCCCTCCTCCGCTCCTCAAGGTCAACCCACGACGTGGGCGGCGCAAGCGTCGGCGCCATCTCCTGCCCATCGCCGTCGATGCGGTGAAGACCCATCATCTCCACGAGTCGTACGCACTTTGCCGAGCTCATGGCCGCTCTCGTGAAGAAAAGAGACCTCGCTTCGTCCGTCGCGATAAGAGCCCACGCTTGCGCGTGTTGTATGGTGAGGAAGTGCTCGCCGAACCCCTACGTAGTAGTGTGAGCGTCAGCGAGTCCTTTCTAGAGCAGCAGGTGTGCTGTGAGAGAGAAAGAGAGAGAGAGAGAGAGCGAGAGAGAACTCACCTTCATCTCATCCGCATCTGCGTATTGTCGAGCCCGTTTATAGAAGATGTCGTGGTACTGGCTATACTTCTCATGCCCGTTAGAGGCCATGGACCAAACCGCATACTGCAGACACATGGGTGGGCGTTTATGAGGCGCCGAGTAGAAGGCCTGGAGATATCGACCGGGGTGGATGATTGGGATGAAATGCTGCTGCCTCTCAAAGAAGCTTTTGTTCCTGCTCTCCAAGTCAGATGGGGGCTATCGCGAAAACAGAGGAGTGAGAGAGCGCCAGATGCGCAACATACAGCTCCTCTATCATCTCAAAAGGGGGTAAAGCCTCTGAGAGCCCTAGTCCCATGAGTTCCCCCGAGGCGTCGGCGAAGCTGGGTGCTCCAGGTTGTGAGGGCGGGACCGTCTTGTTCATATTCGGCCCCGTGTGGAAGCCCGAGGTTCCGTCGTCAAATGTACCGTTTTGCATAGCCATGATGGTCTCAATGTCAACATGGAAGTCGTCCATGCCAATATTGATCCGGCTATCCAGATCACCCTCAGAGGGCAGCGCCCCATTCCCCTTGCCGGCAGCTTCTTTGAGAAGATCTTCCACTTGCGCTGTGTCTTGGTTAGTGAGAAGTCTTTTTGGCGGGAGTACATGAGAACGCATTACCTAGCCTCTCCTCGAGCTCCTTCACATTCTTCCGCTTGAAGGCTGGCTTCCTTCTCGATTCCGGATACACGCATTCTCCCTTCACTTTCAAGCATCGGCTACATGCCGGCTTCACTCTATCACACTTAAGCTTTCGGGACCGGCAAGTCACGCACGCCAACGGCTCCGAGGCGTTGGCGGCGGAGCCCGGGAGATCCGCTTGCACGCCGTCGTCGGTATCCATGATGAGCCGCAAAAATTTGCTTCCGAGACCTCGACAAGGAGGGGGGCAACGGGAGGTAAGAAGAGTGCCGGAAGTGGGCCTTCCGCGGCCGGGGCCAAGACTCAAGGCAAACTCGGAGGAGACGGGAGAGTCGGACTCGGAGGTGCCTGCAGCGTGACGCAAGAGACAACGGGTACGTAATGCGGGCTTTGAACGAGCACTATTGCGGCAAAAAAGGCCAAAGAGTTACTGACAGTTTCTCCGTGGCCCTTTGCTGCACTATTAGGAGCAGGTCTTCACCAGGCAGATACGCGCTCGAGTGCGTGTCGGCCCCAGTTGTTTGCTTAGTCGGACAGTTTTTGCACCGATGTCCGATGTCCGAGATGGACCTAGTGCCTCAGTCTAATTGGCTCTGAGACTTTCTATGACGAGCCGTACATGATGACTCATCAGGCTGGCCAAGAATTGAGGAATCGACATCCTTTACTGCTCAAAGCTATCAACGGTCAACTGTGTCCGCTTCTCTCCACGTGAGCTGCAAATCATGTACGCCAAGCCTGTTAAACGGCGCAGAATGGATCCTAACGTTGAGATCTTCGGAGCCGTCGCCGGATAATGTCCGGAAATTTCCCGTTCTTCAGCCGATAATTTGTGGTTCTCCGCAAACTCCACGTCCTGCTGGATTGGCCGACACTCGGCGACCTCTTTCCGGTGATCTCATCCCACCCGGCTCCGGCTCGGCCGAGCCATCCGCTTATTCGCTGCCAAGCGGCGCAGCTTAGTGCTCTTGGCCCGGTGATCTTCGCCAGGAACACTGAGCCAACCGCGGCACCGTGGGTCCACGGACAGCTCGGAGGGTGTTCAATGATCGGCGGAGGCTCATCGCCGCCTCCCCTGGATGATCTGGAGCCATCACGAAAGGCCGAAGTTAATGGCGAGCCGATAGCCAAGCTTGTCAGTGTCCCCAGAGCTAAGGTATCAGGTGAAAGCAGCCGACGAAGAAACATCTACATTCTCGTTGATGACGAGTTTTTGAGTTTGCATCGTCAAAAGGCTAAAATTCTCCGTGGCGCTCCAGGAACCAGTACCCAATGGACTGGACAGAGTTGCTGCACTCTCGGCCCTGGGTCGAGGTGTTCACCGACTGCCATCCCAATTGTGCAGTCATAACATTCGGCCTGAGGGCGAATACAGTACGTGATTACCAGTCTCTCGCGGTCAGACGGACTGTTCTCGCCTTGGTGGGACGATCACGAGCGATCACACCTGCTCTCATTCGTCACGGTTGGCGGTCTGAAACTTTGTTCCTCGAAGGATCATGGGAGATCCGGCGATATCATCGGTGAAGCGTGTCGAGGAACGGCAGCCACTGACGATGGCGCCCGCCAGAAGTAAAGTGATGGCCAGACCTTCCACTACGCCTCGTACGGCATTCTCCTCGTAGTCGCGAGGGTGATTTGCAACAGAGTCAGGAAATTACCAGTCGAAACCGCGCCGAGAGAATTGCCACTAGTCTCATATTCCTGCCGAACTAAAACACGGGCGAGCGTGGAGGATTGACGCGCGCCGAACGCCACGGCCCACTATTCTCCCAAGCTTCCAACACTGTCCCTCGGTTGAGTATGACACCGGAGGTAGTACGATTGAATGAACTTGAGAGGCCGAATATGCGAGCGAGACATCCTACCCTTTGACAGCTGCACACGGTATCCCGGCCTAGCGCCTCATGGCAGAAGGCATCGTTAGACGTGACCCCAGGCCTGATGATCGTCGTGGTCTGGATGTCAACATAACGCCGGGTGAGAAATTGACACACGACGGCGTTTGGAGGTAGCGATTGAACGAACGCGGCCAAGAGGTTTTGAGATTGGCTATGAACTGCCAAGGATGTCTCTTACGCAGATAGCGCTTGCCCGCCACCACTTGCTGAGTTGGATGCTTGACTAACTCCCTGCGGAGCCGAAGCGGCCATAGATCGCGAGTCCTTCGGAATGTGTTTTGTGTGGAACTAAGAGGATCGCTCAAGTGGCTTCTCGGGAGGCCACTTTAGGAATACTCGGGCGAGTGACTTGATGGGAGATGAAGCCAACTAAGATTGACAAGCCCAACGGACCCGGGGATTTCGGTGTTTGGCGCTGGATTTAGGCTGATCAGGATCGACGGCGGCCCAGGCTTCATGATCTTCCCGCCGCGTGGTCAGCAGACAAGCCGTGATCTTAGTGATTCTCGAAGATTGGCGACATGGATTTGGAAAGTTTGCGATGCCCTGTTATCAGGGCTGTGCGTAGGGAAATCTAGCCACCGAAAGCTCAGTATGAGGATTGCCATGATGGTGGAATGAAAGGGGCTGGAGTGGCCTCTGTTAGGTGGTTTCACCAAAAATATGCTGTTTGGCTTGCTGGCAATGAGTGGTGCCCTTCAGACTTGTCATCTGAGCGCCCTCGTGTTCTGCGCATCCTTCAAATCGGAGGAATCTCCCAACCAGTAAGAGTCGAGGAACCAAACGCAGCCGACAAGGGAACAGACAGGCAACGGGGATCGTCGGCCGTTGCGATTCAGGGCAGCCTTCGTAGAAACACTAACTTTGAGGATGAGAGACGAGCCGGCGTGGGTTAGACTGGGGAAGCATGACCGCCCGGTGCGTTGCTAGTTGGGTGGAACCAAGCGGCTGACGGGTGTGAATCGGGATAGACGTCAGAGCAAACTATGTTTTGAAGAGGGGGGCAGGGACAACTCACAACTCCTAGAGTCAGTTACGCTCCTTGGCTTCGACAGGCCTGGCCATGCTAGACTGGCTCTCTCAGCCCGCGGGGCACACTGATCTTGAGGAGGCAAAGTGTGATAAGCGATGGGGGGCACACAAGCAGCAACGAGGTGTTGGAGACTTGAAGTGAGTGCCCCAGGCTGCGTGATGTTGGGAAGAGGTCGCTCTAGGCTTACGCCTCGAGTCAAGGTCCGAGTGTGACTCCATTATCATGACAAAACATAATGCTGGTGGGGATGGTTTGGCGAGGCTCTAGTGCCGAATTATGCAGCGAGAAGTCTCCAAAGGCGTCCGCGGGACAATGTAGGTAGTGTATTGGCAAGCTGGCAGATGGGGCGTCCAATGTCTGACTGGCACCTCACGTCAGGTCGCATTGCCCTACGTTGGCGGCAGCCGCAGCCCCAGATCCGTACATACCTTGGGTCGCCATGCGTGGCATGCGTGGATTGAGGCAGGAAACACTCGTTCTGAGGCCCTCTGTGATCCAGTGACGAGTTGGCTCTGTGAGAGCAGGTGCACGGCGCCACGTATGTATGTACCAAGTCTCCTAGAATCTGGATCATGACGCAGCAAGCAAGGAGCAGCGTCCAGCATGTACCTGGAGAAGGAGGAAGAGGAGAATAGCCTGCTCACGTACCCGCACTTGCACATACTACATAGTATGCAGAAGTATTTATGTGGGATACCTGATTGCTACTTGCAGAGATTTTCCTTGCTTTACTTGGCTCCTTGAGTAACTAGAGTAGGTAAGTATCTCTGGACGGACCATTGGGGCATAGTCCGAGGAAGCACGGATGTCGTCGGGATGGCGGAATATGAACGAGGACGATGCTTGAACTGTTGGTGGAATTTCAGTCTCCCACGACCAGGTATACACAGTAGGTTTTGCGTAGTACTGTATGTACGGGGTAGTATACGACATTGTGTCCATCCTCTGCTACGGCAGGTAAACCTTGAATCGTAAAAGCCTTGTCAAGGACTCAATTGGAGAGTAGCAGGAATGAAATCTCTTGGAACATGGGTCGGAATATCCGCAGTCCAGAAGTTGGTGGCATTCAGGCTCGATTGAACCAGGGCCAATCCAGGGCGGCTGCAAGATGGCGACCGGGGCCGGCGATCATTCGCTGCGGATGATAGGCGGAAATCGGGGCACCGGGATTATGGCAGCCAGAACCGGATCATTCCCCACATGGCCCCCGTCCCTTCCTTCCCCTACCCTTCCGCTTATAGCCCGGGCCTGGCAACCCTACAGTCAGTGCTACATCGCGGATAATGATCGCGATACGGCACTGTTGGCGATGGCGATTGAGCGTCGTAAATCACTCGAGGGGAATCAATGTACCAAGCCTTGCCACTACCATGAGAACCCCTTGCCTCAAGGACACCTACGATGGCTGAATCCCGGTACTTCCATTCCCAACGGTCGCGGTATCGCCATACTGCATTGGTTGGTCTGACAGAGACGGAGCTGGATCAGAGCTTAGGTTGTCCAGGGGGCTTACGCTATTTGAGAAAGGTACCTGCGAGACCCACCAGTGATGGCCCAGATTGGAAGTATCTTTCCGACAAGGCCTGGAAAGGAAGGAAGGAACATGAAGCTCAAGTGGGTCCCACGGGACTTCACCAACGTCAGGTGAAGAATGATACGTATCTTTGCTACAGCCTACTGGTCCGGACCGCGTGACCAGGGTATACCGTGCAGGTACGTAGCGCAGAGTACGTACCTCGGGCTTAGTGTAGAGTTGTGGGGCACAAGCCATCTTCAATCTCCAACAAGGACGTCAATCGTCCACTCACAATCTTGCATTACCGTCCATTCTTCATCACGCTTCCTACTCTGTCACGAAGTACCGTATTACAGACTGTGCGCTTCTTAGGAATCAACTTGTCACGGAAGAGAGAAGACAGATACTTCACACACATCACAGAGTTACATTCCCAACAGCCTCCTCCCCCGGCGAGTCATCGCTGGCATCCTCTCGTACCAGGCTTTTCCCAGCACGTCAAGGCACTTTTGGTCAATCATCGATGATGTGCGCGGCACCCACCCCTCGGCCCTCTCTCTGCCCGCTGCACGATGGCTCTGACAGGAGACACCTCGTTCCCGAACCGGCCCAGTACTTTGCTACGTTTCCGAAAACAAAGGGGGCCGAAGAAATTCAAATCATCAAGTGGCACCTGCTCAAGCCTCGAGGGACTCAGTACCCTGACACGTCTTGGTCTACGGATACCTACACAGGAGAAGCATTCCTGGAGAACCCCAGCAGAAGCATTCGAAACATGGGGGCGGCGACAGTGCTCGACTACATACATGTCGCTGCAGAACTTCTCAAAGCGCCAACACGGGCGCGGCTATCCGCTAAGCCCATCCCCAATAGGCAAACCGACTTCATGGAACACCTTGAATCCGTCAAAGGAACGCCCTGAGACAAAGACGCCCTCCTTCAGGCTTCTAGGTACCCTTTCCAGATGCGCCCCTTCGGCCTTGCCATGCGAGCCTGGCCGACCAACAGACAAGCCACAAACGCCAAAGAGCGAGCAGAGCACGAAACTAACGCTCCTGGCGCCACAGTCTATCGACCCTTGAATGCCCTCGAAACACTCCCGCCATCCGCACCTTGGACCCTCTCGAATGAGTCTCGATAGTTCCCGCCAATACCAAACAGCCACAGCCATTCGCCTTGACACGTATCGAACAATCCTGCACCAAGACGAGCATCGACTCCAAGTTCCATCTAATTATTGGCCTGCAAATTATACACTACGCCATGAAATTGCATGCTCACGACGCCCAGTCGCAAGCCCGATCTGCTATCCTGGAAACGGAATTGCTTTCGTCGACAAGCATCACGACATGGAATCCCCTACGCACACATGATACATCCGGCCGCTATGGCTTGTCTTCATCCCAATTCCTCGTCATCGCGCGAATCCCTGTGTTCGTTCTACGTATCTGTACGATACTGTGGTACCGTGGTCGTCGTTGTCCAATGTAGATCCGCTGATCTCCGAGGACCCGCTACAGATTGTAGACCCGCCCGCCATTTCTCCATCGCGCCAACGTCGTTTGAACCTCTCCTCACCATACTCCCCAGTCTACCGCGGCCATGCCCTCTTATGCCGCATCTCAAGTGGCGATACGGCATGTTACCATCCATCCAGGGCTTCTAAGTTCTCGCACATCTCCATAGGTATCACGCTTCGACTCCGCAGCGCAAGGTCGTTTTCGTCTAACGCCTCCCAGCTCCGCCAAAAAGTGCCGAGCAAACGAAAGAGTCACACACCCTTGGATGATGGATCTACGCCATCCCATCCCAATACCTATCTTTCTGCCTTCCTATTCTATGCTGCAGTGACAGGCCCTACGACACTAGCCATGCTGACATGGCACGCCCACTTTGGGCGCTTTCCCACCCTCACGTTCATTGACGGGGTGAGCTTGGCCTCGTTGCTGACATCCATGATAGTTTCCTGCCGCCTCAAGCTCTATTAACATTGTAACAAGCAACAGCCGCCGTACCAAAGGTGGAGTTTGACTCGCCAACCTTCCACCCCAAGTCTCATGTCCCGTGCCTGAGGGTGGGCAACTGACATCCCTTCTGAGCGCCGGCCGTTCTTGGCCCGGCTTGAAGCAACCGGACGTGCGAGCCCTGTTCCCTGTCGACGGCGGCCTTTCCTGGGTCTCGTCTTGTGTTGTGCTGCAGTCTACACGTTGTGAATCTGCACACCCTGCCCCCCTCTTTGTCCAGTGGCCGTTGCGACTGGCTGTCATCTCACACAAAGCTACGACGCTTGTGCATGGGACGCGAGGCCCAGTGACATCGCAACCACGACGAGTCTCGCTTCCCACTCTGGTTCGCCCTCATCCAACCTTTGGACACCTGCCGCACCTTGCATCGGGCCCAGTCACTTGTCAGGATTTTGCCGTAGCACACTGGCAGATGTTAATCTGACTTTCGGCATGCCTAACTCCCTAAGAGCATCGATGTGAGAGAGGAGAAATGGTGCGGAAACGTTTTGAAAGCCTCCTCCTCCTTGGTGGGTTAGCTGTCGAAGCTCATGGCGTGGTGGTTGTTGCCATGTACCTATCAAACTTTACCCCCCCTTGGAAGGACTGACTTGCTTCCCCCTTCATGTCAACGTCTCAGCAAGACCAAGGTTACTTCATCGGATGACCATGCTAATGGCTCCGACCAGTTCTATTACCCCCCCTATCCAGCTGTCTTGGGTTCTTCTGTCACGTCCAGTCAAGGGGGCTTCGAGGAGGTATCCTGACACCGGCAGTCGATCACTTTCCGGCCTTGACACGGGCTCTTTGGACCAGCGATCCATGTCCTTGTCCACCTGTCATTATGGCTCTTTGCTTTTCTATGTTTGCCCCGGGAATTAATTGAAGGTTTGCGTCTGCCAAGATGTGAGAGACAGAGACAGGAAAAGGAGGTTTATCTCGACCACCACCTAAAAGTAATTGGCAAGGCCCTGATAATCCACGGGTCATGCATTGCAGCTTGCATGTAGCAGCAAGTCTGAGGACAAGTCAGGAGGAGCAAGGTTAGACACCCGCATGGCATGAGGGTGGGAAAGAAATGCAAGGCATCATTAAGTGAGTGGCATGCCAATGTTCCGCCCATCAGCAAAGTACACTGGGGTTCTCGTGCAAGTACCTTACATTGAGGGTCCCTCCGAGGGTGGGCAGAAAAAGAGAAAAAAGAAGAAAACCAGACACAATGAAAGGGCGGGATAGACCAGTGCTGTACGTTACGCATGGACTAGAGGAGGGTAGTCGAGGAGATCTGCAGCTCCCAATATCGAGATCGGGAGGCGTTGGCCATTGCCCGGATATGCAACCCACGAGAGGTGGTGTCCATCCCACCTGTGCAAAGAGGTTGCGCCGTTGGCGTGCGTCTGCGTGGCCAACAGCTCGCCGACGTTCCCATGAGGCCCGTAAGGAACATAGAGTAAGGACGGCGAGGCCTGCCACCGAGGGAAGAAGGGGTCGCACTCCAAGCTTCCCAGGTGTGCCTCTGCGACGGCGGCGGGCCATGAGTGAACTAAGGTAGGGGACGTGTCTAGTTCCTGTGGAGCAAGGCATCCTACCGGACATTGTGGTGTGAATGTGTGCGTGTGAGTATGAGTGTGGTGAGTGTAAGGCCGGCCAAGGAGGAGGTTCCAGCATTTAGCCCGCTCCGCCTTTTCGTCGTTGACTCCATTCTGTCAATGTCATTGTGGTGGTGTTGGGGATCCGGAGGGTGCGGCTGGCCTCGTTTTTTCCCCTTCATGAACGATTACGCCACAGGATCCGTACTTTGGTGGACTGCAGGTACCTGACCTACCTACCTCGCTCTCCTGGCTTCTTCTTTTCTCGTATTCTCATTTTCCCGCGTCGTCCTGTGATTCCTTGAGAAAGGGCAGGAGGGACCCCCCAAATCCGTCCATGACTGCAGCGCTCTTTGTGAAACCCACCGAAGAAAGAAGAAAATATGCCTGGCCTGATTTTTTGGTCCCCTATCTCGTACAAGCACGCTAGGGAAAATGCAAGAAAGCTATCCATTTTACAATTCGGAACCCAGCGAATCAGCTGTTCGCCCTGGAACATGAAGCGTTAGTCTTGTTTTCGCCTTGTAGAGAAGGTCGTGAGAGAGCAGCAGCAGGAGAGAGTGTGCAGTTTGTGTGAGAGGTTTCACGTTTCACGACGCCACACATTTTACTAAACGCTGGACACGCCATGTACAACATAACTCTACATGTACATACACAGAAAACCACCGACTACGCATCACCTCACATTAGAGCATACAGTAGCTCCGCCGGCCATTCTGTTCAGCCTTTCCAATTTTTCTTCAATGACTCCTTTTACTGCCCACATGAACTGCCTAATGTGATGCATGTGTCTTTTGCAGAAGTCTTGAACCTTCTCCACACAAACCATTTACTACGGGAGAGGCGGACTTGTTGTCACAACGAAATGGCGGGAAAAAAATCCAAGGGGGGCCCAACAACGAACTTACACTACGCCAGACTAGCAAGTTAGCAAAGCAGACATTAATTAGCCCGGCACCAAGAAGCACCAAGAGGGACACTAGAGAAAGAGTTGGTGGTCATCGTTGAAGAATCGCGGTCAGCTTAACAATTTATTTAACACCAAGAGGGCGGCCGCTCTCTATCAATCTCGGCGGGTTGTGTCAACACGCGCGTGTGTTTACACAGTCCTGTCATGTCTCCATCCCGCCTTTTCGTGATGGGCACACTTTCAACAACCATCAGCCCCCTCCGAAAAAAGAAGGCCCGCTCGCTGCAGAATCCGTGTGTAATGACGGAGCAACCGGAGGGGAGGAAGAAAAAAAAGAGGCAAAGCGGCGGTGACGGCGGGGAAGACACGACACACAGAGACTGAGAATGAGGAGGCGACTGCAGTAGTCACCCCTTTCACCTTGACCGTAAGTCTCTCGCGAGAAACATTCACCCGCCCGCGCACAGAATCACGATATCGACGACATCTTGGTCCAACGGCAACGGCAAAAAGGCGGGAAACGGGTAGTTTGAAGGGCAAAGCGGTAACGGACGGGCCTTTTCCGATGGGCGGGACTAAGGCTCGCCCAGGATCTTGGGTCGCCGCCTTGTCCTTTCCTCATACGCCTGTCTACTCTGCCTACACACAAGTCTTGCTGTTCACGTACTTCCGAAGCCGTCGTAGTCTCGCCTTCCTTTCTTCAACAACACGCACGGGTGAACGCAAATGCACAGCGACACGCAAGATGCACTACGCACACACATACACACACACACGCGCAGCAGCTCTTGAGCATTTTTTTTTGCCTTACCAACCCGCACCACATTTCACCGTGCTCATCACCTTGCCTTAGTGATAGTCAAGCGGCTGGATGGGATCATGGAGTGGGAAAAACTTACCCACTCCTTCCGTGTGACGTTGTTCGGAACACCACGGCATATAGCCCAGCTCCTCGTAAGGTAAAGGGGGTGTGTGAGAGTTGCAATGGGGGTTTGGTTTGGTTTTGTCTGTCATCCAGGAACCGGGGAACCACACAGACCTTTCATGTTTCTTGTTGCCGAATGCTCGAACACACACCTGCACATCTGCGCATACAACATACGTACCTCCTCAGCCCAACCTCTTGAATTCTGTGATGATGTTTGTTGTGTCCGATTGGATATGCGTGAGAAATGTAAACATTGCGCTTGGATTCTTCACACTATCTTCTACTTCGTTCAGCTGGAGAGGTTTAACGAAGAGGCCCGTGGACTTGGCGAGTCTCTCAGGACTTGTTTGTTTGTTTTGGGGGGAAAAAAAAGAAGATCCATAGAGGGTGCAAAGGAGGCAACATGTTTGTCTGTCACTCACTGTCAAACACACACCCCTTTACCCTGAGGCAGGGCTGTCTTGCTTTCCCATGGTGCCGGGCTGTTGGGTTCACCAGGTGAACTATGCAGAAAACTGACACATTCTCGCTCTCTCTCTCTATTTCTCCACTGACGTTGAGCACGTTGAAAGACTCAGAAGTGTAGACTCAATTTGCTTCGGAAATGGAGTCTTGAATGTTTTTGTACTATATACAAGAGAATGACATCCTTTTTTGGTGTAGCTCGTAGGGGTTTAAGAAAAAACAGAATTTGTTACAATGATATCGTTCTACGTATCCTGTGATGAAGAGAAGCAAGCCTCTGGTTTGGCTATGGTTGGGGAAGAGAAAATAAAATGTTAACCCCCCTTTGCCCCCCAACCCATGAAACACCTTTCAACACCCAATTGTGTGAAAGAAAGAAAATAAACAGTTGTCCAAAAAATAAAAAACTTGTTGTGCATATTTGTCTGTCCGACCAAGCCCATCCAGTTTCCTGCCTGTCCCCCTTCCAATTCCTGCCCCCCGTTTGTCCCATTTGTGTGTGTGCGTGTGTGTGTGTGTGTGTGTGTGTGTGTGATGTAAAACCCCAGTCGCCTTTTCTTGTGTTGGTGTAAGAATACATTATCCCCATAGGTACAGTCGACGTAGAAAAGGGTGCTTTCCAGGAGGAGGGACTTGATCCCATCAACTCCTGGTGGTATTGTTTTATACAAAAGCTCGTGAATATTAGAAATTTGCCCCTGATTTTGCCGAATTTTGTGATTGTTGGGTCTTTTGCGGTCGTGGTCCGTCGTTAATGATGATAAGATAAAATAGAAGCGCGCGTCTGGTATAGTGATAAATAATTCTTGTGTCGCAGAAGGTCGCCCTTTGTTTTGAGCGTTTGTAATTTTTTTTTTCTTTGTCTCGGATGATTCAAGAGGCGTTATCTTCTAGATGCTCCCCCTCTTGATGTGGGCAGTACGCCGTTGCTTCAGGTCGAGGTCCTCATCAAAGGCCTCGCCATCGCTGAGGGGAACGCTGGAGCGCTTGCCGTCGTCGTACTCGCTGCGCTCTGTCGACGGGAGGATCTTGCTCTCGCCGCTGCGGCTGGACATGGCGTCGGACTCAGCACGGGCATTGCTGATCATGGTGGGAAGCTGACGGCGCCGCGCGTTGATGAACCAGTTGGAGATCTGGTCTAGAGGCAACAAGGTTAGCGTTTTTTGGTCCCACGCTTAACGAGTTCGGAAAGTGTAAACTTACTCATCTGCAGACCGGTCTGACGCATGAGCTCCTGCTTCTCGTCCTCCGTGGGGTAGGGGTGGTGCAGGTGAGCGACGAACCAAGCACGCAGCTTGTCAGTCGTCTCCTTTGGCAGGTTACCACGGCGCTTGCGTTGCTTGCTGTCAGCGTGCATTCCCATGCCTCCAAGCTCTCCGATGCGCATGAACTCAGGGTAATGACCATATCCGGCGGCTGAGAATGGCGTGCGGTCGAAGGGGTGAATGGAGCCAAGGGAAAGAGACTGGACTCGGCTGGGGTGGTGGTATCCGTAGGCGTATCCACTGGGGCGGTATGAAGGAGCGGCCTCCATCATGGGTCCTGAAGACATGGCCATGGAAGGGCGGATGGGCTGGAACTCGTCTTGGGAGTGGCCGCGAACACGTTGCATGGGGATCGATTCCCTCTCGAAGTTCATGGGCGGGAGGCTGGGAAGTGTTGGGCGGGACTCAAGACGCTCGTTGACCTCCATAGCGGGGGACCTCATGGAAGGCATGCCTGATGAAGACATGTAGGGGCTCGTCCTTGCAGATCCAGTCCAGCTCTCAGTGGCAGCACGGGAAGGGACTGGCGGGGAAATCTGGCGTTGAGGAAGGCGGGCAGGAGACTCGTACAGTCTGGGGACACGGCTGACTCTCTCGCTCTCTTGCTCCTCGTCGATTGAGAGCCTCCTCCTCTTGTTCGAGTTTGGCGAGTGAACGTACTCGGGAGGCGTCATGACACCGGCATATCCTACTGTTGGCGAGGTGTTGGAAGAGGTGGTTCTGGTGGTTGATGCCTCCTGGGGTTGCAGGCGAAGATGGAGTTCTGGGATGGCCTGTATAGTTGTTAGTTAATTGTTCAAAAGGCCTATTTGTAGGCTGCGAGTATCGTCGTACCTGACGAATTGATGGCAAGGCGATTCTCTCGGGCTCAGTACGAGGGCGCGAGGAGTAGTCCGAGGAAGACCTGCCGCCATCCCAGGGGTAGTTCTTGAATGCTGAATGGGGGGACGGAGCAGCCATGGCGAGCATAGACATCTTGTGCTGTTCTCTTTGAGAATGAAAGTCTTTTAGACACGACCGTTGCGGACGAGACACGTTGGGTGCTCGATCCTGTGGGTTAAAAAGAAGATTGGCGGAATCGAATGATGAAGCCGCACGGCGGTTTTAAGGACTGCTGCTGATCAGCCCAGGGTCTTATGTGGAGAAGGTGTATGCGAGTAAGCTGTACCTAATACGGTCCAGCCAGGAAAGTTCGTTTTTTTATTTGTGAAAGTGGCACGTCGGAGAACGATTGCTTGTTGTGTTTTGCTTGATGAAGCTTGTTCGGCGGCGAGGTCGAATGGTAGTAAGAGTAGATTGGTATTGCTCGTCAACGACAGACAGAGGCGTGAAGAAGTAGAAGCAATAAAAAGATGCTGATGTGATGGTCAAGTGGTCCCAGCCGTGAATCAACAAGCAGCTCGAATGGGATGATGGTCGGTGATGCTGGAGGTAGATGCAAGGTGGGATGGCAGTCCTTTTGTATATCTTGGAGCTTTGGGAAGAGGTCTTGTGCAGGTAGATTAACGGGCACTGGTGCACAGATGTGGTGCCAAAAGAGGAAATGGGAGAGAAGTGTCGAGGAGGAGGAGGAGGAGGAGGAGGGAGAGGACCCGGCGACGGGCCAAATTGGACAAATTAAGACGGTGATTTGAGCACACTGAAACTGACACGAACCAGCCTCAGACGAAAGAGCCCCCAACTAGTAGGTTCTTGTGAATCGGACCGTGGAGACTTGACTGAGAGTAGTAGAGTGTATGGTAAGGTATCCGTAGTGTAAGGTAGTGTAGAGCAAGTGAACTGGACTGGAGAAGAGGAAGCGCACAGCCCACGGATGCTTAATGCCTTGCTATGTATCTGGGAACGAGGCCTTTGCTGATGTGGGGGAGGGAGGATGGTTTTGACGGAACAGACTAAACCTGAACTAGCCCAGAGCTGCGAGGCATGGGCATGGGTGGCATGGCAAGAGGACGATCAGGGTACAAGCAGGCCGTCGATGAGGAACAAGAAGGAGAATGGGATTGCCCATCTCGACCAGGGTCGAAGGACCACACCGTCCGTACCCACACCCCCAGTCAGGGCCTGGTCCTAGGATTGCTTCGGTGGCGTTCCCTTTGGCGGGCAACGGACTGATTATGCTAGCTCGAGGTGGTACTTGAGGATGTGCCAGCAGAACGACATGGATAGGGGTCTGAACGAAAAGAAAGTGACCAGGATACGTCTTGGTCTGGTGGAAGAGTGGAAGAGATGGGAGAAGCACTAGCCTGCTCGAACAGTGACACGAAAAGAGCCACTAGGAAAGCCGTCGCGTCTGTGGGCAGGGGTCTACTTGTGCTCCCCGGCTGCTCGTGGCTCCCACCCGGGGCCAGGACGGTTGTGATGTAGATGAAATTGCCCGAAGGGGGGGCGCGCGGCGGCGGCGGATTATGGATATCGAGATACCTACCACTGTACCCAATGGTGCATTACTCCAACGACTTGACTAGCTACGGATACACTATTTCAACGTGCCATCACATATGCAACTGGCGTCAAGTTACCTCACCCTCCCAGCCAAGCCCCTTCATTGTCGCTTGTAACGCTCTGGCCGCGCTCGGGTCCTATGACGGATTAAGAATGAACAAGACATCCGTAGGCAGTCGAGTAGTAGGTATACGAATGAAATAGAGATATGCACAAATGACATAAAAATAAAATAAAAAAAGTCTCCATCGACCAGACCGGGGGCCGGCACTGGTGGCCTGGTTCCTACTCTGGTACGTAACGATCTCTGACCCGGCTGGCCAGCGGCTGGCCGTCATTTCCCGATCGGAGCAGGTTGAGCGAGGGAACATGGTAAACCGGAGATGGGTTCAGTATACGACGGATTCTGTCCAATATTGTCATGAATGAGTGTCCATAGTATTGCCGAAAGAAAGATGAAGTCTAACGAGCGCGATAAAGGGCGAGCAGTGAAAGCCCTTGTCGGCAACATCCATCATCCTCGAACCTTGCGTATGGAGGTCCCCGGAGGTCGTGAACGGCAATGCTGCGATCGCCCCCAAGAAATTGTCTGTTGTTCAAGATGGCGTTCTCGACCCGCCGAACAACTGCCGTCTGAGCTCAGCAGTCCAAAATAGAAGACAGCGGGAGTCCTGAATTGTCCTGAACCTCTTGCTGGCTGGATCAGCTTCCATTGTCCGTGAGCAAACGGCTCTGGAAGACTGGTCACCGTAGCCATAGAAAAGGTCTAGCAACTCTCGAGCTCTCCAATCTCTCGATTTAGCATCTTGTTGTTGACGGGCGAAATCCATCGCGCGTGCTCGCCCCCTCGCTGCCGGGGAGGCGCCGTTGATTCTGCAAATACCAGCAGCTTTCTTTTTTGTGCACATGGTCAGGGAGTGAGACAGCTCTCAGTACTGTTAGGCATATGTCCAACATGTCATGACTTGGAGACATCTTGACAGGAAAGGGAACTCCCGTCAAGGAAGCGAGTGGTGGTGTGTCACAAAGCTGCAATGGGCGTATGGTTCTGCAACTGGTTGTTGAAGTTCCGGTTCGAGCTCGTATGCCAATGTGCGCGTGTGTGCATGTCTGGTGTCAAATGTGTGGTGTCTAACGAGTGTGCCTGCGGATGGGGTGAATGGATGGACAGACGATGTTTTCTTGGAGGGGGGACTGGGGGTAGGGCCAGGAGAGCAGCAGCCAGGGGAGCCTTGACGTGATGGCGCTCCCCTGCTTGTCTTTTCTCGATCCCGTCCACGCCCCCCCCCATCTTCCCCCAAAATTCCTGTCCAACAGCCATCCTAAACAATCGGGCGGGTCCGGAAGTCTCCTGGATGGGAGGAAAGGCAAGCAAAGGTTGAGTTGTGCGCTAGAGCGGCTATGCTATCCGCCGCTGACACGCCCACCCCCTTCAGCCCAATCCTAACGCTATTCAGGTATCGCATTCTTGTGCGAGTCCTGAATAAGGTCCGCGAGCGTCGCAGGCTCAAGTATTTGACATAGCCGCGCGAGTCTGTCGACGAGTGAAAGGGCAGGGAACACGATTCAAACGTCCATCCCAAGCTTTCCCAAGCTTTGGGTTGAAGAAACCAAGCCGATGAACTCTGTTGTTGTTTTTCCCTCTTCCTTTGACTCTCCAAGCCACCCGTCAGTCGCCCGGTCGCAGCTGACGTCTGTGACGTGCCCCAAACTTCCCTCGTGGGTGTGTCTGGGTGTTCTTGGGTTCAACCAGTCGCTGAGCTTCCAACTCGGCTTGATGCCTCGTCCGCAACATTCGATGATGGTGGCTGTGCTTGTCAACAGAAGTCATGGCACATCGACCCAAGGACAACCGATGTAGACTGAAACGACATTCATCATTGGATGCTTTTCTTCCGTCCGAGTGTTTTGGAACAGTTGCGTGCGATATATGCAGCGCGCCTCCCCATGACGGGCCACGTCTAGCTATCGGATCGTTCTGACATTTGCCTTATCAGGAAGTGTTTGCAGGCCTGACTTCAAAACGAAGCATCCAGTTGAGCAGAGTTGCTGGTCTGCGATTGGTGATGATCAAACTTTGACATGTGTAGCTTTTGTCACTCAGCCCTCCCCTCCCCGGTCTTTCTCCCCACAAAGCATCGAGGTGCAGAGTGTCATGCGGCTCAAGGCGTCTTTCTGCTTCCATGCTCCTTTTTTGTGCTCACTGAAAGCCGCCCAGAGATTGAATACCTACCTCCTTTCCCCCTTCAGCGACGCATTTGCGTTCTTCAGGATGCACTCAGGGCTGAGAGAACCACCGAGTCAGAGAGACGCACTAAGTGCATTCTGGTCAAGAACATTGACTACCGTTTCAACTTTTGGTAGAAGACCTTTTTTGGGAAGCAAGCTAATCAGGGTATTGGCGCCTCAATCGTCAAGCCTCAACTCCAGGAAGGGGCCGGGTCTTGTTGTCTGTCGCAGGGTACACAGGCAGCGCCTCCGGAGCCGAAGCCGTCCGCGCCAGGCAGAGCTGTCAAAAACGTAGATCTACCGCGGTGATCCTTTGGCCCCGGTCAGCACCACAATTGACGGGGCCTGTCTGTTGCTGGAAAGGAAGTGGCAGGTTCCGAGTAGCATCAATGTTTTGCCCTGACGGCCGTGGCGAATCCTTGCGATGGTATTGCCTGGGGTCCCACGATGTTTTTTCTGCTCACAAGCCCTTTGACAGGTCCCAGAAACGGCTCAAGGCGTGTGCATGACAGCTCGAAGGGCTGGAAGGTTCGTGAGATCTAGGTAAACAAGAATTGCGATTGGTTGTAAGGTGCGACCACGGTATGGTTGATCTGAGGTCGATCGGAACCAAAGATGAGATTGTTCACGTTGTCAAACGCAACCTCGACTTGCGATTGGCTCTTCAGGAACTGTCATGAAGGCTCCTTGTCAGGTGTCGCCTCAAGTTGCTGCGCCCCAAGAGTTGAGTTGGGGTTCCGTCGGAACGGGTTGCACATCATACACAGGAGTGCAGACCAGGCGAGACGGAAGCCCGGGTGCTGACTGATAGGTCGACAGGGACCTTGGTAGCTTCATGAGCCTGACGTCCGAGATGTATGTACTGTAGGCAAGGAGGAGACGTTGCAGTTGGGCTGTCCCATTGTCCTTTGAAGGGACGTGCCGGATGGATATCCAGTCGAGAATACTATCTGCGTGTTGCAACGAGTGTCCTTGATTTGGGTCGCCTGGCTAACTCACTCCTCGAGTAGTCCGCATTCCGACTGGCTCACATGGCGAGGAGCAGCGTGATCACTTGCTGGCCCTGGCGCGGCGGTTGACGGCATCCCGGTTCCCAGACGCCCCCTGCTGGCTGGTTTTGTTTGATACCTATGGTGAGCATTGAGAACGCAGTGCGAAGCCGATCCCGTCACAGCTGCGAACTCTGGGCCAGATACCAGTCGTATCTCTCGGGTTACTCGTTGCTAGGCTTTGCTGCTCTTTTTCGCCTTTCGGCTTAGCAACGGCCAGCACGACGATCCCCCAGACACTTTGCGCTAGAGTAGCATCTTGGCCGGAGCACCCAGGCGGACTCTGCGCCCACTGCAGGTACCGATTCCTCCGGCGATACAACGGCCTCTCCCAGCGCAGAGCGGCCCATGCGACAGGCCAACAGTCTGTGTCTAGGGCTGGCAAGGACGACAACCGCTGCACGCCACCAGCCAGCGGGCTCTTTGTTGATTGATGCATGCTTGTCGCAACGCCGAGCAAGAGTGACAGCGCACCGTACATGGTTGGGTTTGGCGCTTGTGATGGTGATGGTGACTATACTACCTACCTTATAGACGCAGGTAGGCAAGCTGGTTGCAGAAAGCTCCGAGCTTCAGTGAGCACGTTCGCGCGGGATCAGGCTAGATAGAAGATGGCACCGTAGTCTATCGTTGGCTTGTCTGAGGCCACTGTGTTGTTGGATGGTCCAAGTGCATCTCTGAGGAAGATGGATGCGTGCTGGTTCGTGAAGTGATGCGGACCAGGGCGGGGTTGAAGTTTGCTTGTTGATGAAGTGCATGACATGGCGTAAGTTACATTGTAGTGGTTGGTTGAGAGGTAGTGCAATATGCATCGCCATCGCCATCGCCGTCACCAACTCTGGATCTGGGTCACTGGAACGCCTCTCCAGGCCGGTCGGGATTGCACACCATGCTTTTGTCGGCACGGTAATTGTCTCTGGTTGGCTGCGAGCGGCAACGGCATGGGTCGGGTGGTGATGGGAGGCGCGGGAGGCTGCTGGTCTGCTTGCCCAGATCTCGTAGCCGATGCTGGGTATCGATCTCGGGGATGCACTGTGCCGACTCTCATCTGCAGGGCATGGGGGATTCCCACCCTTGTGGTCGCTGCTCTGTTCGTCGTTCGTCGTTGTCGTAGCCATCGGCATGGAGCTCCCGATGGCCTGTATCCGTATGCATCGATACGTATCCCAGCTCAAGCTTGACCGAGAGGCCCAGGGTGATGGTCGGTTGCCGGCGACGGTGGCGGTGGTGTTGATGGCGTCGTGCTTGTACCCGGTCTGGCGCATGCATCGTCTTCACCCTTTTGCTGTGATTGGCATCTGGCACGCATGGCAGGTGCACCAGTTCGAGGTGCGATACAGAAGCTGATGCGTCATGATTAGATGGCATCTGCATACGTCCGTCAGAGGGGAGCCCGGACAGCATAAAGTCTGAGATGTGCATAAGATGCATTGCTTGAGCTTTAGGTAAGGAGTGACTGAAGTGCCTTAGCCTACGAAGCCAAAGTGCAGCATTCTTTTCGGCTTGTGACTTGTGCCTTACGACTTGTGAGTTATCCGTGGTATTATGTAAGGCAAGGCAGGCAATGAGGTGGGCATGGAAATAAGTACGTACCTACTTAATCCAAGCTTCCAAACTCCTACCTACTGTGTATGATCAAGGTCTACGGAGTACTGCGCAGTAGTTAGCCAATGAGCAAGTGGTGCAGCTGGTGCTTTCCATTAAGGTCCGAAAAGTGGATACGCGGGTTGAGGTTGGATTGAAGGGGAAAGAGCCACTGGGTGACTTTGCAATTAGTCTTGTACCTCGCACTTGCGCCTGCCGTCTCACTTGCACCTGCCATTTTCCTTAGCGGCCAGCCTCCTTTCCTCCTTACTCTTTTCTCTCGTCGCACTTTCTTCACGTCCACTCATAAAACGTAAAACCAAGGTAAACAATGGAATCAACGACTCTCAGACAGGACACAAATAGCCACTACGCTCATGACGCTAGTCCTCTCTTGCCCAAGCCGTGGATCTTTGGCTCAGACTTCCCATTTCCATCAGCAATGGGCTGGACCGCCAGCATAAGCAGACGACAGCGGGCTCCAGCAGCCTGACACAGCTGGCTTCATAGACGGCAAGGTAGACTACCTCTAGCCTCCTGGTAGTACCTCACAGGCTCACCGACCTTGCCGTTCAGGTCTTTGCACGCAATCACGCCCCCAGAACGTTCGAAAACAAGTCTCGATTCCCGCACACCGTTGCGTCCTCGTCCTGCCCCAGACGTCACTTGACACCTGGGCTACGTGCCAATGGCTTGCCTCTACACCGGTACTGAAGGAAATTAGAGAGAAAATAGAAGTGTAATCTTATTGTGACCTTGCAGAAAGCAGAACCCCCCAATCTCAACCCGGCAAGGCTGCAATACCGTATTCCGTATAGTCACATCCGTAGTGAGGTGAGGTAAGAAGCAGAGAAAAAGACGGACAGCGAGTGTGACCTGCATTGAATGTCGTTGACTCCCTGTCTGATCCGGCCCTTGGCCCCCGGTCTTGAATCTGCCCTGCCCGCCCAACCGTGACATTGACCCCTGGCTGGCCTTGGACCTTGAGGGGCGCCTGGCGTAAGCTGAGGCCCACTTTCCATCTCCAATATGAATTGGATTGATGAATTGTTTGCCTGCAAGCCGCAAGCGAAAGCAAGTGCAGGCGCAAGTGCAAGGCTTTGGTTGTCAGATACCTTGCCCTGTTGTCTGGACGGAGCACCTGTACGTATCTGTATCTGATCTGGAAGAATGCCGTCCTTGATACAGATATCCGTGGAAAGTGCCGGCAATAGTCAGCCTGAAAGACAAGGAAGGTAGAATCAAGGTCTGGCACTCGCATTCTATCCCGTGCGGCGTGCCTGCCCTGCGTGCCTGCGTGCCTGCCTCACGGAGTATTGGACCCAATTATCCGTGGGCGTCTCTCCTTCCGGAGGAAACCCCTTCCCCCTCGCCCTTCCCATTGGCTCCCATCCAGGAGCCGATAGCTGGAGCGGGGATGCTTTTTCCGATCCAGGTCTCCCATTTGCTAACCATCCACACCCGTCTTCACCGGTGCCATAGACCCGGACTTGACAACAGCTGCGAACATCCGCCGACGACGACCCTTTCCGATATGATATGTGATGAGCTCCGGGGAGACAACAAACTGGCCAATCTCATCTTCGCCGATGGCCATCGCCGGGATCTAGGTAAGCCACGCATATGCGCAAGCCGCACACACGCCCGATGGCGCTTCATATCGCATGCCCACCCAACCAGACCAAGCACCAGCAAGCACATCAACCACATCCTTCTACACACTTGTGCAAGTAGCCGGCCCTCGTCCTCGACCACCCTTCCACGGAAACGGATACCATGCTACATCGGACACTTCACTGGATACTCTGCATGGGAACCCGATCAACAAACACCTTATGCGCGCAAACGCACACACACACACCCACGCACACGCTTCCTATCGCTCCCAACACGGCACCGTCAACCGCGGGTTCCTCCCGGTCCACGCACAGAACCGACCGACTGTTCAGTGCCGTTTCAAATTTTGGCCAGACTCGTTTTCCGGCGAGTTTGAGCATTTTCACCTGGAAAAATCCGAAGCAGCCTAGAAGAACTCTGCTCTTCCCGCTGCCGTCGTGGGATTGGCCCCCCCGTCAGTTATCTTTCTCCCGTCGTCCCAAAGCTGGACGCCACTGGTTGCGCGTTGACATCGAGGATCGACTTTTGGCTATCAAATGGGGACCGAGCCCCATCGAGAATACATCGACATTGTTCTACGACGTCGGAAGTCGACTCTTCTTCAATCCTTTCAGGGGAATGATAATTTAACTCCCACAATCGACTTTCTTAATCCCTGAACGACAGATGTGAACTTCCGTCACCTGCTCGTTTCCGTTCCTTGGAAGCCTTCGACCAATCTTCCAAAAGCCTCAGCCATTGGGCGGTCCCGACATCACTAATCATCATTCAATCACAATCTACCGCCATCATTGCACGTTCCCGCTGCCCTGTGCACCGGAGCACACGCCCACCTGCAGGACGGGACAGGATGATCTTCCCACTGGACTCTCGCTGGAGCACTTTGGAGTGCTAGCTGATGGGCTCCAGATGCTTGTCCGTGTGCCTGCCTGCGCCTGTCAACGCCTCCACCCCATTGGCCGACAACATCGTGTCAAGCAAACTGCATAACGGAGTTCTGTTGTTTCTTTGGACCATGTCCGAATCCCCTCAGCTCGCCCGCCTCGCCGATGCGGCCAGAGGCAATTTGCATCGGTCGGCACTGCAGACGCCAGCAGCATGCGCGATCTTGACTCGCCGCTGTTCCCAAATCGATCTTGCTTCCCGTCTGCACATCGCTCGGCGCCAAGTACAATACATACCGTCGCGTCGCCGCCCTCCTGATTTGTCCAAATCAGCGATTTTCAGTGACACAGGGCAGCGCAGTCGTCAACGAGGTCCAGCTTCACCGCGCACTTTTGCTCCTCCACCTTTCAAGGGTAAAAAGGGGATTTACGGGCTGCTGTGGAGGTTTGCCTTGTCATACCCACACGGTCCAGGTCCGCTCTGACTGCATTGACAAGGATGAAGGTACGGGGGAGTGAACGATGGAACCCTAAAAATACCCTGTGTCACAAAAGTGTAGTGTATGCTCCGAATTGCTACCGAAGGCGTTCATCCACGCTTGGAATGATGCCCGCCATCTCCAACATTGTCCGCGAAGCTTCAGGTAGCTGTCTGGTACGTCTTTCTAGAAACTTCAACGCAACAGCATAATTGATGGAATAACGATTCTAGCGCTTGTCCAGATCGACTGAAATAGAACATAACATCGATTATTAGTCCGCCCGAACGGACACACCATCACCATCGCGTGGTGAACGTCTGTTCGCCTCAACGCCTCATGTTTCAGAAGACTTGATTGACTTGCTGCAGCCTTCCTTCATCTTTTTGTGTGGAATATAGTCCAAATATCCGCACGGAGTAGGTACTGCGGTGTGCTATGTCAGCGGGCGGCGTAGTTGTTGATGGTGCTGACATTCCCTATAGAATTTTAACAAAAAAAATTTGCTGCCAATTCCCAACCTACTCCGTTCATACGTCCTCGCATCTATCTATCGAGCGGCATGTCCGGTCTTCATTGCAGAAGAGCCCGCAAAGGATCGCTGAGGTGGAGATTCGACCTCCAGGTTGTCGCGCACCAACACATGGCTTTTGCGGACATCGTACGTTTGACAGCTCCACGATGTCTCCATAAGGGAGAAAGAAACGGGACTCGTTATTCTCGACGAAATGCCAGGCTTATTCGGCCTGCCAGATCGCTGGGTGGCCCACCCAACCGCATTTGCAGGGATCACATTCGCAAAAATGACCAAACTAAGCAAAGATTACCCGTCGCGAGGGTTCCCATCCAGATGGATATCCTTTGTCAAGACAAGGGAACGGCTTTCCATTAATGAGACGGCAGAGCCCGCCAGCTGGGGTACTTTCAGGGATGTCTTGCTACCGTACCACCCCAGTAATCTTTTCTGGGCTCCACGTTTCGATTCGACTCGGAACCGGCTCCGTCCCTTTTTCCACTACCGAAACGTTCCGAATGGGCGACCGTGGAGGGCACCATTTGATGAACGCTTGAAGTCTGGACACGAACATAGCTACTGCAGTCTACGAGCGAATGATTGGGAGCAAAGGTATGTCATACGAAACGGTGCAATACCTACGTTGGGTTGCTGCTCAAGTATGGGAGGAGGAGCAGCTGAAACTGCGGTGGGAGAAATTCTGCCATCGCGACCTTGTCAAACTCTAGGGCAATGAACGAGTGGGCTGCTTTACCGTGACTGCCATTCCCGGGGGTTTGGTCCTTTGGTATAACCCGGGGGCTGTATCCAGCACGCTGCCGTGGAGAGACCAACAACTATTCGACGACCCTGGAGATGGATGACAGGACGGCACCAGTGAATCGTGGCAAGATCGATAATCTTGCAGTAGCAATCCTCCATCGCCTGTCAAATGTGGATGAGCCGCACCCTTCCGGTCTGACACCTCATGCCAACAACCACGGTTTTGATGACCCGCTCATTCAAGTTGAGCCTATGAACGGGGCTCTATTTTATTGCGGCCATAGCCCCTGGCTCGTGCTTCTTGCGAATCGCTGAGGGCAAGTCGGTCTCGCGAAGACGAGCTTGAGAAGTTGACTGTGCCGCACAGTTGTGGCCCCTAGAGCCAGCCGCATCGTTTTCCCGTTCAAGGCAAATAGTCGAGGACGCCCACTTTACCATTGACTCCTCTTACTACCGTTTCTCACGGCGTCGGTCACAAATACAGCGGGTCTCTACATCAGTAACTCCTCAACTGGAAGGACGGCTGTACGACAGGACGACGTGCAGTAACATACCGCAACCGGCGTGTTACCAAGACTCGTGTTATAGCCTGTCATCTGGCAGCTCCTCGTCCACATGACACAGAGCCCGTGCTAGTTCTCGGTCTACAGTCGGGACAGATCTCAGCGTGCCTTGTACTCTGCGAAACCTTTAACTCGTAACATAGTTACCTGTGCACATTCTATTCTGTTGCGTTACTATGTCTCCGCAGTATCCAAGAGGCTTGATCAGATATCCACGAGCCCACGAGTTGGCCACAGAGAGAGCCTTGAGTCTTTGACCTAGCCGTATGAAGGGTACCGTTCAGACTCCAGTTACCCCATTGAATGTCAATTGGCCTACCTAGCCACATGTAGCATGTAGGTTTAGGAGACCTTTTGTGGAACTCGGGTTGTCTTCATAAGTTCAGAGTACTCCGTACAGTTGCGACAGTACAACACCACTGGTGGCTAGCAACTCCGAAGGGCACCGAAAGTTTTGCTTTTTGCAAGATTTCTTCCAGCACTTTGCTGCAAGATGAAGCATACTCTCGCATGATCTTCAACCGACAAGACAGATGCTTTGCTTTTTGAATGCGGACTATGACCGACGTCCCACCGGTTTCCTGCATGCTTCTGATGGATGCTGTTGATGAGACTCATAGAGAATGTAGAGTCGTCGACAGACTACCACGCAATACACCAGCAAATGCTAATATACTTTCGATCCAGATTCTGCAGATTGTCACAATCTAGGCTAATGGGTCTGTCGGATATTCGGATACAAGAGCCTGCCATCTGACGATTTCCGCTTTTCAAGGACAGGGCTCCCATGAGTCGACAACCTTTGCGAATACCCAGTCTTTTCTATCGATAGCAACTCATGATTGCTATGCCTCTGATTGGGCCAGGTAGCTTTCATAGAGGGCATCGCGAACGTAAAGCCGTCAACGGCTCGTTTTGACGTTGTACAAGAAATACACAACCGTATTCCACGGGCGGGATCTGCCGGCATCACCACCAGCTTGGCCCAACCTTTCATTGACGTCCAGGCACGTCGTACGAGATGCAGGCTTCCAAATGGGCCCTACGCCGCTTTGGACTCTCCAGGTGCAATCAAGACAAGTCATGTTGTCCAACCATCCCGTGGACCTGGGAATTCAGTGGATCCTTTACGAAGGCGGGCATCACTTGTACCTCGCGACTAAAAGTCTTGACGATATTTTCTTCTCTGGAACACCCAGATCGGATCTTTGGGCTGTGGTGACCCTGGTCACGGCCCCGTGTATCGCGTCGCGCAAGCTGCTCCTTATTGAGTAACACAGCCGCCTTGGGGCGGCCGTGCTGGATACATCATGTACGGGCCTTGCTCCTCTGGGCGCCCTGGAAGTGACACAGACATATCAAATGGAGATCATGAGGTCCACCAACCGGTAGTTCCATCCAGACTGGACCTGCATCTTGTCCACAGAAGGTCGGCTGCGGCAACGTCGAGCTGTCGGCAACGTCAATTGATGCAGCCGCCTTTTTGCTCCGCATGTCAAGCGCGAACCTTTAGGGTGACAGCAACCGTCAACGTCCAGCGGTAGCGTCACAGCGAGAAGGGGACAGCAGTGCCAGGATGGGCAGTCACATCGTCTGTTCTGTGAAAGGCAGGCGTAGACGTTGTTGTGGATAGTTTGCGGCTCCGATGCCGTCACGACCACAGCCTGTCAACATCCTACAGGGGCAAAAGCATTCTTTATCGGGCACCACTCAGGATCACAAAGTCATTTCGGTGACGCTCTTCGATCGGCTGAGGGGGGGAATTGGAAATGGAAGAGAATTTTGAGTTCGATGAGATCTTGAGCAGGGCGTGCCGCGTGCAAGGCTCCCGACTCGACTCCCCAGTCCCGAGCCAGCGACCTGCATACCTTTACATTTGACACGGCGCATAGTGCAAGTCCAGGCCCAGATCCAAGCGGCGGTCGCAAGGTTGAAAGAATCGCAGAAAGATTATTGGGAATCGGCAGATATTGGAACCCCACTAGGAGCGTGTTAAAGGACAGGTTGACGAGATATCTGGGCTCATTATGAAGTCATTTCCCGCCGGCACAGAAGGTCTTATTGCCAGACCTGGTCGAAAGCTCCATCTGCACCCCTCGACGGTGGGAGTCATATCGATTATCGGCCTCGGTTCTCCCCACTGGCGACCAAATTGTGAAGGGGATCTGTCAAGTTTGACAGCCGCAAGGGGACCACCAGATCCAACGCTGATGGATCGGACTAGGACGATTCGAGTGGAGTGGCAAAGTGGCTAGGAGGTTTAACATCCAAACATGCCTTCTGCCGACACCATGTTCCCCGTCATGACCAAGGATCAGTCAGGCTTGGAGGAGCAGCCCTCATAACGCTGGACGCAAGACTGGCGTGACCGGCAGGGATACGAAAAGGCAGAAGGGCACGAAGGGCTCACACATTGGCTTTCCCGGCCCCTGAGGCCGAAGGGAAGCATGGGGCTTGTCAGGAATCTCATCCACTCGCAACTTGTCAACTCGCCCTGCGGACAATGACCGCAGATAGAATTCTGGGCTTATTCTTCGCGGCAGACCTTATCCCGGAAGCCGTGCTCAATTGGCAATCTTCTGGCGTTGCTTCCGGACATCTGAAACTGAACAGGCAGGTCCGACCGGTGCCAGAATTCGATGCCCGTTCTCCACCCGTTTGCCTTGATCTGATCCCGGCCAGCCAGCCGATGGACTGTTCAATGTTTGGCTGCCAATCTGTCAAATATGGTTTATCCGGACATACGAATATGGATGCTATTGCAACTGGAAGGGACTCCAAGGGCCGCCAAAAGATATTCAAGATCATTGGAGAGGAAGGGGGAGACAGGAGAAGGACAGGGAAGGGCGGCCAGGGCCAGTGCCAGACTCCAGAGCCGGATGGCGATGCTCATCAACAATCCCTACATCGTACCCAAAAGACTCCTTGTCTTCATCCACCCAGCCCACTGTCCATCCGCTTCCTCATCCCCTCCCATCTTTCGTCCCCTGGAGCTTGAACCCAGCCTTAACATGGTCCAAGCGCCCTGTCAAATCGTAAAAAAAACTTCATTTTGGGGCTGGGAACTCCTCCCCCGACGTGCCAGGGTGTACCCTAGCACCTGTCACGGTTTCTGGCGAGCGAATCGCATTCCGTTCTCGCATCCAAGGTGGTCTGGATGCGAATTCCCGACGACGGCGGTATTCGACATTTTCAATACATTGTAACCTTTTTTGACAACGAACGTCTTGTGGAGAGGAAAGGAGGAGGAGGAGGAGGAGGAGGAGGCAACAGGCCAAGGGAAACTCGACATGCAGAGATTCGTTTCTCTTTCCCGACAGATGGGCTCGAACAAAACGTACAGCAGCAGATACGGCGCACGGAATCCATAGAGAAACTCCAGAACCTGTCTGGAGTGCCAAAGCGGGAGCGGGAATGTTTCTTCACCACGTTGACTTCGAGTTATCCGCCTTCTGATTTGTCTTCGCTCTCCTTCGGATTCTCGTCATGATGTTACGTCGTGCATATTCATGACCCGCTGTCAAACCACCGTCTGTCGATGTTCGGGTACTCTCGCTAACTCTCCCTCTCTCCCTTCTTCTCCGTCCGTGATGCAGGCAGGGATGGGGGGGTGGTTTGGGTCACTCTCCTCTGTTTCTTTTCTTTTTCCTTTCTGGAAAATGGGACGGTTTGCAACGTACAGGATCTTGCTGCTTGTCGGATCCTTACCTACACCACACCACGCAACCCACCAAACCCCCATTGACGCCCTTTTTCAGAATTTGGCATGGCAGCAGGAGACAGAAGGGGGCCCGACGACTTGTCACATCTGCCAGCCAGTCGCATTCTCTGAAATCTCATTTTGACAGCAACCGTTGGGGACCGACCGAGTTGACGGACTGCGCCACGCCCACCGCACTCCCCCCCCCCTCACCCTTTGGACATGTCGCGAAAGAAGAAACATCAGTCCCCTCCTCCCCGCCCGCAAGCACGCTCGTGGAGAAAAGTCACTGACCTGTTTGCCTGTTCTGGACGACATTTTGCGAGCGATAGGATGTGTCTTGAGGTGGAGCTTGTCACAGGAAAGACGACACCACCACGAACGACCCAACCCAACCCGTCGCTTCGGGGCCGCTCGCACGTTATGCTTGACTTGCCTTGCTGCGCCTACCTGTCAACTACGGACGTTTTTGACACCCGGCGTCAGAGCGATTTGTCACTTTTCGTCTCGTTGATCTGAGAAAAAGCCCGTGGTTGACCTTCGTCTTGCCGAGCTTTGGATTGGTCAGGTCGTCTCTTGAATGACAAGACAGCTCGGCAAGAACATGGGAAGGCAGCAGGCACACAGATGTTCCCGCCGCTCTCGCTCTGACTTGCTTCTACTCGCTGACGGTGGTGGCGGCGGCGGCGAGCCCCCCCGGACGTTCGTCCTTGCCCAACCTCCTCCTCATTGCCATGCGATAGATACTTGCCCGTACCTGGCAAACGCCCGCTGGGACTAGTGTAATGTGTCTCGCACACCTTGGACACCGCACGCGAGAGTCGACATCAGACCAGGCACAACCGCTCTCGACCTGACCGTTGAGGATCCCGTACTCGGACGATTGTGAGACTGAAGTGCCGTAGGTTGACTTGCACATATGGGATTGAAACCTGCATATCTTCGGATCGGACACCAGTTTCTTCCCCTCCTAAGGCGACCAATCAGCTGCTCGCGATGTTTCTCTCTTTCCTCATCTACTGTTATCAAGAAGCTGTACTCGGTATGATGTATCTGATAATGATCACCGTGGGATTCATGTCCGAGCAACGTTCACTCCCACAAGCTGAGCCAATATATTGGAACTAAAACCCCCCATGGTTTAAACAAAACAGCAGTTTGTAGTATAGGAAACAAGGGGATCTACACTGATTATCTCTCGCCACAGATCTGTGATCAACCACTGTAGCTGCTGCAACCCTGCAGAGTAGGTAGAACTCGGGTAAACCTCCCCTCCCCCCTTCCTCCTCCTTACGTTGGAGATTTTCCCTGTATGCCCCCTTTTCCAACCATCTCCGTCCGGACCTTTGACAAATAAGACAAGGCATGGGTAAGCCCGACAAGAAAGGGAAAAGGATATGCCTGTCTTGACTCGACTTGCTGTTTCTCTTACTGCTCTGTCTCCTCTGGTGCTTGCGTATGTGTCTTTGCTCTTGTTGAGTTGGGGTCTGTGAAGCATAGCAAAACCCTGATCAGAAATGGATGACGTGATACCCGAGCTTCCGGGTTCAAGGGGGGAAGACGTTGGGAAGGGGAGTGATGTCCAAGTACGAAGTAGAAAAATAGGGGAAGACAGGCAGAAAAGAAAGGGCAGAGCAGCATTGAGAACTTGTGGGTTTTCAAAACGTCAAGGGTTGGCACGTACCAAGAAGGGGGAAAAAGTATTTGACATTTTTTTTTTTTTTTGCTCGTTCGAGACGAACGGTGCTACAAGGCGGTGCTGGGTCTGTCTGGTCTACGTCTGGTTGTCGGACTCTTGTTCGCCCTTGTATGCTTGAATGAAGCCCAGACAGAAACATCCCGAAGAGACGGGAAGAAAGGGTCACGAAGAGGGGTGACCCATGATGAGGATACAGAAGTACAACCTTTTCTACCGAGAAAAAGATTGCTTGAATACAGAGGTGGTAAGAGGGTTTACCCTTTCCGTCGCATCTCTCACATTCTCTCATCATCCGTCTTTCCATCATGCCCCCCTTGTCTTTTTGTCGAACGTCTGTTCGTTCAACCACATAACCCAGCCCAACCACCAAGCCAAACCAAACCCCCCTTCCCCTTGAAGAATGAGAAACAGGCAAGAGCGTTGTTCTCGCCTATATCTCCAAACGACTACGTGACTATCTGATTTGGAAAGAAGGGACGAAAACAGGCAGAGGCGCGAAAGCGAGGGGAGCATGGACAGGTTGTAGGGGCCAACGTATGCCCACATACCACGTACACGATACAACATGGAGAAGCGGAATAGAGTAGAGAAGCATAGCAGACGGGAAACAGAATGGACGAAGGGGGGGGGGAATACTTTACAAAGCTGTGACCAGGTTATGCTGCTGTTGATGCGCTGCTGATGTTGCGTAGCGATTATCTTGTCCCAATGTGGTCCATGTTCGATAAACTACGATACTCCGGTTTCCGAACATCATCACACCTATTCCTTGCCCACCACCCAAACCGCACTCGCTTGTGTGGAAGTGAAATCTCTCTCTCCGAACTAGCTTGAACGCCAAAGGACTGACATTGCAACCACCAAAAAAAGACTACATACTCCAGACTGGAATCAAACCCAACCAAACCAGCCCAAAGTATGCTCATATCTGTTTTTGCCCCGTCAATGCCAAGTTGAAAGTTGCCCCTGATCCCAAAACATCAAATCAGGGGGGAAAGAAAAGCTCAAAGTAACAAGGTGGTGGTGGTGGTGGTGGTGGTGGTGGTGGCGTACCGTGAATAGCATCGCTGGTTGTGTGTAATTCATAGATGGTTCCCAACCCAACCCAACTTTCCTCCATTGATGGGCCCTTGCTTGGTTGTGCCCTGACAATCGACATTGACACACGCACACACACATACACTCACCATACAACTTCCGTCCAAAACCAAAAGTTCGAAATAAGACGCCAGCTCGCGAAAAGAAAAGGGTTCCTGAGACGAACGCTACGAGCATCACATCTTTTACCCCCCCTACCCCCCTTTCTGGTCACAATCCTTCAAGCCAGCCCCATGTTCGGAAAAAGAAGTTCGCTCCCAACTCTGGAAGAAAACCATACACCCGTTGTACGTAGTAGACAACAAGGGATAAGCACGCTTTCAACGTTTATGCCCTTCGCAGAACCTTATTCAGGAAACCGCCCCGGCCTCTTTTGGGCGTTTCATCCCCGGACGGACCAACGACGTGGGCATCCCTCGTCGTCCCGTCTTTTCCTCCGACGAGGCCGCCGTGGTGATGATGGTGCGTCTGCTGTTGATGGCCCGGGTTCGGGGGAGCACCAACACCAGCAGCAGGGAGATCGCCCGCGTACTGCACATCTCCCCTGCTGATCTTCACATAAGAATCATCTGAAGAAACCCCCAGCGGCGTGGCGAGTCTGGCGGCCCCTGAGTCAAAGTGGGCGTGACAGCCCTCCGCGGCAAGTTTCGACATCCCACCAATCGCGGTGTTGGTGGTGTTTGTCAATGACAGCGACGACGACGAAGTGGACGGGGCCTTGTCGATGGGCCGCCAGCTGTCAGTCGCGGCGGACGTGACAGGTTTCCCCTGCCGGATGTGGGAGAGGCCTCTGTCGAGATACTCGACCAGCGGCGCCTTTGTGTCGAACCCACAGGTTGCGGTACTGCTGTTCCCGTCCTCATCCTCGTCGTTGTCGTTGTCGTTGTTGCCACCTCCACCTCTGTCACCACCGGCGTCCACTACTCGTCGTCGTCGCAAGGTAGAGCCGTCCCAACTCGTCTCTGTTCCTGTCGCTGCTTCCTCTGATGATTGCAATGCTGTTGCTGTACCCGTCACCGTTTCTGCTGCTATTCCTGTCCCATCACCACCGCCAGCACCAGTGTACTCAGCAGCGCCAGGGGCGGGGCCAGAAGCGGAGGCGTCGCACGGCGTCTCGGCAGCCCGGCCCCCGCCACTGCCGCTGCTGTCATGGACTTCCAGGGCTTTGCGGTAGAGGTCCGGGACGCGACGCCGGAACTCGGCTTCGAGGTCTCGTTCATGCTGGCTCGTCGTGGCTCGCGCGCCGCGGCCCGAGCTAGTGGCCGACGGGTCGTGGTCGTCGTGGTTGGGATCGGGCCTCGACGACGAGGCGTAGTAGTAGTTACCGCTGATGCTGTTGCTGCTGGTGTTGACCACTATGCCCTCGTTGTCGATTTGAGTCAGCAGTTCCTGGTACTGTGCACTCCTTCTCGCCGCCGCGTCATCAGTCTCTGACGGTGCGGCCGTCGATGTCTCTTGGCGGAGGGGATCCGGGTTTTGCTGCTGCTGCTGCTGCTGCTGATGCCCTGCCTCGCTCGACACCTTGGATCCAGTGATGGATGTCTTGTATGAGACGCTAAACTCCCTGTAGTGGCCTTTGAGGACGAAACATCGGCCTGGCCAGCCCCATGTTCTGAACTTGTCGTAGAGGACGTCGGCGAGGGGGCATTCCCGCGAGGCGTCTATGACGCGGTCGTAGATGACCAAGCATGTGGCGGATTGCCACTCGCCAAAGACCTGTCTGCTGCTTTGGTGTGGGAAAGCTCGCTCAATCATTTCGAACGAGGCTTCTCTGATAAAGCTTAGGGGGGCGCGGAGGTTGATTGCCCCCTTGATGTGAGATTTCTCAAAGTCGGCTGGTGGACGAAGGTCAATCATCAGAATCCTGCTAGACGATAGGACCTCGATGATTCTTTGAAGGTGATGCGGCAGTATCATCTGGGCTCCTTTGGGTGCCCCTGGTGCCGGGTCACCGCCCATTCTAAGGGTTTGGAATTGCTGCGAGACGATATCTCGTTCCCGCCGGTGATGAAACCAGGCCTGCTACAATTACTATGTCATTCTGAAGACGGGGGGAAGTGTGTAAGTGATAAAGCCTACCTCGACGTGCCACAACTCTATGCCCAAATTCGAGGCAACAAAATTCTTTTGATCGTCGTTGGGTAGCGGCTCTTGCCGGTAATATTGTTGGAGCAAGATCTCGACATGTTGCGAGAACTTGGGCGGCTCTGGAATATCATGCAACATGGTCCTCCGCGCGCTTCTCTGCTGGTTCGGAATCATTGATCTGGATATTGGTGGCCCCTCTGATGATACTTGAGAAGATGAGGTGTGGTGCCGTTGTAAGGCTTCGATTGAAGCTGTTGGGTTGGGAGACGGAAGCGAACGCGTTGGTCTGACGACTGGCGATGATGATGTCGATCCCATGTCTGACTCCTGGATACTAATCGGTCTCTCTTCATTCATTCTCACATTTGCTCCACTGCCTCTCAATTGCGCCTCCATGACGCTTCTTTCCGTTGGAGCATTCGTATAGGTGACATCCGAGAAAAAGGTGCCCATTGACGCAGAGTCCGGTTGTGTGTTGTCTTGCACTACACGAGCGCCTCTACTTACCGTATTACTCACCTCCGCCTCCTCGTCTTTATCATGAATCCTCTCAGCCACCAGGTTATTGGACCGAATGAAGGCTATGAACGAGGTCGCATGGTCGTCGGGCAGAAGATCCCATACCATGACTGGCATAGACAGGAGGAGCAATGTGGAATGACTCTTGAAAACACCCTGAACTTTGACGTATTTTGCCAGGGCAGGGAAGTTGGACAACCACTGCTCCCAAGCGCTCAAGTCTAATTGCTGGTTGTCTTCGAGTGCCAGTGAGATCATGACATGCGGCGTATCCTCGTTCGGCTCTCCCGATATTGGAGCGCCAGGCCCTCGCCCGCCCGTAACCCCTTCAGGCGATCCGTTGTCTTCTGCGGTCATCGCGGTATCCAACAGCGGCGACGGTGGCCGCTGCTCAGGCGGCACGACCCGGGACAACTCGATGCTCGGCGCCTTGTGGTTCGACGTCATCATGAAGTGGACCGGCGTCGACCTGGCCTCAAAGACCTTTCCATTGATGGTGACGGGTCGCGGGTGCTTCAGGCGGGCGAGGACCTCGGCGTGTAGCATGGCCGCGGAAAAGGTGCGGAGCCTCCACTCCTGCATCACCTCGATGAGAGCGTTTGTAAAAGAGTAGCGACCCGGGTCTGGAGCAATGGCGTCCCAGCTCGAGGCGGATATGGTCTCGGTGATGCTGTTGCCGTTGGGGAACGTTGCGCTTGCCGCTCCCGCGCAGCAGTCGAGGAGGATGAGAACGTCGGAGGCAGAACGCTCTAGCAGGGTCTGGATTGCGGACCACTGTAGCCATGGTGAGTCGGGATGTCGAGTGCTACGGTTCTGTGAGAATGTGTGTAGTGAATGCAAGATGATATTGTTTGCTTACGCGCACCAAGTGCTCTGGCGAGACTCATCTATCCTGGCATGGCCGCCGTAGTAGACTAGAAAGAGCGTGTCTTGAGCCTCGTGGTCTTTGATCAGCTTGCCGATCTGCATCATGAGCTCTAGATGTGAGTTTTCAGATGGTATAGGAAAGATCTCTGTGTCAAAAGCATAGTCCTCGCGGAGGCACCGTTCCAGGTCCTCCAGCTCAGGCAACACAAAGAGGTCGTCACAGCCCCAGTGGAGGAGCAGGGCTTGAACCTTTGAATATCGCTGTGATGATTTCCTGCGATTCGGGAACGCTCGGTTTGCAGACTTTTGCAATGAAGCGTCAGTATAATTATGACACGATGAGTACCACATGATCTTTGTCACTTACATTCTCCAAGGTCTGAGCAAAGGCATCGAGGTGCTTGACGTGATAGCTCACGCGGCTGATATCGTGTGTGGCGGGCCGAGGCGTATCGCCGGAGCTGGAACCGTACTGGTCATGGCCGGTCTGTGAGTCTACACGTACTCTGCGCGACTGGATCGACGAGATCCTGGCACCTACAGTCGAGTCTGCGCTGCTCACGCTGTTCCCGTCATGAGGTCGCCGAGACCGAATGGTCACGTAGGGCTGGTGATCGCCCATATTCACCAGCTTCCGAAGCAAATCTTGCTTAAGAAAGGAGCCGATAGGCAGGTATCTAAATCGTATCTACATGTGCTCATGTAGGCACATAAAGAAACACGGCGCCGGTCGTATTTTTCCTTACAATTTAAAACTTCATAAAAGGCATATCAAATGAGAAACAGGTTAGGAAGGCCGTGAAAGCCACAAAGTCTGTAAAATTCGAAGTGGCGTCTGATACATCGTCAGAGAAACGGAGTGAGAGCCTCTGGTATGTGTGAGAGGGAAAAATAAGAGAAAAGATGTCGTTGGCGGTGTCTTTCGACAAGGCCCCGTTCGTCTCGGTCGACGGAGGGCGGACGGGCTGGAGGGGCATCGCACTCCGCGCCAGCTTCGGTAGCTAAAATGGCTTAGCGTGGCTGATGAGCCGGTGACCGAATGTAGCAGGGCGGCCTGGACCCGTAGAATTATGGGTCTGTTTTCTAGCCTCCACACGTGTCTACTTACCTAAGCCCAGCTGTACGTACCGAATACTATGTGGCTGAGTGTGGCTGGTGTACTGAGAGACCTTGGTGGAGTAAGGGACAAGTCCCCTGGATTCGGCACCGAGCGAAGTGTCCTCAGCAACGGGTCTCCAGCTCCGACTTCGATGCCAACGGACCCATCCGAGCACACTGTTCACTCACTGAACACGCCAACCCGTTCACGTCACCGGAGAATCCACTGTCATTGACCTTACGTACCACCTTGCACCCAGCTCATCTACTCATCCTCAAGTAACATTCAGAGCGCTTACATTGAACCGGAACTCGGTTGCCGAGTCTGCAGTTGTGTTGCGTAGGCCATCGCTCAAGATGCGTCAGCGAATCACCTTTATTCATAAGCCCAGTGACGGCGCGCCTCCGGAGTCTCTCGAAGTTAGCGATGCCGGCGTAAAGGGTCCCGAGCTCTTATCCGTCCGGGAAGATAGAGTAACCTTGGCCCTTGATGAGCTTCCCTCTGAGCTGTCCCAGCTCCTGGGTGAGAGTCATGAGCTGCACATTAGATGGGTCAGCCCGTTCGCCTATGACACTATTGGACCTTTGGCTTCGAGGTTATCACCAGGTTTTCATCTCTTTTATACGCCAAAGAAGGAGGAGGTCAAGTGGGATGCGTGAGTTTTACCCCAAGGGTGTCATCGGTATTAAACAAGATAATAACACAACATCAAGTACAAAACTTTGCGGAGCTCTCAAGGAGGCCTTTGGTGGCAGCAGCTGTACATCGTCAGAGGTAAGCTATACCACAATCCGGTCTTCACACCTCACCAGGCAAAGCGGTCGAAACTAACTTTGTCACACAAAAGTCGTTCACAACCCTCCCCAACGACAGGTTCTCTCACTCCGCAGCGCTCCAATACTACGAGCCCCTAGAGAGCCTCGCTGCCTTCAGCCAGTACACAGCCGAGAAGCTCTGCGCGGCATCAGACACAAAGTGCAAGTCTCGCGCCGAGGACCTCAAGACGGCAGCATCCTTTGACATCTCCTACGACACAATCTCGCACGCCCTCAAGCTCACTGCACAGTGGCCCTACGGCAAACACCGCATCGCCGTCGCCTCGACCCCGAACCACAGGACCGAAGTCGGCATTCTCACAACCGACTCCACCGCGAAACCGGAGCCGCACGAGATCGGCATGGCAGGCGGCCTCACCGTCCTCGGCGAGCACAAGAAGCCCGCGCCCGTCCTCTTCAACGTGCCCGCCCGCCATCGGCTTCACTCGGACGCCGCGGGAGACGAGGCATCATCGCATAGTAGCACCGGTAGTTCCTTCTCCGCAGCGTTCCTCGAACCAACGGGCCTGCACCCGACCCTGCAGCTACGCTTCGACTCGGCCGAGCCGCCGGTGGAAGACGCCTACTGCGCCGTCCATGCGCACCTCACGCTGCCAAAGACCATTTTCGCGGACCGCTATCAGCTCGCGGACGACCTATTCCTCAGATCCAAGAACCTGACCGCCCTTCGCTACGCCAGCTCGCCCGTCGACCTCGAGGCGCCCGCGTACGCCACGAAGCCGTGGGGCTCCGGTGTCTTGCTTGAGCTTGCGCCGCCTACAACTGAAGAGGGGAAGAAGAACCAGGACTGGACGGCGGAGATCCCGCTGCACCTCCGCTACCTGGAACCCGCGGCGGGCGGGTACACCGAGGTAGAAGTACCCTACCCGGCCGTCTTCTGGGCGTGCTCGTCCGAGGAGGGGACAAAGTTCCCGAGCAGCCCGTTCGAGAGGGTGAATCTCGGGTACGACGCGTTATTCGGGCCGAGGACGGTGTTTTGGCACGTGGAGCCGCGACCCGTTGCCGGAGGAGGAGACGGAGGTCGGCTCACGAGCACCGTACGCGTGCCGGTTCTCGAGTCTGGGCAGGCAGAGTGGATTCGCGCCGGGACGGCGGCTGCGGTGGTGGTCGGATTCGCGTGGGTCCTGTGGAGGCTCGTGGCGGCGTACTCCAAGACGGGGTATGGAAGGCGCGGTGGGGCGGACGTTGGGGAGAAGAAGAAGCAGTAGTAGTAGTATGAATACACATACATGGAATATACCATCACCACCATCACCTTGCCTTGCTGCCTTACCTTGAGGGTGAATAGACCTCCTCAATTGCATTCCTGTCACCAGCCAGCAGACGCCCTCTAGGTCGGGGGTCAGGTCAAACTGGCTGGATCCTATGTGAGGCAGTTGAAGATGAAATAAGGATCATCTCGCATATTCCCAGCTCCTTACAGTGTGCCGCAGATCTGCACGGCCCGGCTGTGGCGGAGCCCCCCCCCCCCCTAACAACCAACACCGCAGAAGCCGATACGTGCGACGCGGAAGCCTCCAACATGAAAATCGCCTGATTATCTCAACGACATATCTCAATTCTTCACTTTGTTACCTCTTCATCTCGAAAGAAGTCACATCCAAGCATTGCCAATTGACCGAACCCCAAGGCCGCCAATGCATCTCACCTCAGCCCAACAATGATCTCCTACGTCATCGCCCTTGTGGCCTTCCTCGTCTTCTTCTCCGACCCCCTCGTCAACTTTTTCTCCTCGTCCGATGGCCGAAGCACAAGCAGCCGGAGCCGGGTGGCCCGCACGCCCCGGCCGCAGATGAACGAGTCCCTGCTGGCCATCGAACATGCCAACGCCACGGCCCTGTCGTGCCCGCCCGACAACTACTCTGTGCGCATATTTTCCAAGGAGCCGCTGGTGTTGTACATTGAAGGGTTTTTGAGTGTGGAGGAACGGAAGCATCTACTTGAGATTAGGTATGTTCTTACTGTTTCCCGACTCTTCTCAATTCCTCGAGTGAAAAATGTCATGTTACACAAACATGCACTCATATACGTTTTGTCTACATGCCGATGAGATGAAAAATGAATCCATGCCCCCTCTCAGGAACATTTCATTTTCATCAACATCCACAACACTCAAAACTCAGTGAAACCAGCCCTCCCCCTCAATTCCTCACCTCACGCATCTCAATCCCCTCATCTCACTCACACAATCGCCCAGCAACCCCATCTTCGAACCCTCAACAATAACCCACAACGGCGCAAACACCCACCGCGACACCTCCATCCGCTCCTCCGACGTCGCCCTCCTCCCGCGCGACGACACCGTCCGCTGCATCGAGGCCCGCGCCCGCGCCCTGCAGGGTTGGCGCGAGGATCTCTGGATCGAGAGGCTGCGGACGCAGCGGTACGTCGAGGGCGGGCACTACTCGTACCATTTCGACTGGACCGCCAACCGCAGCGGGTGGGGCCGGGTGAGTAGTATGATGGCGTGGGTCGACGCTCGAGGCGGGGAGGATGAGAACGAGATGCCTGCCGGGACGGGAAACGGGGAAGGGTTGGTTGGTGGCGGGACGGAGTTTCCGTTGTTGGAGGTGAGTGGGTTGAAGAGGGAGGTTTGGTGTCGGTTTGTAGAGTGCGGTGGGAGAGATGCTGGTGATGCTGGTGTTGCTGGTGATGATGAGAAGAATCTGGGCAATGATGAGCAGGGCAAAGGGACTACCTTTAAGCCTGTCCCGGGAAACGCGGTTTACTGGGAGAACTTCCGTGCTGACGGGAGCGGTGCCGGGTATGACGAGACGTGGCATGCCGGATTGCCGGTCAAGAAGGGCGTCAAGGTCGGGCTGAATATTTGGAGCACTGGGAGGATAGAGTGAAATGTCATGAGTCGGATATGTTATTATAGCACGATAGCTTCAATATATGTTCGCGATATGTCATTAAAAATTGCTCAGTCTGTTCTTTTGCATGACAACATGAACGTCATTCCTCAGAACCCCTTCTCAAGTGATATAGCTCCCCAATGTACGTCCCAAAATGATGCAAAGATATCCAGCCACCAAAATGCTCCGGCTTGCTTGCAGAAAAGAAGGGACTGAGAGGAAGAAAGATATCAAGGGAAACGCACGTACACGTTAGCCGCATTTCTCACAGGCACTCGACACCTACTATGAAAGACCAAGGAAATTCGGCTCTCCTCCGCCCCCGGCCGTCCAGTCAAAGTCGTCCATGAGCATCGACCAGTCGATATCCTGCAGCGGGTCACTCGTCGGCACGACGCTCGCGTTCGCATCCGTCGCCGCCGCTACCACAAGGTCAGCAACACTCACACCGAACCCCCGACCGCCCCTGCACTCACGCGTCGACGCCGTGCCCCCCGCCCCCGTACCCTGTCCTCCGCCTCCTCCGCCGCCCCCTCCTCCACCAACACCAACACCACCGACCCCGGGCCCGCCTTGCCCGACCCTCGCCTGATCAAGCTCCTTCTTCCACCTCCTTAGCGTCCCAAACGCAATGACAGCACCCGTGCGATGCGGATACTGCGAAATAGGTGCCTCCAGCTTGGGCATCATGTGCCTCAGACTCCAATAACTTTCCGACATGCGCAGCACGCGCATGGCGAAATCACCTTCCTGCACAGAACACCGCCGCAGAGCCTCCTGCGCGTTCTTGACGGACACGTCTGCGTTGGCGAGCTCGACGTCCGTGGCGTGGCCCGAGACGAGGACGTCGAATACCACGGCGGCGGCGTCGAGGATGGTGCGGAAGACGTGTTGCGGGGCGTGTAGGAGGAAGCGGTGCGAGGACTCGAGGCGTAATGACAGGTTGATGAGGGCTTGGGCTGTGCTGTAGGCGCGGTTTACGTTATGGCGGAAGGTGGGTTTGTCTACGGTGGAGAGGGGGATGAAGTAGTAGGATTGGAGCTCGAATTGGACTGCTAGGATGGTGAAGAGGTCGAGGTCTGTGTTTATCAGCAAAGGTAGCTTCACGTTGTGGTTAAAGAGGGGGAAGCAAAAGAGAATCAGTTGCTACGAACCAGAGTTGTGTCGAGCCTGTAGCTGCTTCAGCTTGTTCAGCTCGTCTTCCAACAGCTGAATGACGGTGTCCGGTACGCCTTCTCCTTCTTCGGCGACGGAGAAGACGGTTCGGCTCAGCCTGTTGGAGAACTTTTGCATCTCATACAGTAGGCCAAAATACCCCAGAGCATCGGGGAGAGATCGCCCGCCGGCAGCCCTGTTGACGGCTTCGTTGAAGAAGCCGGCCGGAGGCGGGAAACCATTACTCGAGGCGACTCTATATCATGTGGTCAGAACCTATTCGCCAGAACTGAATCACAGACTTTTATAAAGAACAAAGACATACCTCTGAGCCTGGATGTTATACCCCATCCACGTAAAACACGCCTCCTCGTCAGTAATATCAGTCTGCCGGTTAGGCCCTATACAAAACTCGGGATGCGTCCCGCGGCCCGTGTGCAAGCCCAGCAGCAGCGCGGCGTTCTGCGCGATGGCAACGTACGAGGACGACGGGTCGTTGAGAAAGCGGATGGAGGGCAAGGGCCATGTGCAGAGAACAAGCAGGGCGTCGACGGTGGACATGGTGATGGGCGGGCTCGAGACGGCGGCCCAGACCTCGCGGGGCAGGTTCTCGATGAGGAAGGGGAAGAGACCGGCGTCGCGGGTGTATCGCCGCGAGGAGATGGCGATGAGGGTCCAGAAGAGGATCGGGCTCTGCTTGTAGAGCTTGTCTGGGTCCTGGGAGCGGACTATGGGGAAGTAGGGGTGAAAGTGCTCGAAGTAGCTTTTTCACATGACCTCTCAGCGTCTGCTTCTCTGATACGATAACACGCTGAGGGAAGGGGAATAAAGTAGGAAGAGGGGTCGAGGTAGCTCACTGGTCAAAGTAAAAGTCAATATCCTCCCCAGAAAGGACCTTGGAACCCAGGGCCCTCGGCTGCGCGGGCTGCCTCGCAGGACCCGTGGGCGTCGTGTGAGACGTGAGGGTCGGCGTCGGGACCTGCTCTGGCTGGCGAGCCTGCTGAACGGGAGACAATGCCGGCAGGCTCATCCTCGACGCAGAGGGGGGTGGCCGGTGGTCCGAAAAGGCGCTTGCGGCTCCGGGGTAGGCGGTACTCGGGCTCGGCAGCGGCAGGGGTAGAGCGGCCGGGGGGAGTATGCCGGTGGCGGAGACGGGGCTCGGGTTGACGGCATTCTTGATAGTTTGGACTTCCTTTTCGAGCTGTTCTAGTTTACTGTTTGATGTTCACACACAGGGCGGATGAGTTAGACCATGATCTTTTGCTGGATGGACACATATGGGGCACAGAGTATTGCAAGGCAGGCAAGGCGCGGCTGGGAGCAGGGAGGAGAGGAAAAGGGAAGCCACCTTCTTCTGGTCATTCGCTTGTGAGACTTGTCAATGACACATTGTATGCCGAGCTTAGAGCAACGTTGACATGGCTTGTTGGGCGTGTAGCTCGCATTGCACTTGACCTATTTCCAGCCGTCCAAAGGCATTCAGTTAGCATACGGGATGTCATGTTTGGTGTAGCAGTGCAACGAAAATGCAGAAACAGAACGTCGAAGGAACAGAACGTCTTCGGCACGTTTGCTGACATTGCATGATGCGCCCCAGGGGACCTGACGAGGTGGCCCCCCCCCCATTCCGTCCCTCCCGAGTCCCGGATGCCAACCGCGATCCAATGGGAACAAGAACCGGGAGAGGCGCTGGAAGGGCACGGAGCATGCGCGACATGTGTGGCAGCAGAATGGTTAAAAGATTAAAACACCACGAGGGAAGGTAGCCATGCAAGGGGACGAGGGAACAGATACAAGATGAACCGGTCCAGGGTGTGTGTGAAAGGTATGTATCCGTACAAAAAGGGAGAAGACGAAAAAGCGAGAGGAAGCCTACCTTGGAGTCGCGACAGCTCGTGCAGGCTGTATTGCGCCGGATCCGGTTCGGCACTGGAGGGCTGGGCGAGGTATCCCTCTGTGCCGACGCGGGGCTCTTGAGCGGCGGGTCCATCAAGTAAGGGTAGGGTGCGCGCGTGCGTGCGTGCGCTCTGCCTCCTTGTCAGGTTTAAACGCCTCTTTGTGTTTAAATGAGCCGATTCTGGCGCAGTTGTGGGTGCTCGCTCTGATTGTCTGGCTCACTTGCTGGCAGCTGCTGTGGTTGTGTGAGTTGTTGATGGCAAAGGTGGAGAGAGGAGAATGGGAAACTCGGCGCGGTTTCGGCAATGCAAAAGAAAGGTGAGGAGGAGTGCGGTTTGATGAGAAATGCTGGGAGAACAGGCGCGACCGCAACCAGAGAAAGAGGAGACGATCACGTGCGCTTACGATTTCTGAAGGATTCAATGGCGGTCTCATCGCGGACGTTGTCCGTACCTCCTTCTACCTTGAGTTAAGCACTTTTAATCTGCCATCTAGCCGATATCAAAGCCAACGACTTTCTTTCGATCTACTATTTGGGTCATCGCGAGAAGTTTGTGGTGTTTTGCAACAGAGGCGACGAGTCAGGCGCATGTCGTGTAGCACTCAACTTACTCACTCAATACACACCTAATACCTGGGCGCCACGATCCTAGACTGGGTCGCTTCAGACTAACGCACGCCTGTTCCATTGACTACCTTGTATAGATATGGCCCGTAAAGCTGGAGACATGGTAAAGTATAAAAAAATAAAAATAAAACAATAATTCCATCGAATTGTGTCACTACGCTTTACGGTAGGCTGTGGATGGGCGAAGTTTGGCTTTACCTTGGTGAGTCACTAAAGCGCAACTGCCTCGAAGGTTTTGCAGTGAGCCTGGTCGTAAAATAGACAAGCGCTATTGTGTAAGCCACCTTCATCGGAGAAAGCTCTCACCTTGCACCTTCAAATCAGGCCGATAATCACATTGGTCATCTTGGTAAAGCCCTTGCCCAGCAATTTATGTGTAATGAGAACTATTCACAAGACGATGGTCTGCTTCATCTACATCAACGGCTACCCGGGCGTCGGCAAACTCACCGTCGCCAACGCCCTCTCCAAACTAATCTCAGGCAGCCGCGTCTTCCACAATCACCTGGTCATCGACCCTGTCACCGCAATGCTCGACCGAGACGATGCCGAGTCCTACAACGATCTGAGAACCTCATTCCGCAAACATGCCCTCGACTCCATCGCCACACATCCCGCGCTGGCGGGCAAGACCTTCATCTTCACAGACGCGCGGGAGTCTAGTCCCTTGGGCAGCGGGGCTGCCCGAGATCACAAGGCGGCTGCCGAGAGAAGGGGCGTACCGTTCATCTCGGTCGTGTTACGCTGTGAACTGAATGAGAATGTCAAGAGACTTGCAGGCCGGAGGTATGTCGGGGGTGATGGGGCGACCAGCAACACCAAGTTGACTGACGGCAAGATCCTGAGAAAGGTCAGGGACATGGAAACTATCTTTGAGTTTGGAGATGAGAACGAGATGTGTTTGGATGTCACGACCCTGGGGTCGGAGGATGCTGCGCGCTTAATTTTGCAGCACGTCAACGCGGTTCACTGCCGTATTGAGAAAGACGGCTGAATGTCACCTCTCATTAACACCGCCTATTCACATCGACAATCTCATCAAGCGTTACTATGCTCATATTCTCATCAAAGTATCTGAACGCACCCCATAAGACACTTCATAATCATCGTAGACATGGCACTAAACACTGGAAATCTTCATCTTGAACATCATGTCCACTTCCTCTCACAGCTTCCAATCCACATTCCCCAACCTAGCACCTTGCCCTGAATGGCTTCGGCGACCTGTTCCCTAGTAGCTCGAGCTTCCAGCATCGTTTTATCCAACGGCTCACTCAGAGCCACAACTTGAAAGAAGTCTGTGACAATCAATCTCGCGGTTCTATCTCATTGTAAGAAAAATTGAGACTCACATCTGTGGGTGCCATGATTCATGAGAGGCCGTGGAGGAACATACACGCCCTCCCTACGCCCCTTGCCCCAATGAAAACCTCCCTTCAAGAGAGATTTGTTCTCGTCTTCAATCTCAAAGTCTTTTGGGTTCACCTGTTTCTTCTCAGGCGCGATTCCGCCATAGACGCTTGTAATCAGCAAGTCAGCAATTTCCTTCGAAATATCAGGTTTGATGTGGATTCGTGCGTTAACGTACCCATGGCAGATGGGCGTCGGCAGCGGCGCATCCGGATCCTCAACGACGATGAGCCATTCCTTCACCTTTGACTCGAGCTCCAGCGGCGCGGACCACGAGAGCGCGGGGATACGGCCGCCGCCTTCTGTGATGTACTCCGGACCCAATGTTGCGGGAGACGCGCCGCAGTCTGGCGACGTGACGGTGATGGTCTGTTCTGTGTGAGAGGCGAAGGCGGGGGACGTATAAAAGGACTTGGCGTCGTGGGCGCGGGAGTTCTTGAGGAGCCAACTCAGGGTTACTTCGACGTACGGATTCATTCTGGCGGCTGTAGGTTTTCTGTGATGCGTAATGAAATGAAGCGTGATTGATTGATTGATAGCTACTTGTATTGTGGTTCAAAACGTGGCTGTAGTGACGATGCAAGATAAGATGAGACGGGGAGGGGGACTATGAACATCATTTATCCACCGTTCTCAATAACCATGATTAAGCTTGTTTCCGCAACCCGAAACGCCTATTTCGTATGTCCATGCTTATCTCCAGCTTAGCGGACATGATGCCCGACTTCAGACGGTCTTACAAGCCTCAGACCCGAGTGGCTTGAACTTGAATAGTTTCGGTGCCGATTCGGTCAGCACTCGGCCGATCAATCAGTCATCCGGACGCCGTGGTTCTTAACTTGGTAAATGAATTTTCCAAGCTCTCTTCTTCTTCTCAAAGCTCTTATCCTACGTGAGACCTAACCGCGTGCGACGTGATATTGAGTACTTCTGCAAGTCACAGTATGGTGAGTTGCTCACAATGCAGCAGGGACGATGTGTGATGCTCTTGATAGCATCGCTGCAGGGACCCTCCTCGTTTACTTCCGGCTTGGCGATGCTTAACGGCTTTTAGTGGTACACAACCCCTGTAGCGGGCGCCACGCCGCGTGAGCGTGGCTTAAAGTGGCCCACGTACGGACATTTCCCGCGTAGTGGGTAAGAAATCATGCGGAAAGCAACCGCAAAGAACTATCCGTTTCTATAACATCAACAACAACAACAATTGTGTTCATTGTCACAATTATTGGCCAAGATGATTCTACAAGAACTCAATCGCAGTCTCTTGAGAAATACCAAGAGCGCTGCTTCTTCTGCGCTATCTAGACTCTCCTCAAACATGTCATCGACGCGCCCCTATTCATCACGGTCATTTCCCGCACTCTTCGTCCGCGGCGGAACGTCCAACGGTCTCGTCATCCATAGACACAACCTCCCGCCAGAAAACGAATGGCACAAAGTACTACCCGCCGCCATGGGCTCTCCAGACCCTTACGGCCGTCAGCTCAACGGAATGGGCTCAGGCATCTCATCAACCTCCAAAATCGTCGTACTATCTCCGCCCTCGCGGCCCGACGTCGACGTGGATTACACCTTTGTCCAAGTCGGCATCAAGGACGGCAGCCTCGACACGGCAGGTAACTGCGGAAACCTCTCCTCGACAGTCGGCCCCATGAGCCTGGATGAAGGGCTCATCTCAAACCCGCGCCTTGAACAAGGGGCCGACGGCCAGACGTTCGCTACCGTGCGCATCTTCAACACCAACACATCCAAAGTCATCTCATCGCGCTTCAAGGTCGTCGTTGACGGAACCAACTCACCCAAATATGCCCCAGAAGGCGCCTACATCATGGACGGCGTTCCCGGTACAGCCTCCCCCATCACCCTCAGCTTCCTGGACCCGGCCGGCGCAAAGACGGGTAAGGCCCTTCCCACGGGAAACCCCCGCGATTGGCTCCTCCTCCCGGATGCGAGCACCATCCAGGCCTCGCTCGTCGACGTCAGCAACCCGGGCGTCTTTGTCCGAGCCGCCGACCTAGGCATCCCTTCGCCCGAAGACCTCACGCCGCAGGCCGTCGAGGCGGACGCCGTGCTCAAGGCCAAGCTGGACGGGATCCGGCGCGCGGGGGCATCGATGATGGGTCTAAATCCGGACGTGGAGAGCGTGCCCAAGATCGTGCTGCTCTTCTCTGAGACGCACGCGGATGACGTCGATATCCGGTGTCTGGCACTGTCCATGGGACAGGCGCACAAGGCTGTGCCGTTGACGCTTGCGCTGTGTCTCGGGGCTGCTAGTCAGATGCCCGGCACGATCCCCGCGGAGCTCGTGAGTGGTCGCTGTGCGAAGGAGTCTGTCGTCATTGGGCACCCGAGCGGCAAGGTGGATATAGGGGCCACGTTCGACAATGGCAAGATTGTGTCGGCGGATCTTCGCCGCACGGCTCGGGTGCTGATGAAGGGTGAGGTGTTTTACTAGCAATGTGCTAGAAACTTTCAGACTGCTACCTCGAGTCTCCAACGCCAAGACCTAATGCTATCGCATTACCGATCCTACGTATATCCTTCACAGCTAGTGTAGACTCTTGAACCAAGGATGAAGGGTTCCAGAAACGTACCTTGCTCACGAGTAAGGTAGCATCTCAAGTGCTCCACGATAATGTGGTAGATGAAGAGGGGAAACCTCCTACACATAACCAGCGCCATCATCCTATGCTGGTGCGGATGTGCCCTGTCGAATACAATGTTAGCGCACAGCTCCAAGAAGATGAAACTTCATCAATGCTGGGTGGGCCGTCTTATAGCGACCATCATCGGGATGGCATGGCCCCGCGGCACCTGTGAAAAGATCTCGAGCCGGAGAAGGGCAAACCTGCAGATCTCTACGCCCTCTGCAAGCTTCTTGCGCTTCCTTCCAAGTACTCAGAGTATCAAAGCTCGGAGGCCAGCGAAATCTTGTAGGGGAGTATTTGGCGAGGTCTCTGGCACCACCACGATAGTGCTTATGGTCGTGACCACTAGGCGTGGATGTACTCAGTTTGAGGAACTGGGTTCTGAATCGATAGTGCAAAGTTAAGCCCCTGTTCTTGCACATGGTAAAAATCACCTGTCTCCCGTGTGAGGCAGTAGATGTTGGGCGATACGTGCTTGTCATCTCGGCTAGATAGGGAATCTGACAGCCATAGGAACTGGCTGGCCGCTGGACAGAGGGACATGAGGAAGTCACCAGCTGCGCACAAGTGACAGCTCAAAGTTTGGAAGCAAATAGTTTCATGTAATATAATCCCCAACAGGCGGCCCCACGCTCTCCTTGTGATCCGGCAGCTCCCAGTCCGTACGGTAAGCAATTGGTCGTTCAAGCTCTAGCTTTCCACTACTCAATGAATACATCAATCTCTTCTTTTGAAGGTCAAAATGGACGAGGTTTTCGCTTTGAAATATCACCGTCAGAGCTTCGAACGTTTCCATTTAGTCCCCCATGTCCTTCCAAGTGTTTCCGCTGTTACAGTCCCACATCCCATCCTTTATCAAGAAATAGAGAAAGGCCAAAGTTTTCACTGCCTTTTTCTTCCCTTCATGGCTCACGTTTGATAAACACTAGTCTTCCCACTTCATGGTGGTGCGAGATCTCGATTAAGTCTTGATCTAAGCCGAACGTGAGACTAAAACATCATGAGCTTACAACGGTTTCCCCCTGGCCTCGCTCACAACACTCGTCTTGCTCGTCACCAAAATGCCAACCTCGGAGCCCGAAGTATCGTCATCACCTCTTCTCTTGAAGTCCCTCACAACACTATCCTCTGACGGGTTGCCGTTGGCCACCATGACAGCTACGTTATGCTTCTTCTCCCGCAGCCTGTCCAGCTCCAAATCATCGTCGTCGTCGCTGTGTGTCGAGTGCATCTGACTGAATCTGCCTCCCCCGGCTCTAGATAGCTTCGACCCGAGGAGTCCAGATTGGCCAATTGTCTGGAGGGTGGTCGGTTTTCCGGAGGCTGGCCCCGCTCCGCCGCCGCCGCCGGCGGATCTCGTTGTGCCGCCGCGGATGGACCAGAAGCGGCCGACGGTGGCGTCGAATATCGGTTTCAGGAGGGGGCTGCTCGAGACTATGATGGCGACGCCGGGTTCGAGTGTTCCCATCAACACGACGCCGACCTGGGAGTAGGTCACGTCTGTGAAGTCCATTGTCAAGACATTCTTCAATCGTAGGGCAGCGAAGATCATGGTTCTGTAGAAGATGTACGAGCTTTCGTCAGTCATCCATATCACAGCATAAAAATTCGAGGACGAGGAAGCTGGGGGTTCCCTCACAGAGCGCCTGCGCCGAAGATGATATTTAAAGCCACCTTATGCGGCCACCGCAGCTGCAGGTTGTAGACCATGGGTATCGGCAGCACGAGGATAATAAGATCCGTCGCGAGATCAAAGTAGCCTACAGCGGCAAAGGCGGCATTCTGATCGCCGCACTTGCCGCCAGGCGTCGTCGGGTTCCAATTCATGGCCACAGGCTGGCAGATGAAGATGCCTATGAGGATGGTGAAGAGCATCCAGCAGACGCAGAGGCCCGTGGTGATACGAGCCGCGATCTTGAAGCTCCGCACGAAGAAAACACGCTGGAGCATGAGGGTGATGCCGATCTTGATGAAGCCGAGGCAGATGGCGAAGAGGGTTTGAACACCGTATGCGGCCTGTCTTACCCCTCGAGTGGTGTGTTGTTAGTTGGTGCTTCTTTGCGAGAGGACAAAAGGCATGGTCAGGGGTAAATTGTTGACATATTGACGGGCTGACCTTTGACATGCGTTCGACGTGATATGGCTGGAGTGTCAAGTAGTGATGCCCGGTTCCTCCTAGGTAGACCACTAGAACCGCCCTTTAGCATAGGTCAACTCTGTGGAACTTCGCGATTCCACTTACTGACAAAATTGCAGGCTACTAGTCCATAAAATGCAATCTGCTATGTTGTCAGCCACTTTCAAAGTGCCTTGCGACCATGTCGTCTCCTACCAGAGCAACAACAGTCAAGAAATCCTCAATGGTGAACGACTGTCCCTTCTTCCGCCGGCTGTATAATCGCATGCCCGTCCATAGTGTTGTGGCGAAGGTGAGAAGTACGTTGACGACGACAATGGGGACCGCTCGGTTGGAAAGGGGCACGATTTCGGTCTGGATGATATCTTCTGGCCGGACGGTAGCATTCGTCGGTACGGCTAGACGAGCAAAGAGCGCACCGCTTAATCTCATCGTAGAATTTGTGTCGTCTCACACGACGGCGTGTATGGTGGCTGAGATCCAATCCTCAACTACCACAGATAGCCGCACCAGACAAGATGGGGAGTCTGACGGCTTAACAAGTCCGTCAACCTCCTTTCTGCAGCGGCATGGCGGGTGATCCACATTCTTCATGCGGATAAAACATATGCATGATCGAGTCAAGACGTCGAGATGTGGCAGTTCTATCCGTAAGAAGGGGGAAAAAGCAAAGACTTTCCTAGCAGGGGGGGACCAACAGGCCTCATTCCTCTTGGCTACCCGAAACTAACCCGGGTTCTGGTCATGGCTCACCGGCCGATGGGTCTCGGATGATGCGAGAGGCGGACACACTGGGATCCCGCGTGGCAATGATTAGATATCACAATACTCCGTACCGCGAGAGGGATACCATGGAAATGGAGCGCGAGCATTCCCACATGGTGATACGATTGTGCAATACGGATACAAAGAATGAGAGCTCCCTCAGGCTTCCTGTGCTTGCGCTCTGCATGAAGCTGGGATGTTGAAATAGGGCCCGCTCCAAAAGTGCGATGGAGCCACGCTAGTCCGCGTGAAGAAGACGGCATGCCGAGTTATCTCAAACCAACGAGAGTATGTTTTGAAGAAGAATAAGCATAACCAGCGTTAGTTCTGCCTGTCCGCTGAAGATACCATAATATGCTGCGGCAACCATAGAGTTGCAGTAGATCCATTTGATGTAGTGAACTTAGTTACGCCGATCAATAGCCAAGTTCCATCATCACAATAACCCTATTCACGTAGTAGGGAACAGGGGATGACGGACCGCAGAACGAGTGGTCTCTGCTTTCGGTAACCTAGTCCGAACCAACTCCACAACTCCGGATCCTTGAACACCACTCGATCGACTCATGAGCCCACTCAATGCCCTCTGTCAACTAGTCAGATACCCGGTCAAAGCAGACGACAGAGCTTCACCCGGAAAGGTTCCCCGTGGAGGAGGAATATTGGTGGAACCCTTCAATGGGGACAACGGGGAAGAAACCTCTTGATCTGTCGATGTCGCTCACCCGCCGTACCCGAGCCACCTTTTTGGCCCTGGCCTCTTTTGCGATATCGAAATGTCCAAAATTGCGCCGAGTTCCACATGGCAGTAGTCCCACAACGGCCGCAGAACGGAGCCTCGGAGGGGGACGTTGACTGGCGATGTGTGCGTGATATCTCTCGATGCATCTACTCTTAAAAAGAAGCGGCTCCGGCGTCTGTCTGGTTCGTGTGTGAGGTCTTTCCCCTTTTCCCCTACGCCCGATCCTCTCTGCATTGCATTCTGCAGCGGTTCGTCACAATTCTGTCCCAGTCTCCTGGTTCCCGGTCTGCAGCATCAATCACACTTGCGCCAAGTTTTCCCTTTCGAAATCGTTGCGTCAAATATTTGTTTTACGTGCCGCTACCCTGCATATGAACACACACATCCGGTAATCATGCTACCAACTGACGTCTGGGACTACATTGTCGTCGGCGGCGGCCTCGCTGGCTCCGTCGTCTCGAGCCGGCTCTTGGCGCTCAACAACACGGCCAAGATCCTCGTCATTGAAGCTGGCAGTAGCGCTGCTGGGCGGACGGACATTCTCTACGTCAACTCGACCAACCTGATCTCGGGCGACTTTGACTGGAACTACTATTCCACGCCGCAGTCTCAGCTCAACAACCGCGTCATCCAGAGCGCTGCTGGGAAGGGTCTCGGCGGCGGCTCCCTCATCAACACATGTAAGTCGTCACCAAACCAACGTAGTGTACAGTGAAAATACATGTCCAAAATGCTGACTCCCTGTTCAGGTGGATGGATGCGTGGTGCCCGCGTCGACTACGACGAGTGGGCCGACCTTGTCAACGACTCCCGTTGGAGCTACGACAGCCAGCTGCCGTTCTTCAAGCGTTCCGAGGCGTACTGGACCGACGTCAATGCAGACGAGCACGGGTACGACGGACCTCTAAAGGTCGAGGTGCCCTCGGTCACGGGCCGCGTCTACCCCTTGAGAGACGCCGTCTATGCCTCGTACGAGTCCGTCGGCATCAAGGCCCTCCCGGGCCTGGACGCCAACGCCGGCCAGAACCTCGGTTTTGGCGAGATTGCGGAGAACCGCCGCAACGGCGTTCGCCAAATCGCGTCAGAGTACTACCCCCTCGACGGCATCACGGTCATGACAGACACGCTTGTTGAGAAGATCCTCTTCCGCAGCGACAACAGCTCCAACTCCAGCGCCGGCGCCCTCGTCGCAACTGGCGTCCGTCTCGCTAATGGCACGGAGATCCTCGGTAAGGAGATCATCGCCGCCGCTGGCGCCTACCGCACGCCGCAGCTGCTGATGCTCTCCGGCATCGGCCCATCCGACGAGCTGGCCAAGCACGGCATCGATCTTAAGCTCGACGCGCCCGAGGTCGGCAAAAACTTTGCCGACCACGCCTTCTTCACTTACAACTGGCGTCTCTCCCCCCAGTATCGCAACTCGACCGTCGACTCGGGCAACTCCCTCTTCTTCCAACCGCAGTACGGCCTCGGCCAGCCCAACAACTTTGTCGCCTCCTTTGGCGTGGAAGACAAGGAGGGCCTCGTCGCCGCCATAACCAAGGAGGAAGGCAGCGCGCCCGACGCAGCTACGCACCCGCTCCTCAAGAACGAGCGCACACTCATGGAAGGCTTCGTACTCTACGTCAACACGAACCCGGCCCTCCCGTCCAACAGCACCTACCTCACGACCGCCAACGTCGGTCTCCACCCCACAAGCCGCGGCGCCGTGACGCTCAGCTCTGCGGACCCTCGTGAGGCCCCACTCATCGACCCCAACTTCTTCGGGTCCGAGGTCGATCGGTTCGTGTGGCGCGACTCAATCCGCCGGATGACGCGCATGATGATTGGCGGTGAGTCGCCGCTGAGCCAGGGGATCGTCGAGGCTGAGGCGGCGCCGGAGGGTCTGAAGCCGTTTACGCTTGAGTCAACGGACGAGGAGATTGAGGAGCGCATTCGTGCTTCCGTCATGTAAGTGAACTGCCTCCCCCACTTGATGCGCTGTGCTTTCTTTCCCACTTAACTGACGCGTTTGTCTTTCAAGCGGTACGTACCATCCCATGGGCACATGTGCCATGGGCAAGGTTGTCGACAGCGATTTGCGCGTCAAGGGCGTTAGCAATCTTCGTGTTGTGGATGCTTCCGTGTTCCCGACAATCATCACGGCTCACATCCAGGCCGCAGTGTACGCTCTCGCCGAGCAGGCTGCTGAAATCATTGCTTCGTCATAGATCAGGGGATCATAGATTCTGACGTTGACGACATGATGCAAGAAATGAGAGAGAGGGCTATATGAGTGATGTACGGATATATACATACTAGATAATGCTTAATGACGATGTGAGGCACTTGTGCCGCTACCGCCGTGCCGTACCGAATTTCGGCCCCACTTTCGGCCCGTGTTGAACTAATTGGCTCCCCGGACAGAGATGTCTGTCTTAGGTACCTACCGTAGGTAACGATACGCGAGACCGACTTTCGAAATCGCAGAAAGTCTTTGGGGTGAGAGTAAAGGATTGCAGGTTCAGGCAATAGCGACAGGACGAAATTTTGGTAGAATGACGAGACAAGTGCGATGACTTACAGGAGGTAGACAGGTCGATTTCACCAGTGCCCTCTTTCCCCCACACCTGAGACCATCGACCTGTGGCGTGCTAGCTGCCTAATTCTCAGCCATCTCACCATATATTGGGGGGCGCTCATCAACCCCCCCCTCACGCGCAACGTAAAAACATCAACTTCGGCGACCAATTGTCTTTTCAGGTCGGAGAGATGTAGAAGAGAAGTGAAGAGCAACAAATACTCGACAACTTCCGCCAGTGCGCCCTCAACCCCCAAACTCCTTGTCGGAACGACAACCGCTATCCGCACAACCACAACATCTTGGACAATATTTCAACCGCAACCATCACCGTCACCACATCACAGCCAAGTTCACCGACGACAAAATGGCCACAACATCGCCCCCTCGCCTCTACTTCGCCTACGGCTCCAACCTCTCCCCAACCCAAATGTCCCTCCGCTGCCCCGCCTCCACGCCCCTCGGCTTAGCCCACCTCCCAAACCACACCTTCGTCATAAACTCCCGCCGCTACGCCAACGTCGTCCCAAACGGCCCCGTCGACGCCCCGCATCCCCTCTCCGCCGCACCAACCACTGATACGGCCCCGGCTCCGGGCGTCTACGGCATCCTCTACGCCCTCCCACCCCAAGACGAAGCAACCCTCGACAGGTGCGAAGGCGTCCCTCACTCTTACCAAAAGCAAGAGCTCGCCGTCAAAGTGGTGAACTTTACCCCCGCAGGCACTGCCGCCGCCGTCAATCTCACACCAGGAAGCAACGTCACGGCACTAGTCTACGTCGACACCGAGAGGACCGAACCCTCGACGCCGTGGGACGAGTACATTGACCGGATGAACCGCGGCGTCGACGAGGCGACGGAGCGCTTTGGCTTGCCGCGGGGGTATGTTGATGAGGTGATCCGGGCTTACATCCCGGCTGCTGCTACTTCTTTGGATTCGGAAGAAGAAGAAGAGGGCGCCGGTGTTGGAAAGAGCAAGACTATCAAGGACCCTTTTCTGGAAATTTCTTGAGGTTTGCTTGATTCCGTCCCCCGGGTTCGGCGGCCCGCTTCAGCATCCTGCTTCCTTCCCCCCGCCTGAAAAGACTCAACCTGAGCAGAAACGCAAGCTCGCGATCTCAACTTCACCACGTCAACGAAAAAATCCAAACCAATTCGATCCCCTTACACTACACAGATCCCTAACCATCGTGATTTCCAAAACAACATCCAAAAATGAGGCAACCCTTCCCCTTGTTTCCCTCACCCTCTCCTACAACCCCCTCGTCGTACCTCACCAGAAAGGGGGTCAATCTTCAAAGAGAGAAAGAGAGACCGACCGCATCATTCCGTCGCAAAACCCAAGGAAACACTCCAAAACCTCTTGGCATCAGCAAGAAACGTCTTGGCAAGCCAAACGGGAACGGGATCCCTTTTCAAGCTTCTCTGAGAAGCTTGTGTGGCTTGTGAGCATTTTCTTTGTCAGGGGCCAGGCCAGGAGGTGCGTACAGGCAACAGCAGCATCTGGAAACCGGACAGTCGGTTTCCCGTGGTGAAAAGTACTTCTTTTTTTAGAACCCAAACGAGACACACACATAATAGAGAGAGACATCAGATGAAGAGGAGAGTATGGATGGACTTGGTCGCATGGAAATGGAGCACGTGGTTGGTGCACAGTCCAAAGGAACGGGCTTGACTGGTTGGAGCAGCTGAACTGCATCGATACAGATTGGAGTCACGGGCGTGGAAAATGGTTCATTGAATGTGATGAGAGAATCGCGCCTAAATCAGCCAATGCTATCATTGATGAAGTTCTGGCTCTAGGTATCTCTTGTAGTTATCGTTCTACTCAATAGCATTGGGGGAAAAGTCCGCCTGATGCCTCTTTGAATTCTCGACCGTCTCTTTCGTAGCTTACTCCTCGCTCAACCTCCTCCAAAAGGAATGAGTGCTGTCTTGTGAATGCATATCCAAAAAAAACACACAAAAAAAACGCCTTGCTCGATGCAGATACATCAGCCATGGTTGTTAAAAATCTTGAAAAAACAGAAGAAACCCGAAAAACGCCCTCGCAATGCAGTGCTGTGAATAAGTAAAAGAATCGACCGTTTGAAACATTAGGCTCCCCGGAACCCATCCCAGCAGGATGCGGTTTTGTTGTTTTTTCGGTTTAGAAAAGATAGAGCGAGAACCCAGTCGCAAAGGCAACGGATCCCGCAAAGATGGAGGCCGCCAGTGGCGCCAACGACGGCGCCGCATTCTTTCCTCCGCGGACGATACCGTCCGTGGCGGAGACTGCGCTCGCGACGGCAACAGCAGACGGCACGGCGCCGCTACCCTTGCCAATCTCAAGCACGTTCGTGCTCGTGGCGTTAAACTTGGTCTGCGCCAACGAGACCTCGTTGTTGTCGATATCGTAAACCACGTACGCCGAGCGCAGGAACGTGTCACCTAGGACGTTGGTGCCGTCGCCGGCGGGCGCAATGCCAAAGAGGCAGGCTTCGACGCCGTTGGAAAAGGACGTGCGCTTGCCGGTGATGGCGACGAGGTCGAGCACGAGCTCGTCGATGGGTACTGTGATGGGCTGCCCCGAAAAGGTGAAGGTCATGTTGGAGCCCGAGTTGGCCGTGGAGCAGGGGATGAAGGCGACACCCTCTTCTTGCTGGTAGACCGCGCCCACCATGGAGTAGATTGTTGTCGTCATGTCGTCGGGGAGGTACGTGAGACTGGAACCCGAGTCGAGAAGGACAGCGAGGGCCATGTTCTCATCCAACGTCTTTGAGCCGAGTGTCACCTTTGTCAGGGTGATAAGGAACTCGGCGTAGCTGCCAGACTCCTTCTGGATGGGTACGGTCTTGAGCTCGCCCTCGTAGCGCGCCGTGTCGACACCGCCGAAAAGAATATTCCCCTGGCTCGCGTCCAGATCGTTTAACCACAAGCTGAAGGCGCTAGATTGGATGAGGCCCTGAGAGACCATCTTGGCGGGCAGGTTCTCGTAGGAATCTAGACCGGCACGCCCAACCTGCACTTCGTTGACCTTGTATCCGACTCCTAGGATACCCTGTGCCGATGAACTCGTGTAGCCGACACCGAACTGGAAGTCGGTCAGAGTAGATCCGCCGATGGTGAATTTGTCAGTAACGTAGTCGCCGTTCGCTCCCGAGCCGTCCACATAACTAATGTTGAACCAGCTTCCGACGTAATTGTATGTTGACGAATCGTTGGCCGAGTAGGTGCCGGATACGGAGCATGGCGTGCCTTGGCCTTGGCAGAGAGTCGAACTTGCTGTGTTAACCCAGAGATCACTACTTCCGGTGTCGAGGTGGAGTCGCATAGGCTGTGCTGGTGTTCCAAGAGAGCCGTTGACAAAGTACAAAGTTTCCTTACGAAATGTTAGATGCAGTACTTGGAAGTGTTCAGTTGTAGACCTACCAAGTTGTCCAAAGTCGCTTGCACTGAACCTCTCTTCCGCAGCATATCCCTCCTGTTGCGTGTGTATGGTATCGTTGCTCGGTGCAGATCCAACCCAACCACCTTTGGTGCGCTACTCTCGCTCTTCCTGAGCACAAGTCCTTCCGTGGGTAGTAGCGAAGCCGCAAGGGCAATTAATGTTGTTGACCTCATCTTGAGTCTGTGTTTGTGTATGTGTGTATAGCAGATTACACGACTTTGAATTAGAGAACGATATCCGAGCTCGAGTATCGACCGGCCGCCAAGACAAGGGTGACGGGAGGATGTTGATATAAGAGAATGGCGTCGTGCTATGAAGTCATTGATGGCGCAACACGGACGGTAAAGAAGAAGACTAGAAGGATGAGAAAAAAGTCGGTTGCGAAATTCCGGAGTTCGGTGAAGGCGACTCGCGGGTGGGTGGACTCGGTATACGGCACGGTGGGGAGAGGATTCGTCACCCGCGATGGTGGCGGAGCTTGCGTTGCTGATGAAGACGAATTGGGGGCGGCGGTAGTGGTGAGCTGGCACCGGACCACCAAACCAGACTAGAGAGACGGGAAGACGAAAGCAAAGGCCGTCTTCTTGTTTTTCTTTCGGCGCACGCGTAGACGTAGTGAGTGGGAAAATCCGGCGATCCGGAGGATTTAAGAAAATGTAGGTAGACTTGTAGTGCAACTACTAACCCGTGGTAGGTAGTGGCAGCTTGGATGAGTAAGTTGCAGAAAGCACGAGCAGAATAGTCCAATACAATGGAAGCACAGAGGAAGCCAAAAGAGCAGACCAGAGCCAAAATGTGCGCTTGGGTTAGAAAAGCAGGCAAAAAGATGAGATGCAAGTCTTCTTTGTACCAAAAGTCAAAATTCTGGTCCCTCTGTTCTCGGAATAGAAACAGCAACAGCGCGGGCCATGGGCAAGGCGGGAACTGACACTGCCAAGCGCCACAGTCTCGTCCAAAAGGTCTCACCCAGTCGCAGACTTGACCTCGTCGTCATGCTCGGCGGGGCACTGGACGAATTGACGGGGGGGGGGGGGGGGGGGTTGCGGACAGGGTCCGGGGTTGAGCGTGTTTGGACGAGGCCGGGAGTAGCGAGAATGGGTGCAGCTCGCTCTTCACAAGAGAGAGAGAGAGAGACTCGGAGTGACCACTTAGTCACGCTTACAGCGGATGGCTTGGAAGGGAAGAAGGGATATCGACGGACGGAGCAGCGAATTGGTGCAAGATGGTTGGACAACAAAGGGGAAGGCCGAGAGGTCTCCAGACTTCCCAGCCCGGGGCGACCCCGAGTCAAACCTTCTCAATGACAGGGTTGGGGGTCATGGAATCGCAGGTATCACAAGTATCACAGACTCACTCTTACCACTGGTAACGGCCCACGGGAAAGGAAGGGGAAGAGAAAGAGAAAGGAAGCTAGCGAGTGTGAGCCATGTCAGGCGGAGTCGAAAAAGACGCGTGGCCGTACTTGCAACTTGCCCTTCTAAGCATCCCGTCCCCTTTATTTTGCGGTGCTCTGCCCTTTTTTTGCAGTTGCGTGGGCCGGTAGCCGTAGGTCCGTAGGGAAAGACGACCCAGCCCCCCTTGCTCCCACATTCCCTCTCTCCCTCTCACTCTCACTGTCTACGGATACAGAGTCACACTTCCACTCTGAGTACTCCGTGAAGGAAGAGCGCACAACTGTCGTGTCTTCTGCACCGCGGCTGCGCAAAAAGAGGGCGGTGCGGGTGCGGTCACTGCGGTGCGGTGCGGTTGCGTTGCAGCAGCTGGGCAGGGGTAACAATGGCTGCATGTGAAACGCGAGCATCAATGTAACCCCCGACCAACAGCGAACCCTTTTCTGTCTCAGCTAGCGGAATATCAGACACTTTGGAACCAACATCGCTACGCTCCGGTCAGCCACACCAATCTGGGTATCCGTACCTATGAATCCCGACTCGAGGCCAGCCGAGGAGGTGTTCTTCGTCGCGTTCCCAGATAAAATCAGACATCTTTCTCGGTCCGAGCCAGCATGGGGTAAGACGACGAACGCAGCAAAAGACGAAAAAGAACTGTAACCTCTAAAATTGGTGATACTCGATACTCGACACCTCCTTCACACCTTCACCCAGGTCTCACGATCCAGAGAGCCAGCTAGCACCGGCAACACGGTGCCGCCGGAGCCGCATGTCCTCCAAGAAAGACTCCTGCTTGCGTCTCTCGGTGTCGGGGATCGTAGCATCACCAGCACACATTCGCTCATGGATTGCGCAACGCGCAACGCGGTGAGGAATTATCTGCCTCACAAAGCTCACTTTGGTCTGGCCGACAGACCCGACTGCGTTTGATGCATTCATCGCCACTCCGGAAATCCGGAGAGACATCATTGACGGTACCAAGAAAAGACAGGTGGCGGACGGGAAGGAGAGCTAGAAGGAAGTGCCCGTCATCCAACCCACGCGCTTCGCCGCTTCGTCCAAACGCTCCCTCCCTTCCTTTTCCCCCCCACTCCATACCGATGCCGAGATCCGATGGGGCCGGGATGTGGCGCGCAAGCAGCGTCCGGGCCAAGAGCACCCAAGTCCCGGCGCTACTGCAAAAGGTAGGCAAGACTCCCAAGACGTACCAGGAGACGAAAAAATCAGGGATGACGAGGCACCACGGGTCCGTCGGCCTCTCCAATTCGTCGTATTTCTGATGATTTCGTACGATGCTCCGTACGAGAAGTGGATGCGTAAGTACGGAGCAAACAGGTGGGCAATCCCGCTTTTCTTCATCCGCGGGCCGAGAATTGAAGATAATGGTATCCGTAAATAAGGTCGACCGGGACAGGTAAAAGAAAGGTGCTATTAGGTATTAGACTTCGAAAGCGTCACTGTGTCAGGACTCCAAGACCCCCCTGACAGGACCGCCCAAGGTTGCAGATCATGTATGTGTAGGACCCAGATACTACGTAGAGGAACCCGGTGGCCGTCCTTGTTCAAAGTCTCGCCCATCTATCTGGCACACCTGGCGCGTAAAGAACCCCCTGACTCGCCCGCACTTTGTTCGTTTCCTCCCGAACAGGGGTTGCCAGCCAATTCGTCTTGCAAGCGAATCATGAACTAAAGATCTCCCAAAAAGAAGCATCTCTGTGACGGGTGTGTTCCCCTCCCCCTTCCCCTTGGACCGTGCGCGGCATCCTTCGAGATCACATGTTCAATCACGTGTCGCGTCACAAACTCCGGACTTCTCTCTCAATTCTCGGCCGGCTAAGGTGGATCCTATTCTTCCTACGGCGCCGGCCACGTAAACCCACACCGTTCCGGTTTTCCTCATCGCCGTCACGAACCAATCATACGCGCCCGCGGCCACCACCGCAACCTTCCGAGTGAGATTACTTGTCGACAGTACATGGTGACATACTCACTGGAATAGCTGAATGTACCTACCCTACTGAGGTATCCGTAAGGCATGTCAGCACCCGTGCCACGCGCAGGGCTACTTCTTGCCCGACAGCCTCAAGTCATGGAGGGAAGATAAGATCGGACCTTAATCACCCCGTCCGTGACAAGCCACCGCGGGCTGTAAGTGGCCCAACGAATAAAGTCCAAGAAATGAACCGGGAGCAGGTATACATCAAGCCTGATTCTGCATTCTAGGCAACCAAGTCTCTTTTTGAAGCTATGCATGTGGGTGGTATGCAGGAAAATAGTAGGCCTCCTCGATGCTACCAGCGTAGATGATATATATATATAAGCTGTGATGCGTGACCACGCGCCCTCCTAATAAACCACCAGAGATCCAATTACATATACCCCACGCTCCCCGTCACCTTGGCCAAATCTGAAAATATTTGAGAATCAAATAAGCTTAAAATCAGTACGAAAAGTTTGATGCAATCCGTCCTCACATCACCCACCACCACCACCACTACCAAAATGGACGAAATCGTCTTTGCGAATCTGGACCGCTGGTACGTTCAGCCTCGTCTTTCCCAGAGTGACTCCCCCTCAGTTCCGCGATACCTTCCTTCCTCACGGCTAACGTGCCTCATTCTCCTAGTCCAGCATACTCCGTAGGTCACCCCTTCTTCCCCCCTCTCTTCCATCTCTTGTTGAAATCATATTGCTAATCCAAGAAAAAAAACACACCAAAAGTCCTTCTTCGGCGCAATGGGCTGCATAGCCGCCATAATCTTCACAGTCCTTGGCTCCTCCTACGGCACCGCGAAATCCTCCGCGGCCATCTTCGCCGCCGGCGTCCTCCGCCCCGACCGCCTCATGCAAAACACCCTCTGCGCCATCATGGCCCAGATCCTCAGCATCTACGGCCTCGTCGCCGCCGTCATCATCGCCAACCGCCTCGTCGAGAAGCAGGCGCTGCATACCAGCTTCCTCCAGCTCGCGGCGGGGATAAGCGTTGGGTTGTGCGGGCTTGCGGCGGGGTTCGCTATTGGGATTGTGGGTGATGCGGGAGGTGAAACCTTTTTCTCTCTTCCCCCCCCTTTTTCTCGTTCACACTTTGCTGTCGATACCCCCTATAGCCGTTGGTTGGATGACAGAGAAGGCGCGAGAAAGGTTACAGTAGACTGACACACACCCATAGTCAGAGCCACGAACCAACAGCCACGTCTATATACAGGCATGGTCCTAATCCTCATCTTCGCAGAGGTCCTAGGCCTCTACGGCCTCATCGTCTCCATCCTCCTCCTCTCGACTTCGCAAACGCAAGTCACAGACTGCTCAGGCTCTTGAAGCTCTCATATTTCCCCCCTCGCCTCAAATGAATCACTTTTCAGCGCCCCGACACCATAGTCAGACCGCGAGATGCTCGTCACCACATAAATACAGTCAATAGCTGATAAAGCATAAATCTCTGTATATAACTCTTGAATTTGGAAACGCCGGGTATTGCAGCCATTAAAACAACGCTTGCTCTTGCAAGGTTTCTTTTTGCTATCATGCACAAAGACAGGAGCAGACTGTGTGCTTCAAACCAGACAAGGCCACCACGCCCCCCTTTAAATCCTCCATTCATTGAGGTTATCCTGTGGCGTCACAAATGGCTCATTAATCCTCTTAATGGCAAACTCGCTGCAAAGAATACTGCAAAAGAAAGTGTTAGCTCATGTCTCCACGACGAGAAAGGAAGAAGAGTGCGACCCACCATGCTGATGCCACCAAGGAATCCAACTCCATAATCATAGCCTCCCTCTTGCCACCATTCACCAACCCCTTGCTAATCTGCACCTGAAGCTCGCGGATCCTCTTACTCGTGCCGACCCCAGCCTGCTCCAGCACCCTCTTGCCCAAACAATCCGAGTGGAACGAGTGCTGGCAGGGAAACACAAAGAACTGCCTACTCAACAACGGCAGCCCGCAGACGTAGCACTTCTCCCCAGGCTCGACAATCGCGTACCGGTGATCCAGAGCGGCAATGTCCACCTTGATATTCGTCGCCGTCTGCGACGACTCGTCCATCTCCTTCTTCAACGAGTCAATGTTGCGCCCGTAGTCCTCGAGCGCAGTGCAAATCTCCTCCTTGAAGTCGTCGATGACGACAAAATCTGGGAAAAAGGGAATGAGATCCTCAATCTTCAACAAGTCGCACCGCTTCAAAAAGTCAATGGCCGTCTTGATGCCGTTTGACTGCGAAATGACCTTGCGCGCAACGGCGAGCCAGAGCTTCTTCCGCAGAGGCGGGTTGGACATGGGCCGGTCTGCAATCACGGACGCCAGCTCAACCTCGTTGTGCGAGAGCGCCAGGTCGACGGCTTGTAGGTACTGGCCCATACTTGTGTAGATGTGGACGCAAGACAGCGTGCGGTGGTGTTGGATACACAGGCGAAGGGCAAAATCCGGGTCGTAGTTTGGTTCCTCTCCCTGCGATTCCAGATACGACAGCAAGCCCGCTTCGTCTTTGGAGGTCTGGGCATATATCGAAACAAGAGTGTTGTGTACTGCCGAGTCCTTGGAGTTGAGCTGGTTGATAATGTACTGCAGATATCTGACGGCCTGGTTCTGCTGGGGGGTGCCCTCAAAGTTGCGGTTGTACTCCAGCAGCGCAGGAATCAACTTGCGAGGCTTCAAGTCGGAATGGCGCATGAGTATCTCAACCAGGTCCGAAGCAACATGCGTCATAAGCACAGTGCTGTACCGGTAAAAAACCTCGGGATCCGTCTGCTTCTTCAGCACCGTCAGCACCTCGGGCCACCTCTCGCGCTGAACCCAGTATGACAGGACGTAGTTGTAGTCGTTGACGGCGTTGGCAAAGTGCAGCAGCTCTTGCTCCCGGCCGTGGCTGCTGATTACGTCGTACACCGTCCGCCGGTCGAGATCAGACTTGTACTTGTTGACAAACTCCTGGAACTCGCCCTGGACTGCGTGGAGCTGTTCCCTCGACTGTGCCGGGTTGAGGCCGTCGGCCAACTCGGCTTGCGTGATAATAGTGTCGTCCAGCGAGTTGAGCCTCGCCATGAATATCTCCACCAGCCAACTCGCAATCATAATTCTTTGCATGACGGCCGCCTTCTTCGACGTGCTCAACTTCGCTAGTAGATACTTCCTCAGAGCATCCGGTTCGTTATTGTCGATAAACGTGAGAGCCACCTCTTCGAACGGCTTATTGCTACGTCCGTACACCGAGGCTGCCTCCATGTACTGCCGCTTCGCGACGAGGTGGTCACCATATGACGTCGCCACCGTCTCCCGTTGCGCGGGCGTCTTCGCATGCTGCAGCGCAGAGTCAAACTGTTGCAGCTTCAGCATGATTTGCCAAATATTGCGGTCTTCGTCCCTGACGACCACTTCAAAAATCTCCTGCGCAGTGAACATCCAGAACGTGTTCTTCTGCAGATCCACAGACAAGCTCACAGCCCTCTGCCCGGGGTCCAAAACGATTTGGTCATAGACAACCTCCCCGGTCAGGCGATTCGTGGCGACCACGCGGCCTCCAATCAGGCTGACAATGTGCCACTGTGTCAGAGCAATCGCCTCGACGTAATCCGCCGTAGCTTTCCGCTTGTTGCCCGGTCCGTCAGACGAACCAATCTTATCACGCGGAAGCATGCTCGACTCGTTGAATATCTTTTTGCCCTCGGCACTCGAGGCAAGCTGCCCGTGGAAGATGCCCTGCGCAGATAGCCACGCGTAGGCCCGTTCATGCGCCTCGTCCTCGTACGGGTTCTTGTCAGGAGGGTCCGGCGAGACGACCAACGAAGACGTCGCGGCGGCCGAGGAGCGTGACAGCTCATGGATAACCGGCTGCTCCGACTCAAACAGCTTCGTGTACACCGAGCCTCCGCTGTCGTGGCCGCTGCCGACCTTGCCAGCCAAATGAAACAGCCGGCTCTGCGTCGCAATCATCACCCGCCGCATGTCGGGCCGTTTTGGCAAGGTATCGGCCCAGAGTCCCGTGATCGGTCCATCCGGGAGCTTGTGCAGGTTCTTGAGCTTGATGTCCTTCTTGTAGAATTCCGAGGTGGTCTCGATGGAGGCCTCGTAGATGTTGCCGTCGGCGGCGCCGAGCAGTATCTCGCGGGTCGACGCCGTGGGCAGCGAGGGGTTCCAGGCAACGCTCTCAATGGAGACGCCTCGGAGGCGGGCTAGGGCGCGCGGGTGTTTGTGCTGGGAATGGAGGTAGTAGTTCTCGCCGAGCGCCGTGCAGACGAGGAGATGGGAGGCGGTCGGGTCGAGAAACATGCGGCGAATGACGCCGATTTCTGCCGGTTTCTTGGGGAGGTCAATGTCTGCGAATGGCCTCGTGGTTAGCATTCCGTTCTTTCGTGAGTAGCAAACACCGTCATTTCGTCGTCTGTAAACGCACCATCAATGTCCTCGGGTCTATTAAGATCGATGCGTAAGATACGTCCATTTGACAGCGCCAAAACCAAAACATTGTTCGCGACCTGGGCGGCGACAAAGTCGGCCGCGATGGAGAACTGAAGCTGGACTCGCTCGACGATGAACATGGGCAGCGCGGCGTCGTCCAGGTCGAGCACCCCGTTGCCGGCGGCGACGAAGCCGTCGGTGGGGTTCAAAGCCATGATTCGAGGGGGCAGCTACGTCGGGGTCATACGGGCATCGTCGCTGGGGATCGTGGTTTCGTTTCGAGCGTTGGTGAGTGCGCCAGTCACAGTTGCGCAAAGTGGACGGCTTGTTGGAGGCTGGTGATTGTCTCTGTGGATGGAGGATGGATGACATAGGCAGGGAGCTCGGCCGGCCCCCCACCGCAGCCTGGGAACGGAGCTATGGCGGTACGTACTTTCGAAGCACCGAGCTCTTAGGTTCGATAAATCGAACTACCTACACAAAGCTCCATCTCAGGTCATCGAGGTCATTAGGCACCTCTGCGGTAATCTTCACTCGGATTTCCTTCATTTCGACACATAACCACGCATGGTGCACCAAATGGGAGCGTTATCTATTTTCATCTTTCTTTCGATGACTATCCTTAATCTGCCTAGTAGCTAGGATATCTCTCGACCTCTTTTATCTGCACGAGTGTGCAACTACGAGTCCTCTTCGAATCCTCCTTGAACCCCATCCGCCATTTGCTACAACAGCATCCTCAGTTGATCGCTTTAAAGACAAGGTACTTTTTTTTCGACCCCGTCCAGTTTCCGTAGAAGGTAAGGTAAATAAGTAGGAGCTATGCAAAGTCTGTTGATCGCTCTTAAATAGGACCGGCCAATCTCTTCTGCCAGTGTGGAAGTTGCGATATGCAAGTGAACATGAAGATAAAAATCGTTTTGCTCTAGTCATGCCCAGGCTGTTCATCACCCGGATGGAGCGAAATTATTCAATCGCCTCTTCAAAGAGGCGACATAGTTCGTTTGACGACAGTTCAGACCGCCGTCTCAACAGCGGACTCATCATCGTCATGGTGTCTGCTGTGAGCATCCTCTCTCGCGGTATCATCCGTCTCATCCGCGTCGTCGTTGAAAATCGGGTACACCCTCGGCGGCGTAACCGCAGTCGTCGGCTTTCTCCCCACCAACACGCGCGCCTTGACAATGAGGCCATGCGACTTGATCGGATCTCTCGCCAGGCGCGCCATCTCCCTGGCGGCGTTGTGGCACGCCGTCTTGACGTGGTCGGGCTCCCACCCCATGTACTTTGTAAGCGGCCGCAGGCACTCCGCCTCCAGGCCGTCGATACAGGCAATCAGCCACAGCTTGCCCTCGCTCGACTCGAGATTAATAGGTATCGTGTGCTCCGTCAGCTTGATATCCGTGAAGCCGGCGTCCGTCAATAGCTTCGGGTTCATGTGCGCGACGCCCCTCGCACGCCCGGCCTTGACCCCCGCCTGCGTCAGGTCTCTCGACAGCTCGTGGATCTCAGACGTGGGAGGGAACTCTGAGAGGAACTTCTTGAACCCCTGCTGGTCGTCCCAGTCTAGTAGCTCGATCCAGCCGCCGGGGCGGATGACCTTGAAGGCCTCCTTGTAGATAAAGTTCCAGTCGAGGAACGCGCCCATCATGTGGCGGAAGTGCACCAGGTCGAACGAGTTGAGCTCGCGCTCCCACTCCAGCTCGGCGTCGTCGACCTCGAAGAAGCAGTTCATCGGTATTGACGTGGGCGCTATGGCGGATATGTCTGTGCCAATGACCTCGCAGTTGGGGAACTCGTCCGCCATGCCTATCGCCCACTCGCCGATGCCCGTGCCGACATCTAGTATCCTCTGTGGGTTCTCCATCGGTACCGTGCTCAGTTTGCCGTCGAAAACGTGGAGGTAGACTCGGTGGATTAAGCTCATGCGGCACATTTCCCACTCGTCGTTTGGTAGGTGGTAGTGGGATCCGCAATATCGACGACCGTTTTCCCATTGGTAATCCAATTCTCGTTCCATGAATGACCTCGTTGACGACCTGCATTATCCTCTCAGTCAGCCTACATCTGGACCGTCGTCGCTCGGGGTGCTCGGCGTGGTGGTGACAAAAAACGGCACAAACCCCAGAAAATACTCACATGTCTTGATGGTTCGGCGACGTCATGTAGGGCATCTCTGTCCGATGCGACTCGCTCGGTCGAGGGTAGTGACTCGGCGCGAACACGGAGAAATTATCGTCATCGTCAGCCTCCATGCCTTCCTCCTCTTGCGAATTCCACTCCTCGTCGGCCTCCAGACCGGCCTGCGAACCGTCCTCGGTGCTGCCCATGACGCTCGTCATCTCGGTGGCGGCGCTCTCGCTCTCGCGCATGCCGCTCGACAGGCCGTCGCTCGAATGAGACGCGAGCTCGTCGGTGGTGGACATGCTGGACGAGGCACCCTGCGCGGGGTCTGGTTGTGAACTGGTTCCCTTGTTGCGCTTCTTGGTGCGCCGCTTCCTGGCCATGGGCGGCGGCGGCCGAGACCCGTCCCGTCCGTCTGTGCCACCCGGGGAGGGGTCTGAGTTCGAAGGGTCCCTATCGCGGTCGTTCTGTTGCTAGTCGGCGGCTCCGGAGCGTCATGTCATGGCCCGCGACGGGATGCCGGGGAGGATATCTGTTTGAATTATTTGGCGGCAGTGGGTAAAGAAAAAAAAAGAGGGAAACGGGTCGTCGTTCTCGTCGAGGTTGGTTGTTTCCAGTAAAGGGGGCGACGGAGTGGGTTCTCGCGGAAACCCCAAGGACGGAAAAAGAGGGCTGGCGATTTTGGTGCCAAATCCGGATGCTATCGGTCGGCCGATCGGTGGTCGCGATTGCTCGGGCAGATACCTAGGTAGATGGTGGAAAGTGTCTTTTTCCCCCTTTGGTGCAGACTTGAAGAGAAGGCTTAGGCCGGAGAGGAACAAAAGAGAAAAGATGGCATGAGACCGAGTGCGGCAAAGCGGGAGAAGGTTGAAAGAAGGGGCCTCTTGAATTGGGAGACGCGGGAGGCGGGACTGGGAGAGCGAAGGGCTTGGAGGCTTGGGGGGCACGGGGAAAGGACGTTCGTTTTGAGGATAATCAGGCGACGACGTGACTTGCCAGTCGGGTAGGATTAGCACTGAAAGGGAATGGCTGCTCCGGGGGGGACGTCCTAGTGCGGGTGCCCTTGGCCAGTGTAGGCTTCAATCCTGTGCAGAAATCCTGACAGGTGCCGGGATGGCGATGTGGGAACCTCGCAAGGACGCTGGTGATGGGACCGGGACGACGAGGACGGACGACGAGGGACGAGGGGGGGTGGGTGGGAACGGACGGGGCAAACGATCAAGGGTTATTGCTTCTTAGGTACTGCACATTGGCATTCATACATTAGTGTATCCGTAGAACCGTCTGTTTCCTCTGGCAGTCTGGCTTGCTTCTTGGGACGTGTTGGACGGAGACAGCGGCATAGGCCGTGGGGAGCTGCCGTGGAGATTTATGCTTTACAAATGGAACATACTACGGAGAATCCCTAACTCCAAGAATCCGACTGGTTAAGAGACTAATACGCGGGACACGAGCTTGGTGCCTTAGCTGCGGGAGTGGACGACGGCCATGTCGTTAAAACGGCATCTTAATGGGTCTAGAGATGGGTGGTGCGGGCTCGAGGTATCATTTCTTTACGTCTGGACCTCTTGCTCCAATTCTAGGACGCTTCTATGCCTATGCGATGCGAGAGAGAAATTTCATTCGTACATGTAGAGCCACCAAGGTCTCTGCATTGGTACACTGGATATGCAAGGTCAGTGTGCTGCATCAGGGGGGGGGAGGATTACATTGTTGTTAATGTTGTTGTCGTGAAGAACACTGGGCACTAATTCCTAATGTAATTTCGAACCAACCAAGATTTCCAACGGTTCGCGGATCAGATAAAAGGGCTGCTATGCTCGGAAATTCTGATCAAATCAAGCTGAATCCTCTGTCTCCCTCTACCGTCCTCTAGGTTCAGAATGAAGTCGAGAGAGAGAGGAAGACTGATACCATTCCCGGAAACCACCGACGCGGGCAGTCAGCACCTTAGCTGCTAAGCTACCCAAGGTAGTAGAGATATGCTGCAGGCGAGGCGAGCTGCAACATTGCCTACCTACCTTACTGGGTACCAACCTCTTCATCTCTCAATGCACGATACCAGCATTTCTCCCATCGTCATTGGTAATCACGGCGCAACTCTCTGCACCAACGCTTCTGCGCGTCCTTTACCCCAATCCAGGCCTTTCCCACTTGCGATACTTTATCCCAACGGGATGGGACGGAGCGCTCAAAGCGAAAAGGAAAGAAAAAACCCACGCACAGGCATCGCGGCGGCGCGTCCACGGTCCAGGAACTCCCAGGCCCAAGGATGAGGGAAAGCCCCCCGCCGCCGTTGGAACCTTGGGTTCTCATTCAGACCCCACCGAACCACAACCGCGCCTCGGGGGGCTCTGGGATGTCTATGGGACTCTGCCACTCTGGTTGGCCCGGGTCTCGGGGATGGATGGGTCCGGCGGTTGTGGGTCTCTTCTCTCCCCGGAACCCCCGCCCACACCTAATGTGCCCTTACCCAGAAGCTCAAGCACGTCCAAGGGGACGAACCAAAGAGGAGAGAGAGAAGAGAGAGAGAGGGGGCCAAGCAGCCCAAGGATCGTTGTGTACGGAGGAGCAGACAGTAGTAATCCCTATCTACGGATTTCTCCACCCAGAGAACCAAATCGTAATATCCAACCATCATATCTGGGTCAGTTCTGTGCGATCACAAGGATCCGGTTCGACAGGTCAGGGACCGGGTGGAGGACGAGAGCGATTCTTCAGTCCACCAAACCGTCGGTTTCCAAATCACTCACGGATGGGGCATCGATTCCCCCTCGATAGAATTGAAGAAGCCGTCCAAGGTGGGGTCGGAGACGGACATCAGTCCGGACGCTTTCGCTCGTGCTCTTTCAGCATATCTCAAGGCGTTGAAGAGGAGCAGGAGAGCTGTGGCAGCATTACCAGTCTTGCCAATCTAGGTAGGTTACACACACATCTAATAGGGCAGGTCTACATTTCCGTACCTCAACTTCAAAAGACGCAAAAACAGCGAATCCCTCCGCCTCCGAGAAGTCCGATGCCGAACCAACGAAAGTTGCGTGACCGGGGTATAAATCCATCTCGAACCATTCGCGCGGTATTTCCCAGCGAGGGGGGGAGAGCGGAGTATTCGTACCGTTCGTATGGGTCGAGAAACTCGAGAACCTCCCCTTTCGTCTCCCAACCACACTCCATCTATCTATACAGATGAGACCATTGACCATTGGCCATTCAACATTGACACCAGGAAGCTGCGAGGGGAGAAAAGAGGGAAAAGCAAGCAATCCATAGACTCATAGTCCAAGAAACACGTGCATGAGGTGAGTTAGAAGAAAGAGGGGTTCTCGCCGGGCCCTTTGGCTGGTTGCTTGAGTCTTGAGTCTTGAGTCTTGAGAAACCAAAAGCAATCAAATAAACCCAGCAACAACTCCAGCTGCATCTGCATGTAAGATGACAAAAAAAACGTGGTCCAGCCCCCCTTCCATCCCCTCCCCTCAATTACGGGAAGAATCACGAGCGGAAAAAGGAAAGTAGAAAAAGCAAAATGACTTACCCACGACCAAAGGTTGCCAGGCACCCCGGGGTTCATCCAGAAAAAAAAAGTCTCCGTGAGGCACAGCTCGTTCTTTGTAACAGGGAACCACGAAACCCCCTCATCACATGGACACCACATGAAAAGAACCCAGGCCGGGCTTTGCCTGATTGCTGCCACTGATAATAGTGATAAAATGAATAACGCAAAAGATCAATTTAAACCCTGCTATATCTACTCCCTCTACTCTTCAACTTCTTCAAAGCTCCTTCTCGTTACCAAACACAGTCAAGACCAACCGAACCCTTCACTTCATGACTAGATGATGTTGATGTGGCATTGTCTCCTTGTCATGTGAGGAAGAAGAGCGCATTTCTCCATTTTCAGGGCAAAGGATCGAAAGCAGAATCAGCTGTACGCTAGGTAGCACACCATATAAACAACTTGAGAGTGTGTACTCGAGCTAAATCTTTCCCTCTCCTGCTCCTAACCCAGAATAACAACCACTCATGTTGTTCAAAATGTTGTTCAAACACACTGGGTACCGGCACCAGGGACCTCGTGAAGGTTATAGAGGAACCACACCACACATGAATCTCAAAACGATGAGTCGACGTTTGGAAAAAAGCTTTGATTTGCCGACCACATGTTCTCTATGATTGAACCGCCATACTGTGTGCCTTTTACGCCCTCCGCCATGACCGGAGCCAGGAAATGTGTGTTGTGTTGTGTGTTCTGCAAACTTGCCAAGCTTTCTTGGCCATACGCCGGACCGTTGTTTCGTTTCTAAGGATTTACATCGTAACAATTGAAGGGAAACAACACCCTTCTTCATGTCCCCCCCCGTACCCAATTTTCTCATGTCCTCATTCATCCCACCCGCCACTGAGCACATGGGACTCTATGCTCTGATAGAGTGGCCGTTGGTGCCGTTGACGCCGTCAATCACCTTTCTCTTCTTCGACTCGGGGGTGGGCGGTGAGTCAGCCACGGGCTCCTGGTCCGCAGACACATCCAGACCCTGGACGACAGGGAAGGGAGTGAGAACGGAGGTGATGTCACCCCACCACTCCTCGCCGAACTGGCGGTACCAGTTGACGGTGATCCGCAGACCATCAGCGAAGCTGGTCTTCTGGTCCCATCCCAGCTGGCGCAGCTTGGTGCCGTCGACGGCGTAGCGGTGATCGTTGAAGGGACGGTCGTGTGTGTACTTAACCCACTTCTTGAACTCGTCAGTTGTGGCGAAGGGGATCTTCATCTCCTTGAGGAGATGGCTGCAGAGGTCAATGTTGGAGATCTCGTCGTAGGATCCAACGTTATAGATTTGACCCATCTGGCCCTTGTGGAGGATGGTGTCAAACGCATCGGCCGCGTCACCGGCGAACAGGTAGCGGCGGGTGGGGCTGCCGTCACCGTGGAGAACGACGGGCTGGCCTCTGTTCAGCAAACAACTGAACTTGGGAATAATTTCTGGCTGGGTTAGCTATAATCAACAAGCTTGAAACATTCGATGACATACTCTCGGGGAACTGGTGCGGTCCGTAAACGTTGTTACTGCGCACGATAATAACGGGGAGCTTGAAGCTCTTCTGGTATGACTGGACCAGCATCTCAGCGGCGGCCTTGCTAGCAGCGTACGGGTTCGTGGGTGCGAGGATGCTGGTCTCCAAGAGGTCGTCGTCGTCATCATTGACTTCACCGTAGACCTCATCGGTGGAGATGTGGATGAAGCGCTTGATGTTGACGCTCTTGGCACTCTCAAGCAGAACGTGGGTGCCGTAAACGTTGGTGTGAGTGAATCCATATGAGTTACCGAAACTCAAATCGACATGTGACTGAGCGGCAAAGTGGAAGACGGTGTCAATGTTGTACCGCTTCAGGCAGTTAACGACTTCTGTGGGGTTGGTGATGTCGCCGTGGACAAAGGTAAAGTTTGGCTTCTCATTCAAGACACGAGTGTTGTTCAGTGACGAGCAGTAGTCCAGCTTGTCAAATGAGATGATGTTGTATGCGTCGGGGTAAGTGAGAGTGAGATGGCGGACGAGCCAGCATGCACTGAGGTATTTGTTAGCTTGAAGGGGGGCCAACCGCAGTGCCAAGACCACGACTTACATGAAGCCTGCGCCGCCGGTGATCATGATGTTCTTGACATCGGGAAGAGGCTCAAACTTGGTGGTGCCCTTGAGCAAGGGCGCCTCCTTCCATACACCTCCATCCTGGAAGAACTTGCCGTGACCATTGCTGTAGGCTTGGGTTGAAGGTTAGCATCCACGCATTTTGATGAGGGTTGATAAGGACGATTTTCGACGTACTGCTCGGCGCCCGGTTTTGGCCGTTGAGTTGAGTCATTTCGACAGTCGGGACGATATCGCTGGTATAAATTGACCTGTCTTTGGTTATGTGCGTGTGAGAGGTTGAAGAAGAGCGAGTGATTGGGTCAGTGTCGGGAGCTCGTAGAGAGTTTAAGGTTCGGATTCGATGGCGAGTCAGGCTTGTGCGAGGGTGAAGTACAAGTAGGGAAAGCCAGCTGGGCTTTCAAGGGAGAGAGTATGTGGCCCTGAAAGTGAGTTTAGCTGGATGCCCACACGCAAGACAGGCTCATATCGGGCAATTAATCTTACCTCAGATATGGGATATCCCTATCACGTCTAAATCGAGGCCATTGGCGATCTGTGCCCTGTTCTGTCTCACTCACACCACCCCGAGTCGCGCGCAACTGAGGCAAGGGAGGCCGAACGTAGTCCGCGGTGGTTGAAGGATGGATGGTTCGTTAGAGCCAAGCTAAGTTTGGCGAATTAGTCGTATTGAGCGCGAAATGTAAGGTAGCGGTAGTAGTAGCAGTAGTAATAGTAGTAGTAGTAGTAGTAGCAGTGAGAAATATTGGCAGGAGTGCGTGTGCAGGAACGGCGGCGACAGGTATGAGGGAGAGAATTCAAGGAGTTTGTCGGCCCAAAGTTTTTTGTGGTTAGTCGCCTGTCGTCCGTCTCACGAGAGATGATGCAGTAGCTGAGATGAGTAGTGGCACGGAGGTCTGAAGGGCGAGAAACTGGATACCTGCCACCTTTAAAAAGTCTGTGGCAGAGTGACAGCCAAAGTTCAGATAGCTTCGGCAAGGTGCATATGGAACCGTCGTAGGCGTTCAAATGAGATGGTGTGCGTAGGCTGTAAGAGGCATCCCAAGTTGAGGCGGTCGGTGGACAGCAGATCAGCAAGGGCCGAAATGATTGGCGTAAGCTCGACTGGGGAACGGGCATAGACGACCAGGTACAGGGCGGGTATCCGTGGCTCCAGGATAGAGTCAAGTACCGGCCCAAGCTGCGGCGAGTACTTGGCAACGTGTCTCTTGACGTCCGTCCGTCTCTGATTAAGAGGTTTTGAGAGAGGGACTCAGGTTAGGTAACCGTACGCAGCGGGAGCAAAGTAGCTTAGATCATGTATAGAGTACAGCAGGAACACGTAGGTCAGCTAATCAGCTGGGTTCTCTCTCTCGCTCGCAATTTTCGTTAGCAGCCGTGGTCTGTGGAGGTGGCTTCCTCGCGATTACGACTGCAGCCACGGTCGTCGCTCCAATTGAGTGCGGGTGCTTGGCTGATGTTTTGGGGACATTCTCATGGATGACAATCTAGCCCGGTGTGGGAGAAAAGTGGATGGATGGTGGGATGGCTGCTTGCTGCTGCTGCTGCCCTCGGCGCAGCTGCTGCAGCAACTGGTGGGAAAGGAACAATTTGGCCCTAAGTACCAGACGAGTGCAGCTCAAGTGCAATAAGAATGGTATCGCAAATACTGATAGCATCCGTACGTAGGTAGTGCTGCGGTAGAGACGGGAGACTGAGAGAGATGGTGGATGGTGGGGGTGGACACCGAGAGGGTCTTGGCTGGGAAGCAACATCTTGAAACATGACGCTTGCCTGTGTTTCCAAAGTATATGTACTTTGCATCCGTACTCTCAGTTTCTCGCTACCTATCTACGGAGTACCTAACTTTCGATTCCTACAGCAACTATCTGCCCCTGCCACTAACCACTACAACTGCAGCAGCCTACTATGCGAGCAGGTAGGTATATGTGCTTGCTTTTCTTCGATCATCTGTGTAATTATTGCGAACCGGGGACTTTCCAAGGGAACCCTGGTATGGCATCCAGGCACCGGCTGCGTCCACGACAACTCTCCCGCCGCGACCCCGTCGCGGTGTCCCAAAATAAAACCATCTCCAGTTTCCGACAGCACGCACACGGCGCAATTCTGTCTATAGCTCACAAACGCCCGGCTGCCAAAAGCTTGTATTTGAACGACGTATTGAGAGGTGTCGGAGTGGACGATTGTCAGAAAGAACGACCATGAACTGAATCCTGATGAATGTGCCTTACATAATACACTGGCTGTATTTGACGGATCATGTGATGATGAGACGCGGAAAAGGCATCAAGACTCAAGAACCAATTAGCAAGAAGTCAGATCGAAAAGATACGTACTCGCTTTCTGACATCTCTGACGACAGGTACTTCCTCAGTACCCAGGCCCTTACCCTCTGCTTCCCTTCCTAATACTTTGCCCTCCCAATTCCATCATCCATACCCGTCCGGAGCCGCTCTTTTCATGAGATGCCGTGCAGCAACTTGACAGATGCAACCCCAATCTAAACGAGACTTCCCAGTGGAATGGGACCCCTTCTTTCCGCGCAAGCTAATGGAAACTAGGGAGAGCGACTACGTATGTCCAAGACACCGCTTTCGACGGGTATCATGGCGGCACGGCCGACCACGAGGTGTCGACACTGAATAGTTTGCCAACTAGCCACAGATAGACCAGTGCCCTGAGATTCCCAGTCTCAGCTGGCTTCTCAGCCGTGGGCGCCGTGGGTGGGGGACCATTCCACAAACGCCTCCAGACCGGCCACTAGTTCCTTTCCAGCCTATTGTCTGACAATACGCTGTTCTTGCTTCTGCGCCTAGAGGGACGGGGTTCGCGACCAATCTCTTCATCACTTACTTGGCCTCCTTGCTTCCGTGATACTTCGGGCTCTTTCGTTCATCAGGGAGAAAGCAGGGGTAGGGGCGAAAAAAAAAGTAAAGGAATGTCAGGGGCCACGAAGCGCTGGAATGCTCAACACCCTCATTTTCAGTGAGGTGTACTCTGTAGAACAAGTTTGCATCGTTTGCAGCCCTGGCCCCAAGTACTTACACTTTGACTCCATCACACCGCCAAGACCTAGATGCAGCTGTCTGCCCATCGAGCTCCGTCCCCGGCCACACCTTCCAGCAAGAGACCAGGAGTTTCGAGCTAGCCTTCCGGGTAAACACGACAGCAGGAAACATGCTCGTGAACCGGCCCGCGACGGACGCCACAGATGTAGTCATCAATGCTGTAAACATCCGATACGAGCCACTCTAGGGCCGACGTTCACGGAAAGACTGACGAATGTGTCTCCGGCTCACGATGCTCCATTGGCTGACGACGATGGCGACAGCGGAGCGTCTTATGCCGGCCTCTCCCACTCGTCCGGCTCCTCGAACGTGGAGCCGTGATGGGCAAAGGCAGCACCAGCTCCGGCGCCAGCGGGCGCCGTCGATGCTGGGGAGGCCGGGCGCGCGTCCCTGTGGCTTGCAATGGACCATGTGGGGTGGCAGACGCGCAAGAATGTGGTGCTCGTTTTTCCCATCCTCCCCCTCATGCCACGGATTGACCAAAGCACCATAGCCTCATGGTCTGTCTGGGGAATGCTGAAACGCTCGAGGATAAGTTATCGGAGGGAGGAGACAACAGTGGTCAAAACCAGACTGGCATGGAGCGAACGATAGCCAGATTCCACGTAACCGCTGACATGTTCATCGCGAGGGATGTTGAGCAGGCGCGTGGCAGGATGACCCGACGACGGATGGCCCCCAAGTCAAGCGAGCGGTCTGCGCCGTACCAGAGCAACAGAGCAACTAATTTTGGCGTCCAAGGGAGCCGGCAAGACCATTGAACCCCCCGTTCCTCCCGGCTGTGCGGACTCGACTTGCATGCTTGCGTCTTCAGATGAGATTGGCGCAGGGGCATTGACGATCATGGATCAGGACCATGGTCGGCATTTCCAGCGACAGATGCCAGGCACTGCAGTAATGACTGCACACTGCTGCCCAGTCAAAACACATGACTTGCTGTCCGCTCGTTTCAAACCCCCCTTGTCCTAGACATTTCAGAGTCTCGTCAACGGTTGGCCGCGCCAGATTTTGCGGGAAACGGTGGAGCAATCCGACAGACGGACGGCAGAAGATGCCGTTGCGATGCGGCACGATGTATGCTGTTCATGCTGAAGGACCGCTGGAATGAGCTGCGACAGCGGCCAAGACATGGTGCATTCCTTCAGACGTCGAGAGATATTGGCGACAAGGAGCGAGGCTGGAAGCAGGCTACTTGGCAGCATTGGCGGAGGTTCGTACTGGAACTCCAATGTCTCAGGGAGTAAACCTTCCAATCTAGGCGTTAATTGTTCAGCCAAACTCTATCCGAGAGATTTTTGACAGCGGGACAATTGGTGAAGTCGCTGGAGTAGAACGACCCCGAAGGAACCGAGCGAACCGGCACAACCAGAGAAACGGCGCCGTGTGTCCCTCAAGAGCAGCCGCCATCCCAGGGGGAAGCTCCGTCGAAACCCTCTCTGTGTCAAGGCCATTGCCCACGGTCCACATGGTGACGCGTGTGCGAATTGGATCGGATCACAGAAGGTTCACGCTGGGATGCCGGCGAGAGCGAAAGTGAAGACAATTAGACAAAGTTGGGGCGGCTGTCGGAGAGAGTTGGGCGCGTATCGGGCTATCCGTTGCTTCTGAAGCTGCTCGCGGAGGATGGCTTGTCGAGCTGCTCGACCAAACACCTTGAGCCAGAAGACGAGGCTGCGTTCATCCTTTCTCGGAGCATCTGCAAAAGAGTGTGGTCTTGAGTTTTATTTGTCCTAGACATCTCTCCGTGTCAACATTTGCGATGACGGAACGACCTGTCTCGAGCGAAGCTAACGTCGAGATCGAGTGTGAGTAAGCTGCATATGGGTTTGGTGCCATGTTGTGGTGTTGCAGATGTGACGGGTACGACGGGTGAAGAGAGACTTGCAGATTGTCGAGTCGGGTCTAATTGGATCTTGAGCGGGGCTGAAGCTTACGAAGTGTTAGTGGCTTGGCGCTAACTTACGTGGTGCGGACCACAACATGTATTCATACGGGATACACAATGTGCGCTACAAGACTCTGTTTTGGGGAAGAGAAGAGTGCCACCGTGGCAGGCAAGGGCGAGGCTGGCTGGCAGGCAGAGAAAGTCAGAGAGACAGACCAGAAAAGAAAGGCGGACGCCAGAAAACAGCTCCCGTCCAGTTCGAGAAATCCGTGGGCTTGCGTCTGGTTGGATTGGTGGCTTTTGATGCAGCCATCTCGATCTGCAGGTGCTTTTCTGTGTCTCCGTGTAAGGACGTTCAAGGCCATGGTGCTTGTATCCGTACGGTACAGGACTCGATGCCCCCCCAAAACCCGAGTCCAGGGAAACGGACCATAATCCAAATGGCTTGTAGCCTTGTACTGGGCGTTCTCCCAGGGAATACAGGGCGGCGGCGGCAGGGTGGCAGGTCAGGGTCTGGCCTCCGTCTTGTTTTCTAGATGGGATGGCTGGCTACTTTATGGTCCAAGCCGCCGGATCGAGAGAAAAGATAGGTAGCCAATGCTTACTTAGCTGGTTCTGGTCATGATGCTTGAGCCTGTGCCAAGTTTTCGGACTGCAGACAGTGTTTCTATGCAGTCTTGTCAGCGGTGCGCGAGTCTGTGGGGGTAAGTTGAGCGAGTGTGCGACATCGACGGGAGTGCCAGAATCATCAATGTGTGTGATGAACGTGAGGATCTGAGGTGCGAGCTGGTCAAAGTCGCAAATCGCACGTCGCAAGTCCCGGTACGGGGTCGTGGGGCCCGCACCTTCCCCTGCCCTTTCCTTACGTCTCCCTCCTTCCTTCTCATCATCCCTCACCCCTGCTCCTGCTCTTTCTGAGTCTCTGCTTTCAGCCCGGGGTAGGAGGTGGTCACTGCCTAGTACTATTAGTAGCTAGGATTAGGAAGGAACCTCCCAGGTAGTGAGGTAGTCTTGTACTTACCCGTACTACCACCACCGAGACCCCCCGCCAGCTTTTTTGCCCTGAGTCTGACGCAAAGAGAAAGAACGAGACCCGACAACTGGCAGACCTTACACGGTACGGGCAAGAACGACTTACTCTGGGACGCCGCCGCCTCGGACCTTCCCATACGATTTTCGTTATATTTGCACCCGTCTACTCCCTTTCCCTTCAATTCCGCGGTTGCCCTCCGGAATTCTACCAGACGAGGCGTCTCCCTTCAGAGCATTCCAACAAACCGACGACCTTACACTCTTGACGCTCCCTTGTGCAACCCGACTTCCAATGGTACACTGAAATAGGACCCCAAAGTCCTCACCTGGCGACGATCTCAATTCATCAGCACCGGCCCTCGCCTGAATTCACGCACTACCGCGCGACTGACTGCCCGCTCTTTTCTTCCCTTTTGCTCACGCTCACCACCTTGCAACCGAGTCTCATTCACTCAGCTTGTCCGCTGTTTCTTTCCTTCCACACCAACTACCACGCCCCGCCATCTCTCGAAGTCGCTCACAATGACTGACGACTACCGCACCGAGCGAGCGGGTTCTTTCGCCTCATCTTCCACCGACGCCGCGACTCTCCACGAGCTTACCAAGTTGGATCCGATGGAGGACAGCGTCCACAACCTCAAGTCGCAAGACGAGGAGAATCTGGAAACCCAGGAGGACGAGAAGCTCCTGCCCAAGACGAATGAGAAGGAGGAACCCCAGAAGTCCAGCTTGACTTCGGCCATCGTCTGGATGACCGTCAACACCTTGGCGACGATCGGAATTGTGAGTCTTCCTTTGCAGTGTGTGATTTCCTGAAAAATATAAACAATACTGACTGTATCTTCCCCAGGTTTTCACCAACAAGGCCATCTTCTCCGACCCTCAGTGGAAGCTCTGCCAGCTCACCTTTGCGAGTTTCCACTTCCTAGTCACCTTCGGCACGCTGTTCGTCCTCTCTCGGCCTACCTTCGCTTACTTCACTCCGCGCCGCGCCGCCATCCGGGACTTGCTGCCGCTTTCCGTGGCCATGTGCCTCAACGTCATTCTGCCGAACCTCTCCCTGGCTTTCTCTTCCGTGACTTTTTACCAGATTGCCCGGATCCTGCTGACGCCGACCGTCGCGCTCATGAACTTTGTGCTCTACAAGGCGACACTGCCCAGGAATGCGATTATGGCGCTGATCCCGGCCTGCCTCGGTGTCGGTATGGTCTCTTACTACGACTCTCTGCCTACCAAGGACGACAAGGTCAAGACGACTTCTACTCTGGGTGTCATCTTTGCCTTTTCTGGCATCTTCGCTTCGTCTCTTTACACCGTCTGGATCGCTAGCTACCACCGCAAGCTCCAGATGTCCAGCATGCAGCTGCTGTACAACCAGGCCCCCATCGCCTCTTTCATGCTCCTCTACGTCATTCCTTTTGTCGACACTTTCCCTGACTGGGTCAATGTTCCTGGCAACCGATGGATCATGATTGGCATGGTATGTTTTCCCCTTGGTGAGGATCTTGGTTCACTCGCTAATTAGGAATGCACAGTCTGGCGCCTTTGCTTCGCTCATCAACATTTCCCAATTCTTCATCATTGCCCAGACCGGTCCTGTATCCAGCACCGTTGTTGGCCACCTCAAGACTTGCACCATTGTTGCTCTTGGCTGGATGGTTTCGGGCAGAGCCATTGGCGACAAGTCGGTTCTTGGTGTCTTTGTCGCCATTGGCGGCATCGTTGCGTACGTTGTGAATTGAGCCTTTCCGCATGTGAACATCAAACTAACGACTTACATAGCTACTCCGTCGTCATGCTTCAGCACCAGCGCAGTCAGCGCAAGTAAGCCTTCGTCATGTCAGCGGAGGCCCTCCGTTGACTTTATAACATTTCGGAAACGGTTCTTTTTTGGCAGCATGGGGATCATGGGAATTAAGATGGCGTTGAGTAGATTGAGCCCGTCGGGATTAGACAGGGTATATTTGGGATGATACCTCTTTTACATGAACCCAAACCTTGCATGGCTCGGCGTATAGGGAACAAGGTCATTTGAAATCGTAGCAAGGGAGAAATAAAACACTTTCTTCAACTCTTTCAACCATAACCTGACGCATCTCAATGTCTCTTTTCTTTTATTGTGATACGCGACATGACATGTCTAAAACCCAATCTACCCTTTTTTTTGAAGCCATATAAATAACGCCGTACGGGGTACTCCCTGGCCAACAACACAATGCATCACTGTACCTGACACTCCGACATCCGCAGCGACCGAAGACCACAAGAATACCTACTCTACAGCTGGAACCGCTTACGGTCCTTCTCCATCCTGGCCTTCCACTCCCACGGCTGCGACTCCTCGCCCTCGCTGCCCGCCCTGCCGATACCCTTGTCCACTCTCCTCAGCTTGGCCGTGAACCGCGGACCGACCTCCTGCAGTCCCACGCGGATGCCCTCGACGCCCTTCATCTCGGAACCCTCGGCGGTGGTAATATTCTTCTCCGTCTCGCGCTTCTCGCGGAAGACGTAGCGGTGGCGCCGGAAGAAGAGGTAATCGCGCTGGTTGTGGACCGTGAGCACCTGACGGCCCTCGAGCTCGGGCTGCGGCGGGAAGAGGCGCTGGAAGAGGGCAGCGGTGAGCATGCCGAGCGGGGTCTTGAAGTTGTTGAGGAGGAGCTCCGGGTAGTGGTTCGTCGGGTTTCCGTGGCCGGGGAGCTTCTTGCCCTCCATGAAGTTTGTAATGGTGAAGCTGAAGGTGGGGCCGGTGGGGAGGTGGACGATGGACATGCCCGTCAGCTTCTTCTGGTCTTCCTTGAGGAGGACGACGGCGGTGTAGTCGCGGTTGGCGGCGAATTTGGAGATCTCGCGGAGGGAGTACTTGTGGCCGTAGCGGTGGGCGGAGCGGGGCACGTAGGTGGAGTTTGGGAAGACGGTACGGAAGATGTTGGCCTCGTGGTGGATGGTCGAGTTGAGCGAGGTGGTGATGAGGATCTTGGGGGGCGGGGGCGCGTCTTCGGAAAAGAGGCTGGGGAACTTGAGGGCGAGGGAGGACGGGGTGAGGTCGAGGTTCGTCGAGGTCGTCGAGGGCGCGGCGGAGGAATCTCGCTTTGCGCGGCGCTTCTCCTCGCGCCGCCTCTCCCTCTCGGCCTTCTTCTCGGCTGCCGCGGCCTCGTCCTCCTCGTCCTCGAGCATGCTGTCGTTATCGCTGTCGTCCTCGTCATCGTCCTCGAGACCGCCGTCCTCGTCGTTGAGCTCCTGCTCCAGCGCGGCGTTCTCCTCCTCTTCTATCCTCCTCTTCTTGAGCTTCTCCACGTCCACAACCTTGCCCAGGCTGTCGTCGTCGACGTCGTCCCAGACGCGCTTGCTGTCGAGCGTCTTGGGCTTGTTCTTTGCGAGGCGGGCGGCGCGGAGCTCGGGGTCCTTGTCCTCCTCCTTCTTGCGGCGGAAGCGCATCTCGCGCTGGGCTTTGTCCTTGTCCTTCTTTTGCAGGACGTACATCTCCTTGCGATGGAGCTTGTTGGACGTCTTGTTCGTGAGCGAAGCCCCCATGGACTTGCCCGGCTTTGAGAAGCCCATCTTGGCTTTCTTTCTTTTTTTCTTTTTTCTTCGTTTCGATCGATAGAGTGTACGTTTCCTCCGCTTGGATTCGGTAAGAATTGAACCCCTTAAATGGTCTCGTTAAATCGCCCGGTGGTGTTCGGTTCGGGGTATCTGTCGCAAAGAAAATGATGCTGTACAACTTTTGTCGGTACAGCAGCGCAAAAAAAAAAAAAAAAAGGCGCCGTAGAATCAGTGAAAATCAGCTTTGGAGAAATTTTGGCGGGGCACCGACCAATCCCTGCAGCAGATGCATTTCAGATGGGTCCCGGCGTTCGGTTTGCGGGGGCGCCAGGGATTGTCTTTCTCGACGGCCGTTGGTTGATCGGCAAATTGAATGATCCGTGGGCTCCACCTTCTCGAGTGGGGTGGGGTCCTAATAGGAAGATTTTAGTCGAGTCCAATCGCCTGGTGCCGGTCTGCGGCTGCGGGACAGAGAAGGGGGGGTCGTCCGGTGCCGTACCTGGCCTGGCGCGGACCGCAACGACAGGGCCACCTCAACTGACCGACAGACCACTTTTGGTACACCCAATGCCAACCTGGAATTGGAGGATAGAACTTTTTTTATTATTTTCTTGCCCACCAACGAGGGGTGTGAGAACTGAATCGGTAGACGAACATTGACATTGACCACCACACACTCACTCGCTCGCTCATACCCAAACCGCCCGCTCCATAGCTCGCACTCTGCAGTCCCGTCTGCACTGCACACACACACACACACACTCTCTCTCTCTCTCTTCGGGGCATCGTCCAATTGAGCCCAGCCTTCCAGGTTAGCCCTTCTTAGATACAGTATTCCTCTACCTTGGCTGCAGTCCAGAGTACAGTGAGCTGCCAGTGACTCCATCCACCCCCAGATGACTCACGCTCCTCTAAACAACCCCACCAAACGATCGAGCAGATGAAGCCCTTTCGCTTTGTTGCACACCAATCACCTTCAATTCGTTCCACAGCTAGCTTCTGTGCAGTTCGGCCGGCCGCTTTTTTCCACTGCCACCACCGTTACCCCTCCCCCTCCTTGCTGCCCTCCCCCTCCTCCCACTATCCAAACCACTACTCCTCCCACCAACGCACCCTCACCACCTCCCGTCACCTCTCCCGGGCTCAAGTCCTCGTTCCCTCGAAAAAGAACAAGCCCTCGTCCGCTGCCGCCGGCTCTTCCTCCAAGATGACGACCACCGCGACAACCCTCAAGGGTCAGCCTCTCGATAGGCAGACCCTCGACGCCATGCTGCGTCGCCGTCTCTTCTTCACCCCGGCCTTTGAGATTTACGGCGGCGTCGCTGGCCTCTTCGACTACGGCCCTCCCGGTTGCGCCCTGCAGGCCAACATCGTCGAGACATGGCGCAAGCACTTCATCCTCGAGGAGGACATGCTCGAGATCGACACCACCGTCCTGACCCCGCACGAGGTCCTCAAGACCTCTGGCCACGTCGACAAGTTTGCCGACTGGATGTGCAAGGACCCTAAGAACGGCGATATCCTGCGTGCCGATCACTTCGTCGAGGATGTGCTCGAGGCCCGCCTCAAGGGTGACAAGGAGGCTCGCGGCCAAAAGGTCGAGGAGGAGGACGACCCAAAGAAGAAGAAGAAGAGAAAGACCAAGGCCGAGGCTGTCAAGCTCGAGGACGCCGTCGTCCAGGAGTACGAGGAGATCCTGGCCAAGATTGACAACTACAACGGCGAGGAGCTTGGCGAGCTCATCAAGAAGTACGACCTCCGAAACCCAAACACCGGCCTCCAGCCCTCGCCCCCCGTCGCCTTCAACCTCATGTTCCAGACCGCTATTGGCCCCAGCAGCAACCTGCCTGGTTACTTGCGCCCCGAGACCGCCCAGGGCCAGTTCCTCAACTTTGCTAAGCTCCTCGACTTCAACATGCAGCAGATGCCCTTCGCCTCCGCCTCCATCGGCAAGTCTTACAGAAACGAAATCTCCCCCCGCGCCGGTCTCCTGAGAGTCCGTGAGTTCCTCATGGCCGAGATTGAGCACTTTGTCGACCCCGAGGGCGGCAAGAAGCACATTCGCTTCCCCGAGGTCAACACCGTCGAGCTCACCCTCCTCGACCGCCACACCCAGCTCGCCGGCAAGACCGACGTCAAGAAGATGACGATTGGCGACGCCGTGAGCAACAAGGTCGTCGACAACGAGACCCTCGGCTACTTCCTCGCCCGCATCCACCTCTTCCTCCAAAAGATTGGTGTCGACATGAACAAGGTCCGCTTCCGCCAGCACATGGAGAACGAGATGGCCCACTACGCCGCCGACTGCTGGGATGCCGAGCTCCTCACCTCCTCCGGCTGGATCGAGTGCGTTGGCTGCGCTGACCGCAGTGCCTACGACCTGTCCGTCCACGCCAAGAAGACTGGCGCGCCCCTTGTCGTGCGCGAACGCCTCGACGAGCCCCTCATCTTTGAGGAGTGGCAGGTTGAGATCGACAAGAAGAAGTTTGGTCCCCAGTTCAAGAAGGACGGCAAGACGGTCGAGGCTGCCCTGGAGGGAACCACCCAAGAGCAGCGCGAGAAGCTCGCCAAGCAGCTCACCGACAACGGCGAGCTCGAGCTCGAGGTTGCCGGCGTCGGCAGCGGCACCGTCAAGGTCAGCAAGGACCTCGTCAAGATTGAGTTCAGAAAGCGCGTCGAGAACACCAGGGAGTTCACCCCCAACGTCATCGAGCCTTCCTTTGGTATCGGCCGTATCCTGTACTCGCTGATTGAGCACGTCTACTGGAACCGCGCCACCGAGGATGGTGCCGGTGACGAGGCCCGCGGAGTAAGTTAGCCCCTTCAGGAATCCCTTGATCAAACACATCACTAACCAAACGACTTTAGGTTCTCTCCTTCCCCCCAACAGTCGCCCCCACAAAGGTCCTGATCGTGCCCCTGTCCGCCAACAAGCAGTTCCAGCCCTTTGTTAGCAAGATCTCGCAGAAGCTGCGCAAGTACGGCATCTCGGCCCGCGTCGACTCGTCCTCGGCCACCATTGGCAAGCGCTACAGCCGCAACGACGAGCTCGGCACCCCGCTCGGCATCACGATCGACTTCCAGACCGTCCTGGACAGCACAATCACCCTCCGCGACCGCGACTCCACCAAGCAGGTCCGCGCCGACGAGGACACCATCATCGCGGCCATCCAGAGCCTCGTCACCGGTGCCAAGGAGTGGAAGGACGTTGCGGCTGAGCTCCCTACGTTTGAGAGCCAGGAGGTTGACGTCACTGTCCGGTAGACAAGGGGACAGCAAAGCAGCTAAGAACCAGCAGCAAAGAAGAATTTCATATGGATACCATGTTCCCCCTTTTTTTTTGTGTTCGCAAGGGGCTCCCTCTATAGAGATAGAGAGAGAGACAGAGATGGGCGTTGACAAAAGTCTTGTGGAAGGGAGGAAAAAAGTCGGCCTGTGTGCGGACACCTGTAGACAATCTCAATTGAGCCTTTTGTGGATTTGATTCATTCCTTTCCCTCACACATCGTCAGCGCGTTCACGTGTCCTTTTGCCGTTTACAGTGATGCCACCCTCTCCAAATGAGCATTGGGTACAGCTATACCACATTGTTTGGGTACGGGATAGAGGTAGGCTTGAGGAGGAGCCAGCAGTTGGCCTCTTTGATCGTACTCTCCAAATACAACTTACACGTTGGCTCCGGGCAGTACCAAGAAAAGTAATGATTAGTAGCCTAAAGAAAAGGGGCAAAGATATGCTGCTTGCTATCTTGTCCAAGTATGTATGAATAGATCCGGAGGTGGAGGCGTGTTCTTTAGGATTCATGTGTTGCGTGAGACGAATGATGGGGCGAGGCAGGACATGGTTCACAAGGGAGGATCTATCATCTTGACCTTGCAAGAGGATTTTACTTGATGAGGAAAGTAAGAGCAAGGGTATGGCCCTCTTCTTGTGGGTAAGACGGAATGAGGCGTGAATAAAAAGAGACGCAATCTTGACGCAATTACCTACTGTTTCCTCAGAGCGTACTGATGTGCCGCCGTGCTTTGCCCCATGGGGACGGGGGCTTACCAGACTTCTTTTACCGACCTTATCGTCATCAGACTGGATGGGAGGGAATTTGGGAAGGGATACAGAACAGAACAGAATCTCATTGCAATCGTTGGAGATGGGGAGAGGGCGTAATGAGTGTAATCAACTCAACAGGACTGACTGCCCTTGAAGGATTCCAAATCTGATCAGGCTACAGCTTTCTTATCTCCCATGTTTACTCTAAAACCCGCTGTATACTAAGTACACGAGCCAGCTCAGCTCGATATCGGGATTTTGAGTAAATTGTAGTGTGACACGTGACCGGCATGAGACGGGCATCCCCGGGGGAGGTGTGTCCGCAAAGTGGGTCCCTTCGGCCCAGAGAGGGGCCGGAGTGGACGGGAACGGTGACAGTGACGGAGGCCTTTGTACCCAGTGTTATGCTAGGGGACGTCTTGAGCAGTCTACTCCAAGCGCATTGAACGTCTCCAACACGGCGTCCTACGTTAGTTCCTACTTAAGAATCACTGCTTGATAGGGGAAATAATGTGCGACTCGAAGCGGGCAAGAGATAAAGAAGTATCTATCCGTTTCCTTGTCGACAAAGTATATGTTGAAGGGGTCGGCGGCTGGCCAGCTGGTGACGGTCCGCGCAAGTGGATGGGGTTTCACGATACTCGTTGCCGGTCCTAACGTGGATGCGCTCCACGGGAACGGCACGACACCTGGGGCCTGGACCAGGGGCTTGGAGTACAACCGAGCCCATGAAGCGGAAGGCCGACTGCTCGAAGTGACATTTCAAAGCACACTTTGATGTGACGTCGGATACCAAGCGTGTTGAGCGCCGGGCACTTCACCGCGTTGATGCAACCACGGCGGCGGCGGCGAGCCCGACTTATACCACCTTTTTTGGCTACAGAAACGAAAAATCCGATGCTACTCAAGGGCCAAATTGTATCCCACGCCTTTTCGTCGCATCTCATCTCTTTCGTCTTGACATCGAAGAAAGAAGAAGGAAAAAAAGTTCGAGGGCGGCTATTCCGACTCGGGAGGCAACGTCAAGGGGGGCAAACCGGAGGCATGAACCTGCGACAGATCCGCGATATTAGAAACAAAAACTGAGCAGTTTGTCCACGGGCCGTTTCGCTTGATCTTTGGCTGGAGGCTTAGAGATAACAATAAACGCGCAATATGGTTGAATACGTAGGCAAGCACCTTATTGTTCTAATTACCGGAAAGGTGGCTGAAAGAAGAATGTGGTGACAACGTTCAAAGTCACCGTCGCCTCGCCGATGAGCATCTTCGAAGTCCAGCATTGTTCTTGGGTGCCTAGGGCGGTGGATGGCTGATCTGCCAATGGCGTCGCACTCAGGCAGTAGATCTGGAAACATCAGTGCAGACGATGCGAAATGCAGCCCTGGTCTATGTCTTGGTACGGGTATGATGTGCAGGTCTGTGTTGTATGCAGAACATCGCAGGCTGCCTCCCTCTTGTGCCGTGCTGGGACGGAAAATGCAATGGAAGATTCCACGGTATGTGAAACACTCCACGGCCGTCGCCGTGGGATAGGCGAGTCGTTGACAGGAGGCGTCACTGCAAAAAAGAGGCACGTTCCTCTTCTTTGGTGGACCGTAGATAGCCAGCCGCTTTCAAGCACACGGTCACACCTAAGTCGATGGTCTGTGGATGTTTTGGGACTCGGGCGGCTGTGGGGGACCAAACCATGGGAAACTTCAGAACAGGGTCCTAGGCTGCTTCGATTCGGGCGATGCCGACTTGAGAGAGAGAGAGAGTAGGTATCCGTATGCGATGCCAGGAATGCCATCCCGCACTGTGAATGAGAACCCGGTATCAACCTGCGCTAGAATGCTTCGTCAATTGTTCCGCGGCTCAGCTGCAGCTATCGTTCTTTCCCCAGTACTCGGAATGATTTTTTTTGGTTGGGAATACATACTTCACATGCCATTGCTCTCAAGAAGAAGATGGCAACATCGGTCTCATTGGACTCGTGCCTAGCTGGGGAGGGGGTGGGGGCAAAACGTCTCTCAGGTCGTGAGACACGAAAGACTCCTGTTGCTACCCATGGCGAGAAGACGCTGCATATTTTCGATGCAGCGACAGCAGGAATTCGAAACATCAACAGATGGCTGTCCTCTGTGTTTGCATGGAGATACCTAATTGATATGCAGCTGGCGTGCTTGAGCAGTGGGCACTCCTAGGCAACTTGCTGCTTGTCTTTAATTGCAAGACTTGAAAGGGTCTGGATGTTTCCAGCACCGTCTTGGGGGTAGGCAATGTGCCGTCGGTTGTCTATCAGCCACGACTGTCTGGATTGCGCCTAGTCTTGTCAAGTTTCGAGGCGTTGATCAGTGGCCGCGTGTTGCTGGCTGCAGTCGGGCTTGACTTGCCGGACCTTTTTGTGAGAGTAACCAAAAACTGATAGCACTTTCCTCGTCGAGACTGGACGACGAATGGCGGCTTTTTTAGCTTGTCAAATGGCAGGCTACGATGTGATAGATGACAAGATGGCAAGGCCGTGCCTCTAATCTCTGGCAGTCTTTGCATCGCACGTGCGATGCAAGCTGCCGTGGTTTGTTGCTTCCAGTTACGGCGATCTCTTATTTCTGCGCCCGTCTACGGAGTATCGAGATGGTGAATGTTTGGGTATTGGGTTTCCTTGAAGGGGCCGACGGGTCTTGACGTCGTGTGCGCATGACGAAGCGCGTCGTACGGTTGCCGTTAAGGTGTTCGTGAAGTTACCGATGAACCGAGATGAGGCGAGGAGAGTCAGGCTTGATGTCATGAAGTCTGCCAGGAGAAGACAGGACGATGATGTGTTGCTTGGTTGGGAAGTCGGGTATCCATGTAGAATGTGTCTGGGACGAAGATTCAGAGGCGCAAGGCCGGAATGAGGGGAACACAGAGACGGGAAACAGTAAACGCGTCGGTCCTCGATATCAGCGTAGCGGTGTTGCTTGTGCGGACTCGTTGGGGGTACAGGTAGGATGTTGCAGACGAGAAGGGACGAAGTCGCATAAGGAGGGCTGTTCCTCCGAAGGGTGGATCTTGTTCTGCATGGAAGCAGACGGGAGCGAAGAAAAGAGTGCCACTACTCCGGAGCCGTGTATGAAAGCCCACGGCGCCATTCCCAATTCTTCCACGGTCCATCATCTTGTTCGGTTCCTCTTCCCTCGCTCCAGCGCTCATGCCCGCGCGCCGCCGGCATCAGCCCTCTTGCTTCGTGAGTATTCGTACTAGTGTACTCCGTAGTGTAGAATACCGGACCAGACAGCAAACGTGGAGTAGCCGTACTGGTGGGTGGAACCTTGGTGTCCCTTGCACAGTGCTTCTTTATCGGAAACGAGCCAGCGGGCAATTTGAAGGACCTCAGCTGGGGCATTTTGGGGGATTCTTTACTTCCCCCCGCTATGACGTCTCACCATGCAGCGCAAGGTTGTAACTTCCATTTTCAGTGTCGGCTGCTATCAATTCGTGCTGTGAGCGGCTGGCACGAACGTGGACATGCCGTTTAATGCCATGTTGGAAGTGTATATAGCTTCTCCTTTGCCACGGCACGGCGGATTAGAAGGATCGGACGATTGGTACTGGAGCTGCACTCGGAGGATTAGGGTTCTGTGCCAATAGCAGTCAAGGTGGGATCATCGGGACGGCGTTCCAGTCTAATGAGCAGTGTGGTACGGGTAGAGAGACAAGTCGCAATAGCTCAGGGGGGAACCAACTGGCACCGTATGTCTGCTCAACCAGACGTGACGGAGAGAGAGGGTAGAACAGGACTCAGCGTCAGGTTCATTGGAGAGGTTGGAGAGATTCATGATTTGAACCAGGGCTGGCCTTGGAGGGGGAAAAAAGGTTGACAGAGCCGTGGAGGTCGCAGGGCCCGTTGATGGTCGAGAATCGAGAATCAAGAGTCAACTTCAGTCCAGATTCAAACAAGACTCATGTGTGGTCGGTAGCCCCTTGGGCCCCTTCTTAGGTACCTTCCCCACCAACGTGACTACCTTATGACCCGACGTGCTGCATCGTCTCCTCATTCGTCAACGCACACGGGAAGTCTAAGGTCTGCCTTCCCTCTACTAGGTAGTTTAAAGTACCTAAGGTCTGCGTACCTTATGGCATATGCAACTTGAGGTAGGCAGCTTGGGAAGTTGGTCGTTCCTTCTTTTCGACACTTGTACTAAGGTTGAGGTACATCGACCCCTGGCTCCTTCCCCTCCTCCCCAAAGATGTCTGGCGCTAGTTGAGGTTTGATGTGTGGGATGGGAAGGAGAGGTCGGACAGGCACCTGCCAGAGGTCCTGCTGCAGAATAGGTACCTACCTTACCACAGTACCTTCCATAGGTAGGTAGGTAACGTGCAGCTTGAGAGAATCGAGGGAAGGCGGTATCCGTAACCATCTTACCCGACTGGAGCAGGAAGATTTCTTAACATGGAAGGGACGGATACTTGAAGAAAGGCACTTAGTAATTCTCCTAGTCTTCCTGCCGCTGACCCTCTTCTCATTTCCGCATCTGCAAACTCTACCGTGAACTGCGGAGACACAGCAGACAGCCGAAATCCACGACTGACTCTTTCCAACTGATACATCATCTTCGCGCCTGTACTACGTATATCCGTCAGGCCCGATAGACCAGATTCGACAGTCAGTGCTGCCTCGGCGCCTGATGAAAATAGACCGAGACAGACACGGGGACGATTCGATTCACAAAAAGGACCCCTTGACGCCCTACGTCGTTTCCCCGAATAGCATCGACGCATCAAGCCTTGGCCTTTCCAGCCTGCCCGACCCCCGGTCTACCTTACCACAGTACTCCGTACATACCTTGCTTGTTCGAATACCTACGGATACCATAGTCGGATACGCAGGTCTACTTCCCTACAGTCGTCAATGTCCATTCGTCTTTGCCAAGGTCAAAGATATCGAGGTTGAAAACGAAGCAGATATACCTAGATCGTCTCTTGAACGTGAGACAAATCATCTCGCGAGTACCTACCTGTCTTTGGTCTGCTAACACTCCCATTCACTCCCAGTAGCACTTCACAACCGCCAATACTCCGTACACTCGACGGGACACCCAGCTCCCCTCCCCCTCCCTCCTTTCGGCTGATCGACCGTGACAAAGAAGGGTGCGTCCAGGGCGTGGTGCCCCATACCCGCCAGAGCCAGAGCCGGAGCCAGGAAGCAGAGCAGGAGCCAATCCCAGCTTCTCTCTTCGACCAACGGATTCCGCCCACCCCCTCCTAAAACCACCCGGCCTCGAAACGGAAATCTCACCCCCATCCGGCTCGACTCTCGAGTCCTTGAATCTCTCTTGTTTGCTCGCTTGCTCGCTGCCTCCTTTCTTTCACCCGTCTCCTCTGCCCTTTGCAATCTCGCTGGCAGAGCAATATCCCACTCATCACGGCATACGAGACAGCAGACTCCATTGTTGGATATCCGTACGATTCACGAAACTCTTTTGCAAAACTTCTGGAAGCCCGACAGCTTTTCTTCTGCCAGGGGGCACGGGCGGACAGGATACCTGGTACGGTACCACTACGAATACCTGCGGATACTCCACAGAGTACTCCGTACCTTACTTCCCGAGTGAGAGTCTACTCAGTTACATGCCCCTGTTGCTTCCTCTCATTCCAAGAGATACCCGGTAACAACCCAGGTTGCTTGCTGGACGTCCGAACCAGCAGCCAAACCCAAACGCAAAGCCAGCCCAACCAGGAGGAGCCTTGGCCTGCAACTTTGAACCCGTTATCCACAATCGACAGTCGACAGCCCACTGCGGCGGCAGCAGAGACAAGCAACCTCAAGCAGAGGAGCGGAGCACCTCACACTCACAGGCTCACACTGCCAGGAGGCACGCCGCACGAGTACTCCGTACAGAGTGCCGCCCAAATCTACGAAACATCGCGTGTTCCATACCTTAAGCCATTGCCCGGGGGCTCGCATCCGAGGACAGCCACAGAAACACTCGCCTCTTATTAAAACTGTAATCCCTCTACCCTTTTCCCTGCCCCGTCCCGGACGGAAGAAAGAAGAGAGAGACCGAGGAAGTGTTTGTTTGTCCAGTGTGTGTGAGAGAGAAATGGCGACGCAGAATCGGTAAGCATCTCCCTCTCTCTCTCTCTCTCTCTCTCCCTCTCGCTCTCCCACTCTGCTTCTGCTTCTGCAACTGCTTCTCTCCTTGCCTTGCTTGGTCTTGCTTGGATTCTCCGGCTTCTTTCATCGTCGTTGTCGTCCATCGTCGCCATCCCATCGATACGTGTTCTCCCTCGTTTCTCTTGATCCTCGTGGTCTAGCCCTGCATTGTATGTACTACCTGTTACTTGCTTCCTTGGTCCAGCCTGTCTTTTCCTGCCTAATGCGTCTTGTCTGCACCGCACACGCATATTCCCCATCCGGCCCATCCTAACTCACACTTATCCATCCACCTCATCCCCCCCCTCCTTCCTCCACCCTCCACTACTGCAGTCTGCACCCGCAATTTAGCCCTCTGCAAGGCAATTCGCAGCAAGCGGCGGCTGCGGTAAGCGGTAGAAGGAAGCAGAAGCTGCACGAGCAGTACCAGCGAGTTGCCCTGCAGCAACAATACCTTTCTTCCTCACCTTAGCAGCTCAAGCACACAAGCACGAGCACAAGCAATCCAAGTGTGTTGTTCCCTTGTGTGTACGGATAAACGTACGGTGTGTGGTGTGTGTGTACCTACTCTGTACGTGCATGTGCATCAATCAGCCAACACACACACACTGCGCTGCGCAGTACCTACTCTTCTCTGTCCCCCCAGCGCTGCGACTCGACTCCTTCAGCGAGGCTAGAAGTGGGGTTCATTTCGTCTCGATCTGTCATGGCGCACCTCACCGATTGTCAACCGCCAACAGCCTCCTAATTGCGCTGTCCTGCCCATTCCACATCTTATTCTCCTCTTCTATCCCGTCCACTGCCTTGTTTCCCGGCAAAAAAGTCCCCCTTTTCCCGATCAGCATCATCTTCATTCAATCGACGACGCCCCTTCTGCTGCTCTTCGTCGTTGTTTGATTGCCGCCACCACCACCTCGGCTCTCTCATTCCTTTCCCACTTCTTCGTCGCATGCAGACCTCGCCGCCCGCCGCCGTCGCCCACGCTGCGCAGCAATCATGGCTAACGAACGCAGTGTGTACTCGTCCGGCCAGTTCATGAACCCAGGCCCGGCGCCACGACCACCCACCGATCGACCTCGTCTCGCCCTCACTCCAAGCAATACCCTACCCGGCAGCATGGCCAACATGGCTATTTCTCCTATCCGGAGCACGGCGACTTCGACCTACACCGGCTCCACAATCTCCCTCCCCATCGCCCGCCAGCAGAGCAACCAGAACGATGGCATGGGAGGCGTCGCTGTCAAGAAGGAGGGTTGGGCTTCTGTGAAGGAGTCCAAGAACTTTATCAACCCGTGGAAGCAGAAATACCTCATCCTGCGAAAAGAGTCGCTCGACTTCCACAAGACCGAGGGTGGCAAGGTCTCGTATACCCTCTTCCTGAAAGATGTTGTCAACGTCGGCCGAGTCGAGGCCGCTGGCACCATTTTCGAAATTAAGAGAAACCCCAGCGGGTCGTCAAACAGCCCTGGCGAGGACGATGGCCAGACCAAGACGCTGCAAATTCGTGTCAAGAGTGACGACGACTTGTACGAATGGATTGACCTCATTTACGGCGCCTGCCCTGGAATGGGCGGTGTCAGCAACCCCACCAACTTCTCCCACGCCGTCCACGTTGGTTTCGACCCCCAGACTGGCGAGTTTGTCGGCTTGCCACCCGAATGGTCGAAGCTGCTCAACTCCTCCGCCATCACAAAGGAGGATTACGAGCGCAACCCCCAGGCTGTCTTTGAAGTACTCGACTTCTACTCCGACCTGACCAAGCGCGCCGAGAACCCCCAGCAATACTCCAGCCTCACCCCTACGCCCCCCGCCAGCAGCCAACAGAACAAGCAGCTTGGTTATGGCGGCGGTGGTGCGGGAGTTGCGCCGCCTAGGCCTATGCCGCCTTCTCAGGCCCAGCGTCAACCCAGCTACAATACACAACCCTCATCACAAGGCCAACAGCGCCGGCCTTCGCCCACAGAGCAGCAGCAGCAGCGCCAGCAAATGCAGGGTATGGCTCCCAACTACCAGCCGGATCCTCGCGAGGAGCAGCGCATGAAGCAGCTGGAGGCGCAGCGCGCCCGGGACAGAGAGATCGAGGAGCAGAACCGGCGCGACCTGGAAGTATTCAACGCTTCCATCCCCAAAACCAAGACGCCCATGGCTCAGCAAGAGATTGGTGGGTACGGCGGCAGCTCTTCCATCCCACAAACAGACAGATACAACCCTTCGAGGGCAGCTCCCCCGGCACCAAAGCCGTCACAGCAGCAGCAGGTCAACGGCCTTCGTGCGCAGCGTCCGGCACCATCGCCGCCCACCACCGCGGGCACACCAAGCCGCCCGCCGATGGCTTCGCAACAGAGCTCAAGCTCCATGCGGGATCCAAACCAAGCTCAGCGCATGCCCCGGCAAGATCAGCCCTCGAGCCAGCAGCAACGGTACCCCAACGGCAGCCCCCAGCAGCAGAGGCAACCCCCTCAGGCTCAGGCTCCGCCACCATCTCGCCTGCCCGCTCCTGTCAAGCCTTTGAACGTGTCCAAGGCTCAGCCGGCTGCCCCTCAAAGCGACGGCGTCAAGGCCGCCGAGGCAGCTCTCACTGCCAAGCCACCTGCGCAAGAACGCAAGCAGGATGTGCGCATGTCTACCATGTCCGAAACCGAGGTTATGGCCAAGCTCAAGGAGGCCGTATCCAAGGACGACCCCAACCTTTCCTACTCCAAGCAAAAGAAGATTGGACAGGGTGCTTCGGGTTCAGTCTACGTTGCCAAGGTCAAGGAAACAGCTGTTTCGCCTATCGCTCGCGATGTTCTACGTGCTCAGGGTATCAAGGCTCAAGTTGCCATTAAGCAGATGGACCTTGCTCACCAGCCCAGGAAAGAGCTGATTGTGAATGAGATCATGGTTATGAAGGACAGCAGGCATCGCAACATTGTCAACTTCTTGGACGCCTTCTTGCGAAACAACAACTCCGAGCTCTGGGTTGTCATGGAGTACATGGAGGGTGGCGCTCTGACGGATGTGATTGATAACAACCCGAGCATCACTGAGGAGCAGATTTCCACAATTTGCTTGGAGGTAAGAGACTTACTAAGAATTGAAAACCAGCGAGACAATGCTAACACGACCTAGACATGCCGTGGTCTGCAACATCTCCACTCCCAAAACATTATTCACCGCGATATCAAGAGTGACAACGTTCTTCTGGACGCTCGTGGCAACGTCAAGATTAGTAAGTGAATCGTAATGCCCGTCGCTGCGCAGCTACTGACCAAGTCCATAGCCGATTTCGGTTTCTGCGCCAAGCTCACTGAAACCAAGTCGAAGCGTGCGACCATGGTTGGAACGCCCTACTGGATGGCCCCCGAGGTTGTCAAGCAAAAGGAGTACGGTCCCAAGGTTGATATCTGGTCTCTGGGTATCATGGCGATTGAGATGATTGAGTCTGAGCCGCCGTACCTGAACGAGGAGCCCCTCAAGGCTCTTTACCTGATCGCCACCAACGGTACCCCGCGCCTCAAGAAGCCCGAGAAGCTGAGCAAGGAGCTCAAGGCTTTCCTGTCGGTCTGCTTGTGCGTAGACGTCAAGAGCAGAGCCTCTGCCGACGAGCTTCTTCAGCACGACTTCCTCAAGCACGGATGCCCGCTGGGCAGCCTGTCTGAGCTTCTCGCCTTCAAGAAGCACGCCAAATAGGCTGGCGAGCATAGCACGGTGTAGTGCAACGATCGGCGCTGAGGTGTTGATGGAAGCCTCTGGCGATTAGTGGCGTTATTTTCGGAACCGGCGGTATCGTGCAACCACTCCCGACGTGCGCGAAAGCAAGCAAAGAGACATCACGTTCGATCCTTTCGAACGAGTTCCCTACTCCTCATCAACCATTCACACGACGTACTCATGAAACTTCCAAATTCAATCGACGCGGATATCCTTGACACCCCTTCTGACTTACGCGGGACGAGAAAATGCTTCGTTCATCCCATCATGGCGGCGGCATGGGAATCTTTTTGCTAATGGTCTCGGTCACATTGCATAGTTGTTTAGTCACCGCAGGGGAAGAATGGTAATTTAGAGGAAAGGTACGGCCCGCGACATCTCGGTGACTCACATTGGGGAGAGGCAACGGAAGAGATGAGGGGCCAAGGAGACAAGCGTGTTGCCTGGGTCTCAACAGAAAGCATGAGTAGAAGGCGAGCCAGACAGCGCTGATAGATAGTCTCAATGGAATGGATCAACGGATGTTGCAATTCTTGACGTGAAATCCGACAAGTTCGATCGAACCCAGCCATCGAATCAAAGGCCCTCTCTATGATCGGAGAGTGTATGAGGCTGCGCTGAGACGAGCGCTTCTATTGCCTATTACTAAGGCAGAAGCTTTATGTTCTATTGTCTTCACGTCCAGAACACAGACGGAAACGTCGACCTCTTTATAGCAGCAGAGAAGACTTTCGGCACGCACGGGCTAAGCCAATCCCCGCTCTTCTTACATACGAAACCGCACCTCGACGACGTTCTCGTATTCGGAACCCTGTAGCCCTTGCATCCGAAAAGAACGAGGCCGCCGCCAACCACGTCTCTCGACCTGGTTTCCTCTTCCTTTCATGCCACCTTTGTTTTTCCCTCTCAATCCGCCCCTCCGAGCCAGTCTTTGCCGAATTTGCGTAGGCTTCGGTCATATCTTGCATTTCGACCGTTGGTTCCGTCATCGCCGCGCGCGCCCGCCCGCTGATCAATCATTCCTACGACCGTACCAAAACTTGCGGGTTATTAAGGCCCCTCCTTTTTTTCCTCCTCTGCTTACCTACTCTGGGGCGGCGGCCTAAGCGTCCAAGGGGGGACTGCTGGCTGGCCGGCTTGGTTGGTTGGTTGGTTGGTTGGTTGGTTGGCTGGGTGTGACCTGTGAGTGGGAGTGCCGTGTTTTCCTTGACCCGGCATGGATAGCCCGATGGATGGGTCCGGCAGCTCGTCCTCGGCGCCGGGTTCGACGCCGACGGCTACGGTGACGACGCCTCACAGCGGTAGCGGTGTCGGTGTCGGTGTTGCTGCTGCCACCAAGTCGCCTAGCGTTGCGATGCCGTTGGGGAGTATTTCTGCGGCGAGCAGTAGTGCCGGTGGTGGTTCATCTACGACGAGTACGACGGCCTCGGCTTCGGCCTCTGGTGCTGGGGCTGGGAGGGGGAGCACGCCTGGTACTACTACTGGTGCCGTTACGGCGAATACCGGCGCGACTGTTGTTTCGAGGCGGTCGCATCCCAAGTCGAGGACAGGGTGCAGGACGTGTAAGAATCGGAAGATTAAGGTGAGTTTTGATCTCATTATTGTATTGCAAGTCATCTGCTACGAGAGGTTCTTAGTTTGGTGCTGAGAGCGGGTGTCTCCTATGAAGTGTGACATACACCCCCCATTCCGTTCTTACACTCTCTCACTCATGCCACCATCACATCTCATTCCATGCCCCTCAATCTCATGTGTTGTCGAAATTTCTTCTCCATACCCTCTCACTCGGTCCCTTCCTGTTACACCAGAAAAGGGAAGCTCCCATTGACTAGACAAACTAACAAACACACCCCGCCCCACAGTGCGACGAACACAAACCCTCATGCAGGAATTGCATCAAACACGCCGTCCCCTGCGACTTTCTCCAGTCCCAACGGCACTCCTCCGCCTCATCACTCCCGCGCTCGCCAGGCAGTATACCGACCCCGGGACTCATCAACGGCGGCGGCATCGGCGGTCTCGGCCTCGGCAACGGAGGCGGAGGCGGTGGCATCGACGACCTCTCCCTCAACCTAATCGACCTGGAACTCATGCACAACTTTACCACCTTCGCCTTCAACACGCTCTCGACGGACCCCGTGGTGCGGCAGATGTGGAAGGTGCCCGTCGTCCGGCTGGCGCTCGAGTGCGACTACGTCATGAGGGCGCTGCTGAGCGTGTCGGCGCTGCACCTCGCGCACAACAGGCCCGAGAGGCGGGATTTCTTTATTAGTCGGGCCTTGACGTATCACCAGATGGCGAGCCGGACGGCCATGGGGTTGATGGGTGCTCTGGACGGGGAGAATTGTGAAAAGTTGTATCTGTTTTCGGTGTTGACTATCTTTTTTGGTATGTTTTTGTCACGAATCCCCCTTTTACCCCCTTCTACGAATAGAGGTATAGAAATCAGGACTAACATCCCCCAAACAAAGCCCTCGCCTGCCCACGCAAATCCTCAGACTCCCTCATCATGGGCGAGTCCTCCTTCCCAGACTGGCTCTTCCTCCTCCGCGGCACCCGCTCCCTCCTCAAAGAACTTGACCCGCACACCTACGCCGGTCCCCTCACACCAATGTTCAACCACGGCCGCGAGCGCTACATGCACATGCGCGACGAGTCCAAGATCCAATCCGACCTCCTTGCAGACCTCCAACGCCTCGTCAACAAGACCTGCGCCGACGCCGCCTTGTTGCCAGTCTACAACCGCGCCATTGACGAGCTACGGCGGACGCTGAGCGTGTTCTTGTGGGATGGCGGGCGGGGGATGGATATCACGGACGCGTTTGTGTGGAAGTACCTGATGGCGGAGGACTTTTTGCCGCTGCTGAAGAGTCCTGGGCATACGCAGGAGGCTGTTGCGATTTTTTCGCATTTTTGTATCTTGTTGAAGAGGTTGGAGAATGAGTGGTGGCTGCAGGGGTGGGCTACGCATTTGATTTCGAGGGCGTGGGCTGTGCTTGATCAGGATCATCGGCTTTGGATTCAGTGGCCTATTGAGGAGCTTGGGTGGGTGCCGCCTTGATTTTGTATGTGGCGGATGAGGTGTTTGGGGGGTTGTGTCTAGGAGGAGTGATGTGTTTCTGTTTGATATGATGGTGTGTACGATATAACGTTTGGCTGAGCGATGCGAGGTCATTTTGGTACATAAATCATCGGATATCGTTACAAGTATCTGATGTCCACGAGGCTATAGGTTCTTGCTGATATACTGCGTTTAACAGAAGGACGAACTGAAAAAGTTGAAAAAGAATTCAGTGGTTTCTCCTTTCTCCCGTCAATGCTTTTGTTGCCTCCGTCTGTGTAAACCGGCCAAAAAGCACAGAGCAGACCGCTACCACCGTTGAGTATTCTTTATCACCACAACGCCGCGTAACTCTAGATAGCCGTCATTGCTGAAGACGGGCGAGACGTCCTCGATATGCTCGGCACCGCGGAAGCCCATCATCGCATTCCAGTGTGCTTGAGCGGCATCATGACATTTGAGATGGCAGACACTGGCAGTATACACCGATTCTCCTGAGCAATCAGGGGCGAGACAGACCAACACCCTCCAAGCATCCAAAGTTTCCTATCAATTTTTGCGGCATATTCGGACCTGGAATATGAGTTGAAAGCCGGATGATTCAATAGTAGGAGGGCCTCCCTGGTTCAGCGTGTCGTTAGTCACTTATTCAAACCTCGATCTAGAGCTTCGCCATTCATGGGATGACCGGATTTTCCGTCATTCTTCTCTGTCAACATAGTGTCAACAATATGACACGGCAGGCTCTTCTAAATAGCTCGGAGAATCACCATGCCTGCGCCGCAAGCGACGGGCTTTCTCGAGGGAAAGGAAGCGTCAAGCCCGGTTCGTCAAAGCTTGAGCCTGGTGTTGAAGTACCTAGAAAGTAGTAGAATGAGTCAAATTACGGCCTCTTATTCCTTTAGTAGAATTTTGAGATAGGGATTAGAGATAGCATGCACATTTACTCGAGATTATAGGCCACATGGGGCTCGACTCCCGACTTCAACCATGCCGTCACCCATGAGGTGTTGTGCCGTCCATTCTGGAGAAACTTTCTGCCGTGCTTAGGGAATTGAATTTCCAGAGCCGCAAGCCGCAAGGCTACTGTTACTCTCTGTGTTACCGTCAGCATCTCTTTCGGTAGTATTGGACGCACCTTGTTTAATAGCTTCAAGAGTGTCAGCATGAGATGTGATATCAGACTACACTCGACCCCCCTCACAGGACTATTCACAGAGCCTTCTCAACCCAATTTGAAGAGCCTCATGGTGTCATTGCTGCGAGTTTCCTGGGCCTCATTCAAGAGCCTTCTATCGTGTCCCCAAATGGCATCGAGGTCCAGGTTGCATGGTAATGATTGAGCCATGAAATTCAAAGAGTATCCAACGGGAAGAAAACATTCGATATCCCAAAACTTGGGGCTGGAGAAAGGCCTGACCGGAAATCCCTTCCCAGAACTGCCAACTTTTCCCACAGCCTTGCCGTCACCCATGCCTTCCACCCCGGTGATGTGGCGCAAGTGACATGCAGTCAGCAGCTCAGAGCGGAAATAGCCTCGTGATTGATATTCGCGCAAGCTACTCAAAAGATACAGCCACCCAACTTACCGAGGATGGAAGGACTCCATTGGGAAATGTCGTCCACACCCTTGTTCTATTTTACGATACTCACCAGTGAACCGGGGTTGGCAATATGCATATAAGTGCGGCTTGGCCCCGCCCAGGCTCTCAAAGCAAAGTCGCTCAACCGAATGAGCAGGCTACGAGTCGCGATTGATTTGCAGTACGCAGACATGTCACAATCTGAGAGCGAGCGTCCAAAATCGATACCGGGCACGGCTGGCGTGAAGCGGCAGCCCTTTTGGAAGAGGTACAAGGTTCCTGAAGAGGACAGCAACGTATTTCAGAGCTGGATCAAGCGTGAGTGGGCACAGGCTATCTTACCCAAATCTACCAACTAATGTCGATCAGGTAACCCCGGAGAACCCGATGTGAAGCCTGAAGCATTCCAACCAAGAGAAGACGAGATCAGTCACTGGTCAAAGGCGTGGAACCCGGAGTGTTATGCTTCCTTTGGGGATGATGGAGTTACGGCCACTGTCAATGCATACGGCGATCTGATGCAGTTCAGCAGCTTTATGGGCGTTGGTCATTCCGGTGTATTTTCGGCAGATCATCTCGACATCGAGGAGCCATATTGGGTGGACAACAGAGCTAGCCAAATTCTTGAATTGCGGCAAGATGTACATCGAGAGAGTATCTCGTACGGCCTGCGAATTCCCAGCATAAGTCTCGAGCATTGCCAACTTCTAGGTTATGTTCACGACAGATGGCCGCGATATGAGGTTAAAGATAAAGCGCTGGGGCTCAAACTCACTACGCAGTGGATGGTTTATGAGAAGACAATCTTGCAGCAATGCCTCATCACGAATACCGGGGCAGGCGAGAAGGCTGTCCCGGTCAACTTTGGGAAGGGCATGCGCCTCCAAGACTTGAATTATCTGGAAATGTCTACTCTAGGAATGGCATCCCAAATTCAGACACTGGGCCCAAATGATTACGGGTGGGGCTTGGTTCATCCTCTCCGGGACATGGAGGAGGAAGAAGTCAACCAGGATGGTGCAGAGTCTTCTCATCCTGATCCAGTCTTACCTCTGGTCGAACAGATCAACACGGACACTAGTGATCCAGTCGAACCGCCAGAAACTTTACAAGGTTCACCCGTCGAGCCTTCAGATACTATCGCGGTCGTTGTGTCTGTTTTTAGAGACGGTCAGGCAGTCAAGTGGAAATCTGACTGCCTGGATGATCTGGACGACACCGAAATATTGAATCTATCTTTGAGGGAGAATGCCACAACAGAAATCGTCACGGCCTATAAGATGGTTCATCTACCAAGGGATGGTGCCACATGGGAAGGATTCCTCGTGTCACCGGCCCGAGCGGATGTCAGCAAGCATCTTCGGTCAGCGTCGTTCACAGCCTTCCACCCTACAGATTACGATAAGCCCGTTACACAAACTGAGGGAGAGAAGTCCGGGGGACTCTTTTCTCGCTGGATGAGATTTAATCCATCGGCCAACGATACACAGCCAAGTGGACTGCCGACGGACAGCCCAGTGAATCACATTGACTTTGTTGCCCGTCGGAACCTGGAGCACATCTTGTCGACGTGCGCTCTTCCCATCGAACAACATTCGGCGAAGGGGGAGGTAGCGGCAGTTGCCTTGACCTGTGGCGATGTATCAGGACATCGTGTGTGTTCTTCAGCAAGTTTGTAAGTTAAAAATCAAACCCTTTGGTCGTTTTGGCGCCTTCTTTTGTCTTTGCTTAACACACGCTGAATTCTTTAGCTTTGCATTCTTATTTCTGCTTGAAATTGTAAAGTATTTGAATGCGATTGAGGAATCCTACCCTGACCATCCTTACGAGCCGTTGCGAGTTAGGATCGACTCAGTCTGCCGTGGCCACTTGATATGGCTTTCACAAGTTGACCTAACGGAAGACCACGTTTTCGCGGCGAACTACTGGGCAACGGGCCGAACAATGCCCCTTGACACGGGTTCCGCTTCATTTATGCCAGGCAACTCTTTCACCGACACACCATTCCAACTCATGAAGGCGGCCGCTTTTTCCAAAGTCTACAAAACCAAATTCGACAGGGAACTGGTACGACAGGTAATTCGGATGGTTGACAAAGACTGGATCGATACATTGAAAGAGTCTGATAAGCGTAACTCCCATGTGTGGCCTCATGCACAAGATGAGGGGTGCAGTAAGTATAGACTCTATGAACATGTCTGGATCTGGAGAGCATTGAGAGCAATCGAAGATGACCGGCGGAGAACCCCCGACCCGAAGACCCTCCCGAGCGACGGTGACGAGGCCCATGGGGAGGCTCTTGAAAATTTCAAGAAGGAACAGAAAGACAGTGACAAGAGTCGGCGAGACCAAGTTCCCAGTGATGAAGACAAGCTTTTCAGACAATTTGGCCCTGATACCATTCACCGAGACATCCTCCGGCGTTTCACGGTCGAGAACGACGTGTCGAAGAAACGCATGCTGGCTACAACGCGGTCTTCTCGAGAGACGCGATTCTTGTTTCATGCTAGCGACACCGCACTATTCTACGGCATTGAGTGGGACTTCTTCTTACCAACACTGATCGACGAGGTGTGGGACAACACGATTGAGGCCCAGTTGCATCACAACGAAAATTCAGAGACAGGGTGGGACAACTCGATTCGCTATGCGCTGGCAATCATGATGGGAACCAGAAATATGCGCCTCAATAAAAGGTCATCAAAAGACCTGGTCAAAAGTGCTTTCGATGTTCTATTTCGCACTACGAGTCCAAATGGGCTCTTTTATGGCCAGCTTGACGGAACAACGAAGGAGCCAATGCTGTTTGTCAGTGAGGCGGATCGGGACTTCTACTTTCATGCTAGTTTCGAAATTCCCTATATTCTTTTGACGCATTGTTGGAAAATCAATTCTACATTGAAAGACACTCCCGAGAACAATCCTGAGTCGCCACCAGGTTCCGCAGCAACGCAAATACCACCACCACACCCACTCATCGAGGTCGCAGATATCATGACACAACAGCCAAAACGGCAAGAGCACAGGTCACCTGCAATACAAGGACCTACCGCCGAACCAGTCGAAGCCAAAAGCCTCTCTCCTGGCATTAAAAAGGCCAAGGCAACGGCCATGAAGAAGAGTATCCCTTTCAACAGCCTCATTGACCAGAGCAGCATTGTTGATTTGGAAGAAGAGTGGCTCTACAATTACCCAAACTTTTTGGGTGGTGGTGGACAAACTCTCGTTGACTTTCACGAGGAGGCGAAAGAATTATCAAGACCAACAGGTAGTTCCCATTCAGGCACCGTGGTCACCAAAGCGGCCAAGGATTACATCAACCACTCGCCATATACAGCTCATAGAGCAGTTTCCTTGAGGTTAAGCGTACACCGGCACCATTTCAAGTCCTCAGATCCTCGAGTATCGATCGTGAATATTCGAAAGCGGAAGAATCTCAGCAAGCAGGAGAGGGCAATGAGCGACGACAATGGGAGCTTTTTCAACAACGACATGCTTTGGGACTTGATATCGCAGACCCGGACAGCTGAGGCAGCGAAAAAGAGGTTTATTTGGCTGTCGCACGCGGACGCCGAGACTGCTCTCATTTGCTACATTGGCAGTCCACCGGATGAGCGACCAGCCATATCGGATTTCTTCGACAGCCATTTCCACTACGAGAATAAGTTCCTCGAAGAAACAACTATGGTACTCAATACCTGGAAGACTGAGCTCCACCTGAGCTTCTATCGCCTGGTAAGAAAGAATTACAGCCCCTCTTCGGGAATCCCCTCGTTAAGCTGCGAAGAATTCCCGGGAAACGCTGATTGGAAGCTGGCACAAGCCTCCATGGGATTTCGCTTTTCTGGAGATTTCTTCGATCGGTATTGGACCTGTTACGTGATAGAGTACACCCACGGCCGAAGTGGTGAGGCATGGAAGGGGAACCATCCGTGGGGCAGGGAAGGCTGGCGGCAAAGAAAAGTGCTCGAGCTATATCTCTTTGACGGAATGTTGAAGGAGATTATCAGAAGTACCAAGGATATATTTGACATGGTCAAACAGGAGCTGGGCGAAAAACGCGGTATCATTTCATTCTCGGCTCTAAACAGTGTCGAGTACCTCTCATCGAGCACCAAGTGGCAATTTTACCAGCAGATTCTTCAGGTCATAGAACAAGAGCTGTCAGATGTGCTGTCAACCGTGTCTAAATGGGAGACGCGCGAAAATGACAGAGGACAGGAACGACCACGATGGACACGCAACGACGAGCGCAAGTACCGCGGCTTCATCGGGAAGATGCAAGGTTCAACAGCCCGCCGCATCAGAGACTTGCAGAAACATCGGAACGACGTGCGGTCACTGAAGGAGCAGCTGAAAAGCGAACAGCAGCAGAGCCGTGACAATATCTCAGTCATCGATGCAGAGAATGTCCGACTCTTCACCTACGTGACCGTGGTGTTCCTGCCGCTTGGCTTCGCGGCCAGCATATTCAGCATGAGCGAGGAGCCGCCGAGCGGCGTTCTTAAGCCAATGGTTATTTGCTCTGCTGTTGCGCTAGCCCTCACATTCGTGGCGCTGGGTAATGCAAAGAGAGTGTCGACGGCGATACATAAATACTCGCACGACAAGATTTACAGCAACAAGTTGAGCTCTGGACGTGAGGTGCGGGGGGACGACGGGCGGATTACGCCCACACACCAACAAGAAGAGGCCGAGAACGGCGGCGCGTCTGAAGAGGACCGTACATCTCAATATTCTGGAACAAGCCATCAGAGCAACCACAAAACTAGCTTCTCGAGGCACTTCTGGTTTTGGGTAGTATATCTTTTCATCAATCTTCCCGCTCGGAGGGTCTCGGTAGCATACCTGGACTTGAAAAACCCGGATTCCACCAATTGGAAGTATGTTCATGTAGTTGTAGGCATCACCGTTCTGCCTATGCTTCTTGTTGCGCGTCTAATCCAGTTCCTGCTTTTCATTGCCATGGATTCGTGTCAGCTTGCGTGGGGTAAGTCTTTCAGGCCTGAACCCCTATCTTCCCATCAAATATTGTGAATACTAACCTGTCTTAGGGTGCATCACCCTCTTCTTCACATCGGACACCCGAAATGAGTACAGTGACTTGGGAAGTAGTTTGAACTGGCTGACAAATCCCAATCATATGTATCGACCACTTGAGACAGGACTCAAGGTTCTGAACAAACGTTTATCAGACCGGCGGATCGAGAAAGAGAGGCCCATGAAAGAGCATACCCCTGCCGAGCAAACATGACCGAGTTACATTTATTTGGATTACAGTGTTAAACATATCTCGAGTACCTTACTCTGGGTTGAAGTTGCCACTCACTTACTGCATAGTTTCAAGGGTACTCAAGTAAGAGTATTCCAAGATCTTAGCCACTGGAATTTCAGTTGCCTTTTTTCCTTTTCCGAACGGTTCGCATGTAGGATTCTCAGCTCAGCTTAATTTGATGTGATAGCAATTTACTGAAGACAACAAAAGATTGTACTAAGATGATCGAAGCTTCTAGATCTGCTGGGAAAGGAAGTCCACTGCCTAGTTTCCAACCTCAATAGTCTCCGTCACCCACTCCCCTATCAATGACCCTGCACCAGCACCGACAGACGTCAACTTTTCCGGGCTCTGCAACACCTCATCCGTAGTCATGCCAGGCCAGACAGCCATCCACCTTCCTTTCATTGCGACTTTGGCCTTGCCCGCCTCCCACACAGCTCCCGGTACTCTTGGCTCGCGAAGCTCAACAACCTGATCCGCGCTCTCACCGGGCCGCAGTGTCACGAGCGACTCGGCGCCAGGCGGCATCTTACGGTTGATCATGATGGCGTGGGTCTCGATCGGCTCGGAGGCCCCGGCGGGTTGGATGGACACTTGGCCCAGGCCGAGGACGGCGGGGTCAAGCGGGGAGTTCCATTTCAGGAGCGTCACGAGGGTGTCCGGGTGTGTGTTTTTGATGGACACTGAGACTTTCGGGGGTGACGTGCCGGACTGAGACAGGCTTACCTCGAGGTTGTCGAGGAAGGATGAGGAGTCAGATGCCATTGTGAAGAATTGCAGTGGAGAGTAGAAGTAGAGTGTGAGTACGATGACGGCGCCGATTGTTAGGGCGGTCGGGAATGAAAGAGGCCCTCGGCTACGGTGATGAGGGCTCATGTATGATGACTCGTTTTTTGACTAGGGGTGATTGATAAGTGTGAAGAAGCAATGTAGAGTTGAGTGAGTTTCCTTCAGACACGAGGACTTCAAAATTCACTGAGTCGGTGGTGATGGAGGCAACGTTTTCTGTTGGGTTGCTGCAGAGGTGATGATGAGTTCAGGGGGCCAAGAGAGTTGTGAGAGAGAATGAGAGCGATGACGATGTTGTGCCACGACAGTCTCCTGACAAAGTCTCTCAGAGTCCACTACGCAGGGAAGAGGAGGCAAATTGAACATGGCTGATTGGATCGTCAACGGGTTTAATGCTCCTTTAGGCAGGTCGCAGAATCGATGAGAATCATGAGGGAACGGACGTTTGTAGGAGATTGGGGCTAGACCGAGCATGAATGCGGGGCAAACATTTGTTACGTACACGCGCGTATGAGGTTGTCGCTGCCGAGATTAAAAGTTGTCCTGAGCGAGTCTGAATCAAAGCAGCGCCACTGTTGTTTAAATCAAAACGGCACGCAGCCAAGACCTTGCCAAGGCCACGTTTTGGTGTGTCGCTGTCGGTAGTGAAAATAAACAGCTAATCAGAGTCGAGACGGCCCACTACTCTATTTACTTTAAACTCCGAACCCGGCACCTCCTTCTCCATAACGGCCTCTTAAGGCTCATAGTAAGCTTGCTAAAGGAGTGGGAGCCGCCTCCCAGCCATGGTTCCCATTCGTACAACGAAGCAGCTGGGGATAGCTTCAGTTATAGTAGTCTATGAAGATCCGTTACGAGATGACTCCGCTGGACCAATCCCCCTCCATCCGCGGCTGCGCGCTTCGGTTGGTGGAAAGCCTTGGGGTGTCGGCTTTCCTGTTCGTCTCTATTTTGGACATGATCGGATAATTTCCATCCTTCCCAAGTTCGCACCCGCATCTCGAACCACTGGGAAATTCTCCGTGGTGGAACGTATCCCCGGCCTCACACCCGTATCCTTGAAGTTTCTTCTCCGTGATGCAATTTACTCTTCGTTTGAGGTCCCGAGAAGGGTTACCTTCAGGTCAAGGGGCTTCCCTCCCAGGAGTTACGGAGTTGCCATAAAGCCTTCGTCTCTCGCTGCCGTCCTTCATCGTTCTTGAGAAGAGTCCACCATCTTCCAACGGCTACGTCCTATACTCTCTTTAAATTCTCACCACATACCTCAGCCACCATGAAGGCCGCCGCTGTCGTTTCTTGCCTCGCCGCTCTCGCCAACGGCGCCGCCGTCAACCTGGGCAGACGTGCGGAGCCCCTCGATGTGAAAATCGAGCAAGTTGGCAACAGCGAGCTGAAGGCCAGCATCACCAACACCGGCAGCGCACCCCTTCGTGTTCTCAAGGCGGGCTCGATCCTCGATGGATCGCCCGTTGAGAAGGCCCAGTTCTCGACGAGCTCGGTCGATGGCAGTGGTAGTAAGTCTCATACAATTCCCGGTTGTAGTTCCAATGTAAACATTGTCTAACCTCGTCAACAGTCAGCAAGGTTGCCTTCACCGGTGTACGAGTCTACGTCCACGATGCCGATCTCCCCGACTCTGCCTTCCAGACCATCGAGGCCGGCGAGGTCGTCAAGGTCCAGTGGGACGCCGCCCAGGTCCACGACCTGAGCAGCGGCGGTGACTTCAACATCTCCAGCACGGGATCTCTCCGCTACGCCGAGGAGGGCAGCAACAAGATCGCCGGCCAGGTCGTCTTCGACTCGGGCGTCCTTCAGGCCACCGTCGACGGCACCCAGGCCGCCTCGGTCCACGCCGCCTTCCATGAGTCCCTGAACGCCAAGCGCGTCACCATCCAGTCCGACTGCACCGGCACCAAGAAGACGGCCGTCACCGCCGCCCTCTCCAAGGCCAAGACGTACGCGACCAACGCCCAGACGGCTGCTACCGCCGGCACCCGCATGCAGCAATATTTCAAGTCCACCACGTCGAGCACGAAGACCACCGTCGCCGGCGTCTTTGGCAAGGCCGCCACCCTCCTCGGCAGCACGTCGAGCGGCGCGGGACTCTACTGCACCGACGTCGGCAACTTCTGCAGCGATGGCGTCGTCGCCTACGCTCAGCCCGGCAGCGGCGGCTATATTGTCGTCTGCGACTACTTCTTCCAGTTTCCCGCCTCTACCACCTCGTGCCGCGCCACTGACCAGCCGTACGTCCTGGTTCACGAGTCCACCCACTTGACCGAGGTTGGCGGAACCGACGATGTCTGCTACGGCTACGAGGGCTGCGTCGACTCTCTCAGCACCTCCCAGGCACTGAACAATGCCGATTCCTTTGCCATGTACTCTCAGGGCATCCAGACCAACTGCTAAAGTGCCGTGGTCTACGATGACTCGGGGGTTGAGACGTTTCTTTGTACATTATAAGCCAACATGTAACATGTATCTACACCTTTCATGAACAAATATTATACCATTGGTCGATCCAAGCATTTGAGTATCAAATAGAGAACAATGTGATACGCAGTTGACGTCAAGACTCGGATATTCGGTTTGGTTTGTGCGATTATTCAAAATAGGGGCATAGGCGGGAATCGTGAGTCGAATACGGTAATGCACGAGTTTAAGCACGTTGTGAGGCGTCCGCTAATACTTGGTCTACAACCATGCGCACGTGAACAAATGGCCGGTGTTCAAAACGTTAGAAAACTACAGCTTCTGTAACGAATCACATCTAAATACCTTCGTCGCTTTCGCAAAGTATGGAAAATCACATTAGGTCGTTCATGCGCGTCATTCGAAAGTTTGACGGCGCCGACGAGCTGATCCAGTCTTTTCCGGCATGGGAAGAATCCGCGCTTGGTCAGAACGCAGCCTTGCCATCCTTCACTCCCCGGGACCAACGACGCATTCTCGACTTTCCGGATCGCGAAATTCAAGAATCAAACATTGTGAAATCGACTAAGCTCTCCAAAGAGGGTCTCCTTGGGCGTGCCGTCGAGTCACCTTCACAGCTGACCGCCGCAGAGGTCTCCCTCCTCAAGAACCGCTACTGGCTGCATATCTCGCCAGACGAGGAGCAAGAGATCTCACTGGCAACCGGATTGATAATGGGACCCAAAAGGATTTCAGAAGAGGAACATGGACAAGCCGAGGAGCAACTCCGGGCGGTGCGACACACGCTCTATGCAGAAAATGAGGAGAAGGCCATCGACAACGCTCTTGCCGAGCACTGGCGGCGGGAGAACGAGGTATGGCGCGCGAGACAGAGACAGGAGACTGAAATGGCCTTGTCTAAAGCGCATCCGTGGGTGAGACGCTTGTGGGAAGAGGACAAGGGGGAGAAGGTCTGGGGGTATGGCATCTTCAATGACCCAATGGCGTTTGCCAACAACGAGGAGGCCGAGAGGTACACGTCTCGGAGAGATGGTGTTCTGTTCCACGGCCGCGGCGCAATTGGGGCGGGGAGCAGTGTCATCAGTTACAAGTGGAAGCTGCAGAAGCTGGAGTGGCCTAGCAGTGTTAACGCAGACGTCGAGAATGATGACAGTCATATTGTCGACAAAGGCGACGGGAAGCATGATATCAGTGGACTGGTTATCGATGAGGTCCAGAGAGAAGAAAGAGAGACCGAAGAGAGACTCGCCAAGTTCCGCGTATTGCGCGAACGGTTCAAGTCTATCCGAGATCCAGGCCTGGAGAGTCAAACAATACGGGAAGACGTAGTGTCCAGCGCACCTATGCAATCAAGAACCGGTGGTTTGGAAGACGGTATTCTGCAAGACGTGTTCCTGGTTGTAGACAAACAAAGCGTCGGATCGGTGCTTGGTGCGCAGGGGCTCGTCGACGATATGTGGGTTTGGGCCATTGACCCCGACTACGATGACGCGGACGAGTTGTCTACCACGATCGATGGACCATCGTCGCCAGAGACATCCGGAAGATACAAAGGGTTTATGCGTGTACGACTACAACAACTTGTCAATAACTTCTTCAACGTGCGACGCTTTCGTCAGAGGGAGTTCGCGATGAAGGAACTCTGGGAAGCGGCTCAAAAGAGCAAGCACCAGGCCTTTGTCTCATTGCGGGACGACGAGGCTCGAAGTTGGAGTATTGACAGGTTCGTGGGGAGTGCCATGAGGGCCCAGCCACCGCGTATTGTATACGGGCCTAAGCCAGGAATTCCTGCCGACAGTGGTTCTTAACTAGTTGTTGACTTGTCAGCGGTATTCAAATATATCGACTAAAGACTAGAACAGAGATCAATTCCCTTTTTGAGGGACTGGGGAAGCGATTGACTCGAGTTTGTCTGCATGGCTCGTATCCTTTGCACACTTCAGGAAGTCACAGACTGGTAGTTTGAAGTCAGTTCTAAACTTTGAACGAAACCTTGATTGACTTTCATCGACGGCTGGCTTTGGCAGCTTCCTCCCGGAAAAGCTCTCCATTTTGGCTAATTCTCACCATTTGCAACATGATTCAAACGTCTGAGGGTCACTCGTCAAGTAGCAATACGGAACTTTCGCGGTTAACCTAGCCTGCCCCGACCCATGCGCCCTCTTTCTCTCTCCATGGATTCCGCGGATAATCGAATTCTTGGAGAAGAGGAGACAACGGAGCCGAGAGTTTCAGACAACGCTATTCCAGTACAACTGGCCTAGTGCGCAGGCAACGCATTTCCACTTACCCTGTACCCAGATGCCGAAACCTTGATCATTCTGTGAGAAACTCTGACTTCCCAACGGCGCGGATGCAACTCAACGTCACTCCGATGAAGAAAGTTCAGTGCAGACCGGGGAGAAATGCTTGCTGACAGGCTCAACTCGTCATCCGAGCAATGTCGATAGTGATTGGAAACTTCTAAACATGCTTCGCCTTCGCTTTTCGGTCACTTCTCTCTCACAAACTATTCTCATATCTTCTTTAGCTCACTTGCATATCTAGCAGGAACTTCATCTGAAAACAATCACAGAGACCTTCATCTCAAGAATGTGCGGGATAACAGCCATCATCCAATCCGGCAGCCCGCAGAATGATTCATCGGAACGACGCTCTGATGTGGAGGGCAAACTAACACGAAGCCTATCTCTCCTTCAACATCGAGGCCCAGATGCAGAAGGAACATGGATAAACAGCGACGCTACCGTCGGTATGCCTCATCTCAGCTGCGCTGGACTACTCTTATGTGCTATGTGCCCAACGTTGACGCAGACACAAAGGCCTCGGCCATGCCCGCCTCTCAATCATAGACCTCTCTCCAACGGGCCTTCAGCCCTTGCACAGCGAGGACGAACAAGTCCACGTCGTAGTCAACGGCGAGATCTACGACCACGTTGCTATACGCGGGCGCTGCACCGCAGAGTTCGACTACAACTTTTCCGGGAGGAGTGACAGCGAGGTCATCCTAGCCCTGTATCAACACCACGGGGCACCCAGTCTTTTCGAGCATCTGCGCGGCGAGTTTGCTTTCGTCTTGTACGATGAAAGGTCTGGGGACGTCATCGCCGCGAGGGACCGCTTCGGCATCAAGCCTCTTTTTTGGACATACAGTAACGAGACGCCAGCTAAGCTCTTGATCGCCTCGGAGATCAAGGGGTTTCTGCCCATGGGTTGGGAGCCTGAGTGGGATGTCGATGCCATCTCCAGCGGCGCGGCTGTTTTAGGCGAAGGTACTCTGTTCAAGGGGGTGAAGAAGGTGTTGCCGGGGCATTGGGTGCGGTTCGGTCGGGACGGGGGCGTGACGCAGCATCGGTATTGGGATGCTGAGTATGCTGACAAGGTAAGCGACCTCACACTGATACGTGAGCCAGGCGATGACTCTAAAGACTGATGAGCTTCGTAGACTGTCAAGGAGACACGCAGCATGGATGATATGATCGACGGAGTTCGCGAGCGCTTGGTAGATGCCGTCCGTCTCCGCCTACAAGCAGACGTCCCAGTCGGGATTTATCTATCAGGCGGTCTCGATTCTTCCATTGTGGCGGGTATAACCACCCAGTTGGTTCGAGAGAGGGGGGTGAGATTGGGAAGCCAGGACATCAAGGACAGAATCACTTGTTTCAGCATCTCCTTTACCTCTGACTCAGAGTACAATGAATATGGTAAGTCCCGGAGCTCGCTTCCACGTCCAAATCCCATATTGACGACATTCAAAAAGACATTGCAGAACGCACCGCGGAATGGCTCGATCTAAACATAGTAAAAAAGGTCATGGACGAGGAAGAACTAGCAAAGCACTTCGCCGACTCCGTCTACCACACCGAGCACCACCACTTCGACATGAACAGCGTCGGGAAGTACGCCCTGTCAGAGCTGCCCCGCCAGCAAGGGATTCCCGTGGTTCTGACGGGCGAGGGCGCAGACGAGCACTTTGCCGGGTACCCTTTCCTAGTCTCTGATTTCCTCCGTGAGCCCGACGATGCCCTGCCGTCAACGGAACTGGTACAGGATACCGAGCTGCGAAAAGCGCTCTGCAAATCCGCCGCAGCGCAGTTGCGGAGCATGTACAAAGGCATGGGCATGTTCGATCACGCCCGAACCGAGGAGAGCACTGACTTTGACGCTCTCGCGGGCTTGGACGTGTTCTTCATCCAGTGGCGCTCGTGTCCCTCGTCGGACGTGTTCGCCGCGTGGGTGAGGGACAGACAGAGCGTGTCCGGCGTCTACGCAGCCCTGCTCGGCTCTATCCCCCCCGACGCCCAGGAGAAGATTCAGAACCGCTGGCATAGTCTCCACTCAGCTCTGTACGTCTTCGTCAAGTCCTCCATGGCGAACATGGTCTTGACCTGTCTGGGCGACAGGTCCGAGATGGCGCATAGTATCGAGGCACGTCTCCCGTTTCTGGACCATGAGTTGGCGGAGTACGTCAACGGGCTCCCGCCGAGCGTCAAGATGAGCTATAAGCACGAGAATGCTGTAGGCTCCAACGACGACGAGAACCAGAAGAAGAAGAAAGTCGCGCCTCAGAGCTTGTTCTGGGAGAGCATGGCTGCTGTTCGGGACCGGATCATTGACAAGAAGATCCTGCGGGAGGCGGGGCGACCTTTCATCACGGACGAGATTTATAACCGCAAGAAGCACCCGTACTCGTCACCGTGGAAACGGCCCGTTGGGGGACCTATACAGCGAATGTTTCGGGGTTTGCTAACGAAAGAGGCGGTTGACCGCCTCGGTTTCGTTGACTTCGGGATCGTCTCAGAGTGTCTTGAGACTGCATTTGGTGATGAGGGCGATCCCGCAGCGTTCAGGAAGATACTCGTCATCGGTGCTTGGGTTGTTTTGAGTCAGAGGCTTGGTGTCAAACCAGCCGCGTCTTACATATAGGCTGACAGCAACGCCGTGAAGGTAGGTTTCTAGCGGTACTTGATGCGAGTTCTCTGTTAGGTATGGGAAGAACACATCAAGCGCTCGGCTTGAGTGTAGTTCTGGATTTAAAAGGCATCTAAATGTGTCCGCTTCTCAGGTTATGGCATCGCCAAGCCAGAGGTCCGCGATGTCAAAAAAGCTATATCGAGGGCACGCCGCACGGCGGTCGACAAGATGCCATGATCTCCAGAGCTCAAGTGTGAGCTGGTTTTGCTCTCAGTCGCATTGATAGAAGAAGAATGTACCTCCACAGTACTCCACGTAACATGGCTCTCAACAATACAATACTTCCGGGCTCGTGAGGATACAACGAGTAGCTCAGCAGGTCTGTCTGGCTCAGTTCAAGAGTCTCAGCTGCGGCCAAAACAGGAGCAGTGATCAGCCGTCCTAATTTGTCCCTCCGCCCAGAACCATTGGCTTTAACTTTCAGCTCCATGGCGCCAAGAAAGCAGATAATCCGATCGGGACTATTTCCATCTCCTTATAGCTATATCTTTCGACGGTGCGGTGAAGCCAACTGAGGGGAGTCGTGGTAAAGTTCATGTAGAAGTGAAACCTGCATCTAGATGTCTCACCGTTTACGGGGTTGGGAAAATACGAGGACCAATTAGTCCAATATCCACCACTGTCCAAACCTATGACACGCCGTAGTAGCCCGCGACACTTGCTGCGCCGGCATTGCTTTCCGTCTCGACTTACACGACAATTTGCCAGACTCGGTTGACATCTGCACCAACCCGCGGGTTCTACATCGCTTCAGGAAAACAAGGCGTAACTCTCTCGCTGTAAGGAGACGCAAGAAACAAATCCCTCGCAGATCACGAAAGATCAGCACCATTCCATACCGAATAAACCTCAAGACCCCCACCAAGCTGAACAGACACAATCATCTTGTACTCCAACCTGGCATCATCCAAGTTACGCGTCAAGGAACGGTAGTAACGAGACATCTACGCGGGGTGCCGTTGATCAACAAGAGGGGAAGTGAGACAGCAGGAGCCATTTCTCCCGCTCCCGAAAGTAGGTCTCAGGTCCTCCGGCAGCGGTACGGCAACGGGCCGTGACTAGTGGCCTTTCCTGCTTCCCTCTCCCGTCGACGTTGACGTTGACAGCTCTTGGCCTCCAATTTGCACGTCTTGGAGATCGAAGGGGAGCGGTCTGGCTTGTCTATAAAACGAGCCTGATATCCTCTGGTAAAGATGAATAGAATCAGACTCATCTTGACCATCAAGCTTTGGATTCCAACTTGGGAACCTTAGTTATCACACTTACCTTCTTCACTCTTCCTCCAGTTTTCCAGCAAAACAACATCACCCATCATGCCTGGTCTTCCCACCGCCACTGACGAGGAAGTCGGCTTCCAGCCGATCCCCTCAAACCCTTACGTCAAGAAGCCGGGATCTGTCCCAGGCTCCGTTCTCAGAGGCGGCAAGTCATCATGGGGCTCCTTCATGCCCCCCAACACCTACGAGCCCATCGCAGACGAGGGAATCATCCACTTCAACCCCGTCATCATCCTCTTCATGTCCCTCATCCCAAAGGACGACCTGACCAAGGCCGTTCAATCGGCAATGGGCAAAATCCCAGACTTCATGGAAAAAATGGGCATCAGTGACGCGGCCACGTTCTATAAGTTCGCCAACGACATGCTCAAGTGGACTCCCACGGAGAACGTCCAGGCCAAGGATGTGTACGACATCCTGTGCCTGTTCTACTTCATCCTCGACCAGGAGCCGCTGCTGGGCAAACAGACACTTGTCCACCCAAGCTCGGTCGGGTTGCCCCTGACCCCACTCTCCAGCTGGATCGTAGTGTTCGCGCAGCTCATCGGGCTCTTCATGGACACGACTGCGTCCATCAACGAAAAGACGTTCCAGACGTTTGTCGACTCGCCAAAGTACATGATCAAGGAGGAGGCGCTCATCCCCGAGGGCGGCTTCCGCACCTTCAACGATTTCTTCTCTCGCCACCTCAAGCCGGGTGTGAGGCCCATCGCGGACAAGGATGATGATAGGGTCATTACTTACCCGGCGGACTGCACCTACGACAACTCGCTTCATAACCAGAGCATCGTCAACGTTCAGGATACGGGCATCATCGAGATCAAGGGACTCCCCTGGACCATTGGTGCCCTGCTTCAAGGTAGCGAGTACGCCGACTGCTTCCACGGTGGTGTCTGGATGCACGCCTTCCTCAACACGTTCAACTACCATCGGCAGCACGCGCCCGTCTCCGGGACGGTCATCGAGGCCAAGAACATCCAAGGCGCGGCGTACCTCGAAGTTGACCAGCAGTGTCGTCCGATCCGCAAGCTCTTCGTGACAGACGAGGACATTAAGAAGGACCCCGCCTGCCGGCCCGAGGCGCCCGATTCCCCGGGGTACCAGTTCCTCCAGACGAGGGGCCTGGTGGTCATTGACAACCCGGTGCTCGGCAAGGTGGCCGTGCTGCCGATTGGCATGGCCATGGTCTCGTCGGTCAAGCTATCGGTCCGCGTGGGAGATAAGCTGAAGAAGGGCGATGAGATCTCGACGTTCTTGTTTGGCGGGTCGGACATTATCTGCGTGTTTGAGCCGCGTGCCAAGTTAACGCCTGAGCACTTTGTGCCGTCAGCGAAGGACGACTACTCGAGGTACGGGAGTGTGTTGGCGAGGGCGCCCGGGCAGGGCTCGAATGGGATTTCGAACGGGCACCACTGATTTGGTTAGTTCAGGCTCATGTCTGTACGGGTACTCGTATGCTATAGCCCCGAATGGTGATATCTGAAGTCTGATTTCTGTTGAGAGAGCGAATGACTCTTGCCCTTCTGCATTCGCCGTGTTTCCGGAATGACCTTTGCAAGACGGCGGGGTTCTCAAAGTGTCCTTGACTCCGAAAATCACACAAACACTGTTCGTGCCCAAGAGTGGATTTTCCTTGCCTGGCAAACCGGCCCAGAGGCCTCCACAGCTTCGAGGTGGCGACAACGGCGAGCCTCATGATTTCAGAGTCGCGGTCTGTTCTTGAAACAAACTCAGCTCGGCGGAGACCAGACGGGAGGACGAAGGCGGAGGACCTTGGAAAGATGCAAGGGCGAAGAAGCGGACCGGCCCGTATAAGATGGAGAAAAGTGCGTTCAGGGCAAATCAATCAAAAGGCGGTGACTATGTTTACCAAGGCATGCATGGAAAAGGGGAAAAGTGATGCTACGTGATGCAGGTTTGCGGCTCTCGTCTTCAGGGGTAAGTAAATGCGGAATGTCAGCCTCAATGGAGGGGAAACGCAAGGAAGGGTGAAAAAAAAATAAAAAAAATAGAAGGATGCTTATTGAATGGCTGGGAAAACGGAGTCGGGCGAAGGTGTGTGAGGTTGGGTGACGTTGCAAAGCCACTTGCGCTTGTGCAGCTTGACGTGTCCGACGGTGGGACATCCGACAGCGCTTTGATGTTGAAGCATCCAGGCTCAGGCTCAGGCTGCATCTTGTTTGCTGGTCGATGGTTCCGTTACGATGCAGCTTCCTTTCGGGTACGGATGACTCATTGCTACATCCGAGACCTTTTTCCCTCTTTGTGATGTCTTCTTTCCTCGCCGTTTCATCGTGTATCGAGGGAATCACTATTATCAATCATTGACAACAAGAAAAAGAAGGCAGGAATGGAAAGGTAGTCGCGCCTGCCAGGTTCATCCAAAAATTAATTAACCCCCAGCCACCCGTTTGCGCGATTCTATGGAGAAGTCAGCTAAATGAGTGGATTATATCACGTGTGATAAGAGCTTCAGCCTATCGATAAGCTGCTGACCCGTCGCTGCGCCAGGGGGTGTGGCGCCAAGAAGGAACCCGTTACCCCGCGCAACCACGTCTGCAAGTCTGCCCTTCTGCAAGGACCGTCTTTCGCTGACACTTGGAACTGGAACCCGGTTGCTTGCTGCCGCCGCTGGCTGCTGGGTGGTGAGCTCACAGACTGGCCAACCCACTCTCACTCCCGCCCGTCTTTCTCTTTTTTCTCGGGACTGCCTGCCTCACCTTACCTTACCTTACCTTAGTCTCTCTTCACTAAAGATAGTACCTCGAGGTCTATCTTGAGAGATTTCTTTGTTTTCCTTCACTTTTTTCCCCCCCGGAGTTGAAGCAATAGAATAATCGCCTTCTTTTGCTTCACACTTTCACCAACACCGAGAAACCACCCCCACTTACCTCCGGACGTCTCACCGACCGGCTCATAGGGACCCTCCCAACCCCCCCCCCTCCAAGACAAACACATTCTTCGGGGGTCCCTTTCTTTCGAGTCGAGTCGAGTCACCCACGATAGAGACGCCAAACGCAATCAGACAATCCCGCATTCCTTAAATCTACCGGCACCGAACTGAAGGACCGCTTTGCCCGTCGTCGCCATCATGGCGCCGGCAGATGGGTACTCGGCGCCGGGCGTCGCTTCCTACGACTCCAACACCATGACGGTTGGCGATGGCACATGGGACTTTAGCAAGAATACCTTCCTGTTGCCCAACCTCGTCGGCCTCAATTTCGAGACGATGCAGTACAATGGTAAGCCTACTTTGATCTCGAACACAGCGTTTCCGATGTGGCAGCTGCCTGACTAACACGCGACAACCCACAGGCATGGGCAATCGCTTCTCGACCGTCGCCCAATACCATACTCTCATTCTCGCCCATGGTGTCATGGCCGCCATCATCTTCCTCCTCATCGTACCATTATCCGTCTTCACAGCCCGCTTCTACACGGCGAAACCGGGATACGCGATACCATATCATGCCCAACTCAATATCCTCGCGGCCCTTATGCTCGTCGCCGTCTTCGTACTGGGCTGGTTCGCCGTTGGGCCCGAACGAAGCTGGACCAACCCCCACCACGCAATCGGCCTGGCCATCTTCATCATGTTCCTCCTCCAAATCATCGGCGGCCGGCTTGTGAGACATATCAGGGGACGCTCGCTTCGCAAAATGTTCCACCGCTGGAGCGGTCGACTCATTGCGCTCCTCGGCATCATTCAGGTCCCGCTCGGTTTGACCCTTTACGGCTCGCCCAAGTGGACCTTCATCATCTTCTCCCTCTGGTTGGCTTTCCTGCTGCTCGTCTACTTTATCCTGAGCTATCGCGCCGAAGGTGCAGACCACCACCGTGGCCGTGAGACCTACATCAGCGGAGGCCGCTCTGAGGGCCCAAGCGGCATCACCGAGTCGGAGTACTACAGCGACGTCTACACCGAGAAACCCAAAAAGGACCGGAAATGGCTGGCGCCTCTCGCGGCGGGCGCGACCATCGCCGCTCTGTTCAGTCGCAAGAAGCACAAGGAGAAGGAGAAGGAGCTCAGCCGGGAACGATCGCGATCAAGGAGCCGCAGCCGTGGACCGGAGGTTATCGGTTCACGACGTGGATCCGCCAGCTATCTCACGTCCAGAAGGGGCTCGGGTACATACCTCGAAGACGAAAAGTTCACCGAAGTTGATTCTCGCAGGGACGACAAGAAGTCGGGAGGTTTCCTGTCTAAGCTGGCCGGCATTGGTGCTGTTCTCGGCGCTGGCAAGCTCGTGTCGAATCTGATGAAGCGCAAGGAAAAGCGGACCTATGACGAAGAGTACTCCGCCGTTTCGGTAGAGACCCCGAGACGTCGCCCGAGTCGAAGCTATCCCGCTACGAGTGAGTATACTGATTACACGGACTGGACCGAGGACACCCCGCCACCAAGACGTGGACCCCGCGATGGCCCAATCCTGCCATCGCCTGGGGGGCCGACAGCGGCAGCCGCGGCCCTAAGCGCCGCCGAACCGAGAACCAATCGTCCACCGCACGCCAGAACCCGGTCACAGTACAGCTACGAGGACTCGGAATACTCATCGTACGTCAGCCCGTCTAGACGGCATGAAGGCCCACCAGCTGGCGCCGCCAGTGGGGCCGGAAAGGGCATCCTCGCTGGCCTTGGCCTAGGATGGTTCGCCAAGAAGATGGCCGACCGAAAGGCGAAGCGCGCCGAGGAGCAGAGAATTCGTGAAGAGGAGGACATGAGATCTGGTATCACAGGGTCGAGGTACACGGGAGACGGCTTCCACTCTCCCTCCCGCGACCGGAGAGGCTCCCGCCGCATGAGCGGGCGTCGGCCGCGACCTCCCATGTCTGCTTTGAGCACCGAAATCACACAAATGACCGAATCATCCGAATTGGAACCTCGACCTCCGGGCACTGGCTACGGAGGCCCACCGATGCCACCCCTCTCCGCCGGCCCCCCACCCCCACCAGGAGGACCAGGAATTTACCCTGTCGGCGACCACTCCCGCACAACCTTCTCCAGACACGAAGTCGTCGAGTCCGGCATCAGCATGCCCTCGATGCCCCCCGACCCAGCAGGTGTCCTCCACCGTGAATCCGAAACCGACGTCTACGGCTCGCCCAGCGGCCGACCCCGACGCCGAGACTCTTCCAAGCGCAGGCGCGCTGGGGAAGAAGCCGCCGCTGCCGCCGTCGCATCAGCGAGCGTTCTCGCCGCCGAAGAGCACGCCCGTCGCCACCGCGCTCAGTCCGAGCGCTCGCAACCTGTGAGCGTCAAGGTCCGTGTCCACGACGACAAGGACAGGAACGTCACGCTGCGGAGGCTTACGGAGGAAGAAGCCGCCGCTAGCAGACGCGGGGATAGGCGGAGGCGCGCCGGGTCTGTAAGCAGTCTTTACGGAAGCGAAGTCGGCAGTGGACGACGGTACCGCCGGGACTCAAGTCAGAGGAGGGCAGAATCAGCGGCAGAACGACTGGCAGAAACAGGAGGAAGAGACGGCAGCCTCCCACCGCCGAACCCTGCTTTCGCCGCAGGACGACAACCAAAGGATTCGGCATACTACTCTGGCGGCCCGCCGCCGCCGCCACCGGGCGTAATGATGGGCGATGGAAACGTCTCGAGCATAGGCAGCGAGAATACCCACGGTACATGGAGCCAATTGAGCCCCTCGCCCAGTGCGGCAGACGTTCTGAAGACTAACCCCGTCGAAACCGCAGCAGCCGATAATCGTCGCAGACGCAGGCAGGAGCGTAGACGGAGTAGCGCAAGTCGCCCCACGGGCGCCGATATGTTCGATTAAAGTTGCCTCTGGCGTAGAGGTAGAAAAAGAGTCTTTTTTAGAAAACCCTGCCGCAACCGTAAACGACGAACAGTTCTTACATGACGAGAATCGCCCCGTACATTATCTTCTCTTTTACGACCGAGACGACGTCAATATTGAACCCTTTTCTTCTTTTTCTACCGAGCATAATAGGGTTCGGTAAGTATCACCTGATTGCGGAACAGCAAGCAAGCAAAGCTATGAGGACGAAAGTGGGGGAAAGAAATACGACATGAGAAAGAATGCATTGGGTCGGGGGGGGCTTCAGTCTGAACCCCCCGAAAGGAGTTAACCAATTTTGATTTTGTGGCATGAATCGGTCGGGGGCAGTTTTCCCACATCGTATGGGTTGCCGTTTACAAATGTATGAAGGGTGGACAAGTAGCCACCCTTCGAACTGAGATGATTGTACGAAAAGAGTGACGCAAAGGTGGCCTTACGGTAGTTGTGGGTATAATTGGAAAAAAGAATACCTTCATCAATGCTTGACAACTCCATGTGACTTCATCTAAACAAACATCCCAACCTCACTAACTGTTCATCATAATCGCTGCATTCGGGATGTTATCGTGTCGGCTGCGTGCCGTTATCATTCTAAGCAGGCAAAGCTGCTTCTTATGTATCGTGGTCTACAACCTCATGACCGTCCTCCTCTCGCATTCTAGAAGTGGTGGTGAAGGACAAAGGAAAAGCGCCCCTCCATGCCTTCCCATTCATCTTATCGCTGTTGCTTCCCTTGATGCGCTCCTCAACTAATCCAAAAAAGACATCCTGAATAAAAAATCAAAAGTGGAAAGTGGAAAAAGGAGAAGGAAAAAAAAAGGGCGTGGCAGAACCTTTTCCGTCTCGGTGGTCATTTCATATGCCCAAACTCCTTGCACGTTTCCCAAGTCCGATCCAATTGCAGAGAGAAACCTCGTTTCCCCTTGTTCCAGCGCCGCATAAACCGAACGCCAAGTGAGTGTATTCCAAGCACTTTTAATACTCGGCACCACCAAAACTCTTGTTCCTCGTAAGGGTCGCACGCTTGATACTGGCTCGCGGGAGATGCTCGTAGCTCTTATTACGGCTGCGGGCTGTGCCAGGACGAATTCCGGGAGTGGCGGGATCACCCTCCTCAGCCGCAATCATGGCGTCTGCTGGCAAGGATGCACTTTCCTTGATGCTAGCAACGAAGAAGGAAGAAATAAGCACGGCGATACCGCCGAGTGCCAGCACGATAGCAATGGAGTGATCGCCTGGGGTGCCGCGAGGCTTCTGCCAAATTCTAAAGATGATGCTGGATCCGACAGTAGCAATAATCTGAGGCGCAGCGATGGCCATGTTGTGAATGCCCAAGATGACGCCGGCCTGGTCTGCCTCCTCACTATCGCTCATATCGGTCTGTTCTGAGTCGGCAGTAGAGTCGATGGTAGAGGGTGACGCCGGCCCATCGCCTCTGCTGAGCCGTTGCTTTCTCTGGCGAATCTTTGCATCCCTCCGGCTGATCTCGGCGCTGATGATGGCCCAGGGTGCCCAAAGTGTCATTGCCCAGGTGATACCAACCAAACCGATCAGGGCCGTGGCCGCTTCTACCGTACGTACAATGACGGTGCAGAACATGGCGCCCGAGAAGAGAATCAGGGATGCGAACCAAGCCCGCTTGAGGGTGAAACCAGGGATCTGCAGGCGATCCAGCCAGGAAGCCTTCTCATCACCAAACTCTCCGCTGTCACTGTCTCCTGGGAGGTCACCCAGTGGCTGGCTGTCGTACGTAGGCGCGACGAAAAAGGGGAGAAAGACGTTCGTGAGCAAGCTGACAACGGAGTTGATGAGCAGGGCAAAAGTTCCAATACGAGTTGCTCTCTCATACAGTTGGTCGAGTTCTTCCGGCGTCATGTGGGGGTTGGCCTCCAAGTACGGCTCGACGTAAATCTCGCCAATGTACGAGGAGGTGTAGAAGAGGAGCGGGAAGAAGCCAACCCATGCGCACAGCTGGACTTGGCAGACTCTCCTGATCTGAGGCGGCAGACGCTTGATGGAGGTGAAAATCTTGCCGAAGAAAGAAAATACGCCAGGCTTGCCCGCAGTCGGCGGGCCTTCCAGCCGGGGGTCGCGCTCCTTGATCAATGTGGTGCTTACTGCAATGGTTGCCGCCAGAGCAATGCTGGCGATGGCGCAGAGCACCTTGAACTGACTGTCGCCCAAAAACCAAAGGTATGTAGGGAGATTGATATAGCCAGCAATGTAACCGACAATGTTTCCGAAGCCGGTGATGCGACTCGCCATGGCATTGGCAGCTTCTTGCTGGTGAGCTGGAGCACAGTCCACAATGAAGGCCCGAATAGAAGCCTGCACGGTGTTAATGGCGAAGTCGAGGACGTAGATGCCAACCACAGCCACGCAGATAATGGTGTTCTTGACGGCGACAGATTCAATATCAGCGCCAAAAAGGCCCATGATACCACCCACGATTTCTCTGGTCCATGCCAGGAACATGAGAGAGATGATGGTCGCGATAGCCCCGCCGACCATGAAGGGTTTCCGCTTTCCCCACGGGAGTCGGCAATTGTCGCTGAGCATACCGACATAGGGCTGAACCAAGGTGCCGGTAAGCGGGCCAGCAATCCACACCAGGGCCATCAACGACTTGCTCAGGCCGAGGGATAGCAAATAGGGAGACCCATTGGACAACTCGACGGACCAGGCAATCTGCAAACCTCCGATACTAATTGTCAGGAGAATCAGGTACCATACGCTCTTGGTCTGCTGCGTATCTTCCTGCTGCGCTGCCAGTACCGCGTGATGGTCAAAGTAGCCTTCGTCATCGCTGTTGGGGGAGAGCAGCGGCGATCGCTCACTGCGTACGCCTCTCTCCTTGGGATTCGACGGTGCAGATTCGGTGCTCTGGGCGATTGATGGCATCGGACGGCCCCTCCTGGGGGATTGAGACTGAGACGAAGGCATCTTCGGTCGTTGAGCGTCAAGCCGCGACGACTCGGAGGTGAAGCGATTCGGAAGGTTGATTTCGAACAGGCCCACTAGCGGGGCAAGCTGGGGAAGCGTTCGTTCAATGCGGGGAGCTCGCCTCGATCGATTGACACACGAGTCTATAGACTGGGTCGACTAATCAACAAGCGATGGGAGAGTATATAAATGGCGGTTTGAATTTGCAGCGGTAATGGCCAGTGTTTGTTCGTTGCCGGGTTGGGCAGAAAAAGAAGTTGTGTTGTCACGCGGTCAAGTGGGAGGATGCCACGAGACCCCCGAAGACGGGCTGCTGGTACAAGGTGATTCGATTTCTGACGATGACAGAGCGGCGGCAGGAGTGTGCGTCATTCGCTGGCTGGGAACTGCGCCCTGGCTGAATGACCAACTGTATGGTGCAGGTCGGTTCCTGATTCGAGCCCAGGCTATGCGGTTCGATGCAGGCGAGGGCAAATGAGGAGCTGTACCGTCGGTTGAGGTGGTGTGCTAGGGTTGCGCCTGGATGTCCGAGTACCTACTACTAGGGTAAGAATAGGCCTGGTTCCGAGTCTCGACTCGACAAGCAATGTAGCGGACAGCGGGAGAGCGGCAGCCAAATGCACCGTCTGGGTCCGCTGGCAGTGGCAGATAGAACCAGGGGCGAATTGGTAGATGAACTGGCGGAGCGAGGCGAATCAGATACGAATCCAACTGGTGTTTTTGGTGGACGGACTGAAGCGTCGTCTCGATCCGTCTCTCCTCCTTGATGGTGTAGAGAATCTGAGACTGGACGAGGAAAGCAGCTAAGATGCGACCTCGGGCAGGTTAGGTTGGCGTGGTCGGATGGATAAAGACTGCACGTGGCGAAAAGGGAGGAGCGACAGATGGTCGAGACACATGCAACGTTGAAAAAGGGATGGTGAGGGGGGGAAGGGGGATGAGATGTTATTATTTATTCGCTTGGTTCCGGGCAAGTTGAGTGGTGGAATTGGTGGAATCTTCCACGGCTAGTATGGCGCGGGTTCCGGATGAGGAAGAGAGCAGATATGGCTTGGAGGCTGGAGAAGGCGAAAGAGAAGACGACGGAAGAAAGAGACGGGAGACAGGAAGATGGCGGGGCCGAGAGTCTAACACAGTAAGGTCAGGTTGAGGAGAGTGCCCAAGTCGCGATGGCATCGCACAACGCACAGGAGACGGTGAAAGAGAGCGACAGGCGACCTTGCTTCCTGGCCTGTTCCCGGGGTGGCCCCCGCACTCAGTACGTCATGCCCGTAGCTCCTTCTCCCGCTACGTTTGCTCCTATCTTTTTTAGGGGTATCGCCCAGTCCCGACCTCCCGTGGGATTTGCCCCAGACCAAACGCCCACCTATTTTCTTTGGACTACAAGGATTCTTGCTGCTACTACTGCTGCTGGTGCGGAACACGGGAAAGACAATCTGCACACCGACGTTGCTATTTCATCACCTCATGGTTGGGAAAATCAGAATGGGAATGGAACAGAACAGAGAAGAAGGAAATAACACAACAGGCATGATAGGCGTGCATTGGATCCTCCACCGGTACTTGCTCAGACAATACTTACTGTTATATGGGCACATGTAAGCCTCGTGTGCGCGCTGCATAAGCCATCTTCAGGCAAAGGTAAGGTACGATAGGGCACAATCTAACCATCTCACCATCTACGTATCTCACTCATCTGGCCCCCCCTCGGATCGCAACCCCGTGTCTCTTCGTGTGGTAGAACAGCCGTCTCCGGCTGACGGTGCCATTCATCCGGCTGATGAGCCCTCACGAGGGATCTTGATCAAGTGCTACCCCGGTTTCCCAACAAGTCCTGGCACAGCACCCTCAAGTGTCAGATGTCTTACCGGCAGTGCACATTCACAACACCCTCAGCTTGGATGGTCCCTACAACCGTTTCCCACTGGACCTCTTACGGCCCCGGACATGGAGTGGAAGCTGGGGAAAACAATGGGCCTTTTTGACATTGCGGAGTACCTACACCAGTAGATGTCACGATGCTTACCTTAGGCAATGCAATGCCGCAGTGGGTGGTGGTATGGAGCAGGTCGCTGAGGTGCCAACTGCCCAGCTGCGTTGGGCCCAGTGTTTGCCCGAGTTCTAGAATCCTACCCTTGATGGAGCACCTTTTTCGCAACTGCCAACTGGTCCTCGAGAGCACGTGCCGTGTCATATGAAGTCATGCTTCCTGCAGGCCGCGGCCAAGCTCGGCCCAATCCTCCTGCCATTTCCATTGCATGGACTCCTTCCTACCTTAACTTCCTTATGCATCAAGGTAGAATATGCAAGATGGCAACCATTCGTGTAATACTAAAGAAGAAGTAGCATGATAGCCAGAATTTGACACAAACTGAATATTCAGTCTTATCGGGACACAAGGGAGGGGAGCCTAGGTACCTAGGTAATCCTCGACGTGTCCCACAACTCCGTCTCACCAGGTTCGGGCCCGAGCTACCTTACCTTACACTACAAGTCACAACCTACAGGTTTACATCGGCCTGGTCCCGCAGTACCCGGTACTTTAGGATCTACGCTTGGCGCTGCGTTTTCCGCCGACAGCTAGTGACACCCGCCCGCTCTCGATTGTAACTCTACCACCCCGCCGAGGCTACGCAAGCAAAACCGCCCGTCAAACAGCACCCATCCAATCACCGCATCGCTTTAGAGCCACTTCCAGCCAGTGTGCATTGTTGCAGCCTCCGACCAGTGGCTGGCTCCCGTCCCGTCCTGCTTGTCGACGTGCGCTGCGTCTGTACCTCTAGTGGACACCTCTACGAACCTTACTTCGGAACTGGCCTTTTGCTGTAGCCTGCCCGTTCTTCGATCGCATTGGCATTGAAACCTGGCGACATCTCGAAAAAAAGCTACCGACCTGGAGACTCTTATCGTCAGCTCATAACCCTGCGGCGTACGACGACGAGCTGGCCTGTTAATGATCTCCATCCGCCCATCTCGGAGCTCACCCGCGAGCCGCCGGTCGCCCAGCTTTCCTCTTGATTCTGGATCCTACTCCGTCACCAATCCATAAACAACGACATCGTCGCGAGATCACCCATACGATATGATATCGGCCACGGATATTGCGGGAACGGCCTTGCGCCTTGTCCGTATGTTACACGTCAACACCCTGCCTCTTGCAGGCGTCGAAGCTGCCTAAGCTGACTTTGTTTTGCCAGAACGTGCCGCCGAAGAGGGCGACCCTGAAGGTAAGCTATCGACCGGATTCCCTTGAGCCCTTGCGCTCCCGACGATTGCGACTGACCGCATAAACCAGGCTCCGATGGCTCACAGAAGGAGATCTTCGCCGCATGGGCGCTATTCATCTCCATCATGCTTCTCATCACAGCCTTCTTAACGAGCTATTTCCTCCAAGAGAGGAAGATCGAGGCCGTCCACGAGACGGTCATCTCCATCTTTGCAGGTCCGTTCCCGTCGCCTCCAGAACAAGTACGAACTGGCCTCTAACGCATGCTCTAGGAATGACTATCGGACTGCTCTTGCTTGTGACCTCTGGCGATTCGATCCGAAACCTCATCAGCTTCGATTACCAAATCTTCTTCAACCTACTACTACCACCGATTATCCTTGCCTCCGGCTACGAGCTACACCAGGCCAATTTCTTCCGGAATATGGGCACTATCCTGACGTTCGCTTTCGCGGGAACCTTTCTTTCAGCGGTCGTCATAGGCCTCATCCTGTGGCTCTATGCGCTGACCGGAGTCGAGTCCATAAGCCTGTCGTTTGTCGACGCCATTTCTGTCGGCGCGACCCTATCGGCCACCGATCCCGTCACTATCTTGGCCATCTTCAATTCGTACAAGGTGGACCCCAAATTGTATACCATCATCTTTGGCGAATCGATCCTCAACGACGCCATTGCTATTGTCATTTTCGAGACGGCGCAAAAGTACAAGAAAGGCGATGCCTCCAAGCTCGGCTTTTTGAGCTTCTTTGAGGGTATCGGCATCTTCTTGATCGTCTTTTTCGGAAGCTTGTTGATTGGCGTACTTGTCGGAGTTCTGACGGCACTGCTTTTGAAACTCACCTACATTCGACGATACCCCAAGAACGAGAGTTGCCTGGTTGTGTTGATCGCGTATGCTACATATTTCTTCTCGCACGGCATCCATATGTCTGGTAAGATCCTCGATAGTCCCTTGTTTCGCATCAGCACATGACTAACACTCTCAGGCATTGTGTCCTTGCTGTTTTGCGGTATAACGCTGAAACATTACGCTTATTTCAACATGTCTCGTCGGACTCAGCTCACGACCAAGTTCATCTTCCAGATCCTTGCGCAGCTGTCAGAGAACTTTATCTTCATTTACCTCGGTCTAGCGCTGTTCACGGATAATGCGCTGCAGTTCCGACCGTTACTTATCATCATTACCGTTTGCGCTGTGTGCGCTGCTCGCTGGGTGGCGGTGTTCCCCCTATCTCGTCTCATCAACTGGGTCATTCGTTACAGGGCCCGCCGGAGGGGCGGAGGAGAGGTGAGCGATGAGCTGCCCTACAACTACCAGGCAATGCTTTTCTGGGCTGGTCTGCGTGGAGCTGTTGGCGTCGCTCTTGCTGCGCTGCTTACCGGCGAAAACTCCTACGCGCTCAAAGCCACCGTCCTGGTGGTTGTGGTGCTGACGGTCATCATCTTTGGCGGCACGACGGCGCGCATGCTGGAGATCCAAGGAATCCGCACCGGAGTCGTCGACGAGATTGACAGCGACGATGAATTCGACATTGAGCCGTTTAGCGGCGGACAGTATGTCAAGCGCAACAGCACCGGCATCGGATATAATCCTAGGCGGAACGGCAGCCTGTCGCTGGACAACATCTCCTCGCGCAACGGCGCTCGGCCACCCGTGGGATCGGAACGCAGTAGCTATGTTTCCGGCTCACACTCGCCGAACCCGATCAAGAGGCAATCGAGTCTCAGTCGCAAGAACTCTGAAATTGAGAGATCCGATCTGCTGGGACGGAGCGGCAATACGACAGACTCGGACCTCGGGAGCGATATTGATACATCAGACCTCCCGCCCCCAGCCCGTCGGGACCCGCGTCGCACGAGTCCGATGGCCACACCCGGAGTCTCGCAGGCGACCGGGTCTTCCGCCGGTGGACTGCTTGCACAAACTGAGCCCACCGCTGGAGCGTCGGTTGCGCCTCACCACGTCTCAGCGACAACTGCCATCAGACAGCTCTTCAGTCACGGAGCCGAGGACGCGGCGGGTCTGTTCAGACAGCTGGACGAGGACTACATCAAGCCGACGTTGTTGCTCGACGGCAATAACCGCGGCAACGGCTCGGGCTCTGGACCGGGTGCGGTCTGAGGCTACTTCGCTGATTATTGGCGCGCGGGTATTCATGGCCCATTTTCTTCTCTGTATATGTCTCCAAGGGAAGGGAAGGGCGGGCTTGCTGGAGGTTTTTCTATTGCTTCTAGAGACGTGGTCATGTATCGCACGCACTCCGAGGCGATGCCAGGAAGTGTCAAGTCGCATTCAAACGGGCGTTTTGGGCGCATATTTATAGAGAGCTTGGCCGTTTCTTACGGCCATGGAATTTTTGCTAGCAAAACTTTGATGAAAATATGCAGCTGTTCATCCTTGATAATGATTGAATCGTGATGACCACCATTACCAAACTATCCATAGGAGCTATAGCAGTGTTCAACCTTGGGAGCTGAAGGAGTCGAGGGCTCATCTGCTTCTATCTCTGGTTGATCGGTAATCCGAATGCGTCATGGAGTACATCGGGCAGAAGTCTCATGCGTATCCGGTTACGTCCTTCCACCTTAAGCCCACACAAGCCAGTTGTTTGCGATGATCCCCATTCCGGAAAACTTAATCAGCCAGATGAATAGTCCTCTTCAGTCACATTTCATGACATCGAGACAAACGGTAGTGAAGTGGAGGTATCTTCATTAACTTTCTTAATTCTTCATTTGCATCTTTTCCCCTTTTTCTCGTCGGCAGCCGACTTCTTGCCCCCTTTTCCCCCCATCTCTAGAAAAAAGCAAGGTAGAGAAGAGAGCCCTGCCGCTGCCGCCATCTCTCTCTCTCTCTCTCTCTCTCTCTCTCTCTTTTCTCGTCTTCGCATTACAAAGTGGTTATATACAACCTAGTTCCGTACCAAGTTGTCTTCGTCTTTGGGGAAAGAAAACAAGTGAGAATCTCACAATTGTGGTGGTCTTGTTCTCTTTCTATATACATAATGTTTGTTTGTTTCGTCTGCTCGCGAAAACCGCTCGCTTTGGCCCGCCCCCCCCCTTCTTGTTCACCAACTCGTCTAATCAGTAACGCCCTTCGTCTACTCGTAGCGAGAAACAGGTAAGAGAGATAAAACAAACCCACTAGGTTCTACAAGAAACTAGAGGGGGGCCAGCGAGCGGTGCGACGACTACGCAGGATGTGTGCCCTTCTTCTCCCATGGGGCTTTTCCATCCGCGACCTCCGCGACGCCTACTTTGGCATGATGATGGCCGTCCTCCCGCCACGTCCTTGGCGTTTGGTATTCCCACTCCCGATAGACCTTCATGTCGTTGTTCGCATAGTAATATTGATGTCGTTCATGTAACCATGAACGGGCTCCCTTTTCCCCGTTCAGGGCGCGGGCGTAGCAGATGGTGTGGCGCTTCCACTGGCTTGGCGCTGCTGCTGGGCTTGCTGGGCTTGCTGTGCTTGCTGTGCTTGTTGAGCCTGTTGCTGTTGCTGAGCTTGCTGAGCCTGCGGAGCCTGCTGCTGGGCTTTCTGTTGTGCCTGCTGCTGGGCCTGTTGAACCTGCTGGGACGGCTGGGACGGCTTAGCTTGCTGTGAGACTTGCGGCGATTGCTGCGCCTGCTGAACCTGTTGAGCTTGCTGAACCTGGGGTGACTGCTGTGCCTTCGGTGCCGGCTGGACCTGGGGTGATTGCTGCACCCTTTGAGCCTGCTGGACTTGCGGCGACTGCTGCGCCCTCTGAGCCTGCTGAACTTGCGGCGATTGCTGTGCTCTTTGAGCCTGCTGGACTTGCGGCGATTGCTGCGCCTTTTGGGCCTGTTGAACCTGTGGCGACTGTCGGGCCTGTTGCTGCGGCTGCTGCGGCTTTTGAGCTTGCTGCGCGTGTTGAGCCTGCTGGGCCTTTTGGGCTTGCTGAGCTTGCTGGAGCTTCTGAGCCTGGAGAAGCTGTGCAGCGTGGAGAGCCTGAGTCGATTGAGCCGACTGGGGCCTTTGAATCTGAGCCTGCTGTGCCTGCTGAGGCGTGTGTGCCTGCTTCGGAACCTGCTGAGACTGCGGAGGCTGCGGAGGCTGCGGCGTATGCTGGGGCTGCGGCGTGGACTGAGGCCGTACCTGGTGCTGCTGGTGTTGCGTATGCTGAGGCTGCACGTGTTGCTGCTGACCATTCTGCTGCTGATGGTGTTGCTGTGCCTGTTGCTGGCCATGGTGCTGTTGGTGGGCTTGCTGGTGTTGCCCATTCGGAGCCTGACCATTCTGTGCCGCTGCTGCCGCTTGTTGTTGTTGCTGCTGCTGTCTAAGAAGAGCAGCATACTGATGAGGGCTAGTCGTGGCAGCAATACCATTAGCAATACCCGGAGATGAGGCGCCTCCACCGCCAGCAGCCGCGTTCATGGCATTTTGAGACATGGTCGTCCTCTGATGAATCATCAGGCGAGTGAGATGCTCCGTAGCATGTTGGCGCACGAGTTCAGGTGTCCAGGTCGGGTTCTTGTGCCGATATTGGGCTTCCAGGGCACTAAGCTGTTGCTGGATTCCGGGTGGCACTTGTGTGAGGGGGCGAGGTGAACCTGAAGTGCCGTTAGGCATATGGAGACCACCGGCAGGAGACGTAGCCACCCCACCACCATTAGCAGCGTTGAATGCCATCATGGCTTGAGCATTAGCCTGAGCATTGGCGATGAAGCTCTGCTGGTTCACACCGTTGACGCCATTGACACTATTAACGCCGTTAGCGCCGTGGACGCCGTTAACTGATGCGGGCCGCATGTTTGGCGGAGAATGGGACTGAGACGCATGAGATGTCGGTGTTCCCTGGTGCAGTTGCTGCTGCTGCTGTTGTTGTTGTTGTTGTTGTTGTTGCTGCTGCTGCTGCTGCTGAGCCGGTTGCTGTTGCTGCTGTTGGGGCTGTTGATGTTGTTGCTGCGGCTGTTGGTGGACCTGTTGTTGGACTTGCTGTTGAGCCTGCTGCAGCTGAACAGCCTGTCGCTGCTGCTCAGAGATACGCCGCGCCTGCATCATGAGATTAACATCAGGCTGAGGGTTAGGCATAGGCATCCTGTGCTGAGCTTGTAGTGCCGCCTGCATCTGAGCTGTCTGCGCCCCGTTCATTGGCATGGGAGGCACGAGGCCGCTCATCTGAGCGGGGACTCCGCCCATGTTCGCGGTCGGAGCCTGCATGGGCATACGACCTCGGCCTGCTTGACCCGGAACGGGGAGCTGGTTAGGCATATTGGGACGGGCCATGTTGCCGTTGACTTGACCCGCGACGCCTGCCGGTACTTGGCCTGCGGCGGGCGTCGTGGCGATCTGTGCGGCGACCTGGCCTCGCTGCTGCATCGTGATGCGTCTCTGGGCCTCCTGGCGCTGATGGAACTGGGCCACCTTCTCGGCAAGTTGCTGGTCGCGCTCCCACCTCATCAAGCTGTAATCCCTAGGTGTCTTGGTAGGTCCTCTGGGTTGCGCGGCCTCGTTGGCCTTCCGCATGGCTGCCATCTGAGTGGCATGCTGCTGCTTCTGAGCCGCAGTCTCGCGCTTCTTGGCCAACTTCCTCATAGCATCGATTAGCGTGAGGTGCTTCTGATTGCGTCGTCGCTCGACTCTGAGCGGCGTTGAAGGTCTGCGTCTTGCGACCGGCGTTGTCGGCGGCGCTGAGCCGGCAGCCTGTTGCTGCGCAATCTGGTTCTGTTGCATGATGACACGGTTGGCAGCATCGATCCTGTTCTGGTACGCCTTGAAGTACTGCGTCTTTTGCATGTCCGTGGGGAGGCCTTCCAGATTGATCCATCGCTCGAAGCATTCCCAAGGCGTCCTCCGCTCAGCGCCGGATGTGAAAACGGATCTAGGCGTGAGAAGGCTGGAAATGAGCGACCAGTTGTATGAGTACTCGCGAACCAGGCTTCGCAGCTCGTCATCCTCTGCCAATGTCCATTGCGAGGGGCTGCGGCATTCATAGAAGCTTTGCATGGGCATCTGGTATTCCGCCGGAGGACGGAATTGATGGCCGGCGTGCAGACGGTCTCGAATCGGCTTCATTTCGGGGTTAAACAGGGCCACGTCAGCATTCTGCGGCGGTAACTTCATCCTCTTTGCGGGCTGAGATCCAAATACGACCTTCTCGTCGTCATCCTCCTCTTCTTCTTCGTACTGGTAACGACTCCTTTTTCTGGGTGGTCCATCCGAAGAAAGTTTCATCTCGCCTTCCACGTATTTGCTCAGGGGAAGAGCAGGGCGACGCCAGTGCGCATCGGGGTCGAATTCGGGAACGGTGAAATCAAACGCCGGGATCTTGAGTGGTTGTCCGTACATCGGGAGCTCCTGAAGCAGCTGGTCTGCGGTCGGTGAACTTCGGAGCTCGAAAACAACGTCGTCGTCTTCGAGGGCAAAGATTGCAGACGGGGCCACAGTCTGGAGAAGCTCCTCCTGTAGCTCGTCGACGTGTTCGGGTGAATCCAGGTCACCTGAAGGTACCAGCTCGGGAGTTGCATGCGCATCGACCACATCCAGTGAGATATCGGCCATGTGGGCATCGCCTTCGGTCTCGGGCTCGGTCGGCTGCTCCTTGGGCGGAATGTACGCGGGAACTTGGAGCTCCTTGCGTTCTTCCTCACCTGAAGCGATCCATTCGGCACAGGCGTGAGCGAGATTCCGCGCAGCTGCTAGTTTCCATTTTTTTTCTTCCCGGAAATCCGTCCTCATCCACTTCATCTCCTGAAGCAGCACATCCAAATGAGATTCCGGACGAATAGGCTCCGGCCACCTCTTTGGCTGTCGCAATGACCATTTATCGTGCTGTTGCAGATGATACACGCGACGAAGCACTCGGCATGCCTGATTGTCTTGGATGGCGACGTAGGCATCCGGGGTAGACACCGTCTTGTGAGACTGGTTAAGTATCACCTCTATCGGCTTCATCCATTTTGATGTTTGTGTAAAACCTTGCACAAAGAGTGGTGTGAAATAGTCGTCTGTCGGCAGAAAACTTTGCTTCTGCTGACTAGGCACCATAGACTTGTCTGCTGATCGTTTCGTCTGCTTGCCAAACACAACTTCAGAAGGCTTGTTTCTTGCCTTTTCCTTGTCCTTCTTCTTGGTGGCAAACGTCTTTGGCCTCGAGGGCGGAGACTGGGGCGTGGAGGTGAGAGGTGTAAGTTGACTTGCGGGCATTTTGACAGTCATTTGTGTCTCTGGACTTGTTTCTCCCAATATTTCGGCCACTGACTTCTGTCTGATTGTTCCAGAAGCTGTTCGGGTTACCGCTCGCTCTGGGTCCTGCGGCGTCTGTGGAGCTTGGTTTGTAGCTTGAGGAGTCTGCATCTCCGTTTGACTGGGTCCAACAGGTATCGCTTGTACCTCAACGGAAGGTTTCTCCTCAGACTGGACATCTGGTTGATCCACATCCATTTTTTCGGGAGCCTGAGACTCCTGGCTGTCCGGGATTTCTTTGGCCGGCTGGCCCGTACGCGGCTCAGCGGCGGTAGTGGCACTCTGGGCCACACTTGGTGTAATGACCTTTGCTGCGGTAGGCTCTGGGGCTTTGATTTCGACCGGAGGCGGCGTGGGCACCACTGATGTCGTGGGAGGCGACGCTTTCTTCGCGGGTGTTTCGCTCACAGGCGGTGTTGGCTTAGAGCCCATCGCCATAGACTCCTGCAAAAGCTGTGCTTCAGGTCCATCTGGTATTCTGCCGTTGGGCGAATCTGCATCAGGGGAAGCATCGCCTTCGGTCTCCTTAGCCTCCTCTGCCTTACCTGCTGCCTTTCCTTCATTAGATGTGGCCTGCCGCTCCACATATTGAGGGCCTTCATTTTCGGGGCTCGTATCTGTTGAAACGTCATGCACAGCAGGAGTCGCGGCTGTCTGCGTCGTTGAGCCTGGTGATGAAGCTCCGTCGGCTAGCTTTGCTGGGTCGGGCGGAGGTTTGGCAGCCACGGGAACCGTTTCCTCGGTCTTTTTGAAGTCTGGACGAGCAGGAAGCTGTGCGACGGGTGGCTTTACAACGGATGGACTGGGCGCAGCTTGTGGCGTATCCCCCTTTCGTGGTTCGGCCTTCTTCGAGATGCCATTCGGATTTTCGCGTAGGGGCGCTGGGACGGGCTTTTCGACAGCTGCGGCGCTTGTTGTCTCTGCGGAATCTTGTCGCGATGCGTGCAGAGGATTCTTCGTGGGAACGGCTACAGGTGATGGCGGCGGCGGACCTGAGGCAGCCAACGTGGGCGGTTTGGAGGCATCGGGTCGATTTGGTGTCGATGCAGCAGGCACAGGCGTCGGGGGCTTCGGTGGAAGTGAGGGCGGAAGGGTGAAGGTCGCAGGTGTTCGAGGTGATGGTGCAGCGCCATTCGGGACGTTAGATGGAGCTGCAGCCGGCTTTGGCGACGGCGTAGGAGCGCTCTTCGTTTGGGTTTCGGGGACGGCAGCATCTTGCTTTACGGGAGGAGCAGGCGCTGGCTCTGGTGCAAAGAGGCCAGAGTTGTCGAGGGACTGTCTTAGGACATCGTAGCGCAGCTGAGGTCGAGCAGGAACATTCGCTTCATTGAGCTTCCGTCCCCTGTAAGTCGTGTAAGCGGCGAGAGGCAACAACTGGAGCCATACGCGACCAAAATGGGTCAAAAAAAGCGCGAAAAGAACAGGACAACGTACTGTGAGATATCGCAAGCCTGCAGGAACTGAAGTTCGGCTGCGGTGGCGGGCGGCGCGTCAGGATTTGCGAAGTCGTTTGTGGGGAGTGCATCGCCCTCGGTCGCGACAGCGAAGAGCTGACGAAGCTTCCGCTTCCTCGATGTTACAATTGAACTAAAAAATGTCAACACGCCGAAAATTATATCACTAGAATCGCACGAGCGAGCTCTATCGAGCGATACAATAACTAACCTAAATTCATCGCGTGTGGATCGCAAAAGCCTGGAGCGGTCGGCAGGCCCGACCTCAGTCATGTCATGAGCTGCCGCGACATCCGTTTTGGGCGAAAACGGGATGTCGACAATGGTTTCGGAGCGTCGCTGAGATGAAATCGACGATCAAAAGTGATGAAAGTGGTTGTGGTGGGTGGTGGCAATTGATCGCGATTGATTTCTGTCGTGGATGGTCGACCAGAAAATTGTCGGTCTACGGGCGCCGCTGGACGGGTGGTGATTCTGGAAGTCACAGGCTGATGGGCAGTTGCTAGATTGGGGGGGTTGATAGACACCCCGGGAAAAATTATTTGTTATCGGAGAATCTGGACACTGTGCCGGGGAGGAGGCCATGGATGCGTCTTTAACAGAAAGGGGAGGGTAATGCGTGGTGCAAAGATGAATGACCGGGGGAGGCAAAAAGGAGATGGTACAGTGCGGTAATCTCTCATGCCAGATAGTCTCTCCAATGGGGATGTCTGGACCGGGCCCTCCAACTTTTTGCGGCGCACGCAGGCTACGCAGTACGCTTCCTTGCAGCAGTTGATGAATGTCTGTCCATCGGGCTCTGTCTGTTGGGGAACTTGGGGTCTTGGGGACGCCCTACTCCTGCTTAGAGTGAGGTGTTCAGTGCTTTTTTCTTCTAGCGCCGGTGCAGCGCGCCCGCCCTTGCCCGTCCGCATATCAGTGGAAAGATGATGAGGCCTTTCAATGTCGCTGGGGACAGGTGTCTGTCTCTGTCTCTCTCTCATAGAACCTACCTGACCTACCTGTAAGAATAATAAGGCGCGTGTAAGTACTGATAAGTAAGTACCTTCGAGTCTCAAAAGCTTCACCAGGCTCCCGTTCATTTTGCTGTAATAGCAATCTGCACTTTGGATTGCCGCTAGTTGAAAATCAGAATCGGATGGAACATCGCTGGACAGGCCCAAGTGTGCTGCTGGCTGGCGACATCTTCCGCTTGATGAATCAGTCAGTGTGAGTGTGTGCATCTTCTTGCCGCCATGCTGTTTTCGTCTAGACCAACCCAAATTCTCCCACGTTGTGTGTGGCTCGGTCTGGCATCCAATCTCATCAGCATCCCTGCTCCGGTCACATTCCATCGGTGCAAGCGTCTTGCGTTTGCTGTTTGCTTGGATGCTGAAAGTCCCAGGAACCCAGGATGCCTGGACTTGGACTCTTGGAGCTTTACTTTTCTTCTCTTCTGCCATCGCTTCTTACCTGGTCGCAGGCATGACGAGCCCACTCTTGATGTTTCCAGCCTTTAGGCCCCTTGCCTGCGAGGCTCGCTTTCAGCAATGCGACTTTCTTTGCTTGGAAGCTGTCGGGCAAGTGTTGAGAGATTTCGTCTCTCTACCTTGGTGAGATTGTCGTCGCTGTCGATCTCAGCGCCAAAAGGCCACGAGAAGACGCCGGCTCAGTGTGAATGACGACAACCCTCATTTTCCACCTTCACTTGAGAGCGAAAGAGACGAACGCTATCGCACAAAGTCTTTCAATGAGACGAAATTCCAACGCTAGAATCGCTTGATTCGATGAACGTCGGTGATGAACGAAGCAACTTTTTCTCAACCATTGCCCGACAATCTCGAAGCCGGGGGACCAGGATAAGACCTGAAGCATGAGTCGGGGCCTATGGACGCTTTGTGAGTGCTCGTCCCAAAAACTCCGAAGCCCAACGCACACCTAAATTCAATAGTCTCGTCGCAGAGTCGCGGGGCAGGCTCTGCAAAAAGGTTCGTGAGTTTCGAGTCAGTTGCACGCCTCCGAGTTGCCGCGCTGGAGAGGAAAAGTCAGTGACCTGGACAAAAGGTTCTCTCATCCGGGAACGTACAATTTCACATCTATTAGTCGTTCATGTGTCACAAAGTGCCTCTTGTAAGACAATCAGCTAATACTTATCCTGCACTCAATTGAATCACCTGGCTTGTCGAATTGGACATGCTCGGGGATTCATGTTACTCGTCGATGGGATACTTCTTATGAGTTTTGTGCATTAGTCGAGCGCAACTTAGGGTTGATGATACTGAAGAAGTGTATAAATGAACAGCAATCGTGCTACGTGAAAACCTTCTCATGAAAAGCGATTGCCGTCGGTCTAGCGATAATTCCGAGTGAGAAGCTCATCTCATGGGCTGCCAAAGATTCGAATATGAGTGAGGGCGTAGTTGATCCGTTCCGGGTGGTTGAGTTTCCAGGTTGTGCGTCTGCCAAGACGTCGCATTCTCTCAGAAGAGAACTCTGAAATGAGAAACGAAACGGACCGCCGGTAGCTTGTTTGAGCTTCCCCCGCAAATATCGGAAACAAGACAGAGGAGAAGTTTAGAGAGAAAGGGATTTTACGACATTGCGCAAAGAGATATTATTTCCACAACGTTGAACATAGAGGCTGAAATCAAAACATGTGTGGGCGCACCAAACCAGCCAAACACACAGCCCGGAGAAAAGAAAACGCAGCGGGAAGTTGTTGTGTGGTTCCAGTTTGCTTGATGCTATTCCTCCCCCCCCCCACGCGGCGACCCAATGACAGGCCCAGCTCGGGCCCCGGGTGTATGTGCGTTTAGTTTTTACACAACGTTAAATCCTGCAAAGTTATGCAAGAAAACAGCATCGGATTGGTCGGTGTCTATGAAATGCCGATTCGGGTGACATCACGATTCCCACTCCACGAGTTCGCCCTTGCCTTTCAACAGGGGTAGGGAGAAAATTGTAGCTAGCCAATCGAATGTTGCACTCACCGGTTCGACGCTGGCGATCTTTTGTTGTAACTCTGTCATCACCACTCGGCCGACCCAGTGCTTGCCAGGTCCCAATGTAGGTAGCGTTCCCGCAGGCCCGTCTGTTGTCAACCAAGTGCGGGAAGACTAGGTAGGTATCCAAATATGCCTGGCTCTCATAGATTCGACGTCCTTCTAGACCCATGCTAGTACTCGTTTCCCAAGTCGGAGCAACCCGTGCGCTGGACTGCCTCGGTGCAACACCCCCTCCTCCCCGAGTTCGTGTCTCTTTACGTCGCCCGTCGGGCTCTAACTCGCGCCGTCCTTCCGATCTTGAAAGGAGTTATACTCCGTACTGAAGTCATACAACTACTCTCCGTGCCTACTCACCATTCCAGTGAAGCTTGCTGTATTCCACTCACCCAACATCTCTCAACGTGACATTGAAACACCATCGTCAACATGTCTTTCTTCGGTCTGGACCTCGCCCAAAAGGGACTATCCCTTTACACTGTCAGTGACGTATCGACAAGCAATGTAGCTGGACCACTAAGCTAAAACCGAATGTCCAGATCCCGGCCGCCTTCGTGATGGCCATGCTGCCCAACGTCTACGCCGTCTCCGGAGCCGGGGCGCACTACGACCTCTGCAACCCGCGAAAGCTCCAGACCAGCGTCGTGGCCGATGACAAGATAGACAAGATTGTAAGAACGACACCCTTCCATTTATAGACAACCATGCCCCCCTATCCGAGCACCTTGACCTTCATCTCACACGAAGCTGTAGGCCAAAGCCCGCATCCTCCGTGCCAAGGCCGCGTCGGAAAACGCCTTTGAGACACTCGGGTTCTACTCGGCTGCCGTGGTCGCCGCCAACTTCGCCGGTGTGGACGCCGAGACTGTCAACATCTTGACGCTGGGCTACGTCGGCTCCAGGGCCTTGTACAACATCATCTACGTGCGCCTGCAGGACAACCGGAGCTTCGGCCCCGTGCGAAGCCTCGCTTGGCTTGCCAGCATCGCCATCACTGTTACGTTGTATGCCAAGGCAGCTACGCAATTGGCGTCTTCCTGAGCTGGGCTCTTCGATGATAATAGCTCTCAGCGGCATGGGATACAACCTTTGGCGCGTCTAATGAAACTTTTTTCCAATACAAGCCTCTTTATGAGTGTAATACGTTTCATGTTCACGTGCAATGAAGTGTTTCTTGTACGAGCCTGTCGGTAATGGGTGTCAATGTTGCATAATGGGAAACGGGAAGCAAACGACCTATGGCGGGAGCACAAAGCTTGTTCTTCAAGTTGACGGGGTTCTTTCGGGACGCACGATCCAGCGCCGTCGTCGTACATGATCAGAGACAACAGTAAGCCATCTGTAAAAGTGGCCGACATCGTGACCATATCCATTCGGAAGGAAGATAAGTCAGTTCATACTAAGCTCGCACGAGACTAGCATGAATAGGAAACGTGGGCTGGAGTTACCCTACACCAATCCCACAGTGGAACAATTCTGGAAAGCCTCATCGTCAGCCCTAATATATAATTGCTAAGCTTCTTTGATCTTCAGAATCTTGGTCCAATAGTGGCGGAAGTATCACATCTCTGTACCACAACCTTCCGTCTCGTGAGATGGCACTCTCACGGCAGATTCGGTCTCAGAATGGGCTCCTTGTGTTCTACATAAGCCAGTGGCTCCTTCCTTGGGCGAAAGAGCGAGACCAAAAGTGAAAAATTGAGGCAACCACGAAGCTACTTCAAGAGTCCGAAACTGTCTCGTTGACTTAACTTCCTTCCGTTTCAAGATACCTGTACCTGCAGTGTTCCTTCCCCCAGTAGAATACATTTTGAGCTGATTACAGCAAGAGGTGAAAGACTTCAACTGCACTGCCTTTGGCCTTTGGACCTTGTCTTACCCATCACCATCATCACCCCCTTTTCCAGTTATTCTATTGCAGTCGGCTCACGATATCTCAACATCTCTTTTTCGGTCATTCTTTCATAATTAAAACAAGTCTCACTTTGTACAAACAAACCTGACAGTCAGTTTTCCAACTTCGATCCTTCTCGGTAAGCCTCTAGTGAAAGTACAAAAGGAAACTCTAGACTCAACACTGACCAAATAGCAAGCCGTCCTCATCAATTTTAAACCAACCGCTTCAATATTTAACATGCGCAACCTTTTTACCTCCCCCATCGCCTCCATGGTGCTCTTGCTGGGCGGCTCCGGCCTCGTGGTTGGATTCTACGACAAGTATTCTACCCGTCGTACTACTACGACTTCTACTACTCATTCTATCGCCGCGCCCGGATTCGATCTGATAACTCTCCCTGGAACCACCTCCACGACCACTCATTTGGAGTCCTTATTGCCCCAAGGAACACTCGTCGTCTCACCCATCAAGGCCAACGTCAGAGTAGATTCCATCTCCGCGATCTCGGCGATCCCCGCTACTATCATCAACTGCGACCACGAGTGGTGTCAGAATGGCACGTCTCTTTGTGCCTACTGGGCCGGCATCACTGGCTGGGATCCTACGAAAGGTCCGGTTCCTGGCGAGACTGTCACCTCTGTCGGCAGGTGCAGCGCCGTTCCTTCCCAGGATGGAAACCAAAAGCGCGACACTACGAACGAGATGCTCATCACCTCGGCGCCTACTCCCTCAGTCGACTGCAAGTACAAGTACTGCGACAGAAACACCCAGTATTGCATGTACTGGGCTGGAGTCACTGGCTGGGACCCTTCTCTCGGCCCCATCCCGGGCATGACACGCACCTCTCTTGGTGCTTGCCAGGCGCCCCCCACGGCTGCCGTCAATGGCACTACCGTTCCGACCACTATGGTGACGAAGACGTGCACGAGTTCCAACTGAATTCAAGCACCAAACAGCGACGACTTTACACTTTCGAGAATCTAGAGGCACACGGGACGCTTAGTCTGGAGACGTATACGACTAAACGTTTTGGTGGTGGAGGCTACTAGGAAAGCAAGGCTCAGACTGGTCGCCAAATAGAAGCTTGCATAAGGAACCAAGATATCTTGAATCTCCAATTCTGTATACGCGAATACGTGAATATGAACGAGTGATATGTACTGAAGAATGGATGAAGTATGTACAATGTTGCCGTCTTCTCCGGCCTTTCTCGAAGCCAGCTCTTACCGCTACTCCTGTTCCATGAAGGAAATAGATTTACATCACGCGGCTGCTCCCAGTCCTGTCAGTTGCTTCCCACTCAAAAAGGTTCCCATAGTATTCACTCACCAGGTCCAGTGACAGAGGTCGTGATAGCAGTATCCTCCACATAGACGCCAGAGAAGAAAAAGTCCTCGTTGGTGTCGGCATAGCCGTCACGAGGAAGCTCGAGAACGCCCAGATGCCAGTCCGCGCCGTTGGACGACGTCGAAGCAGAGACTGGAGCCACGACCTGCTGCAGAGGGGCACTACCCTCGGAGTGCCAGAAGCCGACGCTTCCGCTTGAGAAGTTCTACGACATAATGGTGTAAGTCCATGCTTCTAAGCCCAACGTGTGAAAGGCACCCTTCCCTCCATACGCAAGAAACAGAATGGGTACAAAGACGAACTCACAATCTCGTAGGCGACGTTGTGCCACACATCCGGCTTCCACTCCGTCTTCCACAGACTCTTCTGCTGCACCATAAACTGCAAGTTCGTGTTGTTCGTCGCCGACTCGCCACTAATCCATCCGCTCTTAAGCTCAGTAAAGTGGCTCTCGAAAAACGCAATCTGGTGCTCGCGGAAGATGCTCGGCGCGTTGACATCCTTTCGGGAGATGCTGAAGTGGTACCACACCTTGCCCGAGTTGATGGTGGCCTTTGTCTGCGGAATGAGTTCGGTGCGCCGCATGTTTTGGCCGTTCCAGTAGGCCGTGCTATCGAGCGTGATTTTTACACCTTGCTTTGACGCCGTGTCGGCAGGGTTCTTATAGGACGGCGAGAGGTTTACGTATTTCGTTACGTCGCCGGACCCGTGGATGTAGTACTGATAGGGTCCGACTTGGTTGGACCAGGACCACTTGTTGAGGTCGGAGGAGGAATTGAAGTCGTTGAAGCGGCCGTCCCAGAGGACTTTGGCGGAGGTTAAGGGAAGGAGGGTGAGGAGGGCGGTGACCTTCATATTGGCGATTGGACTTGGTTGAGGGAATGGGAATCAGTGACGCTTGGCTGGAGATGCATGAGAAAGCATGTCAAAACTTGCCGGACAGGCTCATCACTTTTATACCATTCACAGACTGAGCCCTTGTGCGGCAATCCGGGACGGGGGAATATCACGACATTGAATATAGTACCTCGGCGAACTATAGCAAACGAAGGCGGTTAATGCTTCAGGCACGAACAGGTCACGAGTAATATAAACACACTTCGAACGGACCGTCTAGCCAGGGATGCTCAAGGGGGGAGAAGGGGGAAGCTTATTTATCTACGTCGCATTTGTTCGGACAGCACCCTCCGATCCCATCGTGTAAGCTATAGACGTTGATTTGGGGAAATCTGGATGCACGGGAAATTTAGCCTGTATGGAGTTTAAAGCCTGCCCACCCCCCACACGAGCACGAACTCGCAGCATGGGGGATGGGGGAAGAAAAAAAGGGGATTACGTTATTCTGTGGTTAGGGCATGCTGGTTTGACGGGAAACTTTGATTGAGCAATACCCTTTTGACGTGCTCGCGGCCCATGCTGGAGCAACGTTTGTCAAAAAAGAACTCAATGACATTGTGGCGTGGAAATCTGCAACTTTGATGACGGATGAACGGTTGTGGATGACCTTGGGATTCCTCGAATGTCCACCTTTATCGAAAGCCACCAACAGCCAAGGAAAGCTTGTTCTGCTCCAAGTACCATTTTGGATACCCTCAAGTCCCGTTGCCAAGTCTGGCGCTCGGAGGCAAGTCAGTAGGGTGGCGTTCCAAGACGCGTCGCGAGGGTCACATTCGGAAGCAGACCAAGACTGATAGGCCCTGTCTGTTGCGCGCACACACACGGCAACATCTGAGTGGGAGGGTTTGGCTTCAGATCACACGTTCGGATGGCGCTGTCCTACCATACTTCTAGTATCCCAGAGAGCTCCTATCGCGTACGGGCAAACACGGCTGAGCATAGCGTGGCGGGTGACTGATGTTGCGAAATAACTTTGAGTGTTAACGCTTCGCCATCATGGGGTACTGTTGAAGACGTTTTCGGTGTATGCTAATATAGGACCACGGATAGTATAGACGATGATGCGGCTCCGGGTTGAACTTACACCACTAAACCTGTGGAGCAAAAGGAACATCATAGTAAACTTTCCAGGAATACACTCTCAATATTACCCCCAAGCAAACATGTGATGATCACGCTGGCATTATCATTGACCTGGTTTGAACGTTGACATCTGGGCCCGAGTGGATCTCAACCACCTCCCGCCTCTATTGATGCCCCATAGCCATCAACTATAACATCTATTGGCCGCCTCGTATAGGCGCATACATTAACTTTCTACAGGACTTGTTCGAGCCTTTGAGGCTCAACAGCGGCACATGGAACTGTGTATAGATCACGAGAAGCAGTAACCTCTGCGTCCGGAGAAAGTCGAGAGAGAAGTCTATAAAACTCGCTCTTCTGACTCTGCCCAGTCTTTCTCTCTTTCTTCCTCTACGCCATTAGATAGATCTCTACACCATTCAGCGACCCTAGGTAAGTGTACATCACAGAATACTCAACACATATAAACCAATAATTACTAATGCCACTAATCTAAGATACTTGATCTCACATCAAACTGAACAACATTAAGATGGTCGCCGTCAAGACCACCCTCGCCGCCACGGGCACCCTCGCCCTGGCCAGCGCCACCTCCTTCACCACCATCACCACCTCCACCACCTCGGAGCCCGCCACCGCCGTCGCGACGCTCACCAATCCCGTCGCCCCGCCCCTGCCCCTGGCCACCGGCTCCGTCCCTACGGAAGCCATGATCGCCCGCCGTAGGGAGTGGTGCAAGGAGAATAACTCCGACAGGCGCCGCAGACCAGGCTGGTATAAGAGCCCGGACAACTACGCCGGTTCCATCAAGTACTGCGTCGACTTCTACCTTCAAGAGTACAAGCAGAATCCTACCAAAGCTGGCTGGATCGAGGTGGCCATGGATAGATCCGGGGGGCCCCCTATTAACCGCGAGGCGCCCGTCAAGAAGCAAGATCTCAACGCCAGCCTCAGCGAGGAGGATCCCCAGAGCGCCGAAGACAACGAGGGCGTCGACAATAAGGAAGAAGACAGTGAAGACGAAGACAGTGAGGACGAAGACAGTGAAGACGATAACAGGGAGGACGACGACAGCCAGGAGGAGGATGACGACGACGACGAGGAGATCGACGACGATACCGCCAAGGTCGCGGCGGCTCTCAGGGATGAATACGGCTTCTCCAACGAGGAGCTCGCCACGCTGGGCCTCGCACTCCTCGAGGATGCCGACGGACAGGACAAGTTCGATGCCATCATTTCTTCTGTCATCGGCTTCCCCCCAAAGTTTGGTCGCCCACAATTCAAGCACCCTTTCAAGCACCCTCTCACACAAAGTCCCCTTCGCAAGCACACATCTGTTGAATCCTCCTCAAAGCCCAAAGGCAAGCAGACGCAGCAGCATAAGGAACACGAAGTAGAGCTCGAACCCCATCACAAGCCCACTAAGCCCCATGTCCATGAGGAGGCTCATCATGAGGACGAAGACGAAGACGAAGAGGGAGAGGAAGAAGGAGCGGAAGAGGGAGAGGAGGAGGAAGAGGAGGAGGAGGAAGAGGATCATCACTAGGCCCTCCTCCCAAATGGGCAGCTCAACTTTTCTTCAGGGGAGCCAATTTTAACGGAGTAGGACGGTGGGAGGCACGGCGTGTGATTTTCTGTCTTCCTCTGTCTTTTCAAAAAGTTTGTTCTAGTAAATTTTTCGTTACACTGGCTGGATTCGCCGATTTCAAAACATTTAGCTGGATGGCGAAGATGAACCCCAACGGCCTGGCAAGCATGCGTGGGTACCTTGCCATTGTACGCACCTGTTGGCGGTGGAAATGGCTTATGGCCATAGGCAAATAGCTCTGGTACCTTTGCGTACCTCATGTAGCCATAGTAAACCAGCTAGTCAAATAGTAAAGTATATGCCCACTTCCAATTTGGTGCAGCTGTGACGTACTTTAACCAAGGTGGATGAGCAAGCTCCGTACCGAAGAGAACCCCTGTGTCTGTGACTCTCCATATTTGATCCATACACATGTGTGGCTGAAAGAGTGAGGAGATGTAGACATTGTAAGCTTTCTTGTGGTATTACTCTTACTATCAGCAGCCTCAGCAGCCCTTGTTTAGTAAGGTTATCTACCTTGTCTACCAAGGTCACTGTAGCTGACCTCGTCCTACCCTTGCACGCCTTACACAAAAGCCTAGCCTTTGAAGCTCTTTCTCCTCTCTCTTCCAAGTCGTATCCTAACAAAACACTTCCAGTCGGAACTCCGGCCATTGCTACCTTGCCTCACGAGCAGAGTTTGAACTCCTAAAATTGTAAAAAAAAAATAACCGGCAAGAAACGCGTTCTGGCTCACCCCTGTCCCCTTCTATCCATTTCACTGCCAGTGATAATGATATGTCTTTTTTTCCTTCTACAAACCATAGACGAAATGGGAATAGACTGATCTCTTGTACAATGCCGAGCGTGCTGACTTGGCAACGCCAACATCCTCGGCCTGACATTGCCTTTTCTTTTCTGTGGACGTCACAGGAGCTGGAGATGGTGGTCAACCGCCATATTTGCTATTCTGAAGTAATGACATGACGGGATCGTCCTCAAATCGCTGGCTCGGCGCCAATACTTATGGCGTAGGTGAACATGGCTACACCTTCCAGAAAGTTCGGCTCGGGCCTTGACATCGATTGGCATAAGTACCACCAGGGGCTCGCTGCCCAACTGTAATCGATTTAGGTCGTTCCGGGTGCCGTGTCTCTGCCTTCTCTGGCATCCACCTTTTGACGATGCTGCTTATTGCGCAAGTGAACCTCAAAGTTGCCTGCCGTCATTTCCGGCCCGGGCGTGTACAGCTTGCCGGGGCAGTCGAGACAGCGGATACGGGGAAGGAACATCCATCTAGCACCCTCAGGAGGCTGTGATCCTGCTGGTACTGATATCGGCATCTCTGTGTCAGGGTTGATAGCTGAGTACTTCATCATGCCCTCGAAATTATCAAAGGTGTACGTCTGCTTCAGCTGCTGCAAACAGTTCTTAAGCCATTCTGGCGGCGGGGGCTATCAAACATGTCAGCTTCCATTCATGGTCACAGTCCAAGCCATCCATGACGGTCTCGCATTTCATGATCACTTACAGCAGGTGGTGGCGGTTGACCGGCAACAGGTGGCGGAGCAGGTTGTCGACCAATTTGGCCTTGAGGGAGAGGAGTGCCAAGTTGAGCAGGGAGAGCCTGACCGTTCGAGGCCGGCGTAGACGGCGGAGGCATTGAATTTGCTGCGGCCGCGGCCGCGCTAGGTATACGAGTGTGTGCGGGTGTTGACGGTGTCTGGGAGCCACTCGGGGTGAACCTCGCTCTTGGATTCTGGAGAAGTCTCCTCAGCTTATCCCTGCCAACCTTCAGTGTAACAATGAGTTGTGTAGGCTCCTCAGTCTCGTCGCGAGTATCGCGAAGGGAGCGGCCAAGGTTTCTTCGAGTCTCGTGATGATGGACGATGCTCGCTTCAGGCGTTTCAGAGCGACCGAGATTTGTGATGCGTTGCTGAGCAGCACTCGCGGCGCCCCGAAGGCCTCTTGTCCTGGCCGTGCCGCCAAGCTGAGATACGCCTGGCGAGTCCGGTCCTGAGTCTTCACTATCATCGGAATCGGAAACTTCGCCATCGCGAGCTCCTGGCCTCTTGCGGGTGGTGGCTGGTGCGCCGGCCACACGCTTGTATAGCGTGCTCTCTTCCATGTTCGGCGCAGCGCCTGGAAGCACGGACGAGACAAGGAGCGTCCTGATTGTGCGCTGCCTTTCCTTGAGATCCGGAAGTTGCGGGCCACCGCGACGGTTGATAGATCGCTTCTGGCGTCTCTGTTCCCGGGAGAAGATGACCTCGTTGCGTTCCAAATCGGCGTCACTGAGCTCGTAAAGATATGGAGCATACTCCTTGGCCTGTTGCTGGGGTCTGAATACGGATGGCAGAGGAGACGGCAGGAAAGCGGCGATGAGATCAGGGTCCTCGACCGGTCTCCCGTCGAAGGGGTGTCCGACGCTGTACAGACTCCGAGTGAAGAGTTGGCACTGCTCCCGGATGCAGTGGGCAATTGCGGTGGTGAACTCGCCGGACAATGACATGTCGCGAGTCATTGAGGAGGCAAACTCCTCGGGGGAGTTGAGTGGGTTGTTGATGTCCCACTCGAACTGGTCGACCAAGGTCACGCCGCCAATGGTGACATTGAGCTTGATCAATATCCTCATCTCGTCATTCTTATAGGCAGAGTAGGGCAGCTCTGGGTCGAGCGCGTCCTCTTCGGAGAAGACTAGGGGATAGAAGTCGTTGAGCTGGTCGCGCATTTGCAACGTGACCTGATCCAAGACGGGCTTGTGCTGTGCATCAAGAGGGATACCCAGGTCTTCGACGAGGTGCTGCGCAAAGAGCTCGCCCGGAATTACCCTGTCGTGGAGGTTCCATGTGAAGGTGTCGCGAAGCTTTATCTTTTCCCAGTCCACATCTATCCGTATCGGCACGAGCTCCTCGTGTTGCTCCGCCTGCTTTTTCAGTTCTCTTTTTTTCCATCTAAGCGGATGCGACTGGCGCTTTCCCGGCCGCGGTTTCTGGCTGGGATAGATGACTTGGGCGGGAAAGGGCGCTCGCATGCGGGGATCGATGTCGGTGTAGCCGTTGCCGTAGCCACGGTATCCTTCGCCGTATAATTTGCTCGGAGGGAAATATAAGCGTTGTGCTTTGATGAGGTTATAGTCATCAATCTTGTCTCTTGTCTGCTGCATGTCCTTCTCGAATCGTTCCTGGGCGTCCTTCATCGCGACAGAGTAGTGCCAGTCGCGCGTCACGTAGCGCTCGACCTGCAACTTGTTGAACGAGTCCTTGTCTCGTACGGGAAGGGCCTTGGCGGCGGCAGAGTGAGGAGTGCCATCGTGATCGTTGGCAGCGGACGCGGAGGTTGATGCCGAGGACGAGGCTGTCGCGCCAGCCGCGGTAGGCGTGGACGTGGACGGCGGCGCGGCCATGATGGGGAAATGTGCAGGGTCCCGAATCGCCGCAGCGATGCGACTGCCGAGACGTCGAAAGGAAGACGCGCGATCGGGCCTGGGTTCGTATTGGGCGCGTGTCGTGGCGGATGCCAATTGACGATGGCTCCAAAGTTCACTTGGGGATGAGAGGTGGATTCTGCTACGTCTGTCGCAGCCTCTCTCTCCTGCTGCGCTGCGTGTTGGTATTGTACCGGGGAAGGCTGGCGCGAATATAGCTAACGCATCTCATGTATCTTTCTGGTATATTTGCGGGGAATCACGTCTCTTATAAGGCAGGGAGACTTTATGGTGTTAGCAAAGACTGACCAATGCGGCGCCCAGGGGAGTTCAGGTCAGCGCCAATCGCAACCTGGAAATTTTCCAAGTCCAGGTACCAAGTGAGCAAAGTATCTTGTCGCGCAAGTCGGCTGTGGAGGTACATCTAACGTTCTCACCTGTGCTACATGATCTGACCGCGTTCCTGAGCCTCAGCATCTTGGAATCGCGCCGCAAGGAGCCACCAATGGCTTCGACGTAAGGCATGACAGGATGCGGCTAATGACATGATGGTATACGGGAGAGCAGGCAAGTTACTTCTTCTTACTTTACTTTCCAAGCACGCCTAGCAGCCGGGAAGATGCAACTGATTTACGGGTCGACCATTTCGGCCGAGGTGGGCATAAGGTATGATCTGGCAGGTCCAATTGCGCGATAAGCGCCATTCCCTTCATGGTGCTCATACTTGGTAGGTAGATGCATCTTTCTACGCTAGATCTGGCGGTGTGTGCAGCCAACATGAGGCCATTCACCTCTCCAGAAAAGGAAAAAAGGGCATGTCATCTGGTGTGCCTGTCGTGGCGGTACGGGCCGAGCTTTTGCCGGAGACAGCTTGCTCTGGGAGGAAGGCACAAGGGAAGGTTGCCATGAGTTCCGTGTTTACTCAGATGCCCGTGTAGATGCGTTCTTCGGTGTGTCTAGCATACCTACCTTGAAGCTAATAGCTCGGCACAATGTTCCAGCTGCTCACCATGAGACATTCTTGAGCTTGAGACAGTCGGTAAGGTACCTTGAGAACTCATTCGAAGTACTAGGTAACTGCTGGAAGTTCATCGTCATTGCCTCACACCTACTAACAGTAACAGCTCAAGACAAGATTTGAGCAAGTGACCCGCCAAGCACAAAGCGGCACGATTTCATATTTTGACTCGGGAGTGCATAAAAACACCTCAGCCAAGGTGTCACGGTATCAATCAGAGAGAGGGAGAGAGAGAGAAAGAGACGTGGCTGGCGCGACACGCGAACAATGGCCCAGATGCGCAAGGCGGCTTTTAAGCGATGCGACCTATGCACAAAATTCCCCACCCAAGGTACTTGACGCCGCTGGGCTTGCATAAGCACATAAAGGTACTGTGTAAGGTAAGGTAAAGGTAAAGGTAGAAGGAGGGATCGAGGGAGCACCTGCTGCGTGCCTGCTTGACCTTGACCTGCCCGAGCACCCACAAACAGCAACGAGCCCCTCCTTTCCCCGCCCTGAAAATCGACGTATTTGTCGTCAAAATACTTACGCCCGACACACCAACTTTGCATTGCATCTCTTCTCACGTTCAGTTCTTCGAGTTCTGGACCGGTGCATCGCTATCGCTGAGATATCCCTTTCATTTTCCAGTCAATTACCCCAGAAAATACCGCCATCATGTCGGAGGAGATCGGTTAGTACCTCCCTGTTCTTTTTCGAGCTCTATAGAGCACTGCGCGCAGTCCCTGCCTTTTCTCGCATGTTTTTGCTGGTCCCCGTGCTGGTGCTGGTGCTGTTGCTGGTGCTGCATTTGCGTCACATACCAAAACAGCCCACGCAGCTACCCCGCCACCACCCGAGTACACCACAAAACGCACACCATGCTATCCAAAGCAGATGACCTTGCCTCAAGGGGCCTCGACGAGGCTCCAAGTGTTCAACGAGACTCGGAGGACGACGAGAACTGCGCCTTCACCATGGACTTTTGACAGACAACTAACGATTCCCCAGACTACTCCCTCAACAACCCCGATACTCTCACCAAGTACAAGACCGCCGCTCAGATCTCTGAGAAGGTCTTGGCTGCGGTTGCCGAGCTCATCAAGCCTGGCGAGAAGATCGTCACCATCTGCGAGAAGGGTGACAAGCTCATCGAGGAGGAGCTTGCCAAGGTCTACCGTGGAAAGAAGGTCAACAAGGGTCCGTCTCCCTCCCTCCCTCCTTCCCGCTCGTGTGTTGCCTATTCCTGAGCATCGCTGACTTCCATCGCGCCTTGCAGGTTTCTCCCACCCTACCACCATCTCCCCGGCTTCTTTCGTGACCCCCTACACCCCCCTCACCACCGATGAGGCCGAGGCTGGTGCTGAGATTAAGGAGGGCGAGCCCATCAAGATCCAGCTTGGTGCTCAGATCGACGGCTTCGGTTCCATTGTCTGCGACACCGTCGTTGCCGGTGAGATCACTGGCCGTACCGCCGACCTGGTTCTTGCCAACTACTACGCCAATGAGCTCCTCCTCCGCTTGATGCTCCCGCCCGGTCTGCTCGCTTCTGGCACCGACGAGGAGAAGGCCAAGGCCGCCGCTGCCAAGGCTCCCACCCAGGCCAAGATTACCAGCCTGCTCGAGAAGGTCGTCAAGTCCTACGACTGCAACCTGGTTGAGAGCACCACCTCATGGCTGTTTGAGCGCAACGAGATCGAGGGCAAGAAGAAGATTGTCCTTGCTCCCGCCGAGGGAACCAGGGGCGATGGCACTCCCGAGATCGGTGAGGTCTGGGGTGTCGAGATGGGCGTAAGCTTGGGCGCTGGCAAGGTCAAGACCTTGGACTCGAGAACTACTCTGCACCGTCGCACCACCACCAACTACGGCCTGAAGCGCCCTACTTCCCGCAAGATCCTCTCCGAGGTCCAGAAGAAGTTCGGTACTTTCCCCTTCAGCTTGCGCCAGCTCGACGACGAGCGCGATGCCAAGTCTGGTGTTGTTGAGTGCGTGCGTGGCAACGTCTTCCGCGCCTACGAGGTTGTTGGCGACAAGGACAACTCCCCCGTCGCCCGCTACCTGTCGACGATTGGTAAGATTCCTCAAGTGTGCAAAATCGACTAGCTCAGAGTGCTAACATATCGACAGCCATCACCAAGAACGGTATCACCAAGCTCGGTGCGCCACCTGCCCTTGACCTCGAGAAGGTCAAGTCGGACAAGAAGATTGAGGACGAAGAGGTTCTCAAGATTCTCGAGCAGCCCCTGTCCAGAAATACCGGAAAGAGCAAGAAGAACAAGAAGAAGAAGAAGCCGGCCAAGAAGGCTGCTGCTGCGGGCGGCGAGGAGGAGGAGGAGAGCGATGAGGAGTAAGGCGATCTCAGTGTAGGAAACGGCGATGAGTGTCAATGAGAGGAGCAAGGGGGCGGCCCGATTCTACGCCCACAAAATTTTGTCGTGAAAGTCAAATGTGTGATTGTACTCCTTGGGGCAGTCGTTGGATAGAGCCATTGCCAGGATGAGGCCGGAAACAGGAACGCTCGCTCTGCTTATCCGACGCCAAAAGTTGGCTGGCTGGCTACACGAATGCTTTTTGGAATGCCGAGGAGAGCTGCTCGCTCGCTCATCTGAAGCTTCGCCCAGCCGCCACTGCAGCCCGGGACGTCAGACGTCACCTAGGAGGCACAGCAGGGAAAGCATCAAGCAGCGTACCTAGGTTCCAACAATTGCATAGTGCTCCCTTGAACAGAAGATGATAGACTGAATGGAAGCCTGGACTGGCGGCAACCCCCAACAAAGACAAGTCATCTATCTACCTGCACGCAAGATGTGTCTTTGAGCATGCCTGACCTTCCCCTGAGCCCAACTTGTGAGTCCAGAGTCCGGTGTTGGAGACCGACCATTACAGAGTGGGATAGCAACGTAGCGATATGGATGTCTGAGAGAGCAGAATGAGAGCGAGACGACAGGGGTGTTAATGTCTCGATGAGACGATGAGACGGAGCACGCCAGGTCCCAGGAGACGCCGTCGGCCGGGGGAAGAAGGCGAGCCACGGCCCACGAGGATGGGTGGAACAAAATTGTCCAATTCCAGAGGTCTCCGGTTTCCCGTCCTCGCCGGGGCCCTGGTCGTCGTCGATACGGCGGAACTTAGAAGACCCGCCAGATACCCAGATGGCGGGTGTCCAGCCCCTGGTAAACCGTGATGGAAGGTAAAATGGAAGCGGACCTAGAAGCCCGAGGCCCTTGATCTTTTGCAAAGACCTCTGTTAAGAGGTTCAAGGACCAGACCTCGCCCCTCTCCTCTCTATCTTGGTTGATAGAATCATTATCTATATCAGGTATGAAAGAGGCAAAGTCTGCCAAGGTAGGGTAAATAGACAGATAAAGAGGCACAGGAGGGCTGGCAAAAGTTGGATGGCTGACGCCAACGTGCGGCAAAGTATGTCCATGTCAGAGGACCAATAGTGACCTTGGCCGATGCTGTGGCACTGAACAACAGCGCTGTGACCTGCACCCGCCCCCCCTGCCCACCACCTATGCTCGCCTCGACTGCCTTGAACACCGCCGTGTGCCCGCCTAAGGTAGACGCCCGTGGCCGCTCAAAGGCACCCATGGCAGGGAAGGAGGCAAGGCCATGTACCCAAGGTAGGTAGCTTTGTAGCTCTCCATTAGCCCCCCAGTCCGTTGTCTCCGAAAATCCTCGAGGTCCCTCCCGCAGCTTCACACCCTTTCTTCTCCCATCCCTCCTTTTCCTAAAGTCCTTCGCGTCGCAAGTGGAGGGAACGCGCCCGAACCGTATCGCTGAATGCCTTCAAAGACGAGAGAAGTAATCATACCCAAATCTGCCCTACAAAGACACGAAACTAACGCGATTCCAGACGTCCGACTCGGAGCGTTTGCCCGTCTGGTCCAAGGCAAGGAGGTCAGGGGCCCTCGAGAGCCCAGTTGCCATGATGCCCACGAGTACGAGAGCCACGCGGTCGCGGTTTTCCAGCCCGCATCAGCACGCCAATGGAGGAGGGGGTTCGGAAACTGCCAAGAAGAGCATTGGGGCAAGCGAGGCCTCGAGGACGTTCATGCAGAAATGGTTGGAGCCTACGGTGCAGAGCAAGCCAAGCTTCGAGGAGGCTGGATTGATGCGATACGGCGTCACCGAGAATATGGCACCCCTGGGGACGCTGCCGAAGGGAACACCGGGCAAAAAGCCAGGTCAGGAAGTCGCGAATCCCGTCAGGAAGATCATCCTCAAGTCAAGCTCAGCAAATTCTGCTGTCGCTGCTGCTGCAAAGGCGGCGGCAGCAGCGGCAGCAGCAGTAGCTGGAGAAGCAGACGCATCCATGGCAAAACGCTCAGAGACACCGACACCAACACCAACTCCCCCTCCGCGCCTTCCTACTCCTCCAGCCAACGCTCAAAAGGCGACCAGAAAATCTCTTCCAGCGCGTGGTCTGGACGACGGCGACGAAGACGAGGACTACACGCCCAAGGCAACCGCAGGAAAGAGCCAGGGCCGTCGTGCATCTGCCTCCATTTCACGCAAGAGTGTGTCGCGCTCATCGGTAGGACGTCGCGCATCGACTTCTTTTCATCAGATGGCTCCCTCAAGCGACGCCGTGCAGCCTTCAGAATCGACGCCCGAAAACAAGGACGTCGTCGAGAGGGCCGTGGAGGTCGCAATCGACGAGGCGCTCCGGCACTATCGCTATCCCACTGCGTGGGCACTCCGGACCCTCTACGACGAAAATTCTTCTAACCCAGTCTTCCTCTCCATGTTTGAGGACGTCTACCACCAAACAGCCGACGAAGACACCCTCGACGAATTTTCTCGCCTTATCGAGGAGAAGAAGCGAGAAGGCAAGAAGGACAATCAGGCTTGCTACTTTTTTGTCCCCCCTTCCACCAATTCGCGCTTCACCCCCCACAAGCCAAAGCCGGCACCCTACGGGAACCTTCTTTCTCTCGACCTCTCCAAGTCGGATGACGAAGATGACGATATGCCCCAAGTCACCCCGACAAAAAAGGCCAACAAGCGCAGGGAGAATCCGGAATCACCCTTGGGTATGAGCATGGACGAAGGAGAAGAAGACGACGACACTACTTTACTGGCGGCGGAAACCACTCTTGTTGTGACCATGACCCCGTCACGCAAGCGCGCCCGGAGAGATTCTGCAAGCAGCGACTCGTCCTTGTCGGAGCTCTCTGCATCGCCGTCTCTGCCACCCGACTCGCCTTCGCCCAGCTCTCCGCCCGTTTCCGCGGCTGTTCAAGGCGACAGCCACAGTCGCCGTCACAGTGCCACGACGGCTGCCACGGCTGCTGGGGCCGACCCCGAGACCACCTTGACCAGCGCACCACCGCCAGTCGATCCCCAGCCAATGAAGAGACGCGGCAGATCCCTTGCTGCTAAGACGAGCGTGTCTGACGCATCCAACCCAAACTCACCCACCCTCCCCCCAAACGTATCTCAAGCTGCAGGGGCTAGCAACATGCCTGGTCGACTTTCTTCACCCATTTTCCCCAATCTTTCGACGACAACAGCACCCTCAAAGGCGAATGGCAAGAAGAACGCCAACAAGGACAAGACCTCTCGTGTGCTGCCCAGCGACGATGCTACCACCTTACGCAGGAGAGATGCACGCGATAGCACGGTCAGCCAGACGCCCCAGCCTGAGAGCCATATTCGCGGTTCCGACATGAGAAGCAGGGCTGGATCTATGGCCGCATCTTCGCCAGCAGTAAATCTGCGCAAGTCGGCAAGGACACCAGCGCCGAGCTCAAATCTGCTTGCGAATCTGACTCTGAGCACGAGAACGACGAGATCAGCAAAGAGGACACACGACGAGATCGACAACACGAGCTCGCCGACTGCGCCGTCAATCCTCGGAGAGGTGACGCCTGCCACGAGCTCTAGGGCCGCGACCCCGACGAATCTTCGTCCTACGAAGAAGCAACGGACTGGTTTACGTATCAAGACTTCGTAAGTTGCCTTTTTACTCCTTGCATCATGAAATTTGGGGCTTGACATGATGAAACGAGGGTGCCAGTGATGAGTGGCGCGAGTCTGGCAGCGTCGCACCGCAGCATCCTCGCCTCTGCCATCATCCGTCCATGAAATTTCATCCATGGTGGTTCGCAAAATCAAGCTGAACATAGACTGACGCATTATCACAGGCCCATGAAGAAGAAGGGAGGTACTGCGGCTGGACTACCTCGTGCCAGCGGCGAGGGCGGTGCAGTTACCGCCAACGGCGGTGGTCCAATCAACCAGGTAAGCTACCAGTCCAGCAATGAATCCTTCAACAGCACGGAGCTGCGGTCATTTTGACTGATGCCGCGCCCTTATTGCTGCGTACGGGGAGCAAGGAGATAATGGGGTCGGGCGAGGGTCGGCGAATAGTGAGGGCATGGTTTTTCGGGGGCCAAGGCGCACATCCCGAGGGATACTGAGTTTAGCGGCCAGTCCCGACCTCCCATTTTTACCGGCCAGCCTGCACCCACACTCCTACTCATTTCCCGTAAATTGCCTCAACGACCACGTTGCTGACATATCTCATCAGGATGAGAACGACGACTACTGCTCAGCATGCAGCGGCGTTGGAGAGCTGGTCTGCTGCGAGAACTGCTCCAGGTCGTTCCATTTTGAGTGCGTTGACCTTGGCCTGGGCGACACTCTTCCCGAGGAATGGTTTTGCAACGTCTGTTTCAGCAGTAGATACCCCACTAGGGTGCCCGAACACAAGGGTCCCTTTGGCGGTTTGATGAACACTCTCGAGAAGACTAATCCTCGAGCCTATAAGCTGCCACAAGGCGTGCGTGTTTATTTTGAGGGCGTCAAAGTCGGTCCTGAGGGCGAGTACGAGGATGTGGTCGTACCCGCTAAGCCAAAGTAAGTGACAATTCCTGTCCTCAACATCTCGCAATCTTCCAAGCATCTCATCTCGTTCTTCTTTGGGAATCGATCCGGCTGACAGCCACAATAGGAAGAAAGGCTACGAGGAAGCTCCGGACTTCTTCAAGGTTCGGGAAGCTGACGGATCTGCTGTTCTATGCCACAATTGTCAACACCCGACCGCCGAAAATCGAGCCATCATTCCCTGCAGCCTCTGCGGGCTTCACTGGCACCTAGATTGTCTCGATCCTCCCCTGGCAATCCCGCCTGTGGTGCGAACATGGCGCTGCCCGGCGCATGCAGACGACCTGTTGGCTACGTTGCCAGAGGAGCTTGCTCCAGCTCACCGCTTCCGGAAGATCAAAGGCGCCCCGGTCATCATCCCTGCTTTCAGTCGCGGCATGAAGAACAATGGCTTCATTGAGATTGACGACGATGACGAAGAATCCGAGGATGAAAATTCGGGTTGGAGCGACGTCAAGACCTTTGGTCGCGTCTATAAACTATCCTCCAAGGGTGTTGTCCTGGACTTCATTTCTCAGTTAGTTCTCTCAGATCACTGCTTGGATACTTGAAAATTCTAACAGATCTGCAGGCTTCGGAAGGATGGCGCAGGCCACATCAATGGCTCACTGGCTTCAAACACAACACAGGCGAGACCAATTAGCGAGCCCATGAGCGCTCGTTCACGTGTTGAGCAGCAAGCAGTGCTCAACTTGGTCGAACTGGCCTCCACTCAGCCGACCACCAAGCTTGACGAGCTGACAGAGGCATTGCTGGTAAGTCAAGAATGGCATGGTATTACAAGCACCTGTGACTGACACCTTCATACAGACGAACGCCGAGCCAGCTATGCTCTCGCTCATGGCTCGTGGCAGCGTTAATAACTTTGCCAGCGGAGATCTGAATGTTACTGACAAGCAGAGTCTCCGCGCCATGTTGGCTCAGATGGAGGCCATGACTGGCCGCATCAGAGGCTTGCTTGGAGACGACCAAAAAGACAGTGGTGTTTCTGGTATGGACATCGAGGCCGATCAAACGGCGATCGACTGTAATCATGCCAACGGCACTGATAGCACCGGAGACAACTCAACTTCGATTAAGAACGAGTCCGTCGAGCCACCAGCAGATCTTCCCACGCCAGCGACAACGACCCAAGACAATCCCGAGCCGATTCAAAGCCTAGGCGAGAAGTCTTCGCAGGAGGTCCCCAACGACGCGAACGAAGAAGATGTGGCCGATATGGATATCGACTAGGCTAGCGTTAACAGCGACTTCGACTATATGTTTAACTGATTATTCCCATCTTACCGAACACACCACACAAGGGTAGTGTCGGGACGCTAATTGGAAGTGTAAGCTTCGCCTCGTCCCAGGACCAGGAGATCAGCAACCAACACCACCAATTACGGGTATAGCCCATTTCCTACTCTTTTCTTATTTGATTCCCCAAGACATGACCCCCACACGGATCTGGAGTTTGGGAGAGATCAAAACAAAGCAGCGAGCAAACACAAAGAAAGACCGGCAAAGGAGGCCGGTCATAGAGAGAATCGACCAGTACCGAGACAGGTGCAACAGAAAGCCACACAGGCTTCGAGTGGACCGACAAAGCAAGCTCGCATCGTCGCAGCTTTGCGGCCATGGAGAGTGCAAACCGGATAAGCGAAAGCACGCAGAGTGTGCTTACAGTGAGAGGGGACGGGCATCTGGTTATCCGCCCATGGTGTGTCACCTTGGGGAAGGGAATCGTGTGAAGGCCAACTTCCTTGTCCTCGCTTTCCTATTCACTTCTCTCTCCATTTTTCTTTTCCCTCTCCTGGACTTCCCCCCCAACCCTGCCTCAAATCTTGTATCATAGGCCATTACCTCTTCTCGTAATTTTTTCTCTTTTGGACCAGCAGGCAGGGGCTGGCTGGCTAGTGGACCAGGGGAACAGAACACTTTTTTTTTTTTCTTCAGGGAGGCAAAGAGCGAGAAATCCAATTTGGGAAACTGGTTTCGAATTGACATGTACCTTGGGTCCGCGCCAGGTTCAGGGAGGAAGAGGAAAACGAGAGCAGAACTGGAGAAGACGGAGGGAGATAGCCAGATGAGGCCAATAGATAGAATGCTACACCGCATGATCTATATACCTACCATTGCTGCTCCCTTCACTGCTGTAATGGTCACTCGTGAAGAGGATTATTACACCTCGAGCTGTCTCTTCACGAGAGGGTTTGCATGTCAGTGACAAATGAATGCGAAATCAATATCCTCCACGAAACTGACGCAGCGCTCGTTGTAGAGCTAGCCATGGCCTACACGATCTTGAAATTTCTTCACGGTCCTTTCTATTCTATGCGCGTTTACTAACTTTTAGGAGAATGCTCTCTAGGTACTTTGACGAACTTCACTAGCAAGATAATATGCTTCACAGGTTGAGAATTCCCTTTCCCCAAATTCATTGCTATACCACAGGTTGTGGTACCTCTCTGAGTGACGGAGCAGATGTCTCGAGTATAGGTTCTCGCTAGATATCACCATCACACGTCCCGCTTGCACGAAACAGTAGGACCCAAGACATCTCGTGGCAATAACAACTAGCTTTTACGACAATGCTTGACTAACAATACCTTATAATCATGCTATCTAGTATGAAGAAAAAAAAAACACTAAAAAAAAAGAGGAAGAAAACCCAGCAGCCCATAGTAAAAAGCTTGCGTGGCTACAAAAGTGTTCTTGACTGACTGCTTAGCAAACGAACCCCGGCAGGTCAGCCATCATGAGAAATTCCCCTGGCACACACTCACACACACACGAATGCTTTGACTGCGACTCCATAGCTCTCTCATAAAAAACAGCGACAAATGCGATTTGTTGGGGGGTTTGCGTCTTGACTGCCATGCAAAGGTGGGCTTCAGGACAACATCCGGCTACCCTCTCTCGGTTTTTCTATATACCACGCCACAAGCAAAGTGAGGGTAGCAATAGTAAAGCTTGTAAAAAAAACTTCCCAGTGAAAGAAAAAGAAAGGACAGGAAGAGTGAAGTGGCAAATGGGGGGCTTCTGGAGCCCAAAGGTGAAACGAAAATAAAAAACCCTCTTCGTTGCTGCGACCACAATTCCCGAGGGGCAGCTTCGTGTTGTTGCCCTGTCTATCATCGAGACATGACCTCCTCCACATCTGGAGTGGCTTGCGCATTTTCCTGACACGTTGGGCGGCGTGTACCCCCTTGCAAACATTCTTACATGACGATCCAGATCCACCAACTCCTGTGCCGATCCCATACCAAGCCATCCCTTACCAAGCGAAAAAAGAGCGGCATGAGCCAGTCAGACCCTCTCTGACCAGCAATTCGTCTGTACAAGTGGCGTTTGAATCATCGCTTTTCAACTCGTCAGTCACGTCGCGCTCTGGCTTGGTGAAGAGGGGTTGCGAGTGGGGGATCGCTTACTCGGCCACGTCTTCCGTTAACTTGCTCCTGCTGCATGTACGCCATGTTCTGCATACCACCCATATTGCCATAGCCACCATAGCCCGACATGCCCATGTTCATACCAAATCCAGGAGGTGCGTACGGTGCTTGGCCGGGAGGCATCTGAGGCAGCTGAGTCGGCGGCTGGATGGGACTTCCGTTGGCCAAGTTCTGACTGCGGTACTGGTCAATAGATGGGCTCGGACTGCTGTACCCTCCGAAGCCTGCCTGCATCGGTGGGAAGAAGTTATTGATGGGGGGCGTGGCACGGTTGAGCATGTTCTGCTGGTACTGAAGCTGCTGCAGATTCGCAGGCGTCGGCATGGGAGAGTTGGACTGGTTGTACATCGGGTTCTGAACACCATACGGAGGGAAGGGAGCCATGCTCGCGTCGGCAGGCTCACTACGTTGACCGCCGAATCCCAACTCGTAGTTGGAGGGGTTGACGGGTTGGTTCAACGTGTTGTAGTACTGCTGCTTGCTCATGTGAGCGGCCTGCTGCTGCTGGTGGTTGTTCATGTTGGCCTGGCGGGAGGCCGGTCGCTGCCGCTGCTCATTGTTGTTGCCAGAGTTGCTATTGTTGCCATGGCCGTGATCGCGGCCACCACCACTGTTGCGAGTCGACAGGCCAACCTCGTCCATCAAACGCTTGTAACCTTGACCAGGCTGGGCCTTGATGCGGACCAACACGTTCTTGACGTTCTCAACAACCTGACTGCGAATACTCTCGTCAAAGAACGGTGTGGTGAGAACCTTGAAGATCAAGGTGGCGCCGCAGGCATGGTCGCTCAGGATCGCCTCGAGAATTTGATCGTTAGGGGTGAAGAACAAAGCCTTAAGAATGGTGTCTCGCGCCTCAGGCTCGGCCTTTTGGTTAATAACCTTGAGCACGGTGAGGTAGGCGACCTTGTGAGTGCACAGATGGACGAGGCAAGGCACAAGCTGGGGTGATAGCACAGTCCTGCGCTGAGGGAAAGTGCAGGTATCCAAGAACCAGGTCAACAGGAGGGCGCCGTTGGCGTTGGTGGCGAGCTGGACGCTGTGCAGAGCGATCGCGGCAGCCAGCATCCGCTGCTGCTCCTTGGTGGAGTGGTGGCTCTCCAAGCAAGCGCGCATAGCTCGGGCACCGTAGCGGCCCTGAGAAACTTCCCACATGCGGCTGAGCATGGTCTCGAAGATGAAATCATTGAAAGGAGCACCGAACTTAAGGCAGCCTTGAAGAACGTAATTGCCGTACTGGTCCAGGAAAAGGGGAATGGTGTAAGGTCTGAGGTGCTCGACAATCAAGTTCATTTGGTGCGGGGTCTTGCAAACGTCGATAATCTTCTGGGCAGCCCAGGTGCCGTTCTTGTGCACGCCAATTTCCGCCATGTGAGGAGCGATCTCGGCCAGCATGGCGTCCCGAAGGTCGTCGGAGCAGTGCTCAAAGAGCTTCTGTACAACAGTGTTGCCAAGGTAGTCGGACGCCAGCTCAGCAATTTCTGGCAGCATGTCAAGAGCGGTCGTCTCGATCTCAGCCTGAGACAGGCTCTGGTTATCGATCCTCTTTCTGATGTCTCTGAGTCTCGGGGCGTCGTGGACCCTCGTGTGGGCCGGTTCCCGGATGGGAGGGATCTCGTCGATGAAGTTGGTAAACGAAATCGATGACTGGAGACTGCGGGAGATCTTGGCAGCATCCTCCTCGGTGGCCTGGAACTGCTTCACGATGCGCATGATATCGCTCGTCATTTCTGACAGAGGAGGCACAACGGGAGCAGCGTTAGCTGACTGGGCCGACGCGTTTGCGTTCTCGCCGGTAGCACCCGGGGTAGCATTTTGTACATTGTCCTGGTTCTTCGCGAACGGGTCGGGGCTGGGCGAGGGGAAAACGCCATCATGACCGGGCGTGTTCGAGGCAGAAGGCGGCTTGGCAAAGTTGATGCGAATGGGTCCCGCTCCAGGGAAAATCTCTTTTCCATTCATACTGGCCTTCGCAGTAATAGCGCTCTCCATCCGCTCGAAGTTCACAAAACCGCAGTTCTTGTGCGTGAGAACACGAGCAGACAGAATGGAACCGTATTGCTTGAACATCTCTGTCAAAGTCGATGTGGTAGTGGAAGTCGGGATGCTACCGAGCCAGAGGGCGCTGGTAGGGCCCTCGAGACCCTGATCCTCAGCGTTGAGCAGTCCCGCATTGCGGCTGCTCGACCTTCCCAGGTTCATAGCAGCCACAGCTTGCGGGAGGTCGTCAAATTCCTTCTCGTCCGGCAGACGGATCTCTGCGGGAGGGACGGCACTACCCATGCCGTTACCGGACATGTAGGTACGCATGAGGCGAGAGCCAGGGGTATCGAGGACGCCGGCAGTTCGGGCGCGAGGGCGCGTGGCTTGGTTGGCAAACGCCTGGACAGCCAAATTGTGGTTGTGGATCGCGGCGTTTGTAGCTGCGAGTTGATCCTGGAGATGAGCGACGTACTGACTCTCGAGGGTCATGTCCTCAAACTCATCATCCTCCTCGTCAGCATACTTGTCCTTGTTGTTGACCGAGTACGAACGGAAACGATTAGCCTTAGTAAAGTCGTTGAAGCTCGGAATGTACGGTGTTGCCAACTGGGCGCGGGGTGGCTGCGGCGTCTCAGCAAGTCCCAGGTAGTCCAGCGTTCTCATATGAACATCGCTTTCTCCTCCACCCTCTCTGGAAATCTGGGACTGCGTGGGCGAGCTCGGCCCGTTGGTCGAGCCGATACTTGCGATGCTCGCAAGAGTCATACCCCTATCGCGGCCGGTCCCGGTAGGGTTCCAACTGCTGAAAATGGATGGACCAAAGGGCGAGCTGGTGCCTGGAATCTGGGCGAATGGGCTCCGCTGAGGCATTGATCCTGCGCGGAGACGGGAAAGCAGAGCAGAGTTGTTGGAAGCCGTGTCAACCGGTTCGAGACCGGGAGAAGGAGATTTGAACGGGCTGTGGGACGGGGTTGGTCGGGATGACTTGGGGGCCATGGCCGGAAGGTTGAGCAGGCCGTTGCCTACACCACCGGGCGAAAACCGCGATGGCACGGTTCCAGCACGGGCACGTCTCGCCTGAGGCATAGAATCGGGAGTGGGAAGTTGAGCAAAGTCAGGAAAGCCATCGGTTGGCGACTCGGGGATGTTCTCGCGGAGGGGCGTAGAGTTGCCACTGGTCGGCGGACCGCCCCAGGGATTTACCGGCAATCCGGGGACGCCTTCTTGAGCTTGAATTTCGCGGGCTCTGTCGGAGTTGGGTCAGCAAAGAACGGTCAGTCAATCGCAGGGTGGCAGAATGAACGAACCTCTTGGAGTACAGCCTGCTGGAGCCGGGCATCTCGTGCGACGGAGAGCCAGCCCCTGATCGTGAGGCGCTAGCCATCTTGTTGGAGTGGTTCAGACCGCCTGGCAGGCCGAATGGTGATCTGACAGATGAGCCTGCGGTCGGGTCAATGGGAGATGTGTTGTTGGCGGTTGGTGAGGTGGACCGGTTCTGTGTGGCAGATTGGGGCGGGTAACCAATGGCCAGGTGATCGGATCTAGTTGACATTATCAATTATCTAGGCCAAACCTCATCAGAAATTTCGTGACACTAGAATTTTCCCAATGGGTTGCTGTCGTTGACAAATTGAGCAATGCTCTCCCGGTCGACGGTTGACAGGCGCGGGGGAGAAATGGACCCAATGAATTGTGGACAACTTCAAGACCGTAACGTCTCGTATTCCACAGTCGGGGGGTTTCGAGGGAGGGTGACGGCACGGTGCTGCGTCAGTTCCCAGCGTCTCTTCCGGACGAGTATTGTGCGGATTGTCCGGAGCTGGTGGTGGTGTCGGGCTGTCCAATTTCGGTGGGCAGAGCAACAATGGCAGGCGTAGAGCAGAGGCGCGCGAAAGAAGAATGGAGTGGTCGTTGGGGCCTTTGTGCGGTAAGGAATGTTCGTCGAAGGATCGAAAGAGTTGAAAGTCGTGTTTGTGCGTGTTTCCAGGTATTACAAGGTACGCCAGGCCAGCCAGTCGGTTGCAAAAGGGCTGCTGGGTGCTCGAGAAAATAAAAGGAGAGTTCGACGTCGGTCGGGGGGAGTGAGGTCAAGGAATGTCGGGGGGGACAAGTGGGCTTTAGACGTGGACGTGGACGTGGACGAAGACGAAAATCGGGCTCTGGGGGTGATGGAAAGATTTCTCCTGCCAGGCACTCGGGTGGCCGTTTTGTGGTCGCGTAGCTTTTAGCGGTGGGCTTGGGTCAATGTGGGTGCTTGGTGCCGCCGGTTGCTGGTGGTGCTGCGATGCGCGATGCGGATGCGGATTGCGTAGCGTTGCGTCCTTTTGGTCTGGCCAGTCTCTCGGATGCAGATTCCTCAGGTCCCAGTGTATGTCGGTGGTCTCAACACAAGCAACCGAAGACGATGGAAACGTGTGTGGATGGGCAAAAACCAGCTCGTTGTCCTTTCCTCCAGATGATCTTTTTGAGCAAGACGGAAAAAGAGAGAGGAAAGAAACAAAAGTTAAACGGTCTCAATATACAGGCTTCATTAGTATAGGGACGATGAGGCCTGGAGAAAGGGATAGGGGGTTTGGGGGTGTGGTTGAAGATGGGGAGTGTGGGAGTGGGAGAGGGGGGGAAAAAAAGAAGACGGAGCGGAGGAGAGGTAGGAGGATATGTGAGTTGAGGCTTGGTGGTGAAAGGGATCCATCCTTTGGCGGCTGGCCTTTGGTCTGGAGTCTTTTTTGGTGTGTGCGGGTGCAAGCAACGCAACGCAAGCAACGCAAGTGCAGAGCAGATGCAGGACAGGACAGGATTAGGAGACGGGAGTTTAGATGTCTGGCCAGTCAGGACACTTTGTTAGGGGGTAAGGAGGGACGGCGAGGCAGGGGACGGGTACCTCTGGCTGCTTGCCTCGGAGGAGGTGGTACTTGGACTAAGGCGTCTGCTTTCTCTTACAGACAAGTGACTCGCGGTACCTCTTGAAAGATACGATGTACACGTTTACACAGTTTACCCATACCTGACTTCGTACCCGACCTGAGGTAGACAGGATACATCATACCTACACAGTAAGGTAAGGTGCCTTACTACCTATCCGTCTCTCCTCCTCCTCCACTCCCCACTGAACAATGACAGATGCCGCAGCTCTATCGCCGACCCTGAATTCAGACCTCAGGCATGAAGAGGATACATAACATCAGCCAACGTGGAGTGTGAGTTAGATGGACCAGCAAGGCGAAGCGCAGCAAGGCAAGGTACGGCGTGCCTGATGTAAACCAGTGCCCGGCAGGGCCACCGTCGCCGCCATCGTCACTTTACACATTACTAGCACCACATGCATGCCATGCCGAGTGTGTGTAAATACCTCTGGATCCACGGATAATACCTTGGTAAAAGGTACGGAGTAAGGTAAGGTAAGGTAAGGTAGACAGACTGAGGTGATCCAGGGGATTGGTGGTCAGCATCAGGTTTCCAAGTGGGGAAAGGTACATGGCTTCATGGTGAGAACCACAGTCACACGTCAGTACTCCGTACTCCGTACCGGCTGCTTTTCCTTGGACCTCACATCTTCCAGTCGTCGCTTTCAGGCTTCTGGCGCTTTCTCCAAACTTAGGGCAGTTTAGACCAGGGCAGACAACTCAGAGCAAGACAGGGGACTGGCTGACACGATGCAGCGCTCACAACGGGGCCAAGCGGAGGGTTGAGGTCAGTGTGAAACGGCAGTTGATCGGCCTTAGTGTGGTCTTTTAGGGGTAAAGGAGCCCCAGTCTTGTCATGGCCCAAGTTCTAACCACCCGAGGCACAATGCACTAAGGTAAGGGAGAGAGTGCCTTACAGACCAAGTTGTCACTAGTTGGTATTTAATATCATTCTGCTCCTTGTGCAGATTCCAACGAATAACCAAAAGAGTATCCGTAAAAACAGATACCTGCATTACCTAGCTAACAGTCAATCAAGTTCTGGGGAAGGCATCGGTCCTCGCTTGTCGTCTACTCCTTCCCTTTTTCTCTTTCCAAGGTATCCATCCGTACCTCATGCCTTCCCCCTTCTCTCCCCGGCCTTGCCCCCCTCTCCTTCCCTTCCCTTTCCATGTTCCTTACTCCTTCCTCACCCGGGCAGACCTAGGCTAAAGTGGAGACCGGGACATACCAGGGAGGAAGGGACGAGGGGACAACGGCTGAGCGGGACAACGATTTGACACTCGTAGCGGTCTGCAGTGGAGACCTTTCCTCACCAATCCACACTTGCTCTCCATAATTTTTCCAACTTTGCACCTTCTGATCCCCATGTCCGTGGAATGTTCGACATGGAATGGAAGGCGGCAAGCAAGCACCATCCATGATCCATTACTTCGTACACCAACAGGCAAGACCTCAGACTCTCGAGTGCGCCGCGTCCGCCGTTCCCGTCAGGTCCGCACTTCGTACCCCCCCTTCGAGACTCAAGTGCCAGGTTGGCAGTTGCAAGTCGAATGCCGAGAGCTTGCACTCCGATGATGCCGCTAAACGACTTTGGGCAAATCTAAACGGCGCAACAACGTCTCAAATAGTCCACGACCACATACAACTAACTACTTCACTGTACCTTCCTTACCTTGCCTTACGGATAGAATCGATGCAGGAATCCTATTACACCACTACACCCAGTCCGCTCCTCGAGTGGTTACGTAGACAGATACACGCTTTCATTCTTCGCGCAATATCGTTGGCATGGGCTGACTGCCATCTCAAGCGTCGCACGGAACTTAGGCAACTCAGAGGAGCTTCTCGTCGACGCCGTGCCCGGCAGCCTTACGGCCAGGAGAAAAGAGAATCCCGGCTCTTATTCCACGTACTAATATCGTCCCTTCCGAGCTGGACTGAGCACCTCAGCTGCAAGAGATGCGGCCGGCGATGCCATACTACCCATGGAACCGACCTCTCTGCCAGGGACTTCCATCGATACTCACTCCCTCCATTCACAGCACGCCCATTCCATCTCCCTGACCGTGTCACCGTACCCCTTATCCAAAGCAATGGGACCACCGTCAATAAAGCCTTCAGACTGTCACTAGATGTGTCATCCCTCCATGCCCGCCAGGATGCTGACCCTTCCAAAGTGCATACTACATGCTGGCGCAAAATCCCCATCTAGCACTCACACAACTTCGCCTCATCTTCCACCCAAGTTGAGTAGCCGACTGGCTCCCCACCGATTTAAGTAGAGGGATCTGGCCTGTCGTCAACTGCGGTTGGGGGCCCAACTGACTTGACAGTCTCGATCCGATTCACAACCACGAACCACCCGGGCTGCACTAGCAAGGCACCATGCCCACGCTGCACTATCCCCCTCGGAAGAACATGTCCAGCTCCCGATGTTCTCTTGGGGGCTCAGAGTTGCAGTGCGCTGCAGAACCTTGCCGGTCACCAAACCAGTTGCCCTCTCAAGACGAGCCCAGGTCGTATAGCCGCGACATCTTGGTGTCTAGGCCGGCCGTGTCAGTCCGTCGACTCTTTCCGGAAACTGCGGCTTCAACAAGCCTCCAAGACAAGGGATTGCGGGGACAGCGAGAGCCCGTGGCAACTCAATTGCCCGCGCTTTAGTCGCAGGCTGTGTCAATATCGAGTTCGCATCTTGATGCTGTTCCGCAAAGAAAAGAGCACTTTATTGCCGAATCACTATGACGAAATTCATTCAACGATGCTCAACCTCGGACGCCACCGCTGAACATCTTCAATCAAGACTTTGCCCGTGATTGGCAATTGCCTTTGCAGCAACTGACAGACTGCTTGACTTGCTGTCACGGTTAAATTGACACAAGCCACCAATACCCCCGGCTTATGTCCAAGGCGCGCCGTCCATCAAGCCAGTCCAAGCGGCTGTGTGTCCTTTCAGGGGTTGCCCTCCGCCATCGCGAACCACAGCTTTGGATACCTTCAATTGAAGTTCATGGCCGTCTACGAATACGACGAAGGACAGAACCTCGATGGTTCTCTACCTCGGTTTCCAGTTTGACTTGATTGAGCATCAAGTTGACGTACTGTCTGCGTTCAAGATTACAACACCACATCGCGACCTGACTCGAACACGGCCCCTTCTGCACCTACGGTAGCCCACGGTACTTTGTCGAATCATCGGTGCAGCAAAAGATACTTTCACTCACCAAATAAAAGGGGGAGGTGGCCACCAACAGACAGACAGACGGACAGACAGACAGCAAAGCTTGCGACGTGTTACCCAATGGGGCCATTGACATCGACGGCCAAGGCCCAGCTTCACCCAGGGCCGGCCAGGTGCAACACTGCAAAGGCGTGATGGAGATGCTGGTCATTTATGCTCCAGCTCGTCGCCCCCTGGCCCTCCTCCAATGACAACCTCGGACGACGCTTGTCAGAGGATCTGCTAAAAATTCTGAAACAGGGCTTTAGTCTTGCTTATCCTTGCAACGCTCGCTACCTACGGACGACCATGCACACGCCCCACGCCACGATCTGCCGCCAACGGCTCCCGCTACAACGCAACCCCCTTCCAATGCATCCCCTCGTATTTCGCTGTGGGCTACGGGGCATAGATACTCAATGCTGTTGGATGTTCGAATGGCGGCTATCAACACGATTACGGACAGATACCATGGGCACTTCGACGGTCTCTACGGATGTTTGTACAGACCTCAACAGATCTGGTATGCAGTGTCTTAATATGGCCCGGTATTTGTCTCCGGCTCCTGGGCCGGCAGCCGCCCGCAAGATCGCCCGATTAGGCCAGGGGACGAGCTGATCCTCTGCTTTGGGAAAAGACGCTTCAGACGCGCGACTTGAATGCTGGCAAGGCCTCGTGTCGGAAAAAAGAAAAGAAAAAACTCACAATCTGCGCATGCTGCGCTGCTACGCACTGAATCAACCTTTATCAAACGTTCAAGGGTTGAACGATGGCTTGTCTTCCATCCCAAGACAAATCCTTTGGGGCCCATTGGCCAAGCTTCCGTCCTTCCGTCCCGTTCACCTCCAGACCTCTTGATTTGGTGAGAGACAGCTGCCATCGCAGCTCTTGACTCGGATCGGTCATCAACCAACATACGAATACCTACCTACACACACCAGCCGCTGCCCCTTTGAGCTGGCCGATGAGAGTGTCCCCGTCCGCCACCTGCAGCAGCCCGTTTCACTCGCACTTTTCCGTGGTGGCCCCCACCCAGTCCTGTGTCGAGGCTTTCCGCCTCTGGTTCGAGTGGACAAGGAGGCCCTTCTTCTCGTTCATATACGCTCTGTGGCCTCTACTCAGCGAACATCGGACATCGTCCCCCCTCCTTTCTCGTCCCAGATTCAGGATGAAGTGCCCTACCTACATTACCTATACATGTGCAACACGACACGGACCTTTCCAGGTTTCCAGCCTCAACTTACTCCGCGGCCTCCGCCGAAACTGGCGCCAGAGCCCTCTTCCGCCACGTCCGTTGTGCGAGTGACGCGTTCCGCCGCGCAGCCTCAATGCATTACCGCCTACGGCATGATCGGTCGGCCGTCACTCGCAGCTCGTTGCCCGCACCGCCGTTGCGGCCCTCTTTCTCTTCACGACCACGGGGACCAGTTTCGGCCCCAAGCTCATTCTGGCCCGCTGTGCAACGAGTGAAAAAGGCGCGGTGGCTTCGGTACTTGGCTAGATAATCTATCAGCTCATGCACAACGGTCCCAGGTTCGGGGAGGGGGCCCGCCACAGTCATGTCCTGGCCCCCGGGCTTGCTTTCGTGAGGCTCAGAGAGGGAAGGGGGGGCACAACGGAGGCTAAACTTCCCCGTCGTGGGTCCCCCCTTCTCCGACCAGGGCGATCACCGGGGTCCTCTCGGGTAAAAATAGCATCCTATCTTGGCCCCGACCTCATCCGTCATCCCTCCCCCGCGACTAGTTTCGCAGATCTCACGAGAAGGCTCCAGTCATGAAGAGAATCCAAGGCCACGAAAACCGTTGTACCGCGTATGCGTGGCGTTGAGTGGGCAGAATGGTTCTCCGTCCCAGCCATGAGAAAACTAAACCAAACAAGGGCGTGTTTTCCATGCGACCATGCGAGGCCTTGGAGCAGGAAGAGGGGCATGCGCTCGCTGATCAGCAGAACAAAGATCGAGTTGATGCGATGAGGGGGGGTTGAAACACTACCCCGAGGTAGGGTGATGTATCGACCAGCCCAGAGACCTGGATCATTCCCAAAATACCGGTTCGCCCAGATTATCGAAACAACGTTGGCGCTTTGAATAGCTATCCGGCGCCAATAGCTACCTCGCGTGGATATTTACGAGGGCGTTATCATGACCTTGGTAGGTCTTCTTGATATCGAGCAAGCCGTCCCCGACACCCCGCTAGAAATAGCTACGGGGTTCCTAAGCATGCGTCTGTCACGAACACTGCATGTGAGGTGTGATGGCCAGAACAAACCAGAAGATATCATGATCGCTTGGCATGCTAGGTGTTGCTACACGACACCTGTCCTACATTTCTTGGTCGGCCATGGAAGTAGCCCCCGCTTCATTCGTAAGGTATGGATTTGAAGTGTTGTTCCCAGGACCTGGAACACCAGGATCTCTCTCGACATTCCCATGGGAGGTTGAGAATCAACTTAAGAGCTACTTTGCTACAATCTCAACGGTGCCAAATGTACATCTTGAAGGGGATATTTCACGGTGAAGATACTTGATGCCTCCACCTTGCCAAGACTTGTCCGTCATTCCTAGTTGCTATACTGGTTGCCCTTACATCTTTGACACCTAACCAACGAATGTGTTTTGAGTTTCAACAGAGAAGACGTCGTCTTCCACGTGCCCCGAAAACAGTCTCTCATCTCTTGTGGCCATCAACCTCGTAGAACAGTCCTACTAACTCAAATAACTTTAAAACTGAGTAGAGCTTTACTATCAAAAAACATCTCTTGATTGTCCTTCTCGACATCCCTTCAACGCCATCTTCCCCTCAGCTCACTAGATATCCTCAGTCTTGGGCAACATTGCATTATCTTGATTACGTTTACAAGCAGTGAAACACCAAAAACACCGTTCCCACGAGTCCCGAACACAAGACGTGCAAGCAAGAGTTCACCTCGGTAGACTACATCTCTCGGTCCTTATACTAGTTCTCAAAAATCGTAGCCCACTCGTTGTCAAGTAAGGTTGTATGTAGATGGATGTATACATCAAACTCTGGACCAAGAGACATTGCCATCACCCCAGCCCAGTTTGTCCTGATCGTCCGTGATAAAGAGGAGGCGCTTGCTATCGCGGATCTTTTATGAATGGTTCTTGGAGGGGGGGGGGGGGGGGGGCACATGAGGACTTTTTCCCCTTGTCTCGTTGGAGTATTGTGTTTGTCCAGATCAATGTATGAAACATGTTCCATTGAACTTTTCCGGTTCTATAGACTACTTGCAAACTTGTCTCCCATCCCTTCCGACGATAGTCTGCCTCTGGATGTTATGTGTTGACGTGAGTATCTTCAAGCTCAACTGATCATAGATTTGAAGGCAAAGCCCATCAATACTGCTTCCTAAATCAGTTTCCCGCCTCCTAGCACTTTGTTCCCATCACTGGATATCCTCACTCTTTGGGCATACTCAGTTGTTTTCATACGTTTTGTTCATTGAACTTTTATAGTTCTATAACCTATTTACAACGCATATAAAAGAAGAATCCTACAATGCCTGACCCATTTTAGTCCCTAAACGCCTGATGCTCTCTTTCTAGAGTTTATATCTCTACACTGAAAAACACCCCAATCAATCCTAACAATCATGCTTTCGTGAATCATCTCCTTCGTCTTTAGACTTCATTCTGTTGTCTTATTCGCTTCAATCGTAAATATCCTCATCCATCTCATCGGCGACTAGCTCGTCAACAGCATCCTCCTCATCCATGTCCTCGTCGTCAGTGTCGAGCTCGCTGTCCTGGTGGTTAGGCAGCACCACCATCTTGCCATTGATAAGCTCGACACGGGCGTTCTCTCCGTCGCGGATGTTGCCGCGTAGGATGAGAATGGCCAGTTTGTTGAGAACCTCCTTCTCAATTAAGCGGGACAGAGGACGAGCACCGTAGGCGGGCGAGTAGCCAGCGTTGCCGAGGTAATCCTTGGCCTCCTCCGAGACGTCAATGTAGACCTTGCGGCCGTTGCCCTCCAACCGCTTCTGGATCTCTTGCAAGCGGATATCGACAATCTTGCGGATCTCGCGGCGGGTGAGGCGGTTGAAGATGACGGTCGAGTTGATACGGTTGAGGAACTCGGGCAAGAACCAGTTGCGAAGGGCGTTCATGACGAGCTCGCGGGTGGTGGCGTCGACCTTGCCCTCGCGGTTGGTGGACTTTGTGAGGTACTCGGCGCCCAAGTTGGAGGTCATGACGACGATGCAGTTCTTGGCGTCAATGACACGGCCTTGTCCGTCGGTGATGCGGCCGTCGTCCATGAGCTGGAGGAGGACAGTCAAGACCTCCTTGGCAGCCTTCTCAACCTCGTCGAAGAGGAGGATAGAGAAGGGCTTGCGGCGGAGAGCTTCGGTGAGCTGGCCGCCGGCGTCATGTCCGACGTATCCTGGGGGAGCACCAATCATTCTGCTGAGGGCATGGCGCTCCTGGTACTCAGACATATCGAAGCGGATCATGGCCTTGGAGTCGTCGAAGAGGAACTCGGCGAGCGCCTTGGTGAGGAGCGTCTTACCGGTACCGGATGGACCACAGAACAGGAAGCTGGGCGGCTGGTTGGGGTTGCTGAGACCAGACCGCTGCAGACGGATGGCGTTGGCGACGGCCTGGACAGCCTCCTTTTGACCAACGACAATCTTGCCGAGCTGCTTCTCCATGAGGACGAGCTTCTCCTTCTCGCTAGTCTTAAGGCGGGTGACGGGAATGCCGGTCCAGCGGGCCACAATCTCGTTGATGTGATCGGCGGTGACAACATCAGTGACCATGGCGCCGTGGTCCTGACCTGATGCGTTGAGAGCAGCGTCGGCAGCGGCCTTCTTGGCCTCCAGTTCCTTGATGACGGCACGCTGCTCGGGAATGGCGCCGTACTGGAGGTCGGCTGCCTTGGCGTGGTTGCCTGCGTTGGCGGCATCCTCAAGACGCTTCTCGAGCTCATCGAGCTTCGTCTTGGCCAAGTGAATCTCTTCACCTCTCTTGATCTCGCTGAGGTACTTTTGGCGTAGAGGCTCTAGCTCCTCCTCGACGTTCTTAGCGTCCTTTCTCGCCTGGACCAAACGAGTCTGCGACGCCTCGTCCTTCTCCTTCTCCAGAGCAGCAATCTCAATCATGATTTGACGGAGTTTGCGCTCAAGAGAGTCAATGATTTCGGGTTGCGACTCTCTGGCGACGCGAACTGCAGCAGCAGCCTCGTCGACCAGGTCGATGGCGGAATCGGGAAGTCTTCTCGAGGTGAGGTAGCGGCCGGCGAGGTTGGCAGACGCTACCAGGGCGTTGTCGAGAATGGTGACGCGGTGGTGTCTGTCGTAACGCTCCTTGAGACCGCGGAGGATGGAAATGGTCTCGGCGATGGAAGGCTCCTTGACGATAACCTGTTGGAAACGACGCTCGAAAGCGGCGTCCTTCTCGACGTACTTGCGGTACTCGGCGAGGGTCGTCGCACCGATACAGTGCAGCCCACCACGGGCAAGCATGGGCTTGAGCAAGTTGGCGGCGTCCATGCCGCCCTCACCAGAGGAGCCGGCGCCCATGAGCAAGTGGATCTCGTCGACAAAGAGGACAATCATCTCCTTGGACTCCGAAATCTCCTTCAGGACGCCCTTCATTCTCTCCTCGAATTCTCCGCGGTACTTGCTTCCGGCCACCAAAGCGCCGACGTCGAGTGACAGCAGCTTACAGGCCTTGAGGTTGTCGGGCACATCGCGGTTGACGATTCTCTGGGCGAGACCCTCGACGACGGTAGTCTTACCGACACCGGGCTCACCGATGAGGACCGGGTTGTTCTTCGTCCGGCGGGACAAGATGCGCACGACTCTGCGAATCTCCTCCTCACGGCCAATGACCGGGTCTTGCTGCTTCTCACGGGCCAGGGCCGTCATATCAATGGTGAACTTGGCGAGGTTCTCGTGCTCCTCCTCGGTATCGGCGTTCTTGCTGTCCACCCGCTTCGTGCCGCGAATCTGGGTGACGGCATCGTGCACCAGCTTGGCCTTGGGAATGTTGGAGTCCCGCAGGCAGGCTTGTATCGTGTGGTCCTCGGCGAGGGCCTGGATGAGGTGGTCGACAGCGATGAAGGAGTCCTTTTGCGTCTTTTGCAGCTCTTGTGCCTTGCGGAGGACGGCGTGGAATGTGGGTGCGACGGAGACCTGGTCCGGTGGCGGGTCTTGGCTCGGCAGGCGGACGAGCGTCTTCTTGAGCGCCCTGTCAAAGAGTTGCGGGTCGCCGTGGGCGCGCTCAATGACTTGTCGGAACATGGAGGACGTCTGCGGCGGGCCGTTTTGTTGATCCTTTGATAGGTCTGCTGGGGGGTCGAGGAGGGAGACGGCGAGATGAACGGGGAGCAGTTGAGAGTGGGCGTACTGCTCCGCGAGGGCCATGGCATCCTGCACGGCCTTCTCGCCTCTGTCGGTGAATTCCATTCGTGAATTCATATTGGTGATGTAGATGTGGTATCGATTGTGTGTGGTTGTATGGTTTTGTTTCGTAAAGGGTGAGGTAGGTAATTAAGAGTGGTTGTATGTGAGTGGTTGTAGGGGGAAGCTCAGGATGGCTTCAAGTTGAAGAGTCTATCATTCAACGTTGGGTATCTCAATATGTGCAAGAATTAGCTTGGTGATTTGAGAAGGAAGAGCAGCTGAAGACTCGATTGCAGTGTTGAATTTATGCTTGCAGGATGAGGTTCATCCAGACTGTAAACCGGGAAGTGGGCCAAGGGGATGGACTGATCCAGCATGCGCTGGCAAGGCCGGGAAGTTGTAGGGCAGCGACCAGAACCTGGTGGAAGTCGCGCGACGTCACTAGAATCTGAGCACCGGCCGAGCCCAAACCGCGGGGTTCGCAACTTGGGCGCACGGACCCGCCGTCAGTCTCCTTTCGTCTTATCAAAGTTATCGATAAGATGGCCAAGGAACGTTTAGTCCGATGTGGCTGATGCATATTGATATCATGTGACCTCGAAAGTCAAGCCACAAATCAGCCACACCATCGGCGCGGGCCTGGGGGACAGGTTCCAGAGCTTCGGGAAATTTTGTCAAGCTTGCCCGACCCGAGAAGTTTAGGGGGATTGCCGACGACGACGACGACGACGACGACGACGACGACGACGAACGAACGATACGCCCCATCGACCGACCGATCGTCCGCCAGCTACAGCAACGATGAACTCGGTCCCGGTATTTCGCTTCTCAAAACTGTCCTTTGGCGTCGCCCGGACGAGCATACGGCATGGCCACACGCGATCGCGACGCAGGACGCCCCAGCATGAGCTCACCAACTTTGAGCCGGGCCACGGCGAGCAGATTTGGGTCTGGAGCCACCTGACCTCGAACCAGGTCATCTACTCGCACACGAAGCAGCTCGAGGTATGTCTTTGGGGTCTTGTTGCATGTCAATGGGGCATCAATGGAGGAGCAGATGCAACTTTCCGCATCTAGACGTAGAACAAGCTCAGCTAACATCACCACCTCACCTCCCGTAGTCTCACCGCGCCCTCAAACAACTCCCCTTCAACGGCAAAAAATCCAAACCCGCAAAACTCCGCCGCGACTACTGGGAACCAATGGCCCTCATCCAGCTCCCCGCCGGCGCCGGCGCAGCAGGCCAATCCGTCTTCCAAAAGCTCCGCGAGTTCCGCCGCATGCACGAGCTCGCCTGGGAAGACGACCTCCTCTACAGGGAGCATCGCACCGAGCTCCTCAAGCCGAAGCCCATCAAGCCGTGGGGCGTCAAACAGAAGAAGAACGATGCCGCCGCCGTAGACGACGTGAAATACTCCGTTGCCGGCGAGGAAGACAACGACGCCGCTTCCACCGACGGTACAAAGGCCACTGCTACTACCCCCGAGGACCTCGTCAGCGTCCGCAAAATCGTCCGCAACCGCCACGAGCGCTCCCTAGCCCTCAACGACCAGCGCGCAAACTCCATTGCCGACATGGCCGCCGTCCTCGCCGGCTTCGGCCGCGGGAACCGCCTCGTCGTCAGCGCAGGCGAGAAGAAGGCCGTGCTCGAGGACGGCGAGGCTTTGACGGGTCGCAAGTGGTCCAAGGCGCCGCCGGCCAAGACACAACTCGTCGCTGGCCAGTCTGGAGAGGAGGTAGAGGGCGCCGGCACTACCAAGGCGCCGGCCGTCGATCAGCTTCTGCCCGCGACGATATACTGGGCCAACGAGGACGACCGCAACTTTGCGCAGGAGTGGACCGGCAACGTCACGCACGACTTGTTCCGGGACGTCAAGGCGCTCTTGGAGGCGAACCATTTCGACCCAGAGCAGGCTGTTGTTGAGGAGGAGCCCAAGGCGGTTGAGGAGCCCGAGCAGCAAGCTGGGGACGACACTAACTTCAGTGTCAAGGAGCCTGCGTCGGAGGACAGCAAGGACAGTAAGGCTGACACCAAGGCATAAACCATCAACGTCTTGGGGAGATGGGGGCCAGGGGTAGGGGACAAGCAAGCATCCTGTTGTGTAAGATTTTTGGCTGGGACGTTTTATCACAATACGGACGGAAAATGTGTACATCAAGAAAAATGGACGTGGAGTATTGTGCGATGCCAGGGTTTTTTGTTCACAGGAAGAAAAGACGTTGCAAGCCATATACACAGTCCTGCTAGAAGTGGCTAGCTATTGGCATTGCCATGTAGACTATTGTATCAATACGGTTACATTGAACCCATGATGGACCGATTTCAAGGTCCCTGGTAGAAAACCCCCCAATTTCCCTATGTCCCTATATCGAACTGTTTCGTTCAAATAAGAAACCCGATTCCCGTCTTTATAGTAAAAACATGCATGTATATATAAAAACCCCCCCTTATTGATAAGTGGGCGTTTCTTGGTCATCAACTTCGTTAAAGGTGTACGTTGTGTATCCGTACGCTGTATACCCGTACGTGTAAATCCGTACACGAAAGGGCATTAGATCTGAATGGCAAATTTCTTGAGGTACTCGTAATCCTTGACGTTGGCGTCGACGCACTCGCGAATCTCCTTGAGGCCCTTCTCGCCGTACTTCTTGAGCCATTCAGCCTCTTCAGACTCACGGGTGATAACCTTTTTCTCGCGGGGAATTAGCATGCTGCGAAATATACCCCACACTAGTACTAGTGTGTTCGTCCGCCACGCCAAAAGGCAAAAAAATATCCAGCGAGTTCAAGAAGTGTTTTCAAAAGCGCCCAAACAACAGGCAAGTCCTTTTTTAGATCCAATCTCTTTCTGGGGAAATTTTCGTTTTTGGGAGAGGAACAAAACAACAAAAAGCACCAGCTAAGAGGGGGAGGCTAGGGGTGACTTACATGCTTCTTGTCGCGCGGCTTGAGCGACGTGCTGCCAATGGCATCATCGTGCCAGCCGTTCCACTTTGCAAACTTCTCCTGGGCAACCTTGGTGTCCTCGTCGGTCCAGTTGAGCATGTTGTCGGAGAAGTCAAGACCAACGTGGGCGCAGTAGGCGTGGATAACGGCCTCGGGGTCGTCAAGCATGTCATCAGCATCGACGACCAGCAAGTCCTTTTCGTCAACGACACGCTCGCGAATCAGATAGTCAAAGAGGCGGCGAAGCTCCTCGTAGCCAGCCTCAGACGGGTTGAAGTTTGTCCAGCCAGTCACCGCGTCCAGAGGCGGTTGGGTGCAGCGGTAGTACGAGGGAATGGAGCGGCGCGGGTGGCGGATGAGGAACGTCCACTGGAACTTGCGGAGGATGCTCAGAGGGAGAACGGTGGGGTTGCTGGGCTCGGCTGCGTTGCCGGCGGACGGGGCGATGGAGGCGGTTTGCTGGTTGGGCGGCAGGATGTAGTAGGCCATGTCCTTGATGAAAGCGCGCTTCTGTGGTTGGGTGTTAGTTATCTGGGTAATTGGATTATAGCATCATCATGGTCTGTGGTGGTGGTGTTGAGCAATAGGCCTAATGCGACGTCGGTCGCGACTCTAAGAGCTCCGCAAGGGTACCGGGGAACGCTGAGCGGCGATGCGCGACATTGCGGCAGCGGCAGCGGCAGCGTTGCAGAGCTTCCCCGGGTGCACGCCAGGACCCCCAGCCATCAAACGCCGCTTCAATCGAAATCAATCCAGAGTTTCGAGAAGCTCTGTTTGAAGGTTCGAAGAGCACCTCCGACCGAAAATTGAATCATTTTCGGACGTGGAATGGCAAGTTTGGAAATGACGGTGGTTTTGACTGGGGGTTCGCAGAAGCTATGCAACTCAATTGCCAGGGGTTGGGGGAGTAGCGTATTCGTAGGGGGGGGGTTTTGATGGGCGGAATAGTGTGGAGGGGTGTGCGGGTGAGATCGCGATCGGAAAGACAACGACCTCATAATGAGGGGCAGGTATGTCTTTGGGAGGGGAAAGGGAATTAGGGGGAAAGGGAAAAACATACATCTTTGCCGGCCTCTTCAATTTGCCTTAGGACATCGGCATAGGTTGTCTCGGCGAAGCCAGACTTCTCTCTGCCCTCGGCGTCGTTTTCAAATCGCTCACCAGTCCGCTCAGGGCCATAGTAGAACGCATCGCCAAACGGCTCATGTACACATGCCAGCTTGTCCCGGCGGCTCATAAACACCTAGAACGATGGGAAATTGCCATGTTAGCTAATCCTGCCTTTCTTCACATGCGCTCGCTGTCCAGAAGTACCCCAGCATCGAGCTGATGGTGGTTTCGTTGCACAAGCAATAACGAACCCGTGGCAATTTTGCTCAACACCACAGGTTCCTCCCCTCTCTCTCTCTTCCCGCCAGGCAGGTCCTCTCTCTCACCCCCCCAAAAGGAAAACAATTCAGGCACCCTGAACCTTGTTCGTTTTTTGGGGTCCGGCGGGATTGCGTGCTCGCTCGTGTCCCAGACACCAGGGACGCCAGGAGGGAGGGGACAGAACGAGCAGTGCCAAAAACAAGCCAACAGGCGTTATGGGATTGGGAAATCTCACTCTCTCAAAGGCTGTAGAGCAGGCCCTGGGGTGGGTCGCGCAGAAGATTGGCTTCGAAGGCGTGATAGCCATGATGAAGCACCTCAGCAGCAAAGATGGGGAAGTCTCCTATGGGATTTGCTGGAAATGGAACACCGCCACGGGGAAGACGGATGGTAGAATCCGGCAAGGGGTGAACGGGTAACGGTTAAAGGCAAGGAAGCAAGTTGCAGAGCTTCTTGGGGACTTAATTGGCAGCGGTTGTGAGAAGCTCTTGTCGCGTAGGCTAAACAACAAAAATGTGGTATGTAGGGGATCGTGAATGTCGAAATAACAAGGTATCGATGGCGAAATCGAAGAGGGACGAGGAGGGAGAGGGAGAGGGAGAAGCTGGTTATAAATCGTTTGGTCCTTCCTCCCCCCCTTCATGGTTCAGCTTTCCCAGAAGCTCTGCAACTCCCGCCTTCTACGGTCCAGTCCACGGCAACGGCAACCGCTCCTCACTCGTTCCCTCGCGCCGCTGCCGTTCCTTTAGCCATTCACCACCACTTTGCCTACTGTCTACGCCTCTCATGTCCAGGTCCGACTGCCTTGGACCGACAGCCGTCGGACCAGACGACAAAAAAAAAAGGTACGTAGAGTTACTAACTGCGTACTTGTTGCGTCTGGACCATGGGCCAGCACGGTGCCCGGTGAGCCCACCCCTCCTCTTTCAGACGGGATGAGAGCAGAGTGAGAGCAAAGAAGATGGAGTGGTGGTAGGGAACAGCCGAACAGGACGAGGGTACTTTCGTACCGAAAGGATGTGTGTGGCCATTGGATGTCCACACTTCACCCACTTGGTTTGAGCCTTGCTGCAACTCGGGACATTCGAACTGTGGGAGAGAGAGAGAGAAAGAGCGAGCAAAAAGTCACAGGGAAGAGAAAAGGGAACACCAACAAGTAGACGGGCAGGTATAAGTCGGGTGAGACGAAAGTACTCTCTCGCCTACATTAACAGGCGAACCGCAGTGCAAAAGACGGACAGGAAACAGCCAAAAGATACATCGTCCAGAGATCAGATGGTTCAGCTTCGGTACCTGCTCCACGGATACACCTTTGCCTTTGGATACATTGGATCTCGGGCTCAGGCTTGGTAGAGGGTCAGATACTGACTGAGAGGGAGGTGGTCTTCGGATGGGGAAGGCGTAAGTGTATTCTTTTCCCATCCTTTCCTCGCGGTGCGAACCTTGTCTTACTACGCGCGCTACACGTCATAGCACAAGGAATCCATCCGGCACACACCAATTGCACACAGGCGCCTCTGCGCCCCCGGCAGCACTAAAAGTCTGCCGAGTGTTGCAAGCCCGCTTTTGTCGGATGGGACAAGCTGGGAAAAACTCTGTCTTTTTTTTTTTTTTTTTTTTTTTTGTGCAGCAACATGCAAATAGGTGCAGTATGGCAGACAGACGCGCGACACGAACAGAAAAAAAAAAAAAAAAGGGTATTCTGCGGGAATCTGGACACTTGCAGCGTGGGTACTCCATCTTTACCTTACGCAAGTTTTTTTTTTTTTTGCTCGGTCATGGCATCGAGGACCCCCTCCCCCCAGGGAAGTTCCCGAATGGGCCCCATTAGGAATTACACCAAAGGAAAAGAGACCCCCAGAAAAAAGCAGGGCAAATGGAGACGTTCCGCGGCGGAACGTGTGTCGACGTGTGGAGCATCTCGCGCGAGATCCAGCGACGAGCATCATTGTGCTCCAGCTGAGCTCCATCTGGCGACATGTCGAAAACCTCGGCCTGGCCCTTGAATTTGCGACGGCAGATATTCGGCATCTGGCATGAGGTTGGTGGACGAGAGAATCCGGAGCATCAGGAAGAACGACAAGAGGTAAAGTAATCGGAAAGACAACGAACGGCCCAGATCCAGAACCAGCTTCGTTGGACCAACTTTGGTCGCCGTACAACAGCAGACCACCTCGACCAGGGGTCCTGCAAGTGTTGCGATTCCAGCATGTCTTGTCCATGTAATTTGGACGTAATGGGCGTGGAGTTGCCGATCCACCACCAGAATCTGGGCCGAAAGGTGAACGGGCAGAAAAAAAGAGAGAAAAAAGATCACACCAAAAAAAGACATCCAACAAGACCGACCATGGACCGGTCCGTTGAGGAAGGAGGGGGAAAGTAAAGGTAACAAGATGGGAAAGAGGGGTTCAGCTCTGCCCGTGAGTGTGTGTGCGCGTGCAAGTGCTCGGCAGACAGAAGCAGGTGCGCACCTCAACAAGTTGCAAGAGCTTCGCAGAGCTTCGCAGAGCTTCCTAGAGCTTTTGGCAACCCCGACAACCCCCCCTCAACGCCACGCTAAACAGTTGCAAGAGCTTCTTGACCCCTTCCACACCCATTGCAGAGCTTCGCGAAACTAACTTTGGCTCTACTCCTTGGTCTCGATCCTTTACAACAGCCAGCACATTGTAAAAAGGGCCCAGACGGTAGATAGTCGGGTTGCTTGGCAATCTGCTCATGCTGTTGGCTTGGCCCTTTGGGGGTGTGTGACCGTAGCCATGAATGTGGACGGATGGGCGCTGTGAGACATTCGTAGGGCACGCGACCAGCCCTCTGCTCATCTCACTCACGTTCTCTCTCTCTCTCTTGAGACCATCACATGTAGCTTGAGCTATAGCGATTGATCCGTCGCTTTTTTCTCTTCCACCAGCTTGTTGTTGGCTCGCTGGTTGGGAAAGAAATCTCTGCATATGACAACTCATCCGTAAGATGGGAAATCGTAGTCTCTCACCATCGTTCTCGGCTCCCTTTTCTGGTCCCCTTGTCACGACATCTTCATGACCAGGTCTCACGACGCCACCGGCTCGGCGTGAAGACTCGGCATGAAAGCTCTTTTCAGCACCTTTACAAGGTATCCATCAGTCCATCACAGAGCCAAGGTGTGAAGAGGCATTTTCAGACCTTTTCCCGGGTGTTCAGGGAATCCATCACAGCCAGTCTCGAGGAGGCAGGCGGACGTAATAGCGAATAAGAGAGCATGGAAACTTGAGAGACCTCAAAGGGACCCTGGACTCGAGAAGACTTTTTCGTTTCCGCGGCGGCACTCTGCTGCGTTTCCATTACACAATGGCTAAGGGAGGAGGAGTCAGTTCATCCCACGCTCCTGGGGGTTCTGGTGACCTGGCAAGCCTGGTTCCAGCCCTCACAATGCACCTCCTTATCTCGAATCGACATTAGTTGCGATGTCGTCAGCCAGTCCAGGCCTGTTCCGTCCAATAGACTTCCCTTGTGCCCAGTCCGGCCCCATCCCTTTCGTGGCCCTCGTAGGCTGAAAGTCCGCAAAACCTCCCCGTATTTCGCATGTAGACCAGATGTAGCCTCAAAGCATATCCCGCGTGCCATGCCAACGTTGATCAGGGGTCTTCGGCCGTCGCCAACGCCGACATCCACAGAGTTGCCGAAGCTGAAATCTCTCTGCCGGTCTCGTTGTTGGGTGGGGGGGTTTGTTCTCTCAATGGGGGAAAGGGGGCGTGACCCAGAAGCCAGACAGAGATACCGAAAGAGAGACAGAGAGGAAGGGAGACCATAAGCCAAGTCACGAGGAAAGAGGCCAGCCAGCCAGTCCCCCTCACGACCGCTGGTCCTCCCAGCTCCCAAGCCACCGCCATCTCTCCGCCACCGAAGCCACCCCGTCCAGTGCCCCCTTGACCCTCCCCTCCGCATCCCGGAACCGATGCCCCTCAAACTCGACAAAAAACACATAGTTGAACGGCGCCGTCAGGCTCGGTCGGCTGTTGATGCTCGTAAGATTCGTCCCGTACCGTCGGAAACACTCCAACACACCCGCCAGCGCTCCCGGAGCCTCATGCGGGACCGTAAACGACACCATGGACTTTGTCCTCGCTTTCGGTCGGACACAATGCCCCGGCATCTTCTTCTGCTCGAGACCCTTGCGAATAATAAAGAACCGCGTCGTATTGTCCTCGCGGTCCTCAATCGTCCGCGCGAGCACGTCGATGCCGTGCATCCCCGCCGCGATCTCGCTCGAAATGGCCGCGCTCGTCCCCGTCTCGTCCAGGCTAACCAGCTCCGCCGCGCGGGACGTCGAGCTGACGTCGATGGCCTCGATTCCCTTGAGGTACGTCTGCAAGAAGGCAACGCACTGGCCCCACGCCTGCGGGTGCGAGTACAGACGCCGGACGTGCTTGAGGCTGCACAGCGGCTTCGTGCGCGGCTTGAGCGGGTTCGGGTCCGATGCCGTCGGCGTGCAGGCGCCGGAGCCTTCGTCTCCGGCTCCGCCGCCGCCCCGTGGTGGTCCTTGGCCCGGGGGGCCGGCAGCAATGACGTCTGGGGCTGGGCGGCGGCCGACGAGGAAGTGGTGCACATCTAGGTAGATTTCGCCGCAGACCGAGATGTCCGGGTACAAGCCGTTGCGGTCGGCAAAGTTGTCCAGCGTGAAGAGGACGGATCCGTTGGTTGAGTTCTCGACAGGGACGACGCCAAAGGCGACCTCGCCGGCTTGTACGACCTCGAAGATGTCTGATGGGAGGTTCCGATTCAGGTCAGACGGGAGGTGGCACACGGGCGCGGCACAGGAGCGAACAAAAGATAGAGAGGGAGAGACAGAAGGAGAAAGGGGGTTTGCCAAGACTAGCAGAGACGACATATGAGAGAAAGGGGGTTTGGTGAGTTACGTGCCTGTGATGTTGACGACGGGTCTCAGATCCCACTCATCTTCTGGGAAAGCCTGCAACGAAGCCTGCGATTGCACACAGTTAGAGATGATTGACGATTCCACACACTCACCTGGCATATGCCGTGTGAGGTGTATTTTCTTTCCTCCAGGTTCGTGATACCTACCTGGTGCGTGTACGAGGCCTGGGGGCCCAGGAAGCCCACCAGAGGCTTGACTCCTCCGCCTACGGCCTCTGCCGGAACCTGTGACTTGTCACTCATGGCTTGATTGTGACGTGGCCCAAAAGTCTTTTGACAAGAGGTGAGTGAAAGTGCGTGAGCGTGATCTTGCAAGAGACCTTTAAGGGTGAGGAGAGAAAATATTCGTGGATGAGTATCCGCCGGAGAGGGCTCATACACACACGAACAGAAGTCGTCTGTGAGGTCGTGAAAGTCGGCGGAGGAGGATGATGATGATGAGGGGGGGGGCCTTTATTTCCGGGTCCCGGGTAGCCGCGTCGTCGCACCTTGGCGCGGTTCGATTGCTGCAGAGCACAAAAGACGGCTCCCTTGTACTATCTCGAATACGAAGCCAACTTCATTTACTGAGCTGCGCTTGTACTACAGTTCATGGGGCGCAAAGACGACGACGAATGGAGCTGTTGGAAATTTTGATGTGGTGGTGGTTGTCGTCGTCGATATCGGAGGTTGAGGTGGTGGACTGGGCTTTTTTTTTCTTGTTGGAGAGGAGGGGGTTTCTCCCGCGGGGCATGGGGAAGATGCTCCACTCGCCGACGAGCAATGCCGGGCCCGCGACTAAGACATTTGCGAACCTCGTCCACCCAACAGCTTGGAGTCGATGGTTTGATTCACCTGTTGAACAATCGTGGTCAGTCAATGTCATTGTTTGGTCTCCTCAGAATGCAACCTTCTTAGATGGTAACCGTTCCACGACATCAAAACTCACAATGGACGAGATACAGAAACCCACCTCAAAGAAATAGAGTCGTCGCTTCCGCCCTAGTACTGACAACGGATCATCCCGTCTCTGAATACATTCCGGCCCTCACGTGAGCTACTTGGGTCATACATGTACGTTGAGCGTGTCTACTTGTCGATGCGTTCACTCTATACGCACCAAGCGCATACTCAAGCATGACGAGGATCCTGGTTTCGCGGGGGTGCTTGTCAAAGTATCAGCCTAAGGAGTCTTTGGCCATCGTAAGTGTGGTGTCTCGACAACATTGGACGTAGATAATATCACAATGCTCTCATTCACGAAAGGGGGCCCTTGGACTATTAGCAAAGGCGGTCACCCTCGACTGCCGTTCATATCTCCAGCCGGCCGACTGCCGTCGGGTACCTTATCATTCACAGCACCCTCGCGCCCCGCCATTTCCAAGGAAACGTGCCCATCCCCCCCAAGTGAAGCAAGCAGTCCTCAATAGCTCCTTGGTCCAAGATACGAAGCCCTAGATAAGATGACGACGTATCTGATTACCCACGCTGATCTGGTGTGCTTGCCATCGTAGGGTGTTGCTTATCAGGTAGCCAAGTCGCTTCACCCATCAGTTGAAGCACTGACGCTTCGGTCAGTCAGCAACCACAATGGTTGGCATCACGAGAGCCTGTACTCGAAACGGAGTGGGTTTTGCCTTTCGGACTGACAAGCGCTCTGACTTGGATGAAGAAGTGCCGTCGAGATTCATCGTCGGAACCACCGGAAGAGCGATGATGATGATGCTTGGAGACAGAGGTTCGTCCCGTTAGCAAAACCGCAGCCCTTACTCTCCGCCAGCCATCCCGATGAGCCCGCGTATACGAGAAACACGAAACAGTGGTTGAATCACAAGCCTCGCAGCATCATGCGTCCGGAACACACGTCGTCATGTTGAGACCGATGAGTCCTCCGGAGCCCGAGACTCCTCTTTCTTCCGTCTATGCCGGGAAGGGGAGAAGGCCGATAGCCGGCCATGCGGAGGCTGGCGACCCGCCCGACAGACCGACTTCCCGACAGTGCCCAAACAGGAACTCGTGGTCGCGGCGGCGGCGGGCGGCGGTGGCGGCGGAGCAGTGTGGAGTATTGACTTCGTCCGAAAGCTGGCGGCAAGTGGCGCACCCTGGCGTGCCTAGTTCAGGTTTTTAGTGTTTCCGCACCAATCCCAGCTGGGAGTTCGTCGCAACTCTACCCTCCTCCAATTTCGAGTAGACTTTTTCTTTTTATTTCCTTCTGGAGCTCTTTGTGGAAATAGCCATCTCTTACAAGTTGCATTCCACATGCTGTTGTAAGGCTTTCGATTCTACTGTAGGGGTGAAGCACGGCATGTGTAGCGTAACAGCAGCTTTGGAGCGAACCTCTAGAATGAAGCAGGGAAATGATAGCGGGACAGTGGTGAAAGTTGCCCCGTAACTTTCATAGCAACACGGAGGCAGCTAGTAGGCAAATCCTTCGGTCTCGGTCCCGTTCCGTCGACCGCGATACGAGTATGAAGGTTCATCGCGAGTAGTGTTAGTTGCGACGACAAGGCGGTTGTGGCCTCACCTTGGTCTTTCAACATGTTTCTGTTTCTCCAGAACCCTGTCCACATGGAAGGCCACCGGTCAGTGGTCACACAGGCCACGGCTGACGACGTCAAGTTTGAACGGAAAGGCTCAAGCAGAAGCAGCAAGGGTCGTCGTCCGTGATGAGCAGCTAGGAAGGGTAGTAAGGTGCCGGCGCGCCGGGAAGAGACCTTCCCACAAGCCGATCTCCATCGCGTATTGCAGAGTGGCAGCGTGGCTTGGGACGATGGCTTTCTCTGAATGAGGGGATTAACACCAGGCCGAAATGTTTGTACCGCCTTGAGATGGCCACTGGATATGCAAGGCAGATCTTCCAAGGTTTCATGTTTCAGGCTTGTTGACGCCCGCTCTGACCAGGCCACGTTGACACTCCATTTTAGCTGACCAGACGGCCGGATCTGGGATTACTCTGCAGAAGGATACGCTCTTCTTGGATGGTTCACAGGCGGTCTGCTCTGAAACGTGAGCGGCACGCTCTAAGGGGGACATATTTGGGAATATCGTGGGTTTTCGAGGAGTCATCTGTGTCGGCAAATGCCAAGTCTTCGTTAACCGTGTGTGTTTCCCCTCTCCTTGGGTGGCGACTTGGCGGTGATCGGGCCATAACTCATTTCCTTCGCATGACTGCAGTGACTGCATGTCTCCACAGTTGCAGACTGCTTTCGCCGAAGAATCAGCATCAGGAGCAGATGGGGATGTGCATGAGGTGCCCTGCGCGTCTTTCTATGCGACGACGGCACAAACGGCTGCGTATCTTTCCAAAATAGCAGCGTTGGCGTAACCAAATCCACCAACATGCCGTGGAATGGCACCTCAGCACTGTCAATTTCGCAGACCGTGGGTCAAAGTTTGCAGGAAAAAGAAAGGTGACGTCTATCTGTACGTTGTACTCGGTGTACACAGATGTCAGGTGAAGGTCAACATTGTGATGTCTCCTAGGTAGTCCTGATTTTCTCGTAACAAATAGAGGTGTCACAGGAAGAATTACGCCGCTTGGAGCTTAGCTGTGTGTCACATGGCATCTCTTGCAACAAGAGAAAAGTCAAAAGGCGGCTCGAAATGACAATGTAGGTGATTGGCTTGAGACGTGCCAAAGAAGGCAAAGAGGCTCTGGAAGGGTGAAGCCCAGCCGGGATGATCCACGATACTCAAAGTGACGGTGAACGCCCTCTCCACGTTAGACGTGCTTGGGGCTCAGACTGGCGTCGCCGTGTTAATTAATCTGAGGGGATGCCAACGCCGAAGGGTAAGCAGAAAGGACGCTCCGTGGCCCCCCCAAAGCTCCCCACCCCGTCTTGCGAGCCACCGCCCAAATAGAGACTGGTGAAGCGGTGCAGTGGTGCCGTGGTGGTTAAATCTTGGTAGTCGCTGATGTCCAACGAAGCACCAGTGAGGACACAGCGGGATATTGGCGCCCAGAGGTAGGCACTAGGGATTCCAGGGATGCAGGGCAGCGGAGAGGGTGTTGAGACGTGCGACAAGACTGGTTTCAAGCGATCCAGCCCCGAGTGAGTGCGGGAGTGCGCCGGAGCCAATCATCGGTGGACGGGGCCATGCTGCCGGCCTCTACAACTCTGGCGAATCCTCCATCGGCGTTGTCACTTTGGTCTCATGGAGTCCTGTTGTGCTGTCCTCGGCGATTAGCTGACATTTGACTTCTCTAGCGGGCATCTCTTGGCTCGTCAATAGGTAGTTCACGATGGTCGGTGGCGACGTGCTCCTGGTAGGCTACAAAAACGAATAGGGGATTGCAGCCAAATTATCAGGGTGCGCTGGTCTGCTCATTGGGCCTATCACGTTGCAAGGAGTCGGCTCCATTGTATGACATCCGTTCAACGGACAAGATCTTCGCCTGTTGGTCAGCGGCCAAACCAACCTTCGCCTATCGTGTAATCGTGCCATCGTCCCAGGATCCAAGCAGGGTGGAACCGGCGGAGGTATCATCGCAGCGGGGATCTCTGATCCTCTCGTGATCCGGGCGAGACGGACAAGCTCTTTTTGTTGACATCGTCCGGTTGCGACGGTGACCTCCATCGAGCCGGGTATTGTTGTGGAGAGAATTTATGCCGGAGCTTGGTGCATCTCCGTAGTGTCGAACACGGAACATGGCATGCCAAACTGTACGAATGATCGGCTGCCTTGTCACTTGCACCCGAGAAAGGATCGTGAGCAGGCCTCTGCGGGTGGGTTCCGGGTAGGCTGACGATAAGACGACGTCTGGCACCACGGAGGCGAGGCCGTGCATGATGGCGTGGCTACTTAGTACTGACTACTGAGTACTCGGTATCCGTACGCCTCGGTGTCTTTCAAGGTATGGCCGAAGCCATCGTTGTGGAAGATTGTGTTCCAGAGGAAATTGCATCCTATCTTTGTCGGGAGTCAAGGGCGGTAGAGGTTAGAAGAGAGGCGCCGTGACGTGGCTTTGGTGAACAGAGTCTGGGGCTTTGAATAGGAACAGTCTTGCAAGCAAGGGGCGGCGGCGCGCGCAACCAAGCGGGTTTGCTGACGGGCCAAGAATAGCAAAAAAGAACTCGGATGGGCGCGTGGAGGATTGTTCCAGAGCAGAGTGAGAACGTAGAAACCGGGATATTCTGGTATGTAGGAAGACCAATTTGAGCTTGGTCGGCAGCTGAATGAGCTACAATCCGCCATCCGCCACTATTCACAGATTTCGTGGCTGGCCGTCGGGGCTATTTTGTTGCACCTCTTTCTTCTTCGAAGAGTGAGTCCCTGCAGACTTTGAGGTGTCTGGTCGTCGTGATGAACAGGCCGTGATGGGCCAAGAGGCACTTCCGGGTCTCTCGTGGCACACCGCAATACAAGAACACGAGATATCGACTTGGCGGCGATTGGCTGGGCGGCGGGGGTTGCATGACGGCGCATTGAGGAGGGCAAATTACACGTTGGAGAGACATTGGGGGCATTGGGGCGACAGTAAGACGACACAGCTGAGTAATTCCAGGACCTCTTTCTCAGGTACATTGTCACGTTTCCAGTTGGAAGCACGGGAAGGCACGGTCGAGGATGTTTCTGGAGTACCTTCCTCAGTCAAAGGCAGTAAAATAATAATGGAAGGTAGTGACTGGGCAGTCAAGCAGTGAGGGCAGGTGCTAAGGAGGGCAGGTACTGAGCAGTGAGGAGGGCAGGTGCCGCTGCAGAGCCAAAGTTTGGGTGGGGACGTGTGGCGTTGACCCTGCTTGAGCCAGTTTCATGAAGCCGCCGCCGTCGCCATACCCTTGCAAACGCCCTTTTAAAGGTTGCCATGTTGCCAAGGGTGTAGACAGGGGCTACTGTGCTCCATCCATGACCCGCCATCGCGCCTGAGACAGTGAGACTCATCATGGAAGAGAAAGAGAGGCAGAGAAGAAGCCTTTGGCCTGCGAAAACCTTGTTGAATCGACGTGACATTTTGCCGTGTAATGTCGCTCATGAGTGGACCGCAAGCCCGATGGAGCCGGGTAAGTTGGCCAGAGATGGAGGCTCTTTGATAGCATTTTGGAACGCATTATTGAGGTAGGGTAGTGTAAGCCTCTCTCTCCCTCTCTCCCTCTAGTGTGTGAGGTAGGTACGGACAGATAGGTAGGTAACATGCAGAATGAGGAATCACTGTTCAAGGGCTTGGTGACCAAGAAGCGGGGGATAACTGAACAATACATCAAAAGACCAGACCTCAAACAACATGAACAAAACCTTGCCGTACGCCTCACCGTCGTCGTACCCCTCGCAACGTTGCCTCTCTCTCTCCTCTTTCTTTCTCTCACACATACCTTACACACAGTGGCTAAAGCCCAAGACTCAAGGGCAGACTCCGCGGAAAGCTTCTCGAGTGTGTTTGTTTCCCCCAAGTTTCCGCCTCAAGCGAACAGACGCATCAGGGCCGTTGCGAGGACTGTGCGGCTTCTAAATCTCGTGTTTTGTAGCCCAGCTTTGCTTTGCTATACTTTGCTTTGCTGTACAGTGATACCGTCCGTTGTTCCAAGGTTATACACACACAGCGCACCTTGGAGAGATCCCTCTTTGCATTGGAGCCTCAGCCCAGTACATTTCCTTTCACGGGCTGCTGCGACAGCACACAAGTGACAAAGGAAGAAGCATTGGAAGCTTGTTACCGCCGTCCTCTCCCCCTCCTCGCCCCCCCCTGCTGTATGATCCGTGGTCTCTCACCTCAGGTAGAGGTCTCTGGTGGTGGTGCTCGCTGCTGCCCACCCAAGGCTGAAGTACCTTCCCGCCTAAGATATGTGGGACGATACCTCACCTGAGGCTGCTTGCACCTGCACCACACACTCTCACTCACACACCCTTCCCTGCCGCTGGCTCCCAAGTGCAAAGTCCCCTGCACCCCCAAAAATCCATCATTAACCCTTCCCTTCCCTCCTCTTTCTCCCTCCTGGCCGAAGTACCCGTAATTTCACACACGACCTTCGCCCTCTCCAAATTCCCTCCTCTGCGTGTCAAAGCAGAATCCAGACCTTCACGGTCCGGCACTGAAGAGGCTCGATATTCCACGACCCGGATCTAGCAAGAGACACCACCATTCCACAGATTTACCATCTTGCAACTTCTTCGCTTCTATCGCATCCGGCCCGACGCCTTGTTCCCTGTCTCGGACGCCTGCCTGACGGAATCCTCTCTCGGCACGACGCGCTCCAGGAGAGGCAGCTGAGACAAACCCCTCCCGCCATCACCACCGCCATTGACCACGCCAACTTCACTTCAGTCAATGTCCACCTGACATACCACAATTAAAAGATGGCAATGCTGGCCCCAAAAACCGCATTCCCGGCACCGCTGGGCTCTAGCAATCCCATGGTCTCCAACGTTTCTACCGGTGCCGCACCGCCCTCAAGGCGGGCGCCCACGATCCCGAACCAGGCCACCGCCTACGCCAGCCCGACCGAATCCGATTTTTCCGAGAGCGACGGCCCCGATGCCGTCAAGAACTGGGACGAGGACAAGGTCTGCGACTATCTGAGGAGCGTCAAGTGCGGCGAATACGAGAAGCTCTTCCGCAAGAACCACATCAATGGCGAGAACCTTCTCGAACTCGATAAGGATGTCCTCAAGGAAATGGGTATCGAAAAGGTCGGCGACCGCGTGCGATTGTTCTTGGGCATTAAGAAGTTGAGGACAAAAGCCTACGCCAACCAGAAGAAACGGAATAGGGTACGTGGAACATCGTCTTCCCCTGGCTCTTCTCCCCTGCGGCATCGTGAGACGTCGTCAGCATTGGGTAACACAGCTGACATCCGACCGACACAGGACTCGTTTGGTGGCCTCGACCAGTTCACCCCCTCATCGGGCGGATCTTCTCGGCCCTCTGCTTCGAGCGCTCGCACCGCACCTACGCCTTCTATGAATAAGCGGTATTCAAGACAATACGACTCCCTTCCACTGGAGAGCGCGTCTTCCCGCCCCAACTCACCCCTTCCCGGCACGGACGCTATTCGCCCTCTACGAACAAGATATGGCCAAAGTCCCGGCTATGTGAGTAGCGCCGGGCAATCCGTTCCCCAGACCGGCCGATTGGTAACTTCCCATACCAGGAATAACTCCAGTATGGATGGTTCACTGATGGCTGGCTTACCGCAGAATCAGGATGTTATCCGCGTCATATCCACCGGAGGAGTCACAAAGGTCGTCAAAATCGCCGACTGCAACACATGCGAGGAGGTCATGCGAGTTACCCTTAGGAAGTTTGCCCTGCGAGAGGACCATGAGAGGAACTACTGCTTCTGGGTACTGGCCGGGATTGAGCCAGACCCGAATCAGTGTCGGAGACTCGGCGACACGGAGCTGTGGCGCATCATCAAGGACCAGAAACGCCCTGAACGGAATCGCCTGATTCTTCGCCGCGTCCCTGCTGGCGAGCCAGGCATGCCCGAGCTCGAGAGAGCAGCGGGCATCGCCATTGAGGAGGCGCAGCAGAACCACAGCCGCGCCCTCGAGACTGTGGATAAGAGAAGCCAGATGAAGGTACAAAAACTACTCGGCGAGAGATGGAACGATGAGCTGCAACACCCCCTTTCCCCGGTCTCTTTCCACGACCGGGAGCGCAACGTGTACAACACCGCCAAGGAGCTGGAGCGTCCCGCATCCAACGACGGCCCTAGATCTGCCGGCGGACCCAGGAGGAACAAGGGCATCTTGCGGTCGTTTGGCGGTTTGCGTCCTCCCAGCGAGCTCATCGCCTCGGACCTCACCTCCTACTTCCCGGATCACCCCAGAGAGGAAATTGACAGGACCGCTCGTCTGTCCATGAGAAGATCGACCCGTCTAAGCAAGGTCAACAGCCGTCTGAGTGTGGCTAGCAACCTCAGCTTCGCGTCTAGCATCCAAGATGCACCCCCTATCCCAACCATTGCCGACAGCTGGCTCCACGCCGGCAGTGCCCCCAAAGCGCGATCAGGCCTGCGGGTCACCCACTTCCGCGACTCTGTCGCTTCTTCAATGCTCGACACCTTGCAAGAGGAGTCGCCTGTCGAGCCGAACCGCAAGTCCTACGTGTCATTCGCCGACAGCTCCGACGGTGCTAGTGCAGCTGCTCTCAGCGTGACCGACCCCGAAGGTAACGTTACGCGGCGAAGCTACTTCGAGACCGACGGCTCAACGGGTTCAGGTTCACTCAAAGATCTTACGGCGGCGCTCAACGAAGATGGCGAGGACGCCGATGAGGAGCTTGAGAGCTTCCTTGCGGGAGAGTCCTGGTCTGACGACAAGTGGATGAAGGGAGCCCTCATCGGCCAGGGCTCGTTCGGTTGTGTCTACCTCGCCCTGCATGCCGTCACTGGTGAGCTTCTGGCCGTCAAGCAGGTTGAGGCGCCAGCCCCGGGTGCCAACAGCCAAAACGATGCACGCAAGAAGAGCATGATTGAGGCCCTTAAGCGGGAAATCAGTCTGCTCCGTGACCTTCGACACCCGAACATCGTTCAGTATCTGGGTTGCAGTTCATCTACCGAATACCTCAACATTTTTCTCGAATACGTCCCTGGTGGTTCCGTGCAGACTATGCTCAACTCGTATGGTGCTCTCGGAGAGCCTCTTGTCCGCAGCTTCGTCCGTCAGATCTTGACTGGACTGTCGTACCTCCACGATCGCGAGATCATTCACCGCGACATCAAGGGCGCCAACATTCTCGTGGACAACAAGGGCACCATCAAGATTTCCGATTTCGGTATCTCCAAGAAGCTTGAAGCCACCAACATCCTGTCCGGCGCGAATAACAATAAGCACCGCCCCTCCCTTCAGGGATCTGTCTTCTGGATGGCCCCAGAGGTCGTCAAGCAGACCTCGTACACTCGCAAGGCCGACATTTGGTCGCTCGGATGCCTGGTTGTTGAGATGATGACAGGCACGCATCCGTACCCCGACTGCAGTCAGTTGCAGGCCATCTTCAAGATTGGTGGTGGTAAGGCGGCGCCCACGATTCCTGATCACGCTTCCGAAGATGCCAAGACGTTCCTTGCGCAGACCTTTGAGATGGATCACAACCTGCGGCCGAGTGCGGACGAGCTGATGCTCAGCCCTTTCCTGGCTCCCATAACATAGTCTCTGCGTTGCCACCGATACCCCCTCTTCGATTCTTTGGGCTTTTGCCGCTACGCTTGTAGCGGGATACTGTCCTTTTTGTACCTATTTTTCTTACGAAACTCAGGACCTCCTCACGTCCTCGCGCCAGGACGGGGGTTTATATACTGGGACGAGACAGCGGACTGTTTCTCTTTTTGTACGTGCGAGCGGCCGCTGGAAGGACCCGACGATAAAGCATGGACATGGTTGGACTTCTCCTTGACATTCACGCATGGGCTGGCGAATGGAGAGAGGCTATAAAGATTTGGCATTTCACGGGCACCAGGGGGCATGAAACAAGAGAGTGTATAAATAATATCTCGATGAGAAATGACACTGAAGGAGAATAATGAGCCTCGAGTTACAGCGCACTACCTGCACATGATGTGAGACGCGATTGTGAGTTCTGCATGGATGGATGAACACCGTCGGATTATCCGTTGGACGAGCTGATAATCTCATGATGACGTTGAGTACGGAGTCGAGGTCCTCGCTACTCACGGTCATCGTTCTCGCGACCCTCGGCATCACAGTAAGCAACAACCATGCACTTGTTTGCTCACTCAGCGGCACAGAGCTGAGAGCACAAACACATGGAAGCTCTGATGCATCTCGCAATCAGCCGCCCTCGCCTTTCATTTCCCACCAGCCCAAGTCTGGGTATCGAAACCAGTCATGCAATGTGCACTTTTGCCCATATTCCTTCCTTATTGGGAAGAGAGAGAGAGAGAGAGAGCACAAGAGCGCGCGCATTACCCGGGGCACATCATAAGGTACATATGATGCCGTCCACGCCCCCGGTAAACAGCAAATAACTCACCGACGAGCGGAGTTTATTCTCTATTAACCTTCACAAATCGTATAAAAAATCTTCCGTACGGATACTTTTTACGACTCGTGTCGTCGTTTATCATTTCCCTGATTTCTCCGGTTTGTGTACTCCGTTCCCTGCGGAGTTATATCCCTGAGCAGGCCATGTGCTTGATTTCCCTTTCTTCGCGGGGGATAAAATTACTCGTTTCCTTTTGTGGGAGTGAGAACGAGATGAGTGGGATGAGTGAGATCATGAGGATTTTCTTCATTATTTCAAACCTCGTTGTTCATCCTTTCATACTCTTCACCCATGCTGCGGCTGTTCCCCTCTCGGCGACTTTGGAAATACAGATCTGCGGGCTTGCAGGAGTGTGGAGTCCAGGCTGCGAGCATGGCTTGCATGGGTTGGTTGGTGTCTACTAGGGGCTTTCGGGTTTTGCTGTCCCCTGCTTAGCGTGGAGTTGAGTCTTCTCCGTCATGAAGATGGAATACCTTTTGCCAAAGCCGCTGGAGGCTTTTGAGAAGAGTTCAAGAGAAGTCATCATTGGACGAATGGGGGGGAATGGATTGACATGGTACGGACAAGGGAAGATCAAGAACTTGCAACTGCAGGTTGCTTAGGTGACTGGGGATGCTCGGGTTTCGAGCTTCGAGATCGCGTTCTAACCCCCAAACCAGGTCAGGATTCTGGATGCTGATCATCGGGTTCCGGATGTCCTTCAACACCGAGGCGGAGATGTGCCCAACCTTGAAGTGCTTATTCCCTTTGAGCAGCCCAAATGATCGTCTGCTCTGAGGACGTTACTGTACGGTGATGGTCATCAAAATTACCAGGGCGTTAAGTTGTTGCCAACAAAACTTGTTGGAAGTCCTGGCCCTCAGACAGCCGTTTGTGGGCACCGCTAGACGGGCTCCCATGTCGCTCCCTCTTCGCAGACGCTAGCAACAACAAAAACGTGCTTCGGGACGTTGCGTTTTCCACTGCGAATGAGGGGGGTGCCACGCTTGGAGGGGCATACGGCATCTCAGTTCCGGGGACGCTGGGTGAAGGAGTGAAACTCGCCGGGCTTCCTTTTCTTTTACCCTATGTTGCCGCCATCTTCCTGCGGAGGTCTGCGGACCGGGCTGTGGTGTTGACGTGATTTATGAGCGTTGATCGAAAGGGTCAGCCACGGAAAGCCCATCCGCTTCGTGATACGTCGTACTATCGAAACCTACTATGCGAGCCGCATTAGTCTTCCCAAGTGTCGTCGTCGACAGCCTGCTTTTTTTTTCAGCCTCCAAGGCCTAGAACTAAGACGGGACCAAAAAAAAAAAGTCAAGAGACTAGGAAGTCTAGAACCACACTCCCGCCGCCGTGGTTCAGCGAAGGAACAGACAATATCGATCGTCAAGAAAAGTGAGACCAAGAGACAGCGGGTTTCTTTCTCGCACCGGTCGAGCGCAGCCGCGGCTTCCCGTGCCTTCCGTCCCTTCCCCGTGTCCGTCCTTGCCGTTAACGGAGCACGAGCTGAGACCTGCAGTAGACGGTTCTATATCGCGCCGTCCGCGGAAGAATCCGTACAGAAGAGGGGGGGGGGGGGGCACCGCGGGATAAAATAAAAAGAATGAGACGGACTCATTGATTGAAACGAGATCGACCTGTCAAATTTCCTTTGACAGTTAACCCCGACATAAGGGCCCTGTCGTCGGGTGTCAGGGGTTTGCATTCTTTAGTGTCTCTAGCTCTCGGGCACGCTGTAGTTTTACATGGGTGGGAATGCAGAACTGCAAGACACTAAGAGACCGCGGAGAGAGTTTTGGACTATTCAGACTTGGCATCTGATAGGCATATAGGGCATGGGGGGGCCCGGGCAGGCAACCCGTTACCCGATAGCGATAACGCGGATGATGATAACTTGGGTTAACAGACGTGAGGCGAGAGAGGGGTGACGAACACATGCCAGGACTAGGGCTCGATGACGGCCTACAGGTGCCAAGGGCGGAGGGCAGCATTGCAGGTTCGTTGGTGAAACGGATTGCGTCGTACAGGATACTGGGCATCGGTGATGGGGTGGTAGTGGTCGGGAATGGGGGATGGGATCTTCGAGTCGTTCGTCTTGTCATTTCTTTTGACGTGCAAAGTCTAATTTGTCTGGACCTCTAGGCTACTGAGGTGGCAACGAAGGGGGGCCAACCTTGGACCGCCCACTCGTTCTTCAACACTATTGATGTAAGAAGAATCAGAAATCTGATTATTCTCGAGCAAGGATGGTAGAAAACACAATCTCTCTGCCCGGGTCCGGGGTTGCTGCTTATCACATTCTACCTTTTGGGAACTCCTTTCTTTCTTTCTTTCTTTCTTTTTGGTTTCGGCGTCACATTCTCGGACACGTCTTGCCGCGGGTTGTGGGAGGCGTTTGGGAAGACGGTGCCGTGGATGCGGTATGAAGTGTGTAATTAATAATGTTCACTACGGAGTACGGATACCAATACGACACTGAGCTACTGGCCTATGGTGGACTCTACGCAGTTTGACAGATGACATATAGCTGCGGAGCACCGCGACGGCGCATCGAGTTGGGCACTTGGCATCAGGATAAAACGGCCTTCACTCCGAGGGAAAGGAACGACAGTACCCGCTGCCTGTCAATGTCATAGCTGCGCCGGCCCGGCCGGCCAGCTCCGAAAGAGGAATTGGAAAGAAAAACTGTGGAGATTAGGACGAGCAAGGAAAAGAGCACAGAGGTCGGAGGACCAGGCCTAGAAACGGTCGGCTTTTGGCTGTATCCGCTGCCCGTCCAGAAGCAGAAACAAAGGTCCTTTCACACCAAGGACGAGGCGAAACGCGGAAGACTTTCTAGATTCAATCTGGTCTCGCGAAAACTACTAGACTAACCGAACGCCTGTTCGGGGATCGCCTCAACTACCGAACTTTGCCGAAGACATTCTTGGACGCAAGGGAGAGCTTTACTTTGACTACATGCACGTCGAGTCCTCGACAGCCGTCTCATCTTTCAACAAGACTCTTTCTCTCTGTACGAAAAAGAAATACTTCACCAGAAAGAAGAGGGAGCCGGGTTTACGTATACTATGTACGGAAGGATTTCCAATTGGGTCTCGAAAATGCAATATGTTCCCACCCGTCAAACTCCTTTTCTCCCCTGATTCCCAGCCGGCGGGCCTGCCAGCGAGAGCTGCTGAAGAACCTGAACCGCAATAGTTCCGCAACTGCTGAAGAAACCCTCTCCAACCCCTGCCCTTTTCACCAGGGGACGAAGGGGAGGTAATCCACTAGAAACTAACAGGGCCCCTTGCCATGCCATGAGGCCGGTGGGCTTTTGTCAATGCTTTTTTTCCCTCGATTCCTCGAAGCCAGTCGTCACTTGTCAATGTCACGGCGAGTAAAAATGCACGTGGTCCGCGTTCTATGTGGTAGAGTTACATACAATGAGTTGCTGATTCATGTTTGCCTCTGGTCCCCCGGCAGGCAGGATTACGATCTCAACCGGGCCACGCGTGCGTTGGTAAAAGCCGGGAATTATCTTTCTCTCTATTCATTGGGGGCCGTCCCGATTCGGACTTTTCTCATATTAACGGATAGTCGACATCGCTGTATTTTCTCCTGTTATTACGCGAACTTTTACGCGAAACGTCACTGGGTTACCATTTTGGCCCCCCTCCTCCCCTCGGCCCTGCTTCGTTGACAGAACCCAAGTGAAGTGCCCAGCTTTTCTTTCGCCAAAAAGCACGCAAGTGGTCGACATCTGCCGCGTTGCATTTGGAATCCCACTATGGCTAGCCAGGGGTAAGTGAGGCTTTGCTGCGCTGATCTTCATCCGGGGGTGATCCCGGTCACGCTATTTCCTACTACGGATATGGGCATACGCACTACGCATGCTAAGGTAGGCGGCCAAGTTCCGGTAGGTTGAAGCGGGTTTGACGAGCATTGAGCACATGCAGGTTTTGGTTCAAACGCGTGAGGATTGGTTCGGTTGAGGCTATTCTCGAATGATTCAAGCATGTTTTCCCTTGGACCCGGTCTAGAACTGTGCGCTTTTGCAACTCTGTTTTTTTAATTTTCTTGTCTCGATTTGGTAAAGTCTCATGGCAGCCCTCTCTTCGTTAAAGATCTACAACTAGTCTTCTGGACAGTCCCAGGCAAACACACTCGGTCTCGCAAGATAACTATCTAAGCCGCAATCTTTTCTTGGCCAACCTTGACAGCGAGTTCGACACCCTCAATGACGAGGTCCGGGCGGGACAGGAAGGGGGAGTGAGAGGTGTTTGCGTAAAAGGTGGTGTAGCCGGTAGGGAACTGGGCGGCCATGGCCTCCTGGGTAGCGAGAGGAATAGCCTGGTCTTGCTCGGTGTGGAAGTACATGACCTCGATGCCCTCGTTCCACGGCTCGTAGGTCGCGGGGTCGGAGAAGACGCGGGCAGACTGCCAGCTGAGCTCCGCAATGGCCTTGGCCTTGAGAACCGGGTCGACATCGGCGTAGAAGATGGTCTCTGGGGTATCAGCGTAGACCTTGTCACCCTGCAAGTTCAGTGTCAGCGGGAATTTTTATCTCAATCAGAGTCTCTTGGGGACGTGTTTCTAGATATGTCGCATGCCAAGCAAGGGTATAAAACAGTGACATGTGGGATGGGGAGGGGGGCCACTGGCACTGGGTTCCAGTGTCAAAGTGTCAAAGAAGAAGCTTACCTCGACTCTCATCCAGGGGAGGTACTCTCCGCTGAGCATATCCAAGAGGCTGGTAGCGTTGGGGGCAGCAAAGGCGGCGAGGTAGACGAGCATGATGACGCCGCCCTTCTCGTTGTTGGCGGCGCGCTGCTTGTAGCCAAGGCCCTCGATGGCGTTGCCGCCAACCATGCCGCCGTACGAGTGAACGACGACGACGACCTCCTTGCCGGCGTCGGCGAGGGTCTCAATGGTGGACCGCAAGACGGCGGCGTCCTCCTCGAGACCGACGGTCGCGGGCTCCGCGCCGACGGAGGGGAGGGTGATGGCCTCGGACTCGTAGCCCTTGAGCGTCAGACCGGCGCGGACGAGGTCGAAGGACTGCGGACCGTGCCAGGCGCCCGGGGTGAAGACCACGGTGGGCAGAGTGGCGGCGGTAGCCACGAGGGCCGAGGAAAGGAGACTGGCGATCTTGGGGAGCATGTTGATGGATTTGGGAGAGGGAGTGGTAGGGGGGCGTGTGGTGTAAGTTGCGTCAAGGGGGGAGGACACAGACAACTGCCGATCAACGTGTACCAAGGTTCAAGAGTGTTTTGGTACGGGTAACCGTTGACGTGCAGGATCTTTGGTAAAATGAACGACGGGTAAGGAGTTGTGGGATGCCGGAGGCGTATTAGCGAACGATGCAGTAGGATCGATCGAGTAAGAGGGAGAGGCTACACGAGAGAGTGATTTGAGATGCCAACGCGCGAGGAACCGAGGGTATCGTAGGAAGGCCGAGGGGGAGGAAGAGATGAACATGCCATTTTATCCTCGTTCAATAATCCAAACGGATACTCTCTGACTCTCTATCGTATTACTCTGCTGACAGCTCCCGGTGCTCCCATGAACCTCGTCTTTGCCTCAATCTCATAGAATTCATGATGCCCATGTCGATATCACAGAAAAGAATTAGTGTCGCAACTGTCGCCCCCCTCAACGTTGTCCCCCTTTTCCGAAAGAGGTCGTCAAGACCGGAGGATAGCGACTGTATTGAGGTGGTGTTGATGGGGCGGACTGACGTTACATCAGCAATGGGGCACATTTGTCTGAACTCCCGTGATGAGCCTGGCTGCGATCAGACGTCGCGCTCGGAGCACAGGGTCGTGACGGGGACCACTTCTGCGTAGTACTGGGTAGGGGACAAGGGACACAAGAGGCAGCAGGGCCTCGAGGTGGACGTTATATCGATGCGGATTTTGTATCCCCAGTACGACGTTGGCCCCCTTCGACAGGCTTCGAGGGGATCCTCCCCTCCCCATTGAAGCCTCCAGTCCTGACAAGCCGGCATGTTGTCGCCCCTCAAATGCCGAGTCAGTCGAATCTCACCACGTTTCTTTGCACCGGGCAGGGTATCAATGGCAGAAGCGTATAAGGACTCTACGCTTGCGCATCCCGGATACCCAGGAAAGAAAGGCTCCATTTTGTTCTTGTCCGAGCCCTTCTTTTTTCTCTCATTTTCCTTTTGATATCCCCGTACCCGAAAAATTTCGGGAAGGAGTAGAGAGATACCGAAAAACTGGCGTGTTTCTTGCATTTGGATTCTTCGTTGACTCGTTGCTTGCTGTGTCCACGATACTGACTCACAAACTATTGGATTCTGTGGTGGCCTCGGAGATTTCACGCCCCCATCTTTTCCCTTCTTCAGCCTCCATGGCCGATACATCGGCTCTGGAAGACCCTCTGGCGGATAGAGGGCCTGAACTGAGCGGCACCACGACGGCGTTGCTCGTTCTCGCAACCGTTTTTGTCGGTCTCCGGTTCTGGGCGCGGTGGACTGTTGGCTTTCACTATGGCCTCGATGACTGGTTCATGGTGGTTGGCCTGATCGTCACCTTTATGGCCGGAGCCCTCAACTATGCCAGTAAGCACAAGACAAGACGATGGTTGAAAGTGAGGGCATCATGAAAACTAACCGTGATCACAGTGATTGCACAGGGCCTCGGCCGCCATGCCGCAACATTATCACAAGACACGCTGATCCAGTTTCTTAAGCTGCTACTGGCCTTCGAGTGCGTGTACGTGACGGCGGTCATGTTCATCAAAATCTCGCTGCTGCTCATGTACCGCCGCATCTTCCCCGGCCGCGGCTTCAAGATCGCTGCCCTCGTGCTCGGTCTCCTTACCATCGGCTGGTGGCTCGCCATCGTCTTTGTCTGTGTCTTCCAGTGCACGCCCGTTGCCAAGGCCTACATGCCCTGGATCGAGGGCACTTGCATCGACCTCAAGGCGTCCTTTATCGGCAACGCCATTCCCAATATCTTGACCGATGTTGCTATCCTGTGCTTGCCTATCGGCCAGGTGTGGAAGCTGCAGGTGACGATGGCGCAGCGGTTGTCGTTGTGCTTCATGTTCCTGTTGGGAGGATTGTAAGTGATGTCAAGCCCTGAGGAAGACGACGTATAAGTGCTGACACCGAACTAGCGTCCTCTTTGCCAGTATCTACCGCTTCACAACAATTATGCAGTTCGAGCTCACTGACACGACATGTAAGGCTCACCCAGCCAGCTGCTTCGACTCACCTGCTGACGATATATCTAGGGACACTCGCTACTGCGTGTACATGGTGCGTCGTCGAATGTGCCTGCGGTGTTATCAGCGCTTGCCTGCCTACGTTACGCCCCCTCATGGTCAAAGTCTCGTCGCAATTCGGCAGCATCGCGACGAAGTACAACCTCTCCGGAGGCCAGAGCGGCGGCCGCTCAAAGGCTGGAAGCCGGGGGCCCACCGAACTCATGACGATCGGGGGAACGGGAGGGAAGTCGGCCGACAGGGGATTCAAGCGCCTAGGAACCGAGGACGGAAAGTACGGTATTACGACGAACATCTCGACCCGATCCGCAGGAGGAGGAGGAACAGGAGGAGGAGCGACGACAAAGCCCTCGCCGGACTCGGACTCGGGCTCATGCGACGACCTGTCCCTGAAGGGCGGGATACGGATCAAGGTGGACCAAGAGGTCCGTTGGGGCGAGGAGAGCCGGTCTCGTCAGGACTCGACGGCGTCGACAAAGTACGAGTCTTCTTCACGGAGCGGATCCTCGCATCTGGGCTCAAACCGAGTCTGAAAAGGGTCTTGACGACTGCATAATGAGTAGCGTACACTTTGTCATATCATAACTGAACATAAAAGAAACCTAATACAGAGAGCGATTGTCAGCTTCAAGAGATAACCACCCGCCAACTTCAGACTACCTTGGACTTGATTCTATAACGGAAATCTAGGCACTCAAACTTCCTTGGCGTCGCAGCGTCCCGGTCCAACCCAGCTAGGCGTCGACCTCTCGCGTTCCATATTCGAACATGGCATTCGACTCAACCGCACTCTCGTCAACGAGCTTATGCGCCGATTCTACGCCGGCGACAGGCAGCTTGAATTCGAACTTCTTTCCGGACGCCGGGCCACTACCGTTGATCTGGTAGGGGAACGGCAGGAACTCTGGCAGGAGACCAAGCTGGCGCAGCGCGGTAGCCTGGTCCCAAGCAATGTGCTCGTGGTGGAGGTGGTCGCCTCGTACATTCACGACACTCGTAAAGGGGATGGAAAGGTGTTTCCCAGTTGGTGGGACACCGGGGAGCCTGCGTTCGTGGTCAGAAGTACGTTCTTCACCTGTCTCGTGCTGGGAGAAACTCACAGCCAGTCAATGACCCTGTTGTGGGTGCACTTGAAGACAAACTCGTCAATAACTCGGTCAATACCAACCGTGCGGCTGACCAGCTCGAGCTCAGTATCATCAGGGTTGTTAAAGATGAAATGGTCTCTGTAGAAGCTGGTCAGGTATTGACGACCCACGCCGCCGGTGAGCGTTGGGATGTGGTTGACCTGCGTCAGTGTCAGCCAACCTTCCCCTTCAAAGCTACCTTCCGACGAGACTCACATAGGGCTGCTCAACCATGGTGGCCATGGTCTTTTCGACATTACGCTCGCCGAATTCGAAGAGGGTGTGTTCCTCCCAGACGGCCTCGAGGTCGAAGTACGGCCCGCCGAGGAGGGGTTTCAGGAACGTCAGTGTGCGGGTGTGCGCGAGCCCCGCGGCGTTGGCGTTGAAGTTGGGATGGCTCGGGACGACGAAGAAGTCGCTTGCTCCGGGATAGGAGTGCGTCTTTGCCGTGGAAGTCGGCTTGGGAGTGTCTGTTTGGGTTTTGGGGAGATGCGAAAGGGTGGGAATCGTGAGTGCTTGGCCAAAGTTGTAGAACACGGCCGCCTTGATCTCGGAATGGCTCTCCAAGGCGTCCACAAACTGCGAAGAGGGAGCACTGATGAGAGCTATTGAGACGTGTGAGTTGAGGTTTTACAGTAGACCATGATATGCTTACAAATGACGCCAAACTTATCCTTATCATCACAACTGGCGAGTTCTCTGAGACTCGCAATGGCGGAGTTGATCTGACCAGCAACTTCTTCGGCTCCGGGTGCAACAACTATTTGCGCAACTGCATATCCTTCCTCTGCCCATGTCTGCGATGGAGGAGGATCCAGAATCTTGTCATGTTTGGATAGGTTGACGCCCTCTTCAACCACGATGATGAGACCAGGGCCGTGGCCACGGCGGGACAGTGGTGGTTGAATCGTTACGGCGCTCATCTTGCCTAGTTTTGTTGTCTCGCTTTGAAATAGAAACTCTGCTCGCCGAGTTGGGGATCCTTTTTGTAGTGTGCGACTTCGCGATTAGCACCAATGGAACGGCATCGACTTGGATGACCAGTTGAACAGGTTTGAATGGTAAGGTAAGATCAGTTGCGCCTCCACTTGGTGCAACCCCCGCTCGAGATATCGGCCGATTCCTCCCAACTCCATTCCCAGATAAGGCAGTCAGCCGGTTTGGCGAGCCCTTTGTAACAACCTCGGCCAATCGCGACTGTTCCTCGCGAGTTGCGTCTTCCAATGCCATGTTGCAATTGCGGCGGTTTAGGAAAGAGTCCGTCGACGGTCCTTGGCAGTAAGTAATCAAGTTCATCTAACCTCAGCATATCCGTAGGACGGTAACTAGGGACAACTGACTGGTTGTCCGAGTACGCCGTCATCTGAAACTCTAGGAGAAAAGACAATCCGCGTCCAAAGATATAATACCCAGAATAGCAAATTGCTTACTGAGTTTGCAACTCAACTCGCTCAAAAAAGAAGGCTTCTTCCCGGATCGCGAAGTGATGCAGAGGATGTTTGATGGAGGGTGATTAACCAGGTGCTCTTTCATTTTGTCCACGCGCAACTGGCTAGACGCTCCACACAAACTCAATTGCTCTTAGAACACCGATAAACTCTCAACATCTGTTTTCAATTGCAATGACACCAGGTCTCACTCAATTGCACGGCCCAAAGCTTAGCGTGTAAAGCTCGCTATTGGCAATTCAGAAGATGCCAAAAGAAGCAATTGGTGCAGAATGCAAGGGACCAGCCCATGCAGGGGCGCAGGGACTGCTGATAACCCAAGGGCGGGTCAAAGGCATTTTAAGGGATCTGCCGTATAATTCGATGCCACCGGGCGGTGGTTCTCTAGAGGCGGGACGAAGGGAGTTGCAAGAAAAGAAAAGACTACAATAACGTGCCTCCATGCTCGCCCTTGAGAGGCACTTAGGCGCACTTTATCTAGGACAACTCTCCAGCTTGACGGAATACTTGAAGCCTTGAAGGTGACCGTTGATTACCGTTCTAGCTGCCCCGTCCACAATGACGTGCCGCGCCGGGAGCGGGGGGAGTCCCGTTGCCGCGTTCATCACAGATTTCCCCCATCCCCTGTGGAACACTCCCCGATCTTTGGTCCCTGCGGTATGCGTGGACTGTGAAATGCCTTACGAGTCCAGATACCCGGGACCGCATGACGGTCGATGAATGGTCGACGATGGTGTCCCATATCCACACAACTCGTCCTGCATCTCATCTCAGATCCATACCTCGGACCACCGCCTCTAGAGCCTCAGCTTTGGTATGCTCGGACACTCTACCCCCAGACAGGACCGCCAGAATCATTCTCGTCCTAATTGTACAGGCTGGTTGTCGTTCGTTCGCCATGACAGATGTCACTGAAGGAGAGTGACATGACAGAAACTTGGGCCAACCGCTAGCCAAGGCGATGGCAGATGGTATCTCAAAGTCATGGAACTTTAAAAATCAGTTCCCCGACAATGAAAGCTGGCCTGAAGCTGTCCCTCCAATCCCCTCCGTGCCCTTCATTTCTAGCCCCTCCCTCCCTGGCCATAGTCCGCCACAACACGCCATGCTAAGGATGCCAGACAAAGCTCCCTGGCGTCCATTTTCGGACCTGGGTCCCATGCTCAGCTTGTGACTTGTCTCCGACGTAAGGTCAACTCTTTCCCACCTCCAAATCTCACCGGTCTTGCTCTGCGGTATCCGTTCTTGTCCATCGTCATTATCGTCCTTGTCAGCTTGCTCTGATGCGGTGAATCACGATCCGTGGCCCAGCAAAGATAACCATCGCTCACAGCTGGTTCTGGTCCCAAGTTGCGCGCCTCGATCGCATCAACCGCGTTTTTGAAAGTCGCCGACTCCGAACCGTAGCATCCATCGTCAGCAATCGCCATGGCGTCGACGTTTCCTGTGAACAGGCAGACCGCTATTGGGCTACTCGTCCTCCTCTTCTTCCTGTGGTCACTTTCGACGTTTACTCAGACAACATCGACAACGCCTATACATATTGTGAGTATTCAGCCAATATCTGGTCTGTCTCTAGACTCTCTGGACTAATTCTCGATTTCCCAGACACATGACGAGTCTGCCAATCCTGTAGGCCAACCTCAGTACCCGAATAGCAACAGCAATGCCGCGAACAAGCAGACGCCCCATGAGTCCTCGAACCCGCCCCACGATATCTCGCGCCCAGACAAGTCGCCCGAGTACTCCCTCCCGCCATGGTACGAGGACGACGAAGACAAGGCAGCCAAGGTTGCTTCCCAAACGACTGCCAAGGGAGCGAAGCAGACCGCGAGCGCGGCCTCTAACAAGGGCGCAAGCGAGAGCTCGTCTGCCCCTACGTCTCTGAAATCACATTCGTCGCCCTCCTCCTCCACCTCGAAACAATCATCCGACTCCAAGGACCGCAGCCGTCCTCTGATCCTTTACGCCTACGCCGAGTCTGACGCGGGCCGCGAAAACCTCCAATTCTTCGTCAAGCAGGGTCTACACGACGCTGCCGACTTCATCTTTATCCTCAACGGCGAGACCAACGTTAGTAGTGTCATCCCAGTAAAGGATAACATCAAGATCATTGAACGGGACAATACATGTTTCGATCTCGGTGCATACGGCGAGGTGCTCCGGAAAGACGGGTTGTACAAGAAATACAAGCGCTTCATCACCATGAACGCGAGTATTCGCGGTCCTTTCCTGCCTCACTGGGCGCAGTCGTGCTGGACTGACATGTATCTGGACCGCCTCACGGACAAAGTCAAGGTAATATGAAGAAGAAGTTCCCCAACTCAGGTGATTGATGCTAACATGGGCTGCTAGTTGGTTGGCATGACGGCAAACTGCTGGCCCCAATTCCACGTCCAGTCCATGATCTGGGCCACCGACAACGTAGGCATGGACCTGCTCCTCAACCCTCCACCGGGCTCCTCCGTCAAGGACGACTTCGGCACCGAGAACGACCCTGTCGGCCTGGCGGGTTGCTACGACGGCTGGAACCACGCCGTGCATGCCGAGATTGGCGCTACGAGCACCTTCTTGAAGCAAGGCTACAAGGTGGACCTAATGATGACAGCGTTCCAGAAGTCCAAGAACTACATTGAGGAGTGTGACACATCCCAGAACGGCGACGTTCTCTGGAACGGAAAGTACTTTGGCACTAATGTGCACCCGTACGAGACCATCTTTATCAAGGCCAACCGGGACATTGACCCGACTCTGATCAGGCATCTCACGACCTGGCATCAAGCGTCTGGCTTTGACAGCTATGCCGCTTGCAAGTCGAGTTCATAGTGGGTTGATCTATGTTTTGTATGTAGTGTTGGGCGCTCGGCGTTGGCCATTTTTTTTATATTCTGAAGATCCAAAAGGATGAATGTGTACATTAGGCGTATGTGTATGGCGAAAGAGCATGTTTGGAAACGAATGCACAATGGATAAGACTTTTGGACAACGACCTCGGTCTAATGAAAGTAGCGGTGAATTCCAAACTGATACCCATCGATCCATTTTGCTTGAAGAACTGATCGCGTCGTCCGCTCCAGCTGTGACCGTTGTATCTTGGCGATTTACAGGATAACACGAAATTGAGTTTGAAATCTCGTCAATGTGGGCAGAGTGAGGCGGTCAGGATGGGTCTCAGCTGGGCACCGTCGTTCAAGCCCGCGGAACGCCCCGCGGAACGCGCGGTGAACATTTCCTTGATGAGATACATAGACTGACGCCGAATAGCTTTGGTATAAAGTGAGAGACAGAGTCGCCGAAGAGTCGTTTACCAAACGTCTTGGAGAATCACTCCTCGTCTCCGTCCAACCCATACGGACCCGAAATAGACACAATGCGAGCCTCATCCGCTTTCCTCGTCTCAACACTCGCCACGGTCATAATGGCAAAGGACTGCGCCTACTTCTGGACATACCCGAGCGGCACGTGGGACAAGTGGGCAATGGGCCGTCTCGACGAGGCCATTGGCATCTGCGCCGAGGATATTGGCGGCCGGGTGTACTACCTCGACCAAAATGTGCAGAACGGCAACAACCCGGCGAACCGGTGTACTATTTGCCGCGACGCGAGAAGCGGCACCAAGGACTACAATATTGATAATGACTACTTTCGGATCCGGTGCGGCACGTATGCAGAGGGAAGTTGTAATGCCTGAGGGCTTGGAGGTGAGTTGCCGCGGTGTGTCTCATGTGTCGTGTACCTTATTGTTAATGTTGATCTTTCTGCCTGAAGTATTTGGAAAGCATTGCTAGGTTGCGAGCATGGCATATGAACATGGGAGAAGAGCTTGACGGTTGATGGTGTGAGGCTCAAGTTATAATCGCAAAGAATAACCATATAGCCGGGGCCATCCGTGAGGCATGGCATGGAGGAGCAATGTGCGCATCTCAATTACGAGATACGATTCTTTATGTTAGTGTCACTACAAATCAACTGTGTCCGAGATGTAACGGGGATTACGAGGGCGCTTTGAGAAGTCTCAGCCGTTTGATATGAAACATGAGTTCGTGGAAGCAACACTACTATGGGGGTGAGTTCACACTGCAATGCCGCGCCCAATTCGGTACCCAACTCGACCAATTGAACACTGAAGACCCTTCATTACAAACTTGCAGCCCATTCTTATCCAATAGGAGGCTTCTCCTACGTCCTATGACTTTCTGGCTTACACACAGGACCGGCCTGATGCCTTCTCGAGCCTTTTGCAAAGGCGGTACTGTCACATACGACCATACCCATTGGAAAACTCGGGATCCCGTCCGCTCTCCCATAGATAAGCCAATGAGGGCCGGATTAGTAGTTGGGTCGGTGACGACCAGCGAATACCTGGTGTTGTATGTTTTTGATGTTTTGGTGGACTCGCGATGTGGATTGCGGTGGGTGTAAGTCGAGTTTTGTCAGTTGTGAGAGCGCACCGAAAAAGAGTGATGCGGCTGCTGACTGTACAGTTGCAGCTGCACAATGACTAAGAACACTGCAGGTGCCAGGCAGCCCTTTAAGAAACCCCTGTCGACCATCCGAGAGCTTGAACTTTGGGGCATGGCCAGTAGCCGGAGCTAAACCCCAACAAGGAGGTCAATCGAACTTGGCCCCCGGGCTAGGCCGGCCGTCTCACTTTTGATCCTCCAAATGTCCGCCAAGAGCCAGTCAGCGACCTGTCGTAAAGCCTGATGAGGCAATGGGGGGCTAGCGACCATTTCCAGACTCCAGGCAGCCGTCAATTTCCCTGCCGTCATCCTGCTCGCCCGTGCGGCTGTAGAGATTCAACAATGCAGGAACCAGGGTATTCTGAGGTCGCTATTCGGTCCGGATTGGATGGATTGGACGAACACCTGCAGCTCGATGCCGTCAATCCCCGTGTTCTCTGGAAATAGACTTGAAAGACTCCCGCTGGTTGGCGAAGCGATGCCGACAAAGTGAAAGATCAGGGGGTTTTTGGTGAGCAGAGCTACGAAATACACTAGAGATATTCAGCCCTCACGATCGACATTTGCATTAGCGTCCAAGCCCCAAGGAAGAGCTGGTGCTACGGCATCGGGTGCTGCGCCCCTGGGATAATCTCGTTTTCCTTTCTCATCACTCCATTGGCGAATCCTGGGGTTTACCGTTGCGGCCCGCAAGGACTCGGGGAAGGCATCAGAAGCTTGTTAAGACGGCCGGTCTTTCCACACCTCGAATGCAAATTGTCTTTGTCTCTGCATCCCTCTCATCACGAGCCTGACAATCCACCAAACAACTGTCAACATGGTCCGTCTTAGTCTTTTGGCACTCGCTGCCACCACGCAGCTCGCCCACGCATGGCTGCCCAACGACGGCACCAGGAAGCTGTTGGACACTCGCGGCTTCAGCCTTTTCGACAACCAGAACACCACGTCTGATGACTCTGATGGTGTGAGCAAGCGCTGGTGGACCGCCTCTGGCAAGATCAGGGGTGTCAACCTGGGCTCCCTGTTCGTCTTTGAGCCCTGGATCGCCAACAACGAGTGGAACAACATGGGCTGCGGTGGCCAGCAGTCCGAGTTCGACTGCGTCATGAACACGGGCCAGGAGAGGTCGGATGCCGCCTTCCAGAAACACTGGGATACGTGGATCACCGAGGGTGACTTGGATGAGATGATGGCCTATGGCATCAACACCATCCGTGTTCCCGTGGGATACTGGCTGGATGAGTCGTTGGTGGACCAGAACTCTGAGCACTTCCCAAGGGTTTGTGCCTTCATGATGTGTAGTTTGACTTGAGACTGACCGAATGCAGGGAGCTGTCAAGTACTTGATCCGACTCTGCGGTTGGGCTAGTGACCGTGGATTCTACATCATCCTGGAGTGGGTTCAACAACTTCGTGAGACGCTTTCAAAGACTAACAACAAGAAGCCAGCACGGTGCCCCGGGTGCTCAAGTAGCGAAGAACTCGTTCACTGGTCAAGTAAGACTTTCTATCATTAGACTTGTGGCCATACTCTAATAACCATCCCCAGTTTGCCAACACCCCTGGTTTCTACAATGACTACCAGTACGGCCGGGCCGTCAAGTTCCTTGAGTTCCTCAGGAAGCTTGCCCACGACAACAAGGAGCTCCGCAACGTCGGCACGATCCAGCTTGTCAATGAGCCTACCAACTGGGACTCTTCCGTGCAGTCCCTCCGCAGCACATTCTACAAGAACGGCTACAATGTCAGTCACCACTGTCCTTACCTCGTACATCTTCCTAACACCCTCAGGCCATCCGCAACGTCGAAAAGAGCCTCGGCGTCAGCGCCAACAACTACTTCCACATCCAGATGATGTCCTCGCTCTGGGGCTCTGGTAACCCGACCGAGTTCCTCGACGACACCTACTTCACCGCCTTTGACGACCACCGCTACCTCAAGTGGGCCAACAAGAACGACGTACCCTGGACGCACGACAGCTACATCTCGACGTCGTGCAACGACAACCGCAACGGCGACGCCTCGGGCCCGACGATCGTCGGCGAGTGGAGCATCAGCCCGCCCGACGAGATTGAGAACTCGGCCGACTGGAACCGCGACACGCAAAAGGACTTTTACAAGAAGTGGTTCGCGGCGCAGGTCCACGCCTACGAGAAGAACACCGCCGGGTGGGTGTTTTGGACGTGGAAGGCCCAGCTTGGCGATTACCGGTGGTCCTATAGAGGTATGTCTTCCTTATTACGTCTGATGATGCGCATGCTAACGTTGTCGTAGACGGTGTGATTGCTGGAGTTATTCCCAGGGACCTCAACTCCATCGCCACCTCGGGTGTCTGCGGTTAGAGGTCGTCTTTGACTACATAGATGAGGAACGAGATATTTAACGCATTATGCATTCTCATTGTAGATATTTCCATACATACATACATCAGGCATTTGACCGTGTAAAATCTACCTCCTGACCTGACCTCGTATCGGAGTTCCACTGCATCTTGTCACAGAAGCAACGTAACCTGCGCGAACCCGTACAGCACACCCCATCTTCGGCCCTTTCGGCATGCATGATTCCCTAACCAGCACAGCGGCGTTGGTGTTTCGTCCGCATCCAGTAAGGCTTCAACCCCCGCTAGTCTCCAGTCAGCAAACGGCCACGAGATCAACCTTGCCGGCGTGCAGGATCAATGACAAAATGCCATCTACACTGGAGATCATGCGGTGGAAGTCCCTATTCTCCGGATTGATAGCATGCACTCATGCTGATCTTGTCAAGCTGGAGGTGGCCTTTTTCTCGTATCTTTTGACCTCCATCGTGACTATTTTCTCACCACCAAGTCAAGGATTGAGCCAAGAGGCCTAACCGGCCCGCCGGCACATCCGCGTTGGTTCCAACGTCATGTCTCACTTACACATGGAACTCAGCTCTATTCTTACTAATCCCCTCGCATCACTCTTGGAAGAAGTTCCTGAGCAAACATAACAAAAAGTCTCGAGCGGATTTCCGCAATGTCTCGCAACACCATATCGAAAACACCCTGATATGACAAGGTTGCATCTGACATTTCAGCCTCGAAAGCCCAACCCGTACCACCGTCATCTATGACGTGCATGTGGCGTCGTTTCGTCCCGCCTTGGGGAGCGCCATATTCCAACTCAATTCCCACGATGCAGGAAACGTGGGGTTCCTGTAAAGCTTCTTTCTTGGAAGGAAAACATCTTGCTTCTCCTTCGAGCCCTGCTGCCCGCAGTTCTAGACCACGTGTGCTCCTTATTTCCCGTTCATCAACCTCAGATTTACTTGGAAATCTAAACCCGCGTAGAGTTTGCGTGGCTTGGTGTGGGGTATCCTGCACCGAGAAACTCATGCGTCAACATCGTCAGTTTTGTGGACTGCTTGATATTGCTATTTGATAATGTGATCTGTCACTGCCGGGGCGGAGGGCAGGGAGGGCTGACTGAAGTGAGAGGCCCGGTGCAACCCTGTGAACAAACACAAGGACGATCCGAATCAGACGAAGCAGCTGTTTCCCCAGATTTCTCGCTGCACCGAGGATATCAGCTTCCTCCCTTACTGGTTCGTTTGCGCTAGCTCCGTGCTCATCAACGGAGCCGAATTTGTGGGCGGTGATCGACACCACGTTACCAATGCTCCCACGGCTCCTTTGAGACTTCCTACTTTGCTAGTTTGCGTCCATGTCACCCTGGAAAGTGACACCAACTTTACGATGCGACTAGGACCTCGTGTATGTTTAGCGGGGTTCCGCCTTCCCCCGACCGCCTCTTTTTCTCCTCTCCCGCCAGATCCTTCCAACATGATCAGCTATCAAATGGAAAGAATGACAGACAACAGGGCCCCTCGGGGGAAGAAGCCTGGCTGAACCGGAAGTAGCAAAAGGAACGCCAGAGTTGTCTCTCTCTTAATATAAGCCACGCCACCCCGCCCTCCTACAACCTCATCCCATCCGTCCTTGGTTAGATCCCGCATCACCAAACGTCGTCCACAAACCTCAAGGTGTCTAACAGTATTTCTCGAATCTTTCAAGGTACGTGAAACCCTTTGACATTTCAGTATAAAGACCGGGCTCATCTCGTCCTCCTCAGCATCAGCATCAACAACAACTACCACCCACACCAACAACCACATCATCAACACCTCTCCAACCATCAACATGAAGACCGTCTACGCCATCGCCCTTTTGGGTGCCACTCTAGCTTCTGCCCAGTTCACCAACCAGACCAGACCATTCTGGCTCAAGTTCACTCCCTGCACCGGCGGTTCCGGCGAGACCTACCTCTCATCTTGCCACTCCGGGGCCGGCCAAGCTGGTCTATGCCCCGAGACCACAGAGCCCATCCAGGAAGCCAACCGTCCTACCACCCACACCAACTACTTCCTCAACGAGACCCAGTCCGACTACAAGGGCCACCTCCTCGGTGCCTTGACCTGGAACCAGCCCATCGGCAACGGCGACCCCGTCTCCTCCGGCATGATGCTCAACCTGCAAATCGTTAGCAACGGCGCCATCCCTATCTTCTCTCCCGGCAACACTGCCCTCTTCACCCTCGGCTTCGACGAGAACGAGAAGCTCTTCATCTACTCCCGCGAGGATGACTCCAAGGCCGTTGCTGGCTCGCAGGCTCCCATCGTGGACGAGGCGTACTACCGCTGGCACGTCTGCTACACCTTTGTCGGCAACTACTACTACCGCTCCCTCGTCTGGATCACCGCCGGCCCGGCTTCCAACCCCACCTGCGCCGCCGTCGATGTGTACCGTGAGTGGGCCTAAGGCGTACGTAGCTGGGTAGCATTGGTCTGCGATTACGACATTGGCTTTGCGTAGAAGCACAGGCTTCATGGCTGGCTCCGCAACCTAGCAATTCTGGTGCTGCCTTTGGTCGGAGTCCTGATGAGACTGATGGCGGTGTTCTACACTCCTAATCGATGGAGTACAACAAAAGTTTCAATAGCTAATCCTAATACACTCTACTTGAAAAACATATGCTATTCGTTTCTTGATGTTGATACCACTCCTGGGGACGTTCGGTGTCATGAATACGCTCCCAGTGGCCCACCGGAAGGGTTAGGTCCTCACCGGCCATCCCGGTCTCTCTAAGGCCCCACCTCCGACTTACACGAACGGACAGGTCTCTCTCGGTCAGACAACAACGTTGTCAGGATCCTCACTTCGGAAGCTCATCAGGGTGAGTGAGCGTTGCTTCCGATACAAAATCTCTCTTCAAGCCACAACCCGTGACCAGGTCCTCACGCTCAACAGCTGTCCGAAGAATCAACGCGCGTATTCGAATATCACTGCCACATCACTTGAGTTGCGCAACAAGAGACGCCCACAAAATGACAGGTATTCTCCATAATTTGTGGAAGAAGACAACTGTAATGAGTCTGACTTATCGCATGGGAGTCTACCGTCTTCGCTCTCCTTGTCTGTCCAGGTATTGACCTTCAGAGAGAAGTTTCACATTGGAAACTGTTGATAGAGTCGAAATCCCAAAATCGCACGTCGTCGAATCCTTCTTGTAACATCCACTCCAAGAGGTCTTTGTCTTCGAGACTCGTGTCAGGGACCGGGTTTGCATTGGAGTCCGCACTTGATGGCGTCCGAAGCTTGTCTTTTGTGCCTGAGACTGACAGCTGTCCCGCGACTGTGTTGCAGCCATGGCACGACTTCTGATGGCGCTGAACGTTCGATGTGTGATTGGGTAGGCTTTTGCCGCAGGGCATTGGGACGCTGTCGCCATGCTTCGAGCACAATTGCTGAACTGGGGATCGCGAACTGCGGCGGTAAGCAAGATACAAGTGCCAAGGTACCGCGCTAAATTCCAGAGACAGTTACTTGAGGATGCCGCGGGTGGCACATCGCAAAGCAAAGTACCTGATGTGCTACCTATGAAGGGATGGATGGCTGTGCGACCAAAAGAAACTCTGGCCCTACTCCTCCATAATATCTCTCTACATTGACTAAGACACTGCAAGACCGTTCGCCTTCTCTGCAGACGACCTTCCCTGCAGACGGTTGTCGAACTTGGATGTCACCAGAAGGTTAAAGATGTTTGCCTCACAGGCCCGAGCGGGCACTGCCTTACTTTTGGCAAGAGGGCACTGTCTTATAAATGGCAAGCGGGCAGTGAAAGCTGTGGAGATGGTAGCCGGATCCCGACCTCTGGACGTACCTTTTCCATCGCACGAGAGGAGAGTCGCGTCGCTCTGCCTCGGTGTACAGCAGCAGTAGCATCCATCGCATCGTCACACTCACTTGCACATTCAACCCCAAGCACAAACGGTCCAACCTGAGCCATGCTGCTACGATCAACCCACTTTGTTGTGGTCGTTGGTCGTGGTCGTGATTCCTTTTTTTTCTGTTATTTCGTTCTTTCTGTTGTATTTGAGGAACTCACGGTACTAGTCGATCCGTGGAATGAGACGCTGCCTCACCGGGCCTGGTTGGGGCCTCCACCCAGGGTTCTCCAAGGCTGTCGGATTTTCCATTCTTCCTCCCATTAGCATCAGGGTTCCCCCCCCTCCCCCCCCCCCCCCGTGCGATGCGTGCGATGAGGAAGGACTTGGTTCAGGCAGAGCTGAACAAGCATGCGGATAGCATGGTCCACCACGACCACAAGCATCCATGTTGGACGACTTTTGGAAAATATGCCCTAATTCGCCGCTCGGGGTGGATGCCCACGCTTTCAACCCGGCACGAGTCACTGTTGTCGAACTCAGAACTCACTAGGGACATTGCCCTCATCCTTCTGGATAAACGCGCTGGTTGAAAGAAGCAGGTATCATTGTTACATATTACTCAGTGTCGACTGGCCTGTTCGCTTTCGGCATGGGATACCTGTGCCCCCACGCAAGCACTCCGTGTCGAAGCTGCTGAGAACACCAGTAGATGGTTATGGATTGATGCAAACGGCGCGCGACCAGCACTGCCCATTAAGAAGATGAAAACAGGTCCAGAGAAGCTGTCGGTATATTGCATTAGAGCTCGTGACGAACTATAGGATGGATGGTGGGCAGTTGAGCGACATCGGTGACAGTTGCAACGGTTTCTGTGGGGGGGCGCACGTGTGCCTGAAAGCCTGCGGTTCATTAAACGGGCCACTCGGTAACTCCCGGCCGAGCTCACTCCCGTCACTGAGACAAAGTCTCGGTCGGGGATTTATCCGACCATACTGCCGTCTTTCCATTCTCTATTTCTACTGCCTACGTTCAACACCACGAGAAACTTCGTGTCGTTTCCTTTGAGAGTTGGATTCCATTCAGGGCAATACGCCTGAGCAGAAAAGATGGAGAAAATCATTTTCATATGAGGATGAACATGTTAGCACGCGCTTGGATAGGCTTCCTAATCTGATCAGCCCTGTTGGTTACGGATACCAGACCATCCATCTGATCTCGTCAGCGGATCCCTGCGAGTGCGTGCAGGGGCAACCCCTGTTGGGGAATGACAATGGCCTTGACGTCCTCTCTTGATTGAAAAGTACAATGGATGACCGTTTCTAGGCTTCTTCAAGCCAAATACTGTGTGGCCTGATGGTTATATCCCTTGAACGACTCGATGCACGATATCAGTGTGGGTTGATGGGATCTAAAGGCCGTTGGCTTGGGTTTGATGTTGGGGACCCTTGCACCAAATTTAGACCAGGGGACGCCATCACTCAGCGAAACCCCAAGACGCGACGGAGATGGAACCGCGACGATAAGAAGAAATCAGACTGAAATACATGGCTTCGTTCAGAACTCACAGCGAAAAGCATGTTGTCTGAGTCCTGTAGACCACGGGTGAATGGCGAAATGGTGGGGTCAACCAATCATGTCAGCGATATTCTCACTGGGCACTTACACGGTCCGTGGATGCTCTGCAAGTTCACCAACGTGTAAACCAGACTGAAACCAGATACGGCCCGTTGCCATTGCACTTGAGGAACCTTGAAGGATTTTATGGAAACTCCGAAACCTGGAAATCATGTCTTTGTAAATTCTATAGTCTTATAAATACGTCAACCATGGGCTCCAAACGCTAAAGAAATATCCCCCAACTGAACTCCAAACGAGATAGGCAGATCGCTTATAAAGTAGCAGCAAAACGTAGAATGACCAGCAGATCTATAATATAAGACTTCCATAGTTCCATCTGATGATCCACGTCGACTCGAAATGGACCTGAGAGCATCTAGTGTTGAGTAAGCTCGATGTTGATGTTCGAACGAACTGCGTGTACATGTACTGAACACACAGCCGTGTGGCGTCTCACTCCAACAGGGTATCAGGTAGCTTACCTAAGGTAGGTACCACCTCGGAAGTTCATGGACATATGACAAGCCATATGGTCTCGTACCCCAAAAAAGAATCCTCTTAGTAGAAGGGCCCAAAGAAGTTGTTGTCCATGGGAGGGTATGCATTGTTGAACTCATTCAACATCATGTCAAGGACGTCTTCAAATGTCGACGTCATCGTGGCATTGTTGGTGGTGGTATGCATTGTAGGTGTACCAACGCCATTCCCCACAGCGGGAACTAGGGGCTGGTCCAGAACTGTGCAACCACAAGCATCCTTGTGGCGCTTGATGTTCGACTGGTGGTTCGGCAACGATTTGCCGCAGGACATCTGAATGGCCTGGTTATGCTTAGAGTTGATGTGCCTCTTGAGGTTGGAAGGACTGGAGTAGGTTCTATGCTCGCAGCCGGGCGCTTCGCAACGCAACCTCGCCTTTGCATCTGCGGTAGGCATGACGATGTCGGCGTCCAGCTTCAGCTACGTTCAAGAGACTGGTTGAAAGGTTTTATGGGCAGCGATAGAGAATGAAGTGGGAGAGTAGCCAGGCGTGTCTGCTCTCTTCGTCAGGAGACAGCCCATGAACCCATTTTTGCACTCGACTTCTATTTCAACCTGGAAATGTCCCGCAAAAAAAGTCAGCCCGGGTGATCAAAGTGGCGAGGGTCGGCACATTAATACCAATGAGAATAATGATTTGTCTCCTCATTCACAGGTCAGGCGTCTTCCGCAACCTGCTTGCTCATCGAGGATCTATCCAACGAACGACATGCAGGGTCGAAGCACCTTGCATGACCTTGGGAATCTGGGGCCAAGTACATTCCTACGATATGGTCTCTAGTTACACGAAGTGCTTCAGCGATGGTGACACGCCTCGCTTTTCTGTACATAAGATGTTATTGGTCGAGAGAAGCCATCGTAGGGGGGGGCTGGGACTACATAGTGCTGTTTAAGTGCGCATATGCACTGGCTGTGGCCTTGATTGGGCCTGTGTGTTTCTGCTTCTAAGCTACCTTAGACCATTAAGTGTACGGTGTAACTCATGTACATTCACCTTGGGAACTTCAGCCCTTTCGCCAACCACCGTCCCTGGGTTGTCCCTATCAGACGACTCGGTAAGGTATTACCTAAGGTATCCATGACCGCGACCCAGAAACGTAGGCATCTTAGGTGCCACCCAACACACCTCGCTGCCTGGAGGGATGGCAGGGGTACGTTCAAACATCGATTCCTCACTGTTGCGAATACCTCGTTGGCGATGAACTGCCATGCCAGAAAAGGGTGAAATTTTGAGGACTCAGCCCCACACTCGCCGGCACCCCCGGCCTTGGCAAGGGAAAACTGTTGTGAGCTGCACTTGACGGTCAGTTGCTCAGCTAGGTAAATACGTACCTCAATAGTGTTGTCAGGCAGGTAGGTAGGTAGGTACAAGCATCTTTGTATCACTACTAGCTGTCAAGAGGTTACCAAGCCTGCCGACCTCACCGCTTGCCTTGAAATATACATCAGGAAACGCAGCAGCGCTGTTACTTTGCGGTCTTCGCCTGGGGTCCTCTCTTCTAGTACTTCGCCTCTGGCAGACTTAATTGCCATCGGAAACCAACGTTCGGCGTCGACTGATTGAAAGCTTGTAATGCAAGACTTGAGTGTAGGTATGGAATATTTGAAGCCCCGTTGTCCTTGGTACGAGATGCCTTCCCCGCCTGCTAAGGTACGTTACCTTGGGCAGTGCGCTGTGCCGCTAAAGAAAGCCTCACAGCCCCGCATGTAGCTGATCAAGCACAAATAGTGCAGTAGCAATAAATAAAGGCACTCATGTGAAGGATTCTCTTCTTGAACTTCTAATTCACCTACACACAAGCGGTCGGAATCCGACGTTAGGAGCCGATGACGAAACAAGAGCTCAACCTAACCCTGTCACGTCTCGTTGATGGATGCCGGGGTCCACCTCACTTACACAGGCCTTGATAAGTCGTAGTGTAAACTCGCCCTTGGTGGTGACCCACCTCAGTTTTCTTATTCAGTGGGGTTCGCAAACATATCAAGTCACTGAGCCGAAATCTTTTGATTTGGTCTTTGGCAAGTTGCATGGACGGATTTTCGTGTATTTCAAAGAGCGATTGGGGTATAAGAACAAATGTATAAACACATGAAATAGGTAGAGAGCTTTGGAAGGGGTATAAGACGTCCATGGTTCATCGCACGTCCCCCTGCCACATTCAAAGTTGCCGCAACTGCCTCTCCTAGCGGGGAGCTCCGTGCTCACGTCTGATTTGACCACACATCAGTCGAGCAACGAGGAACTCGCTCGTGCTAGGGGCGGTACTCTGGCTGATCCTCCCCGAAAGTGAAATCCTCATTGAGAAACTCCAATTCTCCAAAATCGTCCGAATAGAAGCCGTGGTTGAAATCGAAGTCCGGGGCCTCAGTGGCACCGGTTGTCGCATTTGTAGGTGATTCGGAGCCGACTTGCCCATCGGAAGGCGAGGACTCTAGAGCCGCGCAAGATTTCTCACATGACTTTTGGTGGCGCTTAATATTCGAGGTATGGTTTTGAAGAGTTCTACCACAAGACATGGGAATAGAAGTACCGTGTTTAGACCGGGTGTGCCTCTTTAGATTGGATCGAGTAGTAAAGTTGGTAAGCTCGCAGCCAGGTTTTTCGCAGCGTAATTTTGGGGTAACTACACCCTCGGGGACAGGCATTTTGACGCGGTCCACTGCCGAATCTGTATTATGAGGGCTATCGATATGTAACGGGAAGACAGACTTGAAAGCTTGACGCAGCTCGTCTACTCCTGTCTCTGGGAAAGCTGGGGAGCGCCGTAACACATATACACCAAGAAAACCAGCGCAAGAAGGCGACAATACGAATCTCTCACTTGCCCACGGGACAGGAGGTTAGGGAGAGGTGGCGGAAAAAACGAAAGACGATCCTCTCACTTGCCTACCGGACAGAGGCTCAGGGAGATGCGGCGGCGAAAGCGGCTGCGAAAGCGGCAAGACGATCCTCTCACTTGCCCACCGGACAGAGGCTCAGGGATGCGGCGGCGCAAGGTCCCACGTCGTGGGAAGGGTCCGACATGACGGCCGCGGGGCCTGAGAAACCCAGTACGTTGAAGGCCCCCCTAGACACGCCTAGTTCCCGCATTTTATCCAGGGTGCCCCCGGACAAAAGACCCGAACCTGTGCGCCAGGCATGAAGCCGCTGGACACAAGACTCGGTGGGCTTTTCTTTCCATCCAATCGCTACATGCGCAGCCGGTACGGAGCATTTGTGGGTGTGAATTTACTGGTTTGTGCGGGGCGGCGTGCCCTCTTGCCCATGTGTGCACTTCATACGTTGGTACGTCCATGGCTCCTCTCCGTACGCTGAGTGGAAAGCCGGGCAACGATCTCACGCGTTGCCATTTCCGTCATGACGTCTGTTGGACAATTGGGAATGACCCTCACTCAGTTATGTAAGGCCCGCTGTCAATTCGAAAGCCGGAGATGGGTAAGATACATTGCTCTGGCCTGCCCAGTGCCCGCCTCAGGCGCGGCCAGGAAGCTGCTCCCCGTGTCGATAATGGTGGGAGAATCCAATTGACACAACCCTTGTCCCACCATGTATGGCCAGACATCGAATTTCTCCCTCGCACATGGCGCGCCTCCCCTGATCCTGGGAAACGCCGTTACATGCCGACATCTGATCGGAAGCGGAAGGCGTTATTCAGATGAGGCAAAACAAAGCCCAATAATCACGCCTGACCTTACCTCATCGACTAGGCGTGTCGAGGAAGGCCGGCTTGCAGATGACCACTTGGCCAGCGTCTAAGTCTGGACACAGTGATGTTGTCCTGAGACGGCAACTATCAGACTATCCCAGGTCAGCGAAAGGTCCTCATACGGCTTTAGCCAGTCTCGAAAGCAATAACTTCTTGTATGTATGAAACTTTCAATTGTCCAAATCTATCGGGTAATATCACATTAGCCACATTTGTTACAGTATCGTCTCCTGGCTCCCCATTCGCGCTGCACTCACTCAGAAATGACATTATCGCCATCCTTTCCTCCCGATGGAAAGCTTCAACTACCATCCCTCCGACTATTGTCACGGATGAATAATCAGTGTCCTAAGGTGTACCTTCTGCACGATTTCAGTGTAGACTACTAGAATCTGAAGTGAACTCGGCTGTCTTAAGCTTAATGCTAGGATCCTTGCCGAATCGGGACCGGGGATTGCTGGAAAGGCAACTGTTTGAAAGCATACGCTCGAGAGCATATTATCGCTAAGAAATGGACCTTTCAAAGTGCACAAAGATGACCAGCCTAATGCGACGTCTAATCAACGAAAAATCACTGGGTAGAAACATCATGTCTCGAAATGTGAAGGGAAGCTGAGCGACAGGGATGATTCCCCCGTGGGCCGATTGCCTTCCCGGTTCAGACCAATCAAATCAGCGAAAACGTCAACCAGCACTTACACAAACTTTGGATGCCACGCAGTTCTTGACGTGCTCTGCAAATTCACCAACACAGGAACCAGACTTTGAAAAGGTAAGACGCTTTGAATTTGCTCTCTGGTACACCCGAATCTTCAAGAAAGTTTGTACATTCGAGTAACTAATCATAGACTCCATAGTTTCACATAGGTACAAGGGAACCACCAGAGTCGATGTATCGCCCAAACAACAAATAAAGGGAATCCTAAGAAGGAGAAGAAGATGAGAAACAGGCCGCTTGCTCTTAAGCACAACACGATATAACCGTCCAATACATATTAAAAAATGTCCATATCTCTATCAATGCTCCAGATTGAGAGAAAAGTAGACTCAAGAGCTCCTAGTTAGGGGTCAGCGAGGTCCCGGTATTAACACTACTTACGTATATACATCAACTTCCCCGTCAACTGCTAGATGGTGTATACTCATTCGAGTAGCCTCGCATTCCAAGGAGAGGATTCTTACTAGAAAAATCCGTAAGGACTACCCGCAATAGCATTGTACGCATCGTCTAACTCTCTCCAAACCCTTTCGATGGCGTTGTCGAGGTCTTCCAAGTTGGCGTCAAGGGGTGGCAGACTCTGAATTGCACGGCAATCCGGGCATCTCAACTTGTGACGACGGGAGTTGGAACCGTGGTCTTGTCTCAGCTTGCCGCAAGGCATCTGGACGTACACGCCGTGTTTGGCCTTAATGTGTCTGTTGAGATTGGATTGGCTCGAATAGGTACTTGTACAGCCGAGCGCTTGACATCCAAAAGTTGCAGCTGCTCCAGTTCCTGCGGCGGGCATGACGACGTTGGCGTTCTATTTCAATGCGCTTGGGAGACGAGCTATAGGTGTTGTTAATCTTGAAATAGATAACGAGGCGAGAGATCTGTGCCATTCTGCTCCTTATTTTAGGAGAATGACGGTGAACGAACATTCTTGTGGCCGACTTTAAATAAGATATGGTGGTGAGGATTGCGAGCCTCCTTCGTAAGTCGACCGGTCTCGTTCGGGCGCGGGGACGGGGACGGAGTAAGGTACCTTAGCAGTCGCTGTCAGTTGCAATCGCAGAGGACAGAAGGTGGGAGAGAGGACAAGAAACTCGCGACTGGGGGCGGCCGGGAAGATGCTGGCGGCCCAGACAGTGGGAGCTGTCGTATCTGTTCTCACTTCTGATCATCGGCGCGGCTTGGCACGTATTGCTCGGTACCTAGTTGTTCCCCCTCCTCCCCCTCTTCCTCCTCCATCAAGGCCAAGTAGGCGAGGGAAAGATCCCGTCGCTAGAGAGGTCGTTTGAGCCTTGGGGAGTGCGTTCGCTGTGCGGGTTATAGTGCCCGTTCCTCCCTGGTGCCTGATGTCCTGATGCCGTGGTTGCTTGTATCTGGGCCAGGGCCTTCTCTTCCATTCCCATTCTTCGCCCAATTCGTATTCCCATCGTCATCAGCAACCGCAACACTGGCTGAAAGCCGCCCCCAACGGTCTGTTCCTCCAACAGCCCTGGCAATCTGGAGACGTGCATACGCATACTGCAGGCTCCAATTGCCAATTGTCTCATCGGAAAAAGAGTCACAGCAACCCATACATTTCAGATATGGTAACCTCCATACCCCGAACTACGGCAACTCGTGACAAAATAGTTTCCTGTCTATACATTCGGAGAAGAATTGTTTTCACCAATATCATCATCGTCATTATTTCCCTTGAATTCCAAACTTGCGCGTCAGATAGAATACATAGTATCATCTCGTAAGTAACTTTCGAAAATATTTATTAGAGGCTTATGGTGGTGATGTTGATTGTGCGACAGATGTCCAGATGTGCGAAGTGGAAAACTGCTATGTCACCCACTTAAACGGGAACCTCCACCCTACACTGACCCAAAAACAAGGGGTTTCGTGGAGAAGTGATCGAGTACCTAGGTAGCAAGGTAGGAAGGTAGGACAACCAACGTAATCCCCCGCTACACGTGACCATGATGGCTGAGGCAGCCACGGAGTGCTTCAGCGTAGATTAGCAGCGTAGCCAAAATCATCGAACTTCAATGTCTATACTCGTCGAAGTCTTCGTTTCTTGACTGGTATATCTTGATTACTTACTAGCAGATGCACCAGATCGACACTGACAGAACGCCGACACGAACCTGTACAATCTCCAAATCTTCAATTCAATAATGCGCTGACCACGCGAAAGCAACCCTCGGTGAGATTCATTTCAGTACTTAGACGAGTCTTTTTTCACTCCCAAGCAGAGACGGGGGAAGGAGGGTGGGGGGAAGGATTTGGGGAAGGGGGATAAGGATTTGGGGAAGGGGGGTTAAGGTGCCACTACTCTGCAGATGAGCTGATCTAGAAAAATACGAGATTTGGTGGTCATTGTTGGTGCGCCCTCGCCAGCGGTCGATTGAGTCTCGATGTGACATGCTAAGAAGGCTCACTAATATGTGTAGGACATACCTACGTCCTGAGAGGTCAGGCTTCTTGTACGGCTCAAGCTCCCATTGGCCACGAGCATGGGTACATTTGACGCTACATGATTCTGCCCGGATTTATCGGACAACGCCGTCAACTCTCTCAAATGAACCGTGGTGGCTTGGAACCAAGCCTGCGAGGGTGGCACGCAGGCAGCTGCGGGCAGAAGCTAAGGTCTTCCGAAATCCCCATGCATTACCGTATTAGTTGAGAGACCAGAGTGGTCTGCGAGACCGAAGAGACCGGCATGCATTGTGGCGCCATGGCGAAGATGATCCATTAATCCTTGTACCAACGCCCAACATAAGCGACTAGGGGGAGGTGAAGCTGGGTCTCGGCTGGCCGAATAATGATCCGGACTGAGCCGATTACTTTGCCTATGTCGAGGAGGGTGGCCGATGAGAGAAAGATGATAGGGGCCAGCAGTTGAGACAAGTCGTAGGGTATTAGTCGAGAGTACCGCGATAGGGACTGTGCTCAAGGCAGTGACCGAATTTCTGGTACCAAACCCCGTCAGCATATGCCAATGCTGAAAAGCAAAATCGAGCCTTACGATAACGTCTAGACCTCGCTGCTTGCACACTCATCTAGTGGTCAAGAGCGTCTTTCCGTGGTTTCAGCTATATGTTGTTCCCATTGCCACGCATCTTTGGGGTATCTAAGCCACCTTGACATGGCACATAACATGACCTCCCTTCGCTACTCATCCGCCTCCTCCTCGGTCCTCACTCCTCACACCTCGACTTCTCCCGTTTTTTCTCACCGTCCCTGACTCGCCCCCCTACGTTCCTCCATCCTCCGACCTCATCTCTCTCCGCCCTCAATTCGCCGCCAAAATCTCCGCCGCATCAGGCGCCGAGCTATGATCCCTCTTGCCATCCGCCATCTTAATCATCTCGGCCTGCTTCTTCATCCTCTCCGCCTCGGCCTGCTTCGAATGGCTCACATACGTCCCGTACCGCAGCGTGCCCAGCGTCAACACCGCCATGAACAAGATCCCAATCACCGACCGCCGGATCAAGATCCATCGCAGACCCTCAATCTCAGATTTGGCATCGCTGCTTAGGTGAAGGCTGATTTTGTAGTTGATTTGTTGGATCTAGGTCAATCGTGTTAGCCAACATCACAAATCTCAACCTTTGAAGAGGCATCAGAGAAAGGGGTAGAGGAGATACTCACGACACTATCACCAGCCTTCTGCTCCTCCCTCACCGCCATCTTCCGATCATTGAACATGCCCCTAACATTATCATTCAACGTCAACAACTCCTGATTCAACCCCTGCGTCAAAATATCAACCTCGTGCTGCAGCAGCGTCCTCTTCTGCCTCATCTCCTCATCCGCAAGCTTCTGATTATTCTTCACCTCCGTACTCAGCTCCGAACACGCCGCCCGGAACAAATACGTCTCATTCTCCACATCGCTCTTGCTCACCAGACTCTCCTGCGCAACATCCAGGTTCTGCGCCAAAATCGCCCGGATCGCCTTCATCAAAGTGATGGCCTGGTCTTTACTGTACCCGCCGCCCTCGAGGTCTTTGACGAGAGAGTAGCTGTCGAAATGGTGTACGTAAGGGGTGGGCGCCATGTGCGGGTGTTGTTTGGCGACTTGTTCGGGGGGTCCCATGTGGAGGATGGCTTCGAGGGGCCCGCTCTTCTTTGCCTGGTCGCGGGCCTCTTGCTTCGCGGCTTTGGCTTCCTCTGCTTCTTCGGGAGGTTGTTGCTCTCCGGACGCAGCAGCCGTCACATTCGCCGCGTTGTTCTCCGCCGCATTCGATGCCGTGTTCGATGCCGCCGCCGCTGTCCCCGCCGCCGCCGCAGCCGCCGCAGACGAAGCCGCCGTCTTGGGATTCACCCCGTCATCGCTCGCCCCCTTGGACGCCCCGACCGCAGCCTGCCCGGGACTCGCCGCCTCGTTTCCCCCCTCACTCCCCGGCACGGGCACCGACACCGGCGGTATCGTCGTCCCCGCCGTCGGCACAGGCTCGATCCCCTTGCCATGTCTCGGCGCGAAACCCGACTGCTGTGCCCCAGGCGTAGGCGCGAACGCGGCGTACCCCCGTCTCCGAACATCGGTTGGAGTCCGTCTCCGACATGATTTCGCCGCCGCGCGGCTTGTCGTCGTCGTCGCCGTTTCGCCGGCGCGTATCGTCCGGAATAGGTGCGGATAGAGGAATGTCAATCGTGCAGGCTGCATCATGTGTATCCGTGTCCCGATCGTCTAGTTGTGTTGTGGTTGTTGTAAAAGTCAAGAAAAAAAGAAAAAAAAAAAGGGAATTGGGAAATTTGGGGGTGGGAAATGGGAAAGTAAAGTGGCAGCGGATGCACCCGTTACTTAATTTCCACGATGCTTGGACACGTGGGGGCACGGGATCCAATGTCGGAGGCTAAGCTCAGGAACCCGACGTTTAGTACCGGTCTGGAGGGTGTTGTCCCCCTGATGTCATTGGTGTGGATCCCTGTCGCTTATCTAAGGCATTCCCGATGCCGACCTCGCTGTCGGGTCCGTTGCCGAAACCACGGAAAATCTACCGAGGACTTACACTCAGCATCGAGGTCATCTGAATGCTGTGCACAGCAAATAATCCCTTGATGGAGTACAACAAACGGATCCCTTTCTTCAGACACGCATAAAGACAGATCATCTGAAACATTCCATACTCTCACGTCTATTGACAGGTCTAATCCGTCAGACTAAGACTAGTATCGCTTTAGACACGAAGAATTCAATAAAATACAAGAAGACTGGATAAAATCAACTGCGCCCCAAAATGACCGGCCCTGATGCCCCCTTTGTGAACCCGACAAAACCCCCCGGATGGGAACCTCAATTCCACCGGCCGCCTTCCAGGTTCGATTCGTATCGCTCAGCCATCGTTCCTGTGATAACCCTCCCAATCGCTCTCAGAGATACCCAGACTCATTACTTTGCATAAAGGAAGACCAGAAAAAACTTGCAACCAAAAGGCAACAGAGAATCATGTCCGTTTTTGGGAACCCCGTCTTTCCCCGAATATTTGTCCAAGCAATTTTTCTACCGTTGTGACCGTGTTCCAGCCATGTATGTGGGATTTTTTTGGGTTTGCATATTCAGATCAGGTATGTGTAAACAGAATTAGGTAGGTGTTCGTCGACTTTTTTTTTCTCTTTCAAACAAGTCTGGCACGTGGAACCGTTAACCCACGGCCGGGATCGTCAAATCCGTTTGGTGTCGTGATGCATGTCCGAAGCAACCGTAGACGCCGTCATCGCAAAAATATTTCGTGTACTGTTATCAGGCCTCCTCCACTTGCACCTTGAGGCTGACACCTCCGGGCGCGCTGGATTTGTTGTCGTCCTCGGCAACTTCGCCAACAGCACTAGCGCTCGTGCTGGGCGGGCTGCTGCTCTGGGGGCTGTTAGGCTCCATCGTCAGGACCGGGGTTGGTGCGGCCGAGTTGGTGTCGGCCTGGGATCCCCCAGACTTGGACGGCGTCGTCTGCGTCGTCGCGTAGATGAGCCTGTCAATGGCGGCAAGCTGGCGACTGGTGCTGGTCTTGCGAAGGGTTTGGAACTGAGGTCGCATCTCCTCCACAAAGGCTTCGCGTTCGCCACCCTCAAGCTGGTTCAGCAGCTTCTGAATGACGTAGTTGCCGTACTGGTCCTTCATCATCAACTGGAGCGAGCTTGTTCCATCGCTCGCCTGTGAGATGATTTGCTCCCGGATACCCTTGCGTTCTTCCGCGTTACCGTACTGGATGCACTTCTCCACAACGTTGGACGCAAACTTGTGCTTGGACAGGGTGACCAGCTGTGCAATGACAAGCTGGATGATCCTCGATCGGTCCTCGGGCATGCCGTGCTCGATGATGTGCTGCACGACGTAATTGCCGTACTGGTCGGTGATGAGGACCTGCGTCGAGTTGTGCAGCTCAGCCAAGATGGTCTCCTTGTCTTGCTCTGTGCCGTACTCTAACATGCGCTGAATGACCCGGCAGGCGTACATGTGAGCCGCCAGCTGGCTGACTTGACCGCGGAACGCGTCCATGACGAAGTCAATGTACTGGCGAGGAACCAGCTCGATGATCTTTTGCACAACATGGTTACCGTTCTGGTCCTTGACGACCTTGAGGATCTCGGGCTCCAGCTCCTTAACCAGCTCGGCCTGCTGCTCGACAAGAACGTGTTCCAGAGCCTGTAATTGTTAGCTTCGTCCACTTTTTCTACGCGAATGTGTACACACCTTTTGGACAACGCGGCAGGCGTACATCTGCATGGACAGGTCGACGACCTTGCCCTTCATTTGTGACGCCAAAACCTTTTTCTGGACTTGGTTGCCGTGCTCAAAGAACTTTTGGATGACGTAGTTGCCAAAGACATCCTTCATAAGTTGGATGGCGTTGGGCTCAATCTCGCGGAATACCTGATCCTTCTCGTCGCTGTTGGCAGTTTCAAGCTTTTGTTGAATGAAGCGCGATCCGTGCTGGTCGCCACTGAACTCGACAATGTGGCTGTAAATGTCTTTCAACTCGTACCGCTTGTTCGATTTGGAGCTGGACCTGAATTCCTCCAGGAGCAAGCTGCGGACGCCCTTGCCAGGGTCCTGATCCTTGCTAGGCCGGACGGGCATCACTCCCGGCATCGAGTACGGCGACATGTGCAAACCGTAACCGGGCAGAGGAAGCGATGGACGCCCATAAGGGTCGAACATTTGCGGGGGGTACTGGCCTGCAAAGTTAGGGGTGTAGTAGGGACCAGGGTAGAACGCGGGAGCCTGCGCCTGGATGAAAGCTGGAACCGGCGTTCGGCGGTCGCCATCCGGGACCATTCTCAGATCGCGGGACGACGGCCGTTGGGTCCAGAGGTCGGATGCTTGAGGCGCATATGTCTTGGGGCTAGTGACAACCCGGTACTGACCAGAGGCACCGGCGATGCGGTCGGTGGAACCGCGTTTTGGCGCCATGTACTGAGCCATGGCGTCAACGTACATGTCGCCAGTGATGGCGGCGTTCATGTCGCCCCTCCAGGGCTGAGACACCGGGTTGAATTGGAAGTTCTGCGCACCGGCGGCGAGGCTCTGGGCCTCGTCGAGAGTGAGAGATTTCTTGAACTGCGGGGCAAGGTCCGTTTCGTCCATCTGTCTGCCGTTGGCCATAAAGGCCCTGTTGTTGGTTGTCTGCGTGGGGAAGGAGGAAGAGTGACCAGGAATGGCAGGACGGCTCGAGGCAATGGAGTTGCTGGGAGTGTGACCATACCCCCCAAAGTTGTCTCGGAAGGCAGGGGGCGAATGGTGCGAGTCGTCCGACTGGCGCGAGGGAGGAATGCTGCTGTCTCTCGAGGGAGCACCCACAACACCAAGGTTCAAATACGCATTGTCTTTGGAACCTCGCTTCTCCTGCCTTGCGTACGGCCCATCAAAGGCGCTGCCGTAGCTAGGCCCAAAGCCTGTGTTGTCCTTGTCCTCCTCCAGGTAGGATTTCGGCCGACCATTGATGAGATTGCGTCCTTGACCGACGGCGTTATTGTCGAAGAAGGAATTGCTGTTATGAATGCTATCGCGTGTGCGGTTCGGCGAGGTGCTGCCTGATGCTGATCGAGTCTGGGTGTCCTGGTTCCAAGGATTCTGAGTCCACGTGTCCGCCTCCGAGTTTGCAGCAAGGGCACCGGACCCTGATGGCTGTCCAGCGAAGCTGTCTTCTGGGCCTGTTCAATAACAAAAGTCAGCGTCCCGGTCCGAGGCACATCAATCAATCAGCGTCCTGGCCAAACGTACCTCTGGGATCTCTCTTTCCGGCGCCTCCTGTGTACGTTGTGTTCCAGATGTTTTGCGTGTACAAGTTGGAGCTGCCGAAGCCGGGGGCGACGCCGGGAGCAGGCTTCTCGTTCTGGCCGTTTGCCATGGGGAAGCTTCCGTATCGACCTGCTGGCCGGGCCTGGACAACGTGGCAGGTTAGCAAAGTGGCAGCCATCGGTGTAGGATAAAAGGAACAGCAGAAGAGAAAGTAAGGCGCGAGGCAAGCTTTTTTTGAGCTGTTTGCCAGGTCTAGGCGAAGTTCCGAGCGCCGAATTGGCGACTCGAGCCAAGAGGCCATGAGGGCGCTAGGGAAGCGCAGTCTTGACACACACGGCCGCGCGCTCGCATCTTCGCGACCCGGGGCTCACCCCCATCGGACCTCACGTGGAGTAAACGGGGCAGCGACTTACGGTGGTGGTCATGTTGGTGGTCGGTCTCTGCGCAGGAGAGACGGTTGCAGAAGATGCGGTCGAGTGTCCGGGGGATGCGGAGAGGAGGAGCGAGGGTTCCCGGAGGTTGACTTTTTGGTGCGGCGAAGGGGGGGAAGTTCGCGGCTGCAGTGGTGAGATCGGATGCACCTTGCTTGCTGCTTGCTGCTCTTTGGTCTTTCTGTCACACAGAGGCGCGCTGTGGTGGCTGGCGAGAAGCGAGGACGCAGAGGTTGAATGGCTGCACACACACGTCGAGGGCGCAGCTGCTTGTGGGAGGTTTTGGGTTTTCCGCTGGTGAATTATATACGATGTAGGTGTAAACTTTTTCTTGCGACAGGAACTTTCTCCAGGAATCGTCTATGGCGCGCGGACTAAAAAACGAAGGGAGAACGGTGGGCGTCAGCAAAACCAGGCAGACTGGGGGGGCAGAATTTCTAGCGCGAAGCACAGGGTTGATTGTTGAGGAGAGGGTTTGCCCGCTTTGGTCGTGAGGGAGGGAGGCGAGGAGACCAAGGTGAGGGATAAGGGTGCAGGTGCGTACTTGATTATGTAGAAAGAAACAAAGCGAGTGGGCTCTTCCGAGAGGCAAGGTATGTGGGAGAGCAATAGCGGGATGGGAGGGATGGAGGAATGTGAGGACGGGCGAGGATGAGGGCGAGAGATGACGAAGAGGGAGGAGTACGGATAATGTACGGGAGTACTCTGTCAAGGTACGTATGTAAAGAAGCGACAAGAGACTCTTTTGTTGATGTGGAAGAAAAAAAATGTACAGTGATAAATGTAGACAGAGAAGGCGAGAGAGCAACAGAAAACACCCGACAGGTCAAGCGTCGCTGGTAAGGCTGATTAGGTTGATTGTTTGATGGAGCGCCCGCGGTCGGCTGGGGCGATGGACAAGACGGGAGCGGGCAGCTAATAACTTTGTAGGAGATTTTTTTTGCGCAATCCAATATCGAGGACAAGTGCACCCTGGAATTTTTGGGAAAGTCGTGGGCTACCAGCTGGACCTAGACTTGACCTAAAGCCTGGCCTTAGGAGACTTGAAGACTGGAGACTCGTGTGGGAGCTGCAGTAGCTGCGACTTGCAGATGGACTAGACGGAGGAGGCATCCACTGAGGAGAACGGAGACGGGGCGGAAGGACAGGAGGGTGGTGAGAGGGGGGGGTTTGAAGGGGAGCTGACATGGAGCTTTCTTGTCTTGGGTGTGGCCCAACTGCCCCGAAGTGGTCCTCTATTCCCTCTCTGTCTCTCTCTATCTCTCTCTCTCTCCCCCCCTCTCTCTCTCCTCAGTCTTGAGGAGTCGAGGGGTCAGGGATGCGACCGGGGGTGCATTGGGACTGGGACTGGGACTGGGAACTGGGTCTAGGACCGGGACTGAAGATGGGGGCCCTGGGAGTTAAACGATGGAGCCGTGGGAAGAAGGGGAGGGGGCCCGACAACACAACTCGGGGAGGCAAAGCCGCAAACGCAGTAAGAACAAGGTAGGTAGACACCCACGACACCATGGTAGACACCGACGGGAAGGATTGATTGATGGATGGCAGACGGGAAGGGGTCAGTCATGCGAGGGATGGGGATGTGAGGCCAGGTACGGATGGAAACGACACACACACATTCTTGCCGGTAATTATCGTACCTCTTTTTCTTGCTTTGGGGGTGGCTGCCAAGGTGCTCAACTCTGTGTAGGTAGGTGACGGTATGAATAGGGTGCAAGGTAAAGTAGAGACAAGCAATGAAGGCGGGAAAGGAGGGAGGCGAAAGGACGGGAGAATGAGATGGGAAAGATCAGAATAGGCAGACAAGGGGGGGAGGGGCAATGATAGTTTGGCCCTGTTATTGGATCCAACTGAAAGACGAGAGACGAGACTTTGCGCCGAACTTACCAAATCTTGTGCTCCTATCTATCTTGCGAGAGAGAAAATGAGCGAGAGACTCGAGGGTCGAGAGTGTGTGCGTGTGTGAGAGGGGACTACAAATTCCCTATTGCTGCCTTGCGGTTTCTTGCCTCTTCGTTGCCTCCTCTTGTCTTCTTCCTTTAGGTATCTATTAATTAGTAAGTAGATATTCCGTAGGTACTCGTGGTTGGCCTAGTTTTGCTGGCTGCCTGCCTCTGCTCCTCTCCACCAAGGTAGGTACGGATATTGAAAGTTTGGACAGGTGGTGACGACAGGTCACAGAGTAGAGTGCCAAAGGGGGCAATGCGTTCTTTTTGGGATTGTGCGTATGTGGGTGAGCGAAGAGTGTTCGTCTCCAAATGATGTGATGTGCGGCTTGACAAAAAGGCTAAATGTTCGTTTGCAGACGTCTTGAATGGACGGTTTATGCGTGCGTTCAGAGGGCTGAGGTATCGGGGCACCTTGGCGACCTGGCTGTTGACAAAGTACGGGCTGAAGTGGGCGCAGACAGGTATCGACGGTGGAGGCAAACAGGACTTGACGTCCAATCAATCTATGTATCTGCGGAGACGGCGGTCCGTACGATGAATGACAGAGTGAGTGACCGATTGATTGATTGTCCTGGGACCTGGGTGCAGCTAGGTACGGGCTCTCAGAGGAGCGGTTGAGTTGAGTTGTCGAGAGAAAACGGGCCAACAGGTATCAAGTGCGTGGCGGGAAGCAATGTACAAGTCCCCGGGGTTCGAAACGTCGATACAAGTCGGGACGAATGGTGTATGCAGTCTGTCGCGTGTGTGCTTCTTGTTCTTGTCGCTCCTAGCCTCCCTCTAGCCTCTAGGTACCTCGGCTGGTGTGAGTGCGTTGCTTGTGTGTGCGTGTTTGTGGTGTGTGAGTATGCGAGTGTGTGTAATTACTAGAGAGTCGATGCTGGACGCCCCGAGAGATATGTTCCTGGGGATCAACTCTGCCAGAAAAAAGTCCAAATATGGGCAGGAGATGATGGACGTAGAAACAGACAAGAGTTCACACAAACAAACGATGCGGACTGAAAAGAAGAGGCGAGGAAAACCGCAACGAGGCGTGGTGGTTCCCAAGATGATAAAATAGAGTCAGAGAAATGGTGGATAGGTGCGGCAAGCCTCTGAAGCCCTTCTCTTTGGGTCCTTTGGACTGGAATGGCGGTTTGCGATTGGTCTCCGACGGCTGGCCACAGGCACGACAGGGAGAGACGTTGATGTTGCAATGGTACCAAACCCAAGGCGAGGTACTTGACGTTACCTTTGGCTCGGCAAGGGTAGGGCAAGCCGCAGAGCAGACAAGCACAAAAGTGGCCGTCCTTGAATGGGCCAAGAGTTCTCGCAGACTGCGTGTACCAAGACCGAGTAGATCGTGGATGTGGTTGTGATGCTGCTACTCCGTACTGGTATTGGTGCTGCGCTTCTGCTGATACAGGTGCTGCAGCACTTTAGGATAAACAAGCTGTAAAAAGACAGCAGACCGACGGAGCTGTTTACCACGTAAATCACGGCGAAAAGAGAGGGTCTGGGCTGGGACCGTTTCGTTTGTGCAATTTGTTCGCTGGCGATTTCCGCCCGGAGGAGAGCAAAGAGAACAACGCAGGCCTGGTCATTCGGGTACCTGGGAACGTGAATCTGACGCCGTCGTCTTGTGTCCACGCTTATCTGGTTCGGCGGTCCTCAGGCAGGTAGAAGGCGCCGGGTGTGCAATTTGGCTTGTCGATGCGAGAATGCAGATGCAGCGCGCGGAGCCGGGAGTGTGGGCCACTGCGGAGCAGACGAGAGAGAGACAGACGAGACAGACAGACAGACAGACAGACGGGACCAAGGCCAGGCACGGGAGACACTGGCTTGACTGGCCCGTAGTTGTATCCGTAGCGTGTCCGTACGTACGAGCAGAGCTAGGGCCTGCAGGTCATTCAAGACACGAAGCGGAGCAAGGACTTTGTTGTCTGAAATCGTACGAATATCCGTAGATTATGGTGAACGTCGTGGAGGAGGTATATGGAGTAATGTATGTACGGGTACGTCGTACCCTGGAGTCACCGCTGATCGGCGAGATCTCAGTCTTAATCTACCCTCAAATGATGGATGCTGCCTCAAGAATAAGATCAGATAGAACAGGCTGGCGGCCAGCTTCTTCGTCCTTTGAAGCGAGGCGCCGTACCGTTGGCCGTCCGAGAGCTGGCTCCAGAGTCTCGAGTCTCGACCTCTGTAGGAATCTGGGCTGAACAACAGGCGGCGAGTCCAATCGAGGGAGACACACGGACGGGAATGCGCTAGGACGAGACGAGTCAAGAGCAAAAAAGCCCCGTCTGCCGGGGGAGAAGAAGGGGGTCTGCCGTCCTTTTTAGCGTCTGACGGGGGTCTGTTTGTTCGGGGGAGCACTCGTGGACGGAGACACGAGAGAATGGATGCGACTGGGATGCGATGCAGACACCACTGAGCCTGGCTGGTTCTGAGAGTGAGTTATATTGCGCGGCAGACGGATCTCTGTCCAGTGGAGGCGTCAGCAGATGGTTCGCTTCCTGGCTAAGCAAACGGACTCTCTGCTCTTCTCAAAACTTCTCGAAGACCTCCACTGCACTGATGAGCTGTACTCCGTAGGCTGTAGCTGGAGCTGGGCCGATGTTGATGGGGGTCCGGGACGGATGGCGCGATGATCAATGCAGGCGAGATAATACGGACAAGGGGAAGGCTGCTGTTGAGAGACAACACTGCGCGGGTAATTGATTGCTTGCAGCCCGCGGTTTGCGTGGTATCGTGCCTTGAGTGTAATCCGCAGGTGATGTAATCAACAACCCAGGCAACATGACCCCGACGATGTCGCTTTGCTCGCCTCTCTACTGTCGTTGTCGTGCAGCACACGTAGCAGAGAATAATAAAGCTCAATTTCTCAACAGGACGGCAGCGGCACTGGGCAGCAGCACCGCTTGTGGAGGATCAAAACCAGGCACCCAGGGTCAAGGTAATTCGTACGGCGTAGCGAGGAGAACAAGCCTGACTAGGGTAGGGAGGGAACCACAAGTCTGCAGCAGCTGGGTGGGTCACTGTGTAAGAGAAGACTGCTCGATGACGAGTGCGGCCAGCCGCGGCTTGTAGATTTTGTTTTCTCGTCTTGTGAGCGGCGAGCAAACTTGTCGTTGTCTGCCTAACGGTGGCTGTTGAGGATGATGAGGATAGTAGTGATGATGGCATCCCAGGTGAACCGTGGCTTGAGGCTTGACAGGTCGGCTCCAAACTGCCACAACCCCGGATTTTCCCTGGTCGCGTCCAATGCCGTCCTGCTGTCACTGCGCCGTGTCGAGTCTGATTTCCTGTCCAGACTCCAAAGGCTTCAGGGGGCGTGGGCGATTAGGATCAGGGGGCGGCGATATGTGCCGGAAATGTACTTGCGACTATGTTCCGGCCGAGTTCCGTGTATGATCTTCAGGGATTCTGGGGCAGAAACGACGGCCAAGTCTCTGAGATTCGAGAAAGCGAAACAGGCCACACGAAGAGTGGACAAAAATCAACGGCGCTTCGTTTCTTCAGCGTACGTTTCTTCGGTTGCCCGTCCGTTGAAAACAGCGTGTTTAAATGTGTAGCTGTACTCCGTACGACCATAGATGATAGAGAGAAAGAGACTCTTGTGCGATGTCGCGTGCAGCCCCGTCCTGTGTCGCCTCGTTACGTTATTGTCTAGGATAGGCAGCGCTTGCCTTCCAAGTTGGGCGATTTAATTCTGCAACAAGCCAAGCTGCCTATTTTCCTTCCTTTACCTTGACGCCTCACATCACTCGTGCCGTCCTGCTTCTGATTGTAACTTTGAAGTATCAGCACTTTTCCCCTCGCGGTGTGCCTCGGTTGAAGATTTCCAAGATTCGCATACCTTCAAGTCTTCTAAGGAGGGCACCCTGATTGGCAGACGTAGGGGCATGGTGGACAGGTGCGAGCTGAGGAAACAGTTCGAACCATGGCTCGTGTTTTCAATACATGATGAATCCACCAGGCTGCTGCCGTCAGTACCGCGAGTCGTTGCCAGATTTTCAACGTCGACGGTCGTTTAATGACAGGCAAGAAACAAAACATTCTCGTGCTTGTTTGCCAAGTGTAAGCCTTGCTTTGGTCTCCAAAGATGTCAAGCAAGGGGTGTACGGAAGAGCAGGCGGTGGGTGTGACAATGATCTGGGAATTAGAGAGAAGAAAAAAACAACGAGGACAATCAGTCCTCGAGGATATCGTGGACTTGTTTCGTTCCTCGTTGACCTGATGGCTCTTGGAACGCAATTCTGATGAAAATCCATGTCGGAATGCTGTAATGTTGCTGGTGGGCGCGCTGGCACGTCCTTGTTCCGCCATCCCTCGGCTGAACAAATGAGCCCGTCAGCATTTCCGCTTGGTTACGAACCGGTCCACGGGGCCGGCCATCTGGCCCATCTCGTCCCTGAGCTTCTCCGTCCGTCCCAACACGCCCTGTCAAACCTACATCGGTCCCATCAGCATGGCAACCAAGAGTGCTTGTAAAGGCACTTCACTTCAAGGCGCCATGAATTACCATCCAAGTCGACGGGCTGGCAAGGGCTTGTTCTAGACACCCGCGCGCGTCAAGTTGCTCCCGCTCGCCCTTCGCTTGTTTGTGTTCATCTCCAACGAGCAAATTCTCACGCAGCGTCACACTGCATTTGGGGCGCAACCCCCTCGCCCCCTTTGAAGATGTCAAAGACAGGGCCCGGCTCCGGGCAGAAAGCCATGGTCTTGATTGTGGATTTGTCCTCGTGGTTAGAATCAATGTTTTGTTCGTAGCTCGTCTTCACTCAGGACGGTGGCCGCCAACCGCTCGTCCATTCCATCAAAGGCTAATACTGAGCAAGGTGCTTTCTGGTTTGCTGAGCGTTGCTTTGCGACATCCCACGGGTGCAACACTGGTACTCACAAAGTGCACTGGTGTGTCATACCGCTCTGCCTCTGCCGGCAGTCTATGAGGAATCGCTGTGTGCAAGGAGTAGGAAAGGGTGTCAAATGACCTCCCCTCTCTATTCGAGCCGACGGGGTTTCATGAAACTCCAAAGAGACTGGACCTTTCTCCCCCTTCCCAAGGAAATACCCCAAAAGACCGCCCGAAGTTTGAGTGTGTTCACCCCGGATTAGTCTTGGTCCACTCTGGCGGGGTTGTCGTTGTTTCAGTGTTTCAACTCTACCGGCTTGAACGAGCCAGTCACGACTGCTTTTCATTCCAGGCGGCCTGGTCCGTCCACATTCCTCCTTGACGGTCCCGGGCAGGGTCTCATTGGACGATGGCACGCTGAGAAGTAGGTCACGGCAGGGATCGACATTCCTCAACATCGCATGCCCAGTACTGCAGGCTGCGAGCTGTCGCATCCCAAATTCAAGGCCTAGCGGCTTGGTGATTATCTCGAATGTGTGCGATATTGCATGGAGGCGTGAATCACTGGGGGCTGATTGCTCTTGGAGGTCGTGGTAAGTGGCTGGACAATGCCGGATGGGGTTTCGTGCGCTCATATTATCACTGCCCATGAACCTTCTCGCTTTGCTGTTGAAGGAGGAGCCTCTTCTTCCATCGTATTGACCAGTTTGGAGGTTTCCTTTTGCGCAATGAGTAGCCACTGGCTAGGCTACTTGTCGGTAGCCTACGGACGAAGCTGACCATGTGATCTTCGCCGGGGTTCTGGCGCCACAAGACATCCTACAAAAACAAAAATATGCCTGAAGAGGGTAAGAAAAAGCAAGGACGATAATCAAGCATTCCCCGCTTTCAATATACCGAAATTTTATCGCGAAGCGGCGAAGCCTACCTGAAAGTTCGTCTGCAAGTTGGTAAACCTGCTTGGGCAATAAGGCGCGTCGTTGCCTTCCAATTACAATGGCCTTGATCGGCCACCGCCAGCGCCAAGTGACGGAGCATCCCCAAGTCGCTCATTCCTAAGCGGAGGCGCTAGCCAGCAGATCCGGTCCACGATATTGATAACATTCATTGTCATTGAGTCCCTGCTCATGGAGAGTCGGGAGTTCTGTGGGCATGCTCGATTGTATGTCGGGATGACTTGGAGTACAGTCATTGGCTAGAAGTATATTGCGCGGCCGGCCAAGTCGCTGACCGCCTCAGAGTTGCTTCTTCGCAAGAGAGGTCAACAGGACTTGCTCCTCAACGAAGCCACCTGCCGGCAACCTTTTGCTGAGACACTTGGGGCAAAGTAGTCCGATCGTGCAGTCGCTCGCCGCTGTGTAATATCGATGTGGCCGGCAGAGATTCGTACGAAGGCAGGCAGGGTAGGTATGTCCAAGGACTGTAAGATGGTCGATGCCTTACCCACAAGATGTTGTGACACTTGTGCTGGCGAGAAGTGCCACACCGCCTCCTGCTATGATTAGTCTGGCACATAATATGTTCATCGTCTCCGAGGTTTGGTGGTGAACGCGGGGGCTCTTGCAGTACTGCGACGGCTAGCTGCGTTTGTGCAAGGTCAACCGAGAATCGGGACGTTGTCGCTGACTTGTAGATGCGTATGTAGTCGATTTTGTATGAACTTGGTGGTTCAAGACCAGACCTGATCACTTGCCTCTGGACTTGCTCGAGTCGAGGTCCTGTGTGTCGTGATCAGAGTACTGGAGATGCCTGCCAATCAAACCTTTGCCTAGTACCTGGTGCCCAATCTTCAGACATCTGCTGTGCTTCGCGAAGTTTCTGGACAAATGTGGCCGGCGAGTTCATTGGATTGAAGCCGGCAGCGATGGCAGACGATCTTTACTAGCCAAGCTGGGATGTGCAGACTGTCTTTGGTACTCGAGCAGGCTATGTTTTGCTTCACCGCCCATTGAGGTAGGCTGCTTCGGTGTTGTTGCATACACCGTATCCTGAGACCAAGGCAGGACAGCTGGGTGAGGCATGGCCTGAATGGTCCTTTTGCGCAGAATCACCGCCTGTCGTCAGACTGCTTCGGTGTCGTTGCATATATCGTATCCGCAGGATAAAGCTGCCGGATATGATATAGCCGTCGCCGCTACCTTTACGCCAGAGCACCACGGGTGAACCGCCTCATGTGCTGGGATCCGTACTGAGCGAATATTAGCAAACTTCGTTATAATTCTGAGCCAATTTGACTGCTCTAGGAGACTCAAGACGTCGTTGGGCACTCGTGCCTGATTGGGCACCTCACCAAAGGGCATCGCAGCAGAAGACGCCTGATTGCGAGATTGCCCACGGTGTTGTCTCCAGTCAAGCTACGGCTGTGGTCGAAAAGAGCTCAAGTTTCCCGCGAAGAGGCCACGATGGCACGCTTGTACGTGTCAAACTTGAGCAGACATGGCCCAAGGACAATGGGCAGTGACATGGGTCGTGCCTCTCAACGGTGCCGCCTATGTGCGTTGATGTTCCCGGATCGAATACCTTCTCCGCATCGATGGTCAGCTATGCGAGCCACCATATGTTGACCATCCCACTTGAGTGACTTGTCAACATGATATCAAGACGAATAGTGAAGATAGTAGGAGTAACCAGGCGAGCAGAGGCGTGAATCGTCTCTCTGTGGCGCCGTGGTGGATCCTGGTGGACTGCGCCACAAAAGAGCGCCTCTTGTAGCTCGGACCACATCCTCGGTATGTTCGGTATCAAGCTGTCAATGTTGCATTGGACCAGGAGGGGCAGGGGCTGTGGGATAAGAGGTGGTCGCTGCATTGAACAATGCAACGGTGCTTCATAACAAACGAGATGAAAAACTCTCGTTTGTCTCCAAGGGGCAACAGCAATTCCAGTAAATCTCGTAGACGGTCCCGAAAGGGATGATCTGCGACAACATGAGCCGGCAGGCGGAGTCGGACGAAAAGGCTATGCTTAGATCGCTACGGGCCGGGCAGGATTTTGGATTATGTATGTACGAGTCTCGCAGGCGGCGTCGCGGTAGGCGTGGAAGACTGGAAGAGTCCATTCACGAGCTCGTAATCTCGTGTGTAGGGCAACGGGGCCATCGTGGGCCACGAGGCTCTCGCTTTGCCAGAGATGATGGTGCGGGTCTCAGGCCCCACTGGCATGGAGTGACCAGGTGGCTGCTGGAGCTCCGACGCTATTTCTGGCATCGGGAGGTTGCCGCCGCCAAAAGGGTGGGAGACTGCGGAATGGATTAATGAAGTCTTTCTAGAATTGGGAGAGAGCCAGCAAGCAGCAAACCTGATTTGACATGTTGAATGATTGCATTCGTGGGGCCCCGGGAGAGGCCAAGACCGCATTGGGACGGACAACTTTGTCAGTCCGACAGTAGACGACGGTACGGATACCCGGAGACATTCAGACTGGGCAGAAGAGGGATTAAGCTGGCAGCTTTTTTGCTCGCTCGGTAAGTGGTTGTGTCTCTGATGGGAGACAAATAGCCGTAGGCGCCGGTGTGTTATAGCTCGGTGTGATGATATCAGGAGGAGGGCGGCAGAGGAGGAAGCGGACTGGACGGGAGGTAAGAAGCGAAAAGAGATTTGAGAAGCAATAGTCTGGTCGGGCGAATCCGAGAGCATTCAGAGTTCATGTTCTCGACGGGCGTTGCATTGTTATTCTCAAAGTTGCCATTTGTTTGTTGCCTTGAAGGCTGATGGTACAATGGTACGGAGTACCTGGCCAGGTATTGCTGACGAAGGACGCACCTTCCTTCTCGAAATGGATGTCACCACGACGCTAATCGCGTGTTCTATCCAATGGATCCACTTGCACAAGGCCACAGTGGATGCTGATTTGCGAGTCCAGATTGCACTGAAAAAGGGGAGTCCCAGCTTGTCGTCACAGCCGCCCAGGTTCAGAGGAGGAAGGCACAAAGGCAAGAAGGTATGTACGGAGTACTTCGTAGAGAGGGCAAGAGCCAGACTTAGGTCAGGGGGTTAGGTAGCCGGCAGAATCCAGGAACAGGAGCAGGAGCTCTCGCTCGTTCCTGGCTGCTGCTCCTGCACACGAGCTCACGGACCACAAGCCCCTGCAGGGGGTCGATGAGCTTAGTTGGGAAACGACCAACGGCCGCCCAATAATCGGCGCCGTTTCAAGGCGGCTCCCAGCGCTGTCCCGCTCTTTCCAGACACACGGCGGCCCCATTGGCCAATGGCGGAAATTGCAACAGACCGTTGACGAATCGTGCGTGCCTGTCAGATGGGCTCAATCTTGGGGCGTTGCTTCCCATGTTCCCAAATCAGTCAAGTTGCTCCATGGGCTGTGCTTGCCAGAATGGAGAATTGGCCCGGTCCAGATCCACTACGCCAGTGGAATTATGGAACTATGGGTTCCATGGAAGGGAAGGTGGGAGGACCGTTTGCTGTCGTCCGATGCTGCCATCTTCTCCTCTTTTTCACTCCTGCTTATACCTGGCCACCTAGCACGCTTAGTTTTTTTTCTCGCTTCTTTTCAAGGCGGTAAGCAGCTCTCCTATTTCCTATTGTGTATGTACTCCGTACTCCGCAAGTTATGAGCCTTTACTGTGTAAGTCCAGTACGGATAAGAAGCTAAGGTACGTACTACATGGCTGGAGCTTCTCTCGACTCTCTCTCTCAACCCGGTCTGGCTCGGTCTTAATCCCTGCCGCCTTGCCAATAGGCTGGGGCTCTAAGAAAGGATTCAATCTGTGATCACGAACCGCCCCATGCAATGATGAATGATGCCGCCCTTTTCTGTGCGCTTATGCTGTGCCTTCGCTGCAAAAATCCTTGGATGCCTGGCCAGGAACGGCATGGCTCCATCGCGTCTTCCTCCCAGGCGTCCAATGCCGCCCACACTGGGCAGTAGCCACTTACCCGCTGCCCAGTCCTAATGCAAGCCTGCACACCAAATGTACACACACCAATGCAGGTACACTACGCACACCGCAGACTCTCTCCTCTTTGGCTCCTCGGCGCTACCCCTGTCTCTCCATTTTCCAGGACATATCCTTCCTCGTTCCCTTCCACCTCGACTTCTTCTCCTCCTCCCTTCCCTCCCCTTCTTCTTCAACAACTTTGTTCAGATCGTCGTTGTCCTTGCTGTACGTTGCAGGACCGTTTGTTGTCACTCGCTCTCTATTAGCACCCTCCTTCCAGTCACTCTCTAATACTATCCCCCCTTGGAATTCCCGCTTGCATTCACTAAGCAGTTTTCCGTCCTATCGTTAATAACCAACCCGCTCACTACGTACTATCACGACTACACCGAAAAAAAAAACATCATCCAAATCCCAAATCTAAAAATACCCTCGACACACTGAGAGACAAGTGCATTCTTTAACGACTTTCGCGACGGCCTGCCACAGAGAAAAGACTTAATCCCTTACGTATGTGCCACTTCTTTTCCGGGAGGCGAGGCAAATCCGCCCTGCTGGATGTTCGAGGAGCTGTCTGTTGGTCGGTGAGAAAAGGGAGACCTGGAATGGATCTGGGTCCCCTTTGTGTGTTCACCAGACAATGCTCCAGAATGTCTCACCAGATGTCGGACCCTCAAACAACAACCCCCTTTCGCGATGCTAACAATCGTCTGTATAGTCGTCAGCTCTTTAATAATACTACCGAATACCGCTCCCTTCTTCGAATCTCACCAAAGAAAGGGATATTTGCAGTAATAATCAGACCCGCTCACGACCGACACAATGCCTTCTATCCAGCATCTCATCTCCCGCAACGCCCCTGGCGTTGTCACCCGCGACGTCGATGGCGGCGACACTCTCAATCTCATGATTGTCGTCCTCGCCTTGATTTTTTTCGCCCTCCTCCTCGTCTCCACACTCTTCCTCATGCGCCGCATGCGCAGACAACAACGTCAAGAACAGATGCTTCCCGCCTATCAAGAAGTCAAGGGCGGCGCCAGAAACCATCACAACCTCACCATTCAGACAAGTCAAGATGGCCGCTCAAGCGTCCTCTACATCGGCCAGGACGGACGCTCGCCGATGCTCCAGAACCCCCAGTCCGCTCCCCACTCTCCCGACAACGTCCCCGAGATCCACATCACCTTCCCCGACGAACAGGATGAGGGCGGCCGTCGCAAGAGTGGTCGTGTCCTCGTCGTCCGCGTTGGCGACGGCGGCTCCGTCGGCCTCGAGCCTGTTCGCGACGAGCAGCTCCCGGCGTACGAGAAGGACAGCAAGTCGCAATTTTACTCTGTTGATATCGACTCAATCGGCGGCCTGCGTGAGAAGGAGCGCTTCAACTAAGCAACCAAAACCAAAACTATCAAGTGTCCAACTTTTGCCCGGACAAATTTCTTCTGTACAGATCGGTCCCCGCTGTACAAACCACTCAGCATTTTTTCTCAACATGGCATGGCGTTCGACGACACACACTTTTATACCCTGCGCACCGGGATGACTTTCTGCCCGATGCAAGGTCCACACACGGGGAACCTACCACCGTCTGTGGAGTTACCGCGCATCGGCATTGGGAAATGGCTCGGGGCGCAACTCTTTACGTATATAAACTTAACGACTACCCCCGGGAAGCCTGTCTCGCGGTGTGAACGAAACCAGGAATCACCGTGTGGTGAAGGCGAATGCCGGGTTGTAGAATATTTGTATATTCTAATGCTGTATAATTTCCTTCTGTCCTCTAAACAATTCAAAGCAAATGATGACCATGGCTTCTCGCATACGCCCGTGCTACCCCGAGTCTGTCGATCCTGTGAGACCGTGTGCCGCCCCTACGTTACAGCCACCCCGCATTGGCAATGTTTGCCGGAGGTCCGACGTCAATGTTTATTATCATTGGGCTAGTAGCCGCTCCTGCGGCACGGTACCTCGAAAATGCGGCAGGCTGCAGAGAAACGACTTTGATCGGCGGAATGGTTTGTTTCGTATTTCATGTCAAAGACAGACGTCCTGGGCCATGGATCGACAAGCGATGATCATCAATCAAAATCCCCCGACTCATGCTCCAATAATGGGACGCGGGAACTGGGCCCGGTCCCGGCTCACATCTGGCACGGCTGGGTACGAAGTACGGACCACCAAAAGATTGTCTCCACTTATCGCCGGATCTCGCCGGATGATCGCAGCGGCTGTCGGCTGTGCTACGGACGACGCACATCGCCGTGTTGAACCTCATCTGACCAGTGAGGATTTGCCGTTTGGGATAATGAGTGGGTTACCATGGTCTTTGTATGGAGGGTAGAATGAAGAGTCTCCGGTTTTGATGTTGTGTATATCTAGGAGGGACTTTCCTGTTCTTGGTCTGCGAGCATTCTTGACAAACATCGACTCGCAGAGTGAAGTTGTTCATCAGACAGATCACCTCTCACGATGGCGCCCTCCTCGGAGATCCCCCCTCCGTATGAACAGCCCGCGAAGCCCAGCGGGCTCAAGGTGGACAGGCCAAACTTCATCATCTTCATGCCGGATCAGCTTCGCTACGACTCTCTGGGTTGCAATGGAAACAAGGTCAACTTGCCTCCCCTCAAAGAACTCACCATACGTATATCACTAACATCACAAAACAGACTGTAAAGACGCCCAACATTGACAGCTTCGCAGCCGAAGGCACCCGCTTCACAAACTGCTTCGTCCAGGCCTCCGTCTGCACACAATCCCGCTGCAGCATGTTCACAGGAAACTACCCGCACGTCACAGGCCACCGCTCGCTCGAAAATCTCATAAAGCCGTGGGAGCCCAACCTCTTCCGGTCCCTCAAGGAGCGGGGGGGTTACCATGTCGCGTGCCTCGCGCCTAGGGGCGATACCTTTGCGCCGACGGTGACGGAGCTGTCGCTCGACGAGTACGGGTTCCTCGAGACGCCCGAGTTCGTACCGAGGTTTGCGGGTGGCGGGAGGGCGGAGCCGGACGATAAGGAGGATATTTGGAAGAGGTTGTTTTATAAGGGGTTGAGGAATAATGAGGAGGCGATGGATTATGATGATGCTGTTGTGAGGGGGGCGTTGAAGTGGTTGGAGTGTCCGCCGACGGATAAGCCTTGGGTGTTGTTTATGCCGCTTATCTTCCCGCATTGTCCTTTTCAGGTGGAGGAGCCGTATTTTTCCATGTACGATCGTGGGGAGATGGGTGTGCCTACGAGACCGGAGGATAAGGTGAGCCACCTTGTGCTGGAAGTTGCTGCGAGAAAAGGTGTCTCAGCTGACGGATTACATCAGACCGGCTACGAGCCTCGCTACATGCAGCTCAACCGCGAGCGGTACGGCACCCACCGCGCGACGCCCGAGATCTGGGCCGAGGTGATGGCGACGTACTATGGCATGATCTCCCGTCTCGACGATCAATTCGGGCGCGTTGTAGAAAAGACAAAGGCACTGGGCCACTGGGACTCTACGGTGACGCTGTTCTTTACAGACCACGGGGAGTACCTCGGCGACCACGGCATGATTGAAAAGTGGCCGTCAGGCCTCTCGGACTCGCTGACCCACGAGCCGCTCCTCGTCGGCGGCTGCGGGCTGCCGCGGGGCGTGGTGTACGATGAAATGGCGGAGATGGTGGACCTGGTCCCGACGGTACTGCAGTTCGGGGGGATCGGGGAGCATTTCCCGCACTGCGGTGTCTCGCTCGCGGACGTGTTGACCTCTGCCGGAACGGACGCCGAGACGGGGACGACGAAAGTCCACAAGGAGTTTGCGTTTACGGAAGGCGGGTTCCTGACGAGTGAGGAGCCGTTGTTGGAACAGGCGCCGTATCCGTACGATATCAAGGCGGCGCTGCAGCACGAGGACACGACGATCGTGGGCAAGAGCGTGTCGTGCCGGGATAAGAAGTGGACGTTTGTGTATAGGCTGTATGAGCCGGCGGAGCTGTATAGCAGGATTGAGGACCCGGGGGAGCTACATAACTTGGCCGAGGTGGCGGAGTATCAGGAGGTGAGGAGGCGGATGGAAGGGGTTGTGTTGAGGTGGATGGTGGCGAGTAGTGATTTCTTGCCGTGGCAGAAGGATCCGAGGTTTCCTGCTGTGGAGATGGAGAGTGTTGCGGATCAGTTTAGGAGACGGGCTGGGCACTTGTAGAAGGATGCCAAGGGTTGATTGCCTGTGAGGTAGAGTTGGATATTGAGGCTATTGACATTAAACTGCCGAATGAAGCGATTCCGCAAATTCCGGTGCTCCGGATTCGATCCCCACTTATCACCGAGCTCGCTTTCCGAGTGGGTCACGGCAGCCCCCGTGGCCGGAGACTTTTATAGTTGGGTTCCGGTTTCTCGTTTCGGCTCGACCCTTTTTTTTCCCCAACGCGACATTTCAAGACGCAAACCCAAAACATCGGCCTCGAGGGGACCCGAACGCTGGGACTCGGGAGGTCTGGATTCTTCACTTTGCTCCACTATATAAGGTCGTCGACGCCTTCTCTCTCTCTCTCTCTCTCTCTCTCTCTCGTCACGTTCGTCTGGCGTGTAGCTGAGATGCGATTTGCATTCTTCGTGCTGTGAGGTGCCGTCTTATCCAGCAGGCTGCCCATGCTGTTCCTGCGCGGTTCGGGCCCTGTGCTGTGTGTTATGTTTTAGCCGCCACAATGGGCGCAGGTGGCTCCCGCGTCGTCGCAAGTTTCCTCGACATGTGCGGTAGCATCTATTCTGGGCTACGACTCTGTACGGGCAGGCAATCTTGGTCATCAGATCAATTTGTTCCGTCTGCACATATCCCTAGCAGGGCGGCAATCACAGAACGTGAACAGCGTTCCCACTCCACGGGCTCAGGTTGGCTCGAACGAGGCAGAGAAAGGCAAGTCAATCCTTACGACAATTCACCAATAGGCAATGGAAGGTGGCCGCGGCCACCACCACCACCATCCTGCAAGCGCACCTAAATTTTAACTTTACTTCTGGTGCCTGACATTCTCCCACAGAATCGGTTTGGAAACACTCCACAACCGCCATGCAAGAGAAGGTAGTTTGCTGGGTACCCTACGGTCAACTTACCCAAGGGGTTCATACCTATTACCTACGGAAGCAGGCTAGTACTTGTCAATGTTGCCGTGTTAGTGGTACAGGCCAAGGCTCTCCCGCTGATCGGCGTGTGTCAGTTGTTTTGTCTGACCTCCAAACCCGGTGCCCCCATTCCGTTTTGCCTGCAACGCCACCCCTTTTCTCCCGCACCCACCCATTTTGCTCCGCACTCTTGACTGGGGAGGGGGGCGGCAACTCGAGAAGTCAACTCCAGCGTCCTGCAACACATCTGACACGAGCGCACAACCCCCTTGAACGCCCATCAACGAGGATCTTGACACAAGAAACAATCGCAGCACTGCAACCCAGCGCGATACCCCCCTCCCCTTTTCCTAAGATCCTACCTTAGCAGCAACATCAATCATCAAACAACGCCAATGTCCAATTGGGTCGCGGGAAGGGGCTACAGGGGGCCGTCTTCCTTCGCACCATGAGTCGCTTAACCCTTCCTCGTTACAAGACAACCTTACTAAAGTTACCGAGGGTTACATTCGTCAAAAGTCTTGTTTCTCTCCATCCTGGGGTTCGCCCATGCATCCACGACTCCACGGTCCATACTCCCATGGATGAAGACACGATCAGGGAGAAAAAACTTGTCAGACGGAACCCGTGGACAGCTTCAATGGCAACTCAGAGTTCCAACGCAATCGACCATTCACACAAACATCCAGGACCTTATAGACAGGGATCCGGGCTCCAAGAAGCTCGCGGACCTTGTCACGTCTCTTCTCCCGCAAGCCCCCATCACCATCTGTTCTATCATCTGCGTGTGAAAGTGTACCTACATACCCCCTTCCCATGCTCCAATCCTGTTGCTCCCCCGCGAGCATCCCAAACGCTGGTCCAGCCAGCGCCGAGAGCTCGAACCCCGTCCCGCGCATGGCATGCATCTCCAGAGAAGAGTCGAAGCGCCCAGGGTTTGCTTTTGAAGCTTGCTCACGCTGTTTTGCTTATTGCGTGCCATGCACTTGCTGTGCTGCGTTTGTAGCTGCGGATACTTAATATCTATTCGTCCCACTTTCAATCATTCGAGCTGTGCCGGGAGTCCGATTATCTTAAGATCAATGGGACGAAAGTGAAAAGCAGTGTTCCAACTCTTCCTCTTCTTTTCCCATTCTTCTCCTTTTTTCTTTCCCCCTTCCTGCTGTTCATCCTTTTTTTTTTTTTTGCTCCCCTCTTCACTTCTATTCGCGCGTTGTGTAGATCACGGCCCGAAGAAAGACAAAAGACCCCTCCTTTTTAATACACACATCTCTCCCATCAAACATGAAGCCCTCACTTTTGTTCCTGGGCGCAGGCCCCGCCCTCGCCTTCCGCGAATCCAAGGTCATCTCCTCGAGCTCCGGCGAGATCTGCATCTCCTCCCAGCTCCTCGCCGCCTCCTCCAACAACGGGCCCATCTGCCGCAACAAGGAAGATCTCCTCGGCGGCCGCGCCGACCAGTTCCCCTTCACCGCGGGCACCTCCTCCGCCTCCTCCTCATCAGATTCCGTATGGACGCACACATCTCCGTGCTTCAAAAATGGCACAGAGTCCCCCGAATTCTGCATCTACCACGCGGGCAACTACGGCGGCAAAGGGATATCCATCATCACGGACGCCGACCGCGCCGCCCACATCACCCGCAGCTGGGGCTTCACCAGGCCCGAGGAGCTCGAGGGCACGAACCAGCCGCTGCCCAAGTTCGAGGTGGCCAAGGTGCCCGGCAAGGACTACGGTCTGGTCGCCTCGCTGCCGATCAAGCGCGGCGAGATCATCTTGCGCGAGACGGCGAGCTTGTTGATTGATTATGCGGCGTTTAGCCATATTCCACCGGACGAGATGAAGAAGATGCAGGCGCACGCTGTGGATTTCTTGCAGTTTAAGCACCGTAGTCAATGGCTCAACATGTCGAGCCACGGCTACCACGGCGATCATCTGTCCATGGTGGACAAGATTCTCGTGACGAACTCGTTTGATGTCGAGATGGACGATGCGAAGCGCGACGATGACTTCTACGCCGTCTTTGTGAACAGTAAGCTCTCTGCCACCCCCCCCCCCCCCCCCCCCCCCCCCTAAATTCGCCCTCCTCTCGTGCATATTAGTACCTGCATCAGAATCCCGGCTAACACGGCACCCGCCAGCATCCCGCATGAACCACGACTGCCGCCCCAACGTAGACTACTGGTTCGACCCGCGCACCCTCACCCAACGCACCGTCGCCATCCGCGACATTATCCCCGGCGAGGAACTCACCCTCTCCTACATCGACCCCATGCAAACCCGCGCCGCCCGCCGCGAGCGCCTCCACTCCACCTGGGGCTTCCACTGCTCCTGCCACCACTGCATGCAACACCGCCTCAAGACGGACGAGTCGGACCGCCGCGTCGAGCAGATTGCTTCGTTGCGCGAGGAGTTCAACGACTACACGCCCGCCTCGCGGGCGACGCCGCAGATGGCCGAGCTGTTGATTTCCTTGTATGAGCAGGAGCACAACTGGAGTCTGTTGACGGAGGCGTACACCCTTGCGGCGATTGAGTACAACGGTATCGGGGAGCCGTGGCTGGCGACAAAGTATGCGCGGATGGCGGTCGAGTATGGGCTGACTACGCTGTGGGAGGGCCATGGGGATGTGATTGAGATGACGAAGCTTGCGGAGGATCCGTGGAGCCATTGGAGTTGGATGTTGAGGACGCGCAAGAGGTATAGCTGGGGACCCGGACCCAAGATTGATTTGGACTTGGACGATGATGATGAGTGAGATGGGGGCTATCAGTGGTGAGTGTGGCACACGCACCAAAGACTCGTTTCCACTGTAGATGTGTACGCATGAGATGATTATATCTGGTTCCATGGGATTTTTGGAAATGGCGTCTGGGATATGGCGTTGGGGATTGGGAGAACTACTCTTTTTAGCATCAAAAAGATGAAATCAAATGATATCAAACTACTTCATATTGTCTATGAGATGGTAGGTGAGCATTACTGTCTGCTGAGCGAGCACAGAATATATGTGAGCATGTGAGGCCATCTTGGCTCATTTATCCCATGAGAAGCACACTGCAACCCTCACATTTCATTCCGAGACTCAGATTACACTCAACCAATCAACGCTACCATGACTAACATGAACTCCCACCATCAATGTATGTCATGCAAGTTGATCCAGCCATCGAGGCGGTGTCAGCACTGGACTACTGCTGGTCACAGCACGTGTAGCAGAACCATCTCAACCTGAATCATGACACAAGGCCGGGGAAACCCATCACGAAAACGAAGTAAAAAAAGAAAAAAAAGAAAAAGGAAGACCAAGTGTTTGAATCGTGTATTGCTCATCCAACATATCTACCAAATAACATCTCGCTCTGGTATGACCTCTCCATCGCCCCGCTGAGGCCTCGTCCTGGTTGTGTCTACTAATACTATCCGCTTGCCCACTTCCCTTTGCCGTGCCCCCCGAATGATGCTTGACGCCGTGAAGAGCGGTTCCGGACCCTGGGTATCATGAACCAAGTGAAATGAGAGGAGTACCAAAGGAGAAACGTCAAACGCCATGAAAACTCCGTCCAGAAAAAAACATACAAAAGAATGGGCGTACTGCTAATCCTCGAATCTGAGAAACGGAAGATCCTCAAAAAGTGAGTGATGGAAGAAGAGGCGCTTTGCCGTCGGTATGCCAAGTCCCCGTGGTGATGCGAACTTCAAGCTTCCTCTCGTGCCGGGCGGCCACCTCGGTCCACGCCTCCACGGTTCGCTCCCATGGCTTGAAATCGAAGGTGTTTAACCAAGTCAACTTGGCCTTAGCACCATCCTCGATCTTGTATTCGAGCTCATGCTTGCCTGCCCACATGAGAGGCCTTTGCTTGATGGTCATGTGCTTCAGCTGAGGCATCGTGTAGGCCATCCGAGCGGCGGCGAGGGATACGTTCTGGCGGAAGTCTACTAGTTCTGAGGATTCATTGATATCGTCGCTCTGCTTGTGCCACTCGGTGTTGTACCAGATGGATCCATAAGAGATGTAAAGAGTCTTGAGCAGCCAAAACTCTGGGTGATACGGGCGGTTCGCCAGGAACGGCTCGGTGTCTTCCGTACCCATGGGCCAGTGAGGACGTAAGAATTCCCTGATACGAACAACGTTGGTGACATTGAGCTCCTTAAGATGCTGAGCGGCACGCCGGAGCTTATCACAGAGCTTCGCACCGCTATCGCCTTCAGCGAGCGTCTCGTGGGGAATTTGGCGCCACGATGATATCGTGTTGGACGCTATGGTGAGGCTTTCAAGAGAGGTGGGCCACCTTGTCATGGAACCGGCGAATTCTGGCCAGTGTTAGTGAGGGGACGTGGAGAGTAACAAGAATTACAACGCACGGTTGAAGTGGATTTTGCGGGTTTCCTTCTTTCGGTCCTTGGTGATGTCGAAACTGGCTTTCCGCAACCCGGGTAGCCGGGCAATGATGTCGGCGTGAGCGGCGGGCATCAGTGCCCGGTGATTCTGAGGGCTCACAGTGAATGATCTTATCACCTTGACCACGGGCAGGCGGTTAACCCGGTCAAACTCCTCATCCTGGCCGACGAAGTCGATCCAAGAGTCTGCGAAACGCTTTTCGCCGATATCTTTGATATTCCACCTGCGTCGTTGCCATAGCTCAAAGTTGGCGTTGCGGAGGTCGCTGGGTGAGGATATGCTCAGTGAGAAATCGATGCCTTCGCGAGTCGAATCCTCTGGTGTCCAAGAATGCATGGTCTTAAACAGACGGTAAAATGCAAGAGTAAAGCAGGCGTTATTCTCGGCCTTGTCCTCCCAGGTCTCCTTCTTTTCACAGGGATCATTGTCGTAGGTAGGCAAGTCAACGTGTAGGTTGATCCGCTTGACGAGACTGCGGCGAGAGCCGACCATGGAAGAGTCAAAGTCGTCCAGGTTGGCAAGGGTGACTTTGAGGACGGAGAAGTTGAAACGCTCGACGATGGACTGCCACTCCTTGCAGACCAAGGCGTAGTCGGCGAGGGAATCGGACTCATCGCCATAGCGCCAGTGATCGACGACACTCTCAACCACGGCTGCACGGAGTTCCGCCGGGAGCTGACAAAACCTGTCCATTCTGCTCGCGGGCACCTCCGATATCGATACTCCGGGAGAGGACATGGTGGAAGGTGAGGAATAGAATGAAAAAAGACTGCTTTGCCCTGCAAAAGGCACGAGTGAGGTTACGGGATGAGACGGCACGACGTTGACTTGAGTTCGGCTGTAGCCCGCCCAGTCCGCTGAGGCTGCAGTCGGTAACTGTCGGTCAGAGCAAGGTCAGGTAGGGCGTTGGCTTGGGGTTGGGTAGGGGCGGGGAGGAGCCACCTGATTAGAATGGGAAGGAGGGGACACAGGGGTACATTTTGAGGCGTGAGCGTTTGGCGAGGCAGGAAGTACTCCGTACGGTATTTGCTACTCAGATGGACGAAACCTTGAAGTACCTGTCCGCTCTTTTCGTTAGTGGTGATGTGACCGGGTGGTGGCACTTCGTAATAGTCGGGTAGTAAGGTAGGTAGCGGTGGTGGTGGTGGTCAGGGAACCTGGGACGAATAGCGGGTGCGGGGTGTGTCACGGGCAGTTGCTTGTTGGAGGCGGTGGATGGCAGATGGCGCCGGATGGCCTTGATGATGAATCTGTACGCGAGCAATTGTTCTGCTATTTCCTTTGAGCCTGTTGTCTTCAGATCTGCCAGACCTTGCGTTTGTAAGATGCTCTCAGACGAGGTTCAAAGGCAAGGGAGACAGACATACGAGAGAGGCGGTGATGGAGGGGTACGATGTACTTCCATCAAGGTACTTACGGATACCTTTGATTCTTGGGTCATCTGTAATCGCTTCCCCGGTCCAAGGTGTCTTATCGAGGTGCATCCCGCTATCTTGGCCCGCTCCACTTTCTCTATCGATAACAATTAACAGGAGGGATAGCGCGGGACCGATAAGACTTCCCATGGTGGGACACTGGAAGAGGTGGGCGGCATGGCGGGTGAAGTGGTTCCTCGAGACTCAGACTTCCGACTTCCCGGTCCTGTCCTGTCTCTCAGGATTCAGGTTTCTTCAGGGTCCATTCCCGTTCCCGCAGATTAAAGGGATGGGGACTGTCCAGTTTCGTCGTCTGTTCGGATGCTTCCATTGTCAAGCATAAATCAAACACGAGCCGATTTTCCATCCGCAACCTGTTCTCCCGTACCGTGTTAGGTAAGGGAACCCGTAGGGATAGTCCTGAGAATTTCTCTCAGATCTCAGCCTCCCATCCGACGTCTCGTCGCAGGCCACTTCACCGCCAAGGCCTGGCCCCAGCCAGTGTTGCGGGCTGGAACCAGCCTGGTCTGGCACGCTGTATTACCCGATGGCACCGGGTTTCACTGTGCCTCTGGCGGTGTCTGGCCACTGACACGTCTGCACCAACGACCTCTCCACTGTCTCTTGAGGCGGGGCCATCCTCAGGCTCCAGACCTGGCGGGACCTCTTCAGATGCAGCAGATTCCAGTGGGGTGAGCCTGACCTGTAAAGTGTTCCAGCGGGATCCTCTCTGAATCAGGGCTAGTGCGGGGTTGCTGCTGCGCCCACTGCTGGCATTTCTGGGCCTGTCGTTGACGGTTGACTGCAATCGCCCGCCTCAATCACCCCCCCTTTCGTGGAGTGGTGAGCTGCTGGTGAGGTGCTAATTATATTGCCTGGTGGAGAGAAATTTGGAGTTGGAACCCTGCCGTGCCTGCCCAGGTCCGATGTGGTCCTCCTCTCTCTCGCGCCTTCCCTTCCATCTCTCAGGTGCTGAAAGCTCCGATGACGAAACGAGAACAGGCACAGTTTCTTTTCTTCTTTTCTTCACCCCGTCTGCCCCCCCTTCTGTCGTTTGCCGAGTCCTCATCGGCCCAGACTTTTCTTCAACGATCATCGAACGACCCCTCCAATGCCACAGAGGACCATCGAGTAGTTGAACACCATGATTGAAGCGACGAATCCTCCCCTTGCCATGGCCGATAAGCCCAGCCCCCTCCAGGCTCTACGCGAGTCCAAGCCGCCCGCCACAGACACATTCACCTACCTAACCATCATCGGCGAGGTCCTGTCCCCCGAGATCCTGCCTGATCTCAACGAAATCCTTCAAGACACTCAGCTCACCCAGGACATCGGATGGGACTTGGTTGAGATGCTCGTGCCCGTCCAAGGCAGCGAGCAATGCCTCGAGACCATTGCTCAGCTGGGCAACCCGCGCGAGGTCATTCTCAAGGTCCTCGAGGTTCTGGAAAAGACCGTCGACGAGGCCACTGACGAGGAAGATGACCCCGCGACGACGGCGACATTCGTTCACCTGGTCGGCATGTTGAGCATCCTCCACAAGCGGTTGAACGTCGCGCGCCCCTCCCGTTTCGTTCATACGACGCTGCAGAGCGTCTACCGCTCCTACCATCCCCGCAATCCCGAAATGACGGCTGCAGTCATTGCCCTTGTCCGCTCCCTTTCTGGCGATAAGCGCCCGCCGCTTCCTACCCGTCAGTCCAGCAACAAGCTCGACACTCCCTTCACGAAGAGCGATCCCACAAAACACGCACCAGACCCCGAGGCCGCACACAAGCAGCAGTTGGCGCCGACGGACCCTGACACGACGAAGAGACTGCTCCAATCCTTCATCACCTGCATCATCGAGGCCTACGTCAACTGTACGGGCATGGAATGGGCCTCTCGACTGTTGGAATTCTACAACCCAGAGCGTGTCGTGATTCGCAAGAGCGTGTTGCGTGCCTTTAAGGAGGACACTGATCTTTTGGCTAGGGACGCTCTGGTTGGCCAATTAGTCGTATGTACATTCGTCTGATGTTGCTCGGACGGACGAACTTGCTAACAATTAACTCAGGCACTTGCAGGCGATCTCGGCTTAAACAGAGTGCGTGCTCTTTCCGTCAAGGACATCTTTGAGGGTGCCATCCCCAACAACCCGCTCGCGGTCGAGACCGATGACCTCAGCCCCGATAACATCAAGCTCTCCACCGGAGGTGTCTGGTGTCTGGTTGCATACTGGCTCTTCTCGGCCGAGGTGTTTGATGCGGACTACGAACAGGTCCAGATGACCATGTTCCCCGATCATGTCAAGCTTCTCCAAAACTTCTTTGGCGAAGACCCGCAGTCGCGCATCGTCGGAAACCCCGGCACCACCGAAGCTCTCATCGTGATGGGACTCTGGCTGGAGAACTATAAGCGCATCTCGCCTTCAGAGGGCGATTTCATGCCATACCACCACCTTCTCACGCTTGTCTCCGTGTTCCATCCGTCACTCTCGGTTCGCAATGTTTCGACAACCCTCGCTGGACTCGTCCTGCACGACGACCCGGATGATAGCGACCGGCTCAAGATTTTGGAGGATCTCCTCGAGAACTGCATCTTTTCCGCCCTGCAGGCTTCTGCGGTGACGTGGTTGCGAGAAGAGTTGATTGTGGCTCAAAAGCGCAAGCTCACAAACAGATTCTCGACAACGGACGCAGTCGAGACCCTCCAGTACGTCTTGTTTCCCAACATGGCATTCCTCAAGGAACAGTCCGTTCCCGAAATCTGGGAATACTGGGTGCAGAACTTTCCCTTCCACCTGCAGGTCGCCAACTTTGCCTACTTTCTCTTTGCCGGCACCAGCTTCCAGCACTTGGTGCCGGCCAGCATGCCAGGCGCTGTGGAGCAGCGCTACGTCGAGCCCCTGCTGCACGCTGTCAAAACATTGCAGACGGCGCTCGAGAAGAAGGAAGTGGACGACCAAGGCCAGGGCGACGAGGTCAAGACACAGCTCGACATCCTGACGATGCGGTTAAAGAGCTTGCCTCTGCAGTAAAAGTTGTTGTTGATGTACATTGGGACGCTGGATATCATGGGTAGCCCCGGCGCGGGTAAGCCGAGATGCTCTGTGGTATGGGCTTTGCATTTCCGGGAGTAGGTTCATGGCGGAGTCTCTTATGAGTTACGAATTACTTTGGCTGCTGAGCAACGAGCAGCTGTATGAATTTCAAACAACAATTTCTTCCAAATATGCTGCTAGCTGGATGTGATACTTTGTGGCGTCTGCTCGTCAGAGTTTATCAGAGGGAAGCTCAGGGTCTAGGAGCGGGCCGCGGTGAAGTGCGAGAGACTATCTGTCATATCAAACTCGCACCACCAGATTCACGGAATACATTCCACTGGCGGCCACACGTGTCGTCACATTGACTGCGGACCCACAAGATTCTTAAGTGGCATACGGAGTGGACGGTGACGGCATCAGTGCGGAAAGGGGGAATGTCTAGAAGCCCGTCACTTTTCCCCCGAAGGGCGCATCGTTCTAAACGCCTGCTCTGACGATCCACGGCCGACTTGGACGCTCTGGGGATGAGAACGTTGTCACGGTTGTTCAGATGCCGTCAGATCAGGGGAGACGCGGACTGTGGCGAGTGATTCGTGGCTGTGCACCATCGATCTTTAGGTAGATCCTCGATCTATTGGACCAGGAGAGCTCGAGGTAATACACCCGAAGCACAAGTGTGGCGCCAGTACCTTCGCTCATGTCCAGAAAGCCAGATCCGGACTTCCAGATGTGCATGTTTGGAGGACGCAGGTGGTCCAAGGGGCTCGAGCCCAATTTGGCTTCGTGTGGGAAACAAACTGGCAAATCCTAACGCAAGTCTCACCATTTCATTTCATCTCGGTTGAGGGGGGGCAGGTTGGCCGGTTTGCGTCTCTTCCGTCATGCTGTACATGAACTTTGTCTCACCGTAGATCGCCAACGTGATTCGATTGAAATGAGAGCAATGTGATGTGTTGTCAACGAAGTAACGTTGGCTACCCCAATTTGCAACAATGGAAAAAACCTGGAGTGAGGCGCTGAGAATGATGGCCCGGGGGAGAGTCTCCGGATTCGCAGATTGCCTCCAGGGCGGTTTGGCACGGGCCAGCCCGGCCCAGCCAATGTCGTCCTGTCGCACAGACCAGGAAGCTACCTCATCGGCAGGGGCGCACCCTTGCAGATAACCGGCTAAGCGTCACCTTCGGGAAGTGATGTCATTTTTGGACCAGGGGGTGGTTGGAAAGGAAATTCCAGCTTTGCACCTCTGCACATCTGCAATGCTGCAAATGCTGCGCTGCTACGCAGTACAGATGGATGGCTTTGGAAACAGCAAAGCAAGAACCGCCTCAGGTCCGGTCCACGTCCCCAGTGCGCAAGCCGCGGCCGCGTCCAGGCGCCCTCCTTCCTGTGCAGTACCTACCTTAGGTGTGCTCCTCCTCCGCGGCCCGCCTCGCCCAGCAAGCTTGCTTTTCGTGTGAAACTTTCCATGGGCCGGACAGGTCCCCTCTCTGCTGTAAGGTACCTCATTATTCCCGGGGCCAGACAAACTGGGCCATGAGGGTTGTGTCGGGATTCTTTATGCCTCCCGTCTGTCCTTTCGCCTCTTTAGCTTGCGGAGTTCGATCTTTAGTTCCCTTTCCTCGCTCCGGACGTCAACCTCTGCGTGACGACCTACCTCGTCAAGAACGAGTGACGCGACTTGCACACCCAGACTATCTTCGCCCCTAAGACCTCTTTAGCCACGCTATTTTCAAAACGTATACCTACCATACCTACCTTAATGTCCACATTGGGATGCCAGCCCTGATCTAAACAACAATCTCTCACACACGATCCCAACTCCTCTTCCCATAACCGCAACTCCCCCCTTCCCTCCCGCACCACCGTCATAGACGAAACTCAATTCGAGAGCAGACCTGACACCACTCACGCCAACCCGACGCCATCATGGCGCACCCAACCGCCGCGGCACAACTGGCCTTGGGCACGACGACCGAGTCCGAGGCGACGGCGACCCCTCCTCCCGAGCACCTTCACATTGACGAAATAGACCGCGATGGACGACACATTGGTGTCGTGCGAGACGAGGACAGAAACATTGTCTACCCGTCCTTTGTACCACCCGAGATCGACTCGCCAAATGCTCGATCGCCCCAGTCAACGACCGCGCCTACGGTTCCCGAAATACCACCAAAGGACTACAAGACCACAAAGACCGAATCGGCCCCGAATGACCACCCTGACCATCTCGAGGTACCCGGCACATCGAACAACCAGGAACGCCCTCCCATAGACAAGAAGTGGAGGACCGAGGCGCCTGATCGAAAGGCTGGCCAGGGCAGTACGGTACGGCGGAATGTCCCCAAGCGATCCGGAACATCATACCTCGATAGGGCACTCTGGGAGGCCGACAGGGGAGATTCGAGCTCGAGCTCGAGCTCCAGCGATTCCTCCGATGACGAGAACTCCCAAGACACCAGAACCCCGGCCGAGAAGAAAAGGGCACGAGATAAAGCCAATGCGAAGCGGCAAAGAGAGATTGCGGAGCGCTACCGCCGCTTCCACGTCGGCAACGACAACTACAACACCAAGGGCAAGGTGAAGAAGGACGGCCGCCTGCGTATTTCGGTCAAGGAAACGGCCAATACCGGCTACTTGGCCAAGGCGTTGGGACAGGCCGTCAAGAAAGTAGTACCGGTGCCCGAAGGCGAGGAGCAGGGCGACGATGCGCAGCGACCACCCGTGTCTCGCCTCTCTTCCGCTACCACGGCCACTGCCGACCGCGAACCGAAGCCGCGCTTGAATATTGTCATTATGGTCATTGGCTCTCGCGGTGATGCGCAGCCGTTCCTGAAAATTGGCAAGATTCTCAAGGAGGATTATGGTCATCGCGTGCGTATTGCAACGCACCCCGCCTTCCGCGAGTTCGTCGAGAAGGACTCTGGCCTCGAGTTCTTCTCGGTCGGCGGCGACCCCTCCGAGTTGATGGCTTTCATGGTCAAGAATCCTGGCATGATTCCGACTCTCGATGCCGTCAAGGCGGGAGACATTGGACGACGGCGATCGGCCATGGCGGAGATGTTTGACGGATTCTGGAGAGCTTGCATCAACGTCACGGACGACGAGAAGGATGTCCATAACCTCAAAATGATGGGTGAGAAGGATCCCTTCATCGCCGACGCCATCATTGCCAACCCTCCCAGCTTCGCCCATATCCACTGCGCTGAAGCTCTCGGGATTCCCTTGCATCTTATGTTTACGTTCCCATACACCCCAACGCAAGCTTTCCCTCACCCCCTGGCCAGCATCAAGAAATCCAACGTGGATCCCGGGTACACCAACTTCATCTCATATCCTCTGGTCGAGATGATGGTCTGGCAAGGCCTGGGCGATTTGGTCAATGACTTCCGCGTCAAGACCCTCGGATTGGACGCCGTCTCGACGCTTTGGGCCCCAGGAGCGACCTACCGTCTGCACGTGCCCTTCACCTACCTCTGGAGTCCCGGTCTCGTCCCCAAGCCCCATGATTGGGGTGAAGAAATCGACGTTTCTGGGTTCGTCTTCCTCGACTTGGCTTCGACTTTTGAGCCACCCAGCGACCTGGAGAAGTTCTTGGATGCAGGAGAGCCACCTATCTACATTGGGTTCGGCTCGATCGTCGTCGATGATGCGGACCGTTTTACCCAGATGATCTTCGAGGCTGTGGAACTTGCTGGAGTTCGCGCCCTCGTGTCCAAGGGCTGGGGCGGCTTGGGAGGCGATGAAATGGATGTTCCTGATAACATTTTTATGCTGGAGAACACGCCTCACGACTGGCTTTTCCCCCGAGTCAAGGCCTGCGTCATCCACGGCGGAGCCGGAACCACTGCTATCGCTCTCAAGTGCGGTCTGCCGACCATGGTTGTACCCTTTTTCGGCGACCAGCATTTCTGGGGAAGCATCTTAGCAACGAGCAAAGCCGGACCCGAGGCTGTGCCCTACAAGCAACTCGACGCCGAGAAGCTCGCCGAGGGCATCAAGTACTGCCTGACGGACGAGGCAAAAGAAGCGGCTGCCAAAGTCGCCAAAGACATTGAGTTGGAAGGTGACGGCGCCAAGAATGCTGTGCGGACATTTCACCACCACCTGACGTTGGGAGGCATGAACTCGATGCGCTGCTCTATTCTGCGGGACCGTCCGGCAGTCTGGACGCTGAAGAACACCAATGTCAAGCTCAGCGCCCTCGCAGCTGATGTCATCGTCGAGGAAGGCCAGCTTTCTTGGAAGAAACTCAGACTGTTGCGGCACACGGAATGGAACGACTTTGAGGGCCCCGGAGAGCCAGTGACTGGTATCGCGGGCTCTCTTGCCGGGACGATGGGTAATGTCTTTGGTGGAATTGGCAGTGTTCCTTACAGAATTGCCAAGACGTCACATAAGCGCAAGGAGAAGAAGGACAAGAAGAAGAAGCTGAGGGCACTCCGAGATAAGCGCACAAGCGCTAAGGAACGGAAGGCCGCGACGAATGGCGAGACAAGCAATGGCGCCCTTCAACCACAGGAGGGCAATGGCGACAATTCAAAGAAGGAGGGAGATAAGGCGAAAGCGAATGGAGGAAATGACAGTCAAGCACGGAAGAAAGAGGATGATGGAAAAGCCAAGGAGGGAGATGAAGATAAGAAGAACCAGAATGAGCAATCCCAAGCAAACGGAAACGCCTCTTCTTCAAGGCCGGGTGCGCAAGAACGACGCGATACAATGTCTTCGATCGATACCGGAACCACCGTCGACGACGCCGTTGGAGACTACGCAACTGAAGTCGGCGAGGGCGTCGGCAAATCGGCACAAGCCCTCGCGAGAGCACCGGTAGACCTCTCCATGGCCATCGCTCAAGGATTCCACAACGCTCCTCGGCTGTATGGTGACGATACTGTTCGACGTCCGCCACGTGTCACTGGTATCAGCTCCGGATTGAAGGCCGCCGGCAAGGAATTCGCTTACGGCATTTACGACGGCACGACCGGCCTCGTTCGCCTGCCAGTCAGGGGTGCCAAGAAGGAGGGCGTCAAGGGATTTGTCAAAGGAACAGGCATGGGTCTCACAGGATTCGTACTCAAGGACCTCAGTGCCATCATCAGTCCTTTTGGCTATACTCTGAAGGGCATTGCCAAGCAAGTCGAACGGAAGAAGCAGCCCGACCGAGTCGTCCGTCGGGCTCGTCTTGTACAAGGTCAACGCGAAAGACGGAACCTGCCTGGCGATACCAAGAAGCAAACCGACAAGGACGTAATTACTGGGTGGTACACCATCCGCGAACTTCTGGAGACCCTCGAGACCGAGAAGAAGCAAGGCATCAAGGGGGTGTTCTCGCACAAGAAGCAGCGCGTCAACCACGCCGCCTTTGAGAGTGTAGACATTGCCGACCGCACTCTCCAGGCGATCAAGAAGGGTGAGGATATGAGCACCGTCGTCGGCACGGAGAAGGAGCTTCGCAAGGCGGACGAGAAGTTGAAGAGCCCTGCGACTAAGCATAGTGTTGATACGAGGCGGTCGACCGAAACCGCGCGGGCGCGCAAGTCTGCTGAGGATCAAGACGGCTCCGAGGGCTCGGATAAGAACTCGTACAAGAAAAACCATGACATCGCAGAGAACGAGGAAGGGGAGGCGCGGGCTGAGGCGGCAGACCGCGCGGATGCTAGAGACAAGGCTGCCGCGGAAGACGCACAAGACAGAGCGGAGGCTTCTGGGTCCAAATCTCACGATGGAGCCCAGGTTAATGGCACGGCTGGCGGGGAGCACAAGACGCAGACAGAGGAGGGACATCGGCGGCCCAGCGTTGATCGCGCGAGGTCAGCTCAGGTTTAGGAGTTGGGGAGGCTTTCGTCTATACGGCGTTTCTTCTGTTTTCAAGTGGGTGAGAAGAAAGATTTCCAAACGGGCAGACAGACAGAGAGACACACCCCACATCGCCCAGGCATGTTCGGTGCATGCGTTGTTTGGCGTTTGGGAGTCTTTTAGATACTTTTTGACTTATACCCCCCCACCCCCTTTTTTGTGATAAGGCTTGTTAGGAATAGCGAGTAGTTTACTAATTGAGTTAATGTCCAATGAGGGGTTCTGGTGTTTCTTTTTTGGTTGTGACTGATATATCTGCCGCGTCTTCACGCACTGTTAAGAGAGGACCCGAACAGGGTCCACGATGAGGACACATAAGAAACAGACTAACAAAGATATCAACGTAACTCAAAGGTCCTGGGTGAGTCTGGAAACATCTCGACACATGGTCCGTAGTGCTTACAATCTCTGCAGAAGACAACGTCTAATGCTGGGACGACGAACATTCAACCGTATACATCGTAGTAATAGGCAGGTTCTGCCTGTGGTTGCGAGATGTAGCATGTGGATCTGTGGGGTTGAGGAAGCTTGACGTCCAAGGCTGCCTCCCTGCTCACAACTTCGCTGATCTTATCCGAGAACACAAGGCAGGTTTCCTAGTCAGGTGGTCCACAGATGACCAAGCTAGGGGACCTGGAAATTCGACGGAAGCAGCACAGAACAATCGGCCATTGCTGCTGATGATCTTCTGTCACGGGCTCGATACCCACTGATTCCTTCTGAACACGCATGTCAATGACAGAGGGCTCACGAAGACGCGGCTCAAGGAAGCCATTGCCGATCGGTGTCATGTCATCCTCCTCTCAACGGCCTGTGATACTGGCGGATGGGTAGCAACGGATATCTCGGGTATCCTTGGCCCTTCAAATGCTACAATGTTGGAAGACGTTGGCCAATGGAAGACTTCGGATGCGTGGCAGATATCCGATAACGTCAGTAAGCACTGTTGCGGGTCACTCTTTGCGAATTTAGTGATGACTATGCTGGAATCCAAGGAGAACCCTCTCGTCGCCGCCAGCGAGGGTGAGGATGAGGATGACGCTAAAGTTTGGGATGACCCGATAAGCCTCCAGCCTGACGATCCTAATTAGTTGCAGATGGAAATATACGACAACTTCCGTTGGGCCGTACTAAATGCGTGCAAAATAGGATTCATCGTTTCGAGGATGAACAGCAGTTCAGTTTCAGTGCCCAGGACGACCAGTCCCACTTGTCGTGGGCGAAGCGTACAGGTGCTCCCTTGGCCAAGCTTCAATCAAGATGGGAGGCACTCGAAGATGTTGAGTACTCGGTTCAAGACGAGGTAGAGGGAGTCGGAGACTTGCAGTCCAGTAACGAGCGCGGTTCTTCCACGAAGTCGACATATCAAGGCCGAGGTCCCCCTTTAGCCAAATCGATCCTCGAGATGACCCCCGAGTTCTACTGGACCGCCGGTGGTGAACATTGGAACCATAAAATCTTGGAAGTAGTCGCCTCTGGCGTAATACCCACGGCTTACCATGAAGTTGATCCTATGGAGTTGATCCGCTATCGTCTAGAGGCCACCGCAATGGCGGACCGCATCGTCAGCCTTTTCAAGCTCCCGGTCCCGCTTGGCGAGTCTTGCATGAGCTGTGACAGTTTTGGCTTCTACCACAGCGACCTGTGCAGCAGATTCTGTCTATGCCTCCTATACGGGAAGTTGTACCCACGCCCTACGGTGTTCCAAGGTTTCTTTCTTCCTTCCTTCGTCCCTTGAGGTATGTGGCTGCAGCAGTGTCCCTGATGCCCCTGACGGAAGACGAAGCAGACTCGCTTGTTGACGGCATTCTCCGAAACGCTCACAGTCTCCGAAGTGGTGTGGTGGAAGGTGTCGCTGCAAGTGACGAGGTTATTCGGCGGGGTCAAAGTTGGTTGATATCTATCGGCCAAGAGGTCCGTCGGTCGACGACTCCTGACTCCAGTGACGTCGAGCAATTCATACCAATCTAATCTATCGTGTTTGTCACTGAAGGGTGTAGGTTCGAGTGAAAGATTCTATAGTGAATAACTCCATGAAACTTCTCAGATGTAGCAGCATAATGACTAGAGACGTAGGACGACGATGGTTGGAGGACGCACTTAACCTTACCAGGATATCTGATTCGTGATATCAAGATATCTTCGAGACTCCTCGCCTTCGAATTGGAAGTCATAAGTCATAATTCATCCTGCTTCTCGGATGCCATGTCATTGTCCACCAACACTGAACGGCCAGCTCTTTCATCTGCCTACCTAGGGCAGATATCTTTTGGAAATCAACAGGATTTGAATGTGGTATTTTTATCCCAAGAACCCTTACCGCCCGCCTGGTCACTTTACAGAAAAAAGACGAGAAAGAATTCAGAAGGAGGAATCAACCAGGCTGCTTTGAGGGTCAGATCACACCTTTATCACTTTTGGCATCAAACTTCTCAATCTCGACCACGTGCGCCTTCACCTCCTTCCTTCCTTCCCGCACCTTTAGCCCTCCGACTTTTTCACCTTCCCCATCCTTTGTGAGCTGGAAAACCTCGACCCAGCACACACACATCCCAACACACACAGCACTGTCGAGGAAACCAAACAAAAAAAAAGCCCCGAACCCTCCTTCTTGGAGCTTTCGCTAGGCAACATTTCGTCCGCACATCTTCGACGCCAATAGACGAACTTCGTTTCCTTTCTCGCTCACATCTCGCCCACCGTCAAGATGTTCGACGGCAATCACACCAATCCCATCAACGGCTCAGAGTCTGCCAAGCCCAAGGACAATGAGTCCACTGCGCTTAAGAAGGAGAATCCAGCGCTTGAGAGCCACACGATCTCGCACATAGAACTAGCCAACATCATCCACGGTCCGCCCGGCACTAAGCGCGTTATCCATACTCGACAGAACGAAACTACCAATGATCAGACTCCCAAGAACGACAGCGGCCTCGCTTTCGACAACCCCAGAGACCGTCCCAGTCGCAACCCGCTCGGTCCCAATGTGCAGATGAGCGGTTCAGCGGGCCGTCACAAAGGCGGTCGCATCGAGAAGACTGTCATCCAAGATTTCGCTTCCACGATGAAGAATGGTCATATGGACCGACACAGTCCACACCTGTGGCAAAAGTTCGTGGAGGATACCAAGCGTGGTTCTGTGGTGCAGAACGGAGACCGAAGAATCCCTAAGGCGAAGGCACTACGCTGGCGCTCGATGATCTTCCTCCTGCCACCCCAAATTTGGAAGGGGAAGAGGCCATGAACCCGCATGGGTACACTACCGGAAACTTGGAGAATGGAGCCAATAAAGAGTCTCCCACGCCCAGTAGTGATGCCTCGATCGTGGATGAGAAGCCCGCGATGCAGCAGCAGCAACTTCAGCAGCAGGAGATTCAGCTGCTCAATTGTCAACAACAGCACCAATCCGAGCAGCTTCTCGAAGAGCAATAGAAACTCCAGCAGCAGATTCAACAACAGCAATAGGAGTTCCGGCAGCAGCTCCAGCAGCAGCAATTCCCGCAACTCCTCCAGGAGCAGCAACAGAAGCTCCAACGAATTCTTTGGGGCCAGCAGAGACAGTATAATATTTATCGACAGCAAACAAATCCCGTGATTGACCGGTGCGAAAACTGCAACAGAACTGACCACGTCTTGGCTTTCTGCGCAGGCCCGCTCACGGAGCGCGGTGACTTAGACGGCTGTCCCAAGTGCTCTACTGTGAGTCGCGAGTCCGGAGGGGCGAGGCGCCATCGTTGGAGGAGCATTTCCAATTACTCGTCGTGAACCGTCGAGGTTTGGCCCAGATCCGGACAGACGTCGATGTATTCATCCTTGCTTTGGGCTTCATCGATCAGAGCAAGATCTTCCTGGGCAAACAAGGCTATCCCTTGTCGCTGCGTAAGAGCAGAGCCATGATAGAAAACAAGGCTTCGCAGCTGCACTTTGGAAATGTCCCGAATCTCACATATGACCTGGCTCGCAAGTGCACATCCGTTTGGGAAGATGGCAGAACCCGCTCCTTGCAGACCATCGCCAACAACATCTCATTCAACATCCCCAAGAATGCGTCTCTCTAATTCGTTAACAGGAACCTGTTTGCGCAGAGTTTTGTCTCCGATGACAACCTGCGCCGTGAGCTCGACTTGAAGATCCATTCCGGTCACGATGACAGCCAAGCGTTGGAAGCCATCAGAAACAATCCTCATGATCAAGAAGTCCTTAACAAGAGAGCGCAGTGGGCTGTCGAACGCGTCGCCTCCGAATATATCCCAGAGGTCACCAAGAAGGACTTAGGATGGGGGACTCAACTACTTTACGCGTTTATGTTGTACAATATTGAGGGTGCCGAGAGTGTCAAGGTCTTCTTGGAGAGGGCCATCCGGCAGAAGCATGCGGTCGATGTTGTTACCGGTGTCGGGGCTTATTATCGGCGGCATCCAGGTCTTTTGCTGGGAGACATCAGTCAGCGCATGCATCTAGACTCAATGACGAGCGATGCATATGCGCTTGGAAAACGTTGAGCTTTTTTTTTCTAACTTTTTTTTTGAAGAAATTCTTATTGCTCTGGAATGACTCCATCGTGGTTCGAGGACGTCGTCTTTGTGGTGGTGGCTTTTAGCAAGATTGAGAAGTGAACCAGAAGGATGTTGAGGAGAGCAGGGTATGGTATAGCTGTTGTCACGTTAAAGTACTCAATGCACTTGAACGTTTATGCCAGAATCGTCAAAATAATGTGAGATTGACTGCTGAATTCATGGTAATGGCGTTTCGGGACTTACGCGGCGGATCCGACAATGTAGAAGCATCCTGGTAGTCGTAACACCGACAAAATTCTGCATCATTCCATTCCTCGAAAGAATTGAACCCATCGTCGGGGCACTGCCATAGATCTTGTAACGAACGCTTGAATAGAGTTGATTTTGTGTTGGAATTAGTGACGGGAAGCAGTCTGATACTCTTGTCGCAAAGTTGGACTCGTAGTCTTGTCTTCCATCCTCTAATCTTCTGGGACTCTGAGGTCGTAGCAGGCGTGCAGTCTGACACTGCTGTTACGCTCGCTATTTGCGTATGCGTATGGAAGAATGGTTACGGGCTATCGATAGTATTTGTTGTTTCTGCTTACGGAGGAAGAAGAAACAGAAGAAGGAGAAATTGTTGGACTGGCGGCCTCTCCAGGTGATATACCTATGCAATTGACGGGGACCTAGGGAGTTACCTAATGTGAGTAGTAGGTTACCTAAGATATCAGTCGAATCGTAAGGAACCTCCATTCTGACAAGTAGCTTTGTGGAACCAGACATCCATGGTGGTTGGCTGGTAGCTTAGAAGATAGGGTTGATAAGAGAGGATTGGTACGACATAGAAAACACGCAGACAGCTTCCTCGGGCCGGTGCCAGAAATTTGGAGGGGTCACACCGAATCCCTAACATGAAGAGCGAACCACTGCAGCTCAGCGAGGCAACCTCAGAGTTGGCATCAATCGGTGTGAGCACGCACACGGGGGAGGCGGGAGGCGGCAAACGCAGCCGCACAAGCGGATCGGAAGGTTGTAGTATAAAAGTGGATTGATGAGGCTGTAGGGGGCGGTTCAAGCATGGTGCGTTTTGCACTTCTAGTCGCCTGTATTAACTGACTAAACGGGTTTAATGGAGCTTGCCGGAGGCCAGGCAACGATGGAGAAAGGCCCGGATTTGCATGGCTTCTCAGATCTCGTGGTAGTTGTCAGCAATGATCGTAGATTCAGCTGTCTAAGCCCGTGGTTAGCGTGGTTAGCGTGGTTGCCTCAAAAATCACAGAGCCCATGTATGATATTATAGCTATGATACAGGTTTGCGCTGTGAAGCGATAGAGACACACCCCAGCGGTGGAGCAATTCTCTGTGAATATTCACCCAGTTATGACCTGTGTACTTGGTGCTTTCGTGGTGAGAAACCTTGCATTGGTAGTAGAAATGATGGAACTCGAAAATCCGGCTGGAGGGATAGACTCATGACAGCTTGAAAGGCAGGCCGTTGAATATTACATGATGATGCTTTGGGACTCATGCAGATATTCGCTGTAAATAAACATGGGGGATACACATCTTTTCGGGAGGAATATGAAGTGAAGACACGTTCTATCCCAGCGCGTCACTAGCTGGTTCAGTTGAAAGACCTCGGTGCTACAAAGCAGAAGCCTGCCAAGCATCTGTCACTCTGAGCGTTCCGGTGTTCCGGTACGAAATTTGTCCGGCCAATCCCTCTTGAGGCGTGCTTGAACTTCGCGATTCTCGTGCTTGACACAGGTACTTGAAAGTGTGTAGTGACTTCGAAGTAGCTTCACCGACCGGATAACGCCACACCCCAAGCTGTTTTTTATTTCAGTAAAGAACCTGATAGAACGGATCTTGATGGGAAATGTCGAGTTCGGGCTTTTTGTTCACCTTAGTGGTGTGGTTCGCAGGTGGTTCGCATTTTTTTTCAAGCCTCATGCAGGCGCTATGTGCTATGCATGTACAACAACATCGAATGCACTACAACGTTAGCAACCTTAGCTACGTATCATGTTGGTTTGGAGGGCTTCTTTGTGATAACTACCGTCGCTTTAGGTCAATATATCGACCATCACCTCTTTTCAACCACCCCTTATATAACATGCTTATCCCCCATTAGAAAATGCTCATGATGAAGTCTCTACTGCCAAAATCCCTCGCCAATTTGAGACCGCCAGTCTCGCTATTCCAGCCCGTAAGCACAAGGTGGCTGCTATCGCAGGTCTTGAATAAGCGGCTTATTGCTTGTTAGTTGTCCCTCCCCCTTTCCCTCTCTCCGCTAATCTCTACAGATGTTAAGGACTTCACTAGCCCATTCCTTTTCAGAAAACTCTCTTCATTGCTCGGACGTCACAAGTCGCACTGGAATTCTTGAGTATACGATGGCTACTGTAGAGGAAACGCCGCTGATGTTAACTCGTGCCATTGAGTTTTTCCGCTGCGTGACATTTGGCTGCACTTCTAAGCCCTTTCCAACAAGAGCCAACCTGACCCGGCACATAACAGCTGTGCACGGGCCACCAACCAAGATGCCCTGTGGAAAGTTTCTACGCAGTCACTCTTCCAACGTTCGACGCCACCAGCAGAGGTGTTCTGTGTGCCTCTTAACCTACCCCCCAAACCTTCCGGCTCCGGAAGAGAGTCATGCCATGCCTAGACGCCGTCGTTCCCAACGTCTCAGTCGCAATGTGCAACAAGTCACCGTAGACAACGGAATCCCAGCTCAGGACGAGCCGTCGGGTTATGTCATCCCTGATGACCTCTACCTCCAAGCCGCGGACGACGGCACACGAGACACTTCCTACGAAGACAACTTTGCAACATCTTTCTCAGACCCATTGCTGGACACAACTTTTGCCAACACAGGAACGTCGTGAGTGTCTCAAGTACTGTACTTTAGGCAAATTGAATTAAGGGTTTAACGATCTTGTAGTCCGGGCGATAACTACACCTTCAACGGCATGGAAACTTGGGACGAAGTACTTGTCTCCGTAGGTCCCATTGTTAACGGGTAACAGAGCACTAATCGCTGATGTGGTGCAGGTCTCCCCGCATGATCCTAGCGCCGAGTATCTCCACTAGGATCACCTGGGCTGCCTTGTCCATTACCTAAGGTACTTGAGGTACCTAAAAATAGCTTTCAAAGACGGAGACTGGAATCACTTGGATAGCCTTATGTTTGACATGGTGACTGGCCAGCTCCTTTGGGAATGGTTTGGCAGTCGCCTGAAGCCATCGCAGGTGGAGGGTGTGAGTGTGGGAAGTCAGCGGCGTAATGACCGACGCATTAAGGTACATATGTGCTGCTGCTGCCCCATTCAAATCCACGACAACCCATATTGTGTATATTTATTATCTACGATCCTTTTGGAAAAACAAATGTCAGCCTTATTCTCTCATGGCGCGAACACATTTTCTGCTCCCGCGACGCACTGACGACTTCAGAGAAATCACGTTTGCTCAGCGGAATCGTGGCTAATGTAGTCTCTCGTTCCATTTCTCTCCCGAGTAACATTTAGGCGAATAGCCCAACATGCGACAGCGATCCACTTACAATTTCAACGTCCGAGACCTCGAAATCCCGAGGCAAAAGCTTCAAACGGAGTTGTTCAACATACACAAACATAGTTATACCTCCGAAAACCATCGAAGAGAACCATCGAAATCGAACTGCACGACGGAAAAGGTGTGCCAAAGTCCAATACTCCCAAGGAAGCCGGAGTTTGGTGGCGACCTTCTATGGCGGTAACTGGAAATAACGGTCTAGCCTCGAAGGTTCACGCGTTACCTGAAGCTTGCCCCCGGATACTCGTGCATTATTGGCGGCACTGATATGCATACAGCATGAAAGCCGCTCTATGAGGTTCGCGACGGCTACACGGACGTTGTCTTCAAGCCGAGGACCTCAGGTGCATTTGGTCCATTGGTCACGTGGCGCTATTGCTCTGTGCAGTGTTGCAAAGCGGCCGCTGAAGCAGTTGCAGCATTGAATAGGTACTTTGAGACGGAAACGGTAGCCGTCTTCTTCGAAAACACATGGCTAATCGGAGGAGCAACGCATCGCCATTCTCTCGCTTCAGAGTCGAGGTCGAGTCTACTGTCGAGAAATGAGATGCAAGTCACAGCAAGCTCCGGTCCGAGACTAAAAGCCTAAGTTGCCTGGCACTCGCTCGTTGTCACACGCGATGCCCTCGAACTGCATTTCAACAATAGAATTACGACTCTGCGGTCAAAATTTTAGCAGCGTCTTGAGTTCCGAAGCAAATAAGGTACATTAGCAGCCAAACGCAGAAACCCAACTCGGCGGGTTTCCCGAAAGAAATGTGGGGGCGTCGGGTCCGGGCCGGGTGGATATTGTGTCGGCGTCACGGACCTCCGGTGGCTGTTCCCGGCTCACTGAGCTGTCGACAATCGAGTGCGCAAGTTGTGTCTGAGATATCAACATAAGATATGTGAGAAAACAAGACCCATCGCCCATCAGACCGGACTTCATTCAAAGTTACACGGGCGCTCTTGACGCACAATAGTTCAAGCTGGGTCAAGAAGACGGGGTCACCGCCATTAAACGAAGATAGGGGAAGGGAAGGCCCTAACGAGCGAAATATATCCACAGCCGTTATTTAACTCGTACTGTAGATGGTCATCACAGTTTTGTGGGAAAGATCCGAGGTGTAAGTACTAGGTAGGCATAAAGCCTTTTCTTACCTACATTATGGAGATTCCCATCAAGACACGGTCGGTAAGTGTTTCAGGCGTCCAAAATTTTGAACTGTCACAGTCATGTAGATGCTTTTCTTCGATCTCTGCTGTAACGCAACACGGAAATCATTCCGAGCAATGGTTGTAAGTAATCTGTAAAGAAATCCAGAGAGAACGGGAGCTTGACTACATCACCAGGTTGCATGTCCGCCCTCTCGGCCACGAAAAGACATTTTTAGGTGTCTTTTATAGAGTAGTGTAATAAATTTAATATATAGCCGGGTGGTTTGTCTAAGCAAAATCAAACCCAAGCATAACGATACGTCCCAGATTTGATATTTGCAATTTAGTAACTGGAGTCGAATCAGATAGTGATCTATTGACTTGTTCTCACGAATTTATTAACAAGAGCGTAGAATCGATCGAATACGGTCTTGTTACTTTCCGCTTCTTCTCATCATCCTTGTATTGGCATCGTCCTCGCACCCTCTTCCTCGCGATGCCCTCTTCCTCGCGATGCCCTCTTCCTCGCGATGACCCCTTCGGTGCCATGACTATTTCCTCGCGCAACACTCTTTCTCGCAACATCCTACTTTCCTGAGAAGTCCTCCTTCATCGTTTTTTCTTTCTTTCTGGGATTTTTTTTGAAGTCAGCCTGGCAGTATTTAAACATTTACCATTGTACATCCCGAGAGTCGTCGTTATTGCAGCCGAACTCGTTCTGCCTACCACAAAGTCAGTCATCAGAGGCATATCATCGATACGGTTCTCCTTCATCTGGCAGCAAAAATACCTTCTACCGGCCCCTTGACCCATCATATCTCCTGCCCCTTCCAGACTTGTACCACGGTATTGTCGACCAAAGGTAACCAAACAAGACATATCAAAGATCACCATGCCGTCAAGACCTTTTGGATCAAGATGCCTTGCACGAAAGTGTTGAAAAAGAACGCATTCAATATCAAACGTCACGAGAAGACTTGCTCTAAATGCAAGGAAATCCAATGGGCCGGCGTGAGCTTCGACACTCCCACGTCCTACACAAAGGATTTTATCGAGACTATCGTGCCCAAAGACGACCCACTGCCACAAGATACCTTGCTCCGCCATATGCAAGAATCAACGAGTGGAACCACCTCAATTGCTCCGGTACTTCGACTTTATTACTAAAGTCTCAATTCTGGAGATCTGACATCTATATTTTGAGTGTTTTTGAGGGTACGATGAAAGCCCCGAGACCAGAATCGACACTGACACACTGTCTACTGTAGCGTTCGCCCAGTTGCTGGAAGCGGAATTGCTGTTACTGAACCAACTCAGATGTTACATGGATGGGCCGCTTTGACTTTCGGGCAATGCATTCGAATCGGGACGACGCTATCAGACGGACGTTTGATATAACTTGGTATACAGTCTGCGCCGAATAGAAATACTTGATCAGATCCCTCGTGAAATCTGCCGCCGTCACGTGCGCGTGTAGAATCTATCCTGTCGGCCAGCGATTGCCAATCGTTTGATAACGGATCCGAGCCATCGGTAAAAGTGGAGATGGCTACTCATTGTTTTGTGGGGGCATGCTGGTCTTTCCCCGGGCTCCGGAGCTTCTCCTCGGCGGGAAGCCCGGATCGAGTCACAAACCCTTGTGACTAGCGAACACGCCCCAAGGGATTGACAATGTTACAACCAGTGACTTTTCTTACGGCTTGAACATTATTCTTGCCGGGAATGAGGTTTTTGCTTGAAAGCATATCCCGCAATAGGAAGGGCAAGACCTAAGGATACGGCTAATGTACAAACAAATTTGCATGTCTAGTTATCTAATTATTTCCATCATCATTGGGGTCGGAGGCTAGCGGCGTCGTGATTTTACTGGTGCGTTCTAGAGACCGCCGCAGGGCCTTTATCGCGAAAGCATCTTCTCCAGCAAATAAGTGCTCACTGGTCATGCAAGGCAGTTCAAATAAGCTCAGATAGCACTTGTAAGCCTCGAAGATCTAAAGATTTAACGTCGGAAGGAACAGTCTCAAGTCCGGGTATTGCATTGGAGTGGGTGGGCGGGTGTTGGGCATACATGGGTGGCTGCAAACGGCCCGAAATCGTGCTAATGTTCCACTAGCGACTGGTGTAGTCCACATCATCGTCTTTGACTAAATTTATGACCAAGTCTTGAAACTCTAATGCGAAAACAAGAAATGGAGGAAAAGCTGAAGCTTGTTTTACGATCGAGTTGAAACTAGTCAGTCTTTTGTTTGCCTCTTATTCACAGAGAGTCGAACCATGTCTACCTCCAATAAGGTAGTATTGCTTAGACAGCCCCACAAGGGCACTAAATGACTAAGAATTCGTTTGACAGGAAGAACAGCAACAACTCTAAATAGCAACGCAGACCTGCGAACGCCGCCATCCAGACATAGTAACAGCATAGTATCCGCCAGGTCTGAAGCAAGCTACAACGATGTAAGACTTCATAGTGGAGAGGAGGCAGGTGGCTGTTCGAGAAGCGAGTCTAACAATGCGCCAGTGGGCAGCCAACTACTTCACTATCTCAAAGTGAGGCTTCATCACCCTGTCAGCAGTTGAAAAAGCTTCCCACGCGTCGAACGTACGCTACGGGGGCACCGACCTGTTGGTTTCTCTGGCTCGCACACAGTGCTGCTCAGTCTGTGGACGTTGCCGCGGCACGGGATTGAGCGAATTGATAGCCGCGGGCGGAAGAAGGCATCGGAAAAGTGGAAGAGGGGGAGGGGCTCCAGCCTACGCCACGCAATTCGAGTGTCTCACTCGTGATGAAGACAGCCTTCATCAATAGTTCACAACGAAGCTACACACGACTGTTCTCGCCCAATCCTCTAAACTGTCAGCCTTCACTTCAACGATGAACACGGGCTTTGTCCTGGCTATAGCTAAATGAAGGCCCCGTCGTGCGGGATGGCCCGCGCTAATGTGCTAATCAGAGTCAAGAAAGAAGCTGGACCGGCTCAACATTCTTGAGACCCACAGACTATCAAGCCGTCATTCCTCATCACCCACTTCCTAATGTCTCAAGAGCAGCGATAGCTTTGGTGGACTTAGTTGTCCCAAACCCAATCGCAGCGCTGTCTTTCAAATGCTGGTTAGCTACCACGAAGTCTGACAACAGCATTTAAGCGGCGTACAATCTGCTTACTGAATGATTGTTCGAGAAGTAGGCCAAACGGTGAGGTAGAACTTACTTGAGGCATGCAAGATACCCCCAAAGTTAAATTCTCAGCTACTTTGTACTGTTGTCGTTTGGTCGGCATTCACTTCCTAGGGCAAATTCGCGGATTCGGTCAGATGCTGATATCGTTGGAGAGCAGCTATGGCGTCCTGCCTGTCAACAACCACTTCCTCAGTTGCTACCTCTCCAACTTCGGATTCTGGATTGGTCCCATTTCCGGCCCGTCGGATGTTTAAAGTGTAGCGGGTAGTTTCCCTGTCTAGATCAGGGACGGGACCGAGGGTGTGAGGAGGGGCGTGTCTGCAAGATGTGGACGCTGACAATGTGTCTCGCCTTACTTTCAAGGATTCTCAGAACACTGTGAGAATGAATGGGAAGTCGTCATTTACTTCAACGGCCAGATTTTCAGCTATTCGGTCGTTTTTCAGATAATCTTGGCAGCTTCCGCGTCATCCTATCATTACGACTGCCGTCCATTCTGAATAATGACTCCCCCTTGTAGCTATCTCTGGCCATCATTGCCCAGAGATTTGCGCTAGGCTTTCAAAGCTTGATGCCTGGAATGAGCGGCTGACCACTGACTCCGGTCGTCTGGCTTAGCTCCCGTCATCTTTCTTTCAGAAGGGGGCACATCAAAATCTCCAGGTAGCGGCGTAGGATGGAATGACAACATGACAGTACCTTCGACCATGTGCTTCTCAGACATCCTTTTATTTCAACTGGGGGCCATTTGGAAACAGGAGATTTTCCGTCCCAGGCCGTCTAATGTTGTTTCTGCGTTTAAAGGCTGACTCGGGATGGCGAGAAAAACAGTAGCCGCATTCCTCGGGAGCAAGGCCTGACAGCCGATACATCGTTCTTTCCCTCCCTAAGTCTCAACTCTTACCTATCTTGGATGGTGGTTGCCTTGGTCGATTATAACTTTAGATACCCGCCCTCAGGCCAGCCTTTGAGGGCGTGCCGATATTCGCTTGTGAGGTCTATTCTCGCCTCCTGGGCATCATACGCCATGTGCGATTCATTTGTCCTTTCTGTTGCCCGTCTCTTCCGTCCGGACGGCAACATACGGTAGCTGTATTGCATTATATCTCTTTTTGACTCATTCACCACCTGCAATCTCTCATCTGGCCAGCTGCCAACGAGTCTCCTGGCAGGCACTCGGCTCTCCGTGGCTTGCCCCCTTCTCGAGATAGACCACCACCCCTCGACTTGACCCAGAAGGCTTCCTAAAGCTATGACTCCGCATTATGTTCTTTCTGGTGTCCGTATCCGCGAGTGATGGAGGACATTTGACCGTTGCCTTGTTTTCCTCATGCGCACTACGAAAAGGTCATGCCCAACCCCGCCCACCTTAAATACGTGCCCCTCTCTTGAAATATGATCGGAAGTGGACGTGGACACACAATTCTCTCTCTTCTTATTCCTCAATGACCCAGCATGGGGTAAAATCAGTAGACCTGCGCATCATCTCCGAAGGCGAGAGCCCCAATCGCCATGACTCCTCGAAAGGCACTCGCATGCTGCGGTAGGACATTCGCTCAAAAAGGCAATCACGAGAGACACATCAGAACCGTGCATTCAGATCGTAGAAGAATGCCCTGTGGTAGATTGCTCAAGCCTAGGTCAGACAACGTTAAGCGCCATGAAATGCGGTGCGAAACTTGCCGATGTTCTCGCAGAGGCCATTCCGCGAGCGAGAACAACTCGGTAATCAAATCGAAACCCATTCACATTGAAGATCAAACTCCTACAGTACTCTATGACCCACGTTCCATGGAGCCAATCAGTGTCGAAGGATTCGACCAACGACATTTGGAAATAGCACCAACGGCAGACTCCAGTCAAGCAACCGGAGGCTTGTCTTTGGCCACCATAGACTCGGCCATTCCTGCTGAAATTGAGATACAGATTGGCTCAATCGACAGCATCTCTGAATTTCAGGTGCCGTCAATTTTGTTTGATACAGCCTTGTCGAACACCATGGAAGGGCACATAAGCCATGGCATTGGCAATTTTGAAGACATCTGCACATACCACTACCCATACACTCCCGACGAGTTAGTTCATTTCGAAGAAGAAAACGCATAGTAAGCACTACCAACAGACTTATTTTGCCACGAGCCATCATTGAAACATCCTAGCCACGGGTTCACGATGGTGGGACGGTTGACTAGAGGGGAAGGTCACTGGCCTGACAACTGTCAAACTGAGGAGGGATTCCAGGGATTTGGCTCACCCGGATAAAACCAAGGATATTAATGGGCATTTGAGCTTTGAATGAAAGCCGAGAGCGGATTCTTGTTGCGTCAGGAGGCACTTAATAGCAATGTGCTAAATATCGATCATTTCTCTCAAGACAAAATTCTATGTAGTGCGCATCTCCCGGATTCGCAGAGAAAACGAGGCTGAAATCAAGGTGTTCTTCTACGGGTAGGCACGATGAACCAAGATCTTTGCACTGGAAAAGCACGAATGACAGGGAGCGCAGCGGCCCGGGAATTCCTTCTTGCTGTCGCCCTTCGCCCATCTGTGCGGATGAATCTAAACAGTCTTCCTTATCAGCCAGCCATCCGGACACTGACCCACCTATCAGAGTCAAATGACCAAGCAGGGCTTCCCCAAGCTCTGCATGCTTGACGCCTCGTCGATCATGTACGAGTGAGGGCAAGACATTCCGTTGCACACAGTGTTCATGGGCTTGTTTGCGGCCGTTCTCTACTCGTATTGCCTCGCGCACGGTGGCCTACTACCTCGAGGAAGCCAACTAGAGCAGGCCGGGCTGTCACATCGGCTGCCTGCATCGGACTTCATGTACCCAGGCATGGGCGGGGCGAGAGCAAGGCCATATATGGCCAGCATTGAATGTGAAATTCATCTTATCCTCAATGAGCTCCATGCTACCAGGCCATTAGCATCTAGCCAATTGAATTCTCATGAAGTGTGCGTCATTGACATGTGATTCCATAGATACTGCTCAATCGTTTCGCCGGTCTTGAGCCGTGATCTGGTTCAAAGGGAGGCCATGAGGTCAGCCAGATTTGCTTTCTTCTTTTTGCCTCTTTTCTAGGGTACGGCATCCAGATGTCAGGACCTACATTGCGTAGAATCTAGAAGCTGGCGTGGTCGGTATCTCTACTTGAACTGACAACATCGCTGCAATCGGGCTTTGACTTGAAATTGGTCCAAGCCGGAGCTGTCATGATGCCATCTCAAGTGGTCTCCATACCGGTAGCTCCGATGAGCTTCAGAGGGGTTAGCGCCAAGTCAGCGCCACACGCCTGGCCGGTCGTCTGTACCTTGGTTCCTTTGTACCTGGCCACCTGGCTGAGTCGTCTTGGCAGGGAGAGAAACATGTATCTTCTACGTACTCCTATGAGCACATGTGCTCAAGGCAACGGGAAAGCTTCAAGATGCAAGAAGATAAATTCCCCGCTCAAAGCTGCATGACCTGAAAAACATTCATACTGCGGTACTTGATGAGAGTAACGCACGCATCTATCGAAGTTGCCAGGGCACATTACATGGACGATATTTTCATTACAATTCGCAGGCAGTCTCCTATACCATTGTGATAAAACGGTTGCGTGTGCACGTTCTCAAATGCAGTAGGTGCCGTCTGTCTGAAGTCCGATCCCGGCGAAACGGCCGACCAGGCGGCCGAAGACCGAAGGCCGTGCGCCGGAGTGGGGCCGAATGCAAAAGTAGAGTTGGCAAGCGGCGCAGGGCGCTGCTTGAGGTGTTTCGCGGTCTGCTTTACCTTACCCTACCTTATATTGGCTCGTGCCAAGCCTCGTTTAATAAGGCAATGAGTACCTGCTTATTGCTTATCTAACTATTGCAGAGGGAGCATGATTAATCAAATATTGCATGCCGTGCAGAATGCGCCTTCTGATTCTCCCTAGCCCGGGGAGCTCAGACTGGGGTTAGTCGACGGAAGGGGGGGATTGGATTGGGGTGACGCTATAATATTCGATGTCATTGAATAGTTTTGATAGATTTTCGGTTGGAAAAGGAATGATCTGATGGCTTTCTCATGGAAAAAGATTTCATTGTCAAGAGACATCGATGCGGCAGCACCCATCTTGATAGCTCGTGAGATAAGCTTCCCTGCAGTGCACTGAGGCATCAAGGCAGAGGTACCTGAATCAAGCAATCGCGAGCTGGCTGCTTGTGGTAGGATTTCCACGGTCTTTCATGTCGGGGCGATGCGTAAGCCTCACCAATGATATAGACTTGACAAGGAGGTTCCGCAAATGGCTTTGAAACGATTTTCTTCGCCGCTATCATCCTTCATCTCTACAGAGCTGTTAGTGAGGCGAGTCTGCAGGGTTCGGTTGACAAGGGGAGGTTGCCACCCCTGTCTGATTAGCCGCGGATGCTTCGCGGGAGTAGCCCATCATCACCGACATGTGGAGCGTCATCAGGCAAGCTCCGAAGTAATTGTACCTCCCTAACCTCGAGGCTCTGTTGAGTCTCTTCTTCTTAGTGTCATCCGTGACCGAGTTACTTCGACGGCAATTTGGGGGCCAGGCAACGAGGTGTTCAGCTCGGCGGGGTGACGCCACCACCAAGGATACTGTTGACGCGCCAACTAATCCCGTAAGGCATTCTGAGAATCACTCATCGTACGTTGACCGACCAGTACAGGGGAAAAGAGGCCCCAAGTAACTATCTATCAAACACCGTATTGCGAAGCGTTCTCCCATGTCCGTATGTTTCTTGACGTCTTCCGGCTTGGCTAGTCTGGCTCCCCTTGATTGTTCCTCAACAGTCTTGCACAGCCAACTTAGCCAAATGCATCCAACTCCCGGGTTGGAAAGGCCGTCACTATAGTGCTGCGTTAGTCTAGTAGTTGGAAGAAAGTGCGTGATGTACGTGAATGAGGTCCAATTAAGCTCGCTTCAGCTCACGCCAACACTGAATCTTTCATAAGCAGAAGAGAGCGCATTCGGACCGACTTAATCGCAGATGCTCGGATGGCTTGTGGCATATAGGACAGGGAAGACCCCCCTTTGAATGTTTAGACGCCGCGCGCGAGCCTTGACCGAACTAACTAGGTATTCGTACCTTATCATCGGTAACGGGGAATGGCTTCCGTATTCCGGGGCTGGGATAAAGACTAGGTATCGGTCTCTTTATCCCTGTCAGCATGTCCGTCATCATTCTGAGAGGCTGAAAGAAAGTTGGCGTTGAAGCCATTTTGCGGGCGGGTGCGCCGCCCCGGCCGCTTGGTCAAGCGCGACAATCCAACGGTGAGCTATCCGTACATTCTTTTTTTCTTCTGTAAGACCAAACCACCCATAAGCGAGACCAAATATCCTCGCAAACCCTTCGGGCACGTGGGAATGATCAAATACGCGGGGTATTGGACAGGAATTAGGCTAATAAAACGACCAGGAGAATGATAAGAAAAAGGTACCTAAATGACCACAGAAATCAATGAAAGTTAACTCAATGGTTAGTTGGCCATGATATTCAACCGCGTCAGACTACAGGTACAGTCAACAAACGTCTGAACATCTCTGCATCGACTGGCTACAGGTGGACAAGCAGCTCTTCTCGGTTGACGCACGCTTGGCAGCCTGGAACAGGTGAAGAGTGGACATTTGGGGCCTGCTCATTTCTCAGCTGCGGCACAGCGGTTTGAAAAGAATTGGAACGAACTCAAATTTACGGCCACGGCACCTTGCGGATAGCCACGGTTCTTTCCACGCACACCTAATTTTCCCAATGATTTTCCCAAAAAGAAAAGAAATAGGGGTCTGCTGCAAATTTGGCAGGCGGCAGGGAGCAATTTGTCGATATTTCGTTCCAGCATATGCCAGATGCAGCGCACAGGGTGCATTGCACCGGTGCCAATTGTTGGGCCTGACCTGCAGGTCTTCTGTCGCAGGATCTGCTCTAAAACTCATTTCGATTCGCTCGGAGCCGACGCAGAATGAACGCGTCGTGGGGTGCAAGCCGACACGGTTCGAATGGGCCCCGGGGAGTCTTGGTACGATGTGTTATTGAGATTCCCTTTCTAGATAGCGAAGAACTTGGACAGACCAAAACGTATTCTGGCGCCATTGCAAGCACACATAATTCCGAAGCAGTTTAGCTCGGGTACGAATCCGCGTCTCCTATTGAGATACAGCCTTCATCTTCGGACCCGGCGGGCCAAGCTTTGTTCCAGTTGCGCCGATACAAGCGGTGTGCTTACGACTTACACCGACAATCATCCTCAGGGACAAGTCAAACATCTCGGGGTGAGCATGAATCCCCACCACCTCCGGAGACGGCCATCTTGAAAGTACGCGGGTACCGGTAGGCTTCCCCACACACACTCGACGTTGCCTGCAATCTCCGCATTGATCAAGTAAAGAACCGCCAGGACAAGTACTCGGGAAAAAGAAAAGTTAGTCCTAAGCCGTAGCATAGTGACGCGAAGTAAGCCAAGGTTAATCTTATCACGTACTCCAGGGTTGGAGTTTCGCGACAGCTGGATCCCATCTCGAGTCTTTACTGAGTCTGAGTTTGGTTTAACTCTAGGCGTGGAGAAATGAGTATATATTTGAGCAGAACCCTTCGTCTGAGTCTAGGTGAAAGCTGCTCATCGACACTCGGAATCTTTACACTCCCCATCCAAATCCCTTCTCGAGCTTTCCCATACTCCTCCGCGACTTTCGACCGCTCAACAAGCCAAACATGGCTCCTCAAGACCTCCCAAGATGCCCCGAACAGAAATGCGGGTTCCGGGCTACCGCAGACTGCTCCCTGTTCCAGCATCTTCACGACAAGCATGGACCGCCGGTCCATATGCCATGCGGAGTCTATACAATCTGCACCACCCATCACTTTCGAACCCACCGTAATTCCTGCCGCGTTTGCTGCAATGAAATTGCGGCCGTAGAAGTCCCTATGACTTCCGTCGAACGCGATGGAAGTGTCGACTCCGAGGGCACTCCTGAAGGCGAACTTCAAGCCCGACCCGTTCACCACGGCGGGATCGTTGTCAACGGCACAAACAACGGCAACATCCACCAGACGTTCAGATGCGATTCTTCGGCCTGCCCCGCCAGCATCTCGAAGTAGATCGTTCACCGGTCCGACAACTCGTCAAGCATGACGTTGTGGGATTCTGGGAAGCAAGGTCACGGGTGAAAATGTACGATACAAGAGGATTTATGGCTTTGCGATGGAATTTGGCCGAAAACGGGAGTTGGAGTCATCATTTTGGATAGCAGTATAGCATAATGATGATGGAAGCGATGGAGTCAATGGGATTGGATACCCATCTTGGTCTACTTTACTTCATTTGGAGGACTTATCTTAGATAGATTAGCTAGAATAAAACTTTTCACCACACTAAAGCCTACGGAGCTAGTTTCGTTGTGCTACATACCTGCCTCAGACATCTTTAACTTGCTTCCCATGCCCAGATAGTGAACCTGACCCTCCTGACTTGTGTTATCCCCTCGTCAGTACACTGAGTGGGGAAAGCTGGCTCTTCTTGGCAGCATGCCCATATGTCAGGCAATATGATGCTTAACGGACTTTTTTCAGACGGAAGTGGAATAGTTATTGGGGTTTGCGACTCTGTGCGAGTGGACAGGGGTACTTTGCTGTTGAGTCCGCAGCTTGGGATCGAGATGGAAACACACAAGACAGGGCAAAGGCTAGTCAAATTGACGAAATGTGCAACATTTGAAACCGATAGTACAGCACCGGTAATAAGTTGAGTCATTTCTAGAGGTCGATAATGCGCCATCCTGCTGCCCAGGTCTAGGTAGGCCTCCGGGTAGCTCACCCGGCCTGGCCCCGGAACTGGAACCCACACACCCTCCGAAAGGATGAGGGAAGCCGCTCATCATATTTATTGCATGAGATAGAGATTCTCGAGACTAGTGGTGGCTGCCTTTGGTCGCCTTGTTGAGATACCGGGTTGAGTATGGGTATTCCGCTCCCAAGGAGGTGGTATTGGAGGAGCGTGCCCTCCTCCCAAGACTGAGGCTTCCGTCAACTATCATGAGAATCACCGCAGAAACCGGAACTCGAAATATGACAAATTTAAATGGTGTCCAGAGAGTTGTATAGTCTTTTGGGGTCTCGGAGTCCTGGCCGATATCAGGGTTTTGGCCCTACACACTCACAGCCGTATTGCTCTTGCTACAATCTTGAGCCCAGGATGAGGAGATGATGGGTGCTGGAATCCTTCAGTTGCATGGGCTCCAAGCAGAAGAAGCAAAAAGACGTTCTACTTTCCAAATTGACACATTCAACCTTGTTCCAGGAATACCGGGTGATAACGATGGGCATCGGAGGGGGCCCCGGTGGAGACGGTGGAAGTAAACGCCCTTGGAACTGGTCCAAAGTTTGGGCTACAGCTAACCAGGCTTGCTGCTCCTACTCCTGCTTGCTCGTAATTGCTCAATATCATATTATGCGACTAAAAGGGGCCATTTGAAGCGTGTCTTGCTGTCCTTCCTCGCGCGAGGAGAGGTGGCAGCGTCCGCTGGTGGACCAAAGTGCAGGACACCAACACCCTCCCCCTTTTCTGGCCCCCATAGCCAGCACAGCATCACGAACCCATGTAGAACCCAATGGAATCCAACCGAAACATCCTTCTGTCTGAAATGCTGGTGCGCCTCATCGAACCGCTCGATGCATGGTTGCCGCGCCTGGCAGGCACACTTCGCGAGGGCCTCCTCGAACGCAGGTCAACGACGGGGAGCGCGAGATCGGCATTCCGGCCGCGATGTGAGTGTGAGCTTGCATCTTGCCTGTGAGAGATCACTATCCGCCACGAAGCCATTGCCTAGATTTACATCCTTCTTGAAGCGGGCGCAAAAAACGGTTTGGCGGTGCAATCGTGTCTCTCAGCGTGGTACGAGTGTGCGGCCAAGCATCCAGAACCCGCCCACACCGGGATCTACCACGCCAGGGACCAAGTAGGAATGTCTTTTTATCGAGGTTCACGACGAAACTGCAGCTGAAAATCAAGTGACTTACTTGGTAACGTTCGAGGGGCGTCTTCAGACTCGGTGTGGCAGCGCACCAGACCCGCTGAAGGAAACCCATGACGTCCACATCAACTGGAAAAAAATTAAGCGCCGTCAATCTCTCGATTAGGAAACAGAACTCATTCATCATTGGGGACGTTCGGGGCCACGACCGTTTTTTGCGTTCGCAGAAAAGGTCTCTCTCATGCGGCCGGCTTGGCAGTTCGTTGGTTCGAGGTTACATCAAGAAACCCCTCGGCTGTGAACCTCGCCGACAAAAAGTAGAAACACAGCCCGATAAATCTGCCTTGCCAAAATTTTCCTCTGACGAGATGGAAATCTTGTTGTCAAGAAGCTGACGTGCGGCTGGCTGCCTGGTTGCCTCACACCCGTCTCGACACGGCCGGACCTAGAAAATTTCTCCTGGTAAAACACAGTCGCCCTCGAGTTTTCGTTATCAGTGCTTCCTTCCTGATGGTATCTAAGCCTCTGAAATGCTTCCAGAAACCCGAAAGCTCATTCCGGTCATCTTTTCCCTCTCGATATTCGGAAATTTGAATTGGGCCACTTTTTGCCGTACCTCAAGTCGCCGTCCAGGGCTGCGGCAGGCCTACGGACCTGATTTTTGCTCGAGCGAAAGCGCAGGGTAGACGTATCGACTCTCGTTTTATTACTCGTATGACGATTCAAAGACCAGTGCTGACATGTTGGATGAACAGATTCCGAACTCGCGTTTGTTTCCCTTTCTCGATCGACGAAGCCAAGACCGAACTTGAAGTCCCCAGGGACACATGTCAACTGAGGAAGCAAAGTCGCAATGTCTAGCAAAAAGGCCGCGAGAAAAGATTCTACACTACCCCGTACACTGCCTCGTGACCAATAAACAAGCTCCTGTCCTCCTCGCGTCTTCTTGGCAGGGTTCTCTGTCTGTCCCGGCGATGTTGAGCGAGCTCTCTTCCCCTCTTGAGCAGGCGTCAGGTCTGTCTGCTCCCGCGTCATCGTAGCAAACCCTTGCTCCTTTGACCAGACCACATAATGTAGTGGGTTCTCTTGAGCCCAATCCTTATTCTTCCCTTCCCAAGCACGAGAACACGCCTTAAGCTGGTCGGCTCGCGTTAGAGACAGTCGACGTGGGGTTTGTCGCACCAGTCCAGCAGTGTCCCGTACCGCTTCTCGCCAGGAAAGCTCTTCTCAGTCTCAAGCCACACAGCGATGTGCATTTCTGCATACTCGATATCGCTCTTGCAGGGTGCCGAGGCCAACTGGAGATCGTACTCGGCGACCAGAGACTTGTCAGGACTCAGCCGGTGTGTCTTTTCTTCTAGATTCCCGCTTATGGAACCCGTGGTATTCTTCAAGAACGAAGAGACATCGATCTTGGCGATGGCGTCGCTCAAAGGTGTGCTCTTGCAAGTCATAAACACCTCGCGAGCCCAGTTGGCGGCAGTTCTGTACACCACGCCTAACAAAAGACCGCTCCATACGTTGATTGTACCATTGTTCTTCGGACCAAAGCCAATCGCATTGATCGTGCTGCCCTCTAGGCACTCGCGGTGGACGGTTTCGACACGTAGGAAGCCCGGAAGCCGCCTCTTCACATTGACAAGGTCTGCGCATACGTGATTTTCAAAGTCGAGGCTTCTGGGCATACCGAGTTCAAAGGGCCTTCCCTCGGGGCATGGTTCGCCAGGGAAGACCATGTCCCACATGCGTTGTCGAGTCTCGATCGTGGCAATATTCGGTGAGGTCCGCATAAGACTGGGCTGTTCGGGTATCGCGTAGAGCCCGCGCTCCATTCTACTAGAGGCGGATGGCATCGCTCTCATGGCCAAGTCCTTCTTAGGCTATGTGCCCAAGGGAAGGTCTCTGGCTTGCTCTGATCGACTATGTGGTGGTTAGCATAGAGAAACCTGATTGACGGTTGATATTTTACCTTTCTCCATGGCCATACGCCAGACAGCAAAGTCGATGGCCCAGTTGAGAATGCCTTGACGGGAATGGAAAGGAAAGAAGATATTTTTTTCGCTTTACTTTCCTTCTTAGAGGTAAAGTAAAGTAAGGTACGTTGGCATGTGGGAAAAATTAAAGATAAAAAGTGAGGAAGTGTCGAACGCAGGGGTACAGCGAGGATAAAAAGACAACGAAGGACCACATCTTCCCAACCCTCCAGACTAGGACCAACGCTAGCTTTTTCCCGTCCCAGGTGATGAAGCTACTCTTACCACAGGATTAGGGGCATGTCTGACTACCTCGTGGTCTCCCATCTTGTTCATATACAACAAAAGGAAAGCTTTAGCCTTTCAGGCCTTTTGGGCAAGATACCACTGCTATAGCACAAATATTAAATACTTCCATTGATATCCAATACCACGTAAGGCAGGAAAAGGAGGATCAGCCGAAGATAAAACTCCCTGGGATGGGACAAACAACTTATGTGCCCCTGTGCCGAAGGATTTTTTTCATTTTATTTTTTTCCATTATTCAAACCTGAAGATTAATCGATACAGCCGCACACGTCTAAGCCAAACGAACGCCGAAAGCAACTCAATACAAGCTACCAAGATCACCCCTCATCTAAAGGCCAACCCAAAGAAAGACTCCTTTAAACCAGGCCTCTGCAAGCCGTGTAAAACCAACTGTACTGGCTGAAAAGACAGATAATCCCGAAGCACCATTTGTACATCTTCCAACATGGTATTACTTGTACGAGGGGGTGGGTAGACAGGAAGCCTACCAGCGGCGTTTGCCCCTCAGTTCTTCTTGATCTTCAATACGATCCACGCCGCGATGCGGTATCCGACGACGATGGAAAGCATGATACCCACGTCCCTCCCAAAGTGATTCTCCGTGTAGCCGTACGTGTCAAGCACGCCCTGGCCCGCAATCTTGCACTCGCTCGCGAGAGGGGTCTGGTACATGCACTGGCACCCTTTGCCGCAGGTATACGTGCGCTGCGCAAACTCGTTGTGCATCATGCCCTCGAAGACGTACTTTTGGTAATCCCAGTAGTGGAAGACGTATTTGTAAAACGAGTTGAGAATGGTGGGGGAGACCATGAAACCGTTCACGCTCATCCAGAGGCCATTTGCGAAAGCGACGAGGGCGAGGCTGATGACGAAGCTGGGGAAGAGGGAGACGAAGAAAACGACGAGAGACTCGGCCGCGAGCAGGTCGAGGAAGAGCCAGAGGACCCAGATGAAGAAGGCCGAGGCCGAGGGGCGGAAATTGGAGAGCCAGTAGGAGATGACGGAGAAGATGAGAGCGATGAGGAAGAGGTAGGGGATGCCGATGAAGAAGTTTGAGATGAGGAGGGCTGTGGGGCCGTAGAGGCCGTTTTGGTGGTCTTTTACGTATTGGTCGCGGTCTTCGAGGAACTGGCGGGTGATTTGATGTTAGTTTATGAGTTTTGAAGGGAGGAGGGGTTCGCGTACGCTAGGGACTGCAGCCACTGCCATGAAGCTCATAAAGGCACCACCGAAGAACTGGTTCATATGTTAGTAAAGCCCACATGATGGGTTTGATTTGAATGAGATGTCCTTACAATGGCATTGGTCAAGGGGATAATTGACTCTTGATCGGTCGAAAGGCGAAGCCAGACCGTACCCATCATGATAGCCAAACCTAATCCTGTCAGCACACCACTCCCTAGCCACAAACAAGCATCTAGATAACTTACCCGTATACATGGCAAACCGGATCCCATACGCCACAACATCCCGATAACTCTTGATGAAGCTCCGATGCAGCAACGTAAGCGCAAGACTCGGCAGCCCAGGCTTCTTCTCCGCCTGATCATCTTCCAGCGAATTGCTATGCTTCTCAGCATCAGAAATGGCAAGCCGCAGCTCCTTGGCCGGGCGTGACTCCTCCCAGGCGCCGTGCATCGCCTCGAGCCTCTGCGCCGCCTCGCGCTTGTCCTTTACGAAATCCGTGTTGACCATCTCGAGCACGTGCTCGGCCGGGTTCACCTGCAGCGGGATCGGCATGCCGAGGGACTCGTAGTAAGGGACCACGTTGCCAACGGGACCAAAGTAGTGCGTCTGGCCAGCAGATAGGAGGAGAAGCTTGTCAAAGAGGTTGAAGGTTGAAGTGGAAGGTTGGTGGATGGAGGCGATGACGATGAGCTGTGTGTGTGTGTGTTAGGTTCCGGGTTCCGTCAATGGTTCCAAGGGGGCTCTCTACTTACGTTGCTCCTCTTAGCCACGGTCTTGAGGTAACTAATCACCTCAAAACTCGCCGCAGAATCCAACCCGCTCGTCGGCTCGTCCAGAAACATAATCTTCGGGCTTGTGATAAGCTGACTCGCCACACCAACACGCCTCTTCTGTCCGCCCGAGATGCCCTTGCGAATCGGCGTGCCAATGATGGTGTTGGCTTGCTCGTTGAGACCGAAAGCATTAAGAAGGCCGTTGATGCGTGCGAGGCGCTCGCTGGCGGGCAGCGAGGAGGTGCTGGAGAGGCGTGAGGTGAACGAGAGAGTCTCGCGGACGGTGAGGGAGCCGATGAGGGCGTCCTCCTGCTCGACGAAGCAGCTCATCTGACGGAACTGGGAGCGTGAGGGCTTTACGCCGTTGACGAGGACAGAGCCGGAGACTGAGGAGGCGTTTGTGGGGCGGCCCGCGAGGACGTTGAGGAGGGTTGTCTTGCCGCAGCCCGAGGGGCCCATGAGGGCACAGATTTCGCCTTGAGGGGATCATGTTAGTATCGGCGACAATGTAGTTACACAAGTGCGGTGGCCTACCAGCCTCCACGAGTCCATTGACGCGGTCGACAATCTTCTTGGGCTGCTTCGTCTCCCTGTCCTTCACGGTGACCTCGGTGCCCTCCCACGAGATGTTCTGGACGGTGGTGTTGAGCAGGTGGGCGTCTACGGATCCCATCATCTCGACGTCGTGCTCGAAGAAGCTGTTGTTGTCGCCGTGCGTCATCTTGGTGTGCTCCTTCTTTGCACCCGAGGCGTCGCTGTCTCGAACCGTCATGGCGTCCTGTTGTTGTCTTTTTAATATTCTACCGAGAGACTGTTTGTTGTAAGTCGTCGATACTCGACCAGGAAATCTAAGGGAAAGTGTATGTAATTCAAAGATTTGATTAACCACAGTGGAAGGGAATCTTGAGATAGAATAGTGACAGTGAAACAAACAATTATAGAACAGCTGGTAAAATAAGGAGAAGAAAGCAAGTGTTATATGAGATCCGATCCTCCTCCTTCTCCACTGCCTCCTCCTGCACAATCCTTATCTGGGGAACCGACATCCGCCAAGACATGTAGCCTACCCGGCTCGCAAGGGACGGCTTTACCGCCGTCTCTGCTGCATGTGTTGCTTTGCTGTACTCCGTACTCCGTACGAAATAACTAGCGTAGGTAAGCAACGGTAAGCTGGGGGTGTGCCGGGCCGTTTGAGGCTGAAGCAGTGCATTAGGCTTCATTCCTGCCCGCACTAGTAATCGGCGACCATCATGTAAGATGTCTCTTTCTTAGCTCCCATACCACACCCACATACAACCCCGGCTCTTTTTCCATAAGCCAAAAAAGAACAGAAGGGAGAAAAAAAAATGCGCCGAGGTAAGGGTGCGGCGCAGACACACACAGTTTGATAGTACCCTACACAACAAGCGAGCTAACACGGTTGGCTCGCGCGAGTAACGGCTGCAGCACTCGTACCCCTTATCCACACAAACATCTAGGCACCATTCATTGTTCATGTGCTGCATGTACAACATAATGGGATAGGATTCATCTCACTTAAAGGGTTTTCTCCATAAATCTCGAAGGAAGTTGCGCTGCTGTCCTAGGTATGCCGTGCCTGGGCGGGTGGATCGGTATGTCCGGCAAGGGTTCGACATGCCCAGACTTGCCAGACTTCAGAGTACGAAGTCTCCTTTTGGGAAACCAGGGCCGATGCGGGTATCACTTGGCAAAGATCGTGGCAATGACGTCGGAATAAATCCCCGATGGAACCCTAGACGTACCGACGATGGAGACACTTCATCTATCTCACAGTAGTAGCGTAGCCGTGGGGGCCGGTTATCTCCAAAGCCGCACCGAGTGGGTGTGTTGTGTTGAATTCTGGACGGCCACCTTGCTTTATCACACCTACCGACGGGAGACATCACAAGAAAACCATCTGAGCTTGTGAGGATGGTAACCGTTCAGGTCCCCCCGACTTCCCGCCGCGCCGCCGGCCGGTTGCATCCATCCCGCATCTCCCGCCACTACCAAACCAACCTGCAGTGCAGTGCTACCTCGAAACCAAACAATCTTACACACGAAAACGAGGTTCCTGCCGACAGCCGAAGGGGAAACATCAACAAACACGGTCTGAACTCTAGCTTTCAATAGCATGGGAAACAAAAGCTAAAACTCAACGAAGGGCGGGGGAAGGGAAGGGAAGGGAAACATCGAATGGTCCCCGAGATGAAGGGTCGCGTTGAAGAGTTCGGACGGGGGGTGTTTTGTGGGATGCAGGTAATTAAGTGGACGCCGAGAATGTGGCGACGGGTATCTGGATTTGGATTTGGCGCTCCGCTAATTTGCGTTGAGACACCGCACACATAATTACACGCGCAAACACTTACGGAAGAGGTACTTTGTAGAGATTAGGTACGGATACGGCGCAAACATACAAATGAGACGTCCTGCTTATTACCCTGTAGGCGGTGTGCATGCACCGGCTACCTTGCGGTACTGTGTACAGCTGGATCATGTGGCTGCATCTAAGCCACGTGAGGCGATTGGACGAGTTTCAACCAGAAATCTCACTCAAGCCCGAAGGGCTGAGTTTAGGTTGTCCACGTCGTGCTCCTCCGACGTGGTGGTGTCAAGGTGGTATGTCGTCGAATCATCGAATCGTCAAAAAAAAAAAAAGATTTGTCGTAAAGAAGAATGGGGACTAGCTTAATTAACGGGGGACACCACCACAACCCCTGGCCTTTTCACGATCCTTCAATGCTACGATATCTTCATTATGGACAGGCATCATAATAACTGGTGCCTGGAGGGCTGGCATATAAAGCGGGGCAAAGTAGTTCTTGGCTGACTCGCAGAGTTGAGATCTGGAATCTGACGATGTCTAGATCTACGGACAGAGGGTAGCAGATCTCAATGGGACGGTGGGGGTCTGGCGGTTAGAGATTTCTCGTGTGGGCTTCTGAAGGCGCAGAGACCCCTGGAGTTGATCCTCGTGATGAGATATTATGTGAAAGCCATGTGGAAGACCGAGTTATGACAGAATTTGTCATCTTGAAGTCTGGTGATTCGGCTCACAAATCGGAACTGCGGTGTTGGTGCCTCGGGTGCGTAAGTTGCTTTAAAAAAAGAATCCAAAATTCCACAACGGCTCCATGCCGCCGCGTGTATATTCTGAGCAGAGATATGTGCCTTTATGGCCAATATAAACACGATAGACTTGTCTCTCACGAGAAACCCCCCTCAAACGCCTCTCACTGCTCGGCGCGCCTCCCGAGCTGGTATATCGCTAGTAAATCAACAGATCGCCGCATATTGTTCCAACGCCCCGCCATCTTCTTGTACTGTCGTGGACTAGCACCGAGTATCATAAATCAGCCGCAGCTTCAACTCTTCCTGAAAACCTGAATTCGTACACAAAACCTCGCCCCGGGTTCTAGCCAGGGAGGTTGTCGAGAGGCGGCATCGGAATTCCACTCAATCCAGTCTCAATGTCGTTCATAATCGTCTCGTCCGCCGCAATGCTGTTCATCACCTCATCCTGCGTGAAGCCCTGCCAATACGTCGGGTTGATCTGCGACGCCTTCTTTGATCGGTAAATCTCCTGTGCGACTCCCTTGACTTGCCCCGAAGCGTTGCCCGCCGCCTTCCATACCGCCGAGAGCTTGTTGAGGGCGCCGATATTGAGCCGAATCTGCTGTCGCAAGTCGTCGTCATCGTGGGGGATGAAGAAGAGCGCCCATTTGCTCAAGTGGACGATCGAGGAGAGCGTCACTACGCAGGTGAAGAAGTGCGTGTGTGAGAGGAGAGGTACACGGTGAGTGATCATCTTGCTGATTTCGGCGGCTGAAGCAATCGTGTGGCTCGTATGTGTGTTGAATAAGTCTCCGGATGGGACTGGTCGGTGTGGTGCGCAGGACGTTACAGATCGCGTTGGCGAGGAATCCAGCTGAGAGTGCGGCTGGTGAAGCATGATGGATGTTCTATAACACGTCAGTTCGATACTAACCACACCTCACAAACGTCAGACATACGCATTGGTCATCATGTTGGCCTGGAAGATCATCTCATCCGATTGTAGCTTCTGGTCCAGGGCGTCCTTCTTGGATAGCGGCAGGTGAAGCCTCCAGTTGGTCAGAAGCGCCTCGATGCGCCCGAGATTCTCATCATCAGGACCGTATATCGGCGGGACGCGCATGAACTTTCCGAGGTTCCGCCCTGCGAGAATACGATACGCAAACGAGGAGAACTCCCTATCATCCCCAGAGAAGTCTTGGTCTTCCAAGTCCGTGAGAGTCAAAGGTGGTGGGATGCTCTGGTTCAGAATCTTAGCCTCTGACCTTCACACGGGATACTAAGCGACTCACCCCAGACAGATACTGATGCTCCTCACAAGGGAGGGCGGCATCGGCGGGTACATCAAACAGGAGAAAGTTGGTCTGGCGATGTACCCCAGCCACCATGCCGTCTACGACGAACAAGTCCCACCATGTCCTACGCCAGCTCTCTTCTAACACGGGAATGCCCCGCCCATACTGTGTCGCATACTCCCGGGTATTGAGTCCCAGTTCCAGGGCGATGCGTTCGGCGTCACCGAGCAGATTTCGAGCCTTTTCCTGCTCACAGCTGCCGTCCAAGCCTACAATTAAAAGGATCAAGGCTTGCACGAAGAAGCCGTCCCTCCGGGTCGTTGGATCCTGGACCAGGCGCAATGCCTCATCCAAAAAGCCAGCCCGCGCAGGCCCCATGTCGAGGAAGAGAGCACCAACCCACCGAATGGCGGCCAGGAGAGGTTCTACATTGGTGTCTCTCATGATACGGAGGAGCCATTCTTTCGGTAGGGCAAACGGGTGTGAGGCATAGAAATGGTGGTAAAAGGAGTCGAGACATCGTTCGGCCAAGGTAGGCACGGGGACTTGCGCAGGTACACCGGGCTGAGATTGACCCAGTGCTAGCTGGGTCGAGTTGAAGCCGATGGCAGCACCGAAAGACCGGTAGAGCTGCAAGTTAGAGAAGTTGGGCGTCGCGGCAAAGGTGGTGCTGGGCGTATCTGGGAGCACGACGCCCGGCGTATTAAATGCCATTCCATTCTGCATCGTCGTGGGTACTGAGGTGCCGTTTGCGCCAAGTAGCATGGGACAGCTATTGTCGCCGACGCCTACGGTGGAAGTGGGGGACGAGGATCGCGCTCTCTTGTTCGGATTGGCGGTGTAATTCCTCCTCGGGCCCTTGTAGCCGCGCCGAGAAGCGACGTAGACGCACTCGGACTGGGAGCTCAGGCATCGCGAGCACGGGTTCTGGCCGTCGCACTTGAGATGCTTGCTGCGCTGTTGCAGAACAAGATTGGGTTAGTCTCACACTCTCTCACAAGCTCGCGCGAAAGAGGGTGGTGCCTGTCTCGCCGTCGCCGTCGCCGTCTCGGCCGGAGCCAATGGGGAGGAGCGAGAGACGACGATGACGGGGACCCTGACAGGCTGACATGGAGGTGCGACTTACGCAGGCGAGACATGCAGCGGGGACAGCTACAACGGGAGGCTGCTGCCCTTGAGATCGGGAATCACTGGTCGCCGAGGAGGGTGCGTTTGGCGAGTCGCGGTCGGCTGGTGACTCCGAGTCGGGCACCATTGCCAAAGGGTTCGGGGACCCGTTGCTGTGTGTGCTATGTGTGCTCCCCGGGGGAGGTGGGACTTCGGGCGACAGCGAGGATTGCATGTCGAAGACTATTCTTCAGGTATTGTTGGATTGCGGCCGATTGCCGTGGGCTCCCCGGGATTCGTTACTCGACTAGGGAAATGTGTCGATGTTCTCCTTTTCTCTCTCTCTTTCGCAGCTGTTTGTTTGGACGCTGGCAAGGCGCGGGCAGCAAGTGGGTGGTTGCAGGAGGGAAAAGTGATGCTTGGTCGGCGACAAAGAAGGTGCCAGGGGGCGTGTTAGTATCTGTAGCGAGGAGAGCAGACTGTTTGTGACCTCTGGCCCCCAAACCAAACCCCAAAACGCTCGACCGCGGGAGGCAGCAAGAAAGAGGCGGGAGGAGCTGCCCTGGCTGGCCTGGCCTGGCCTGGCACGGCACAGCTGCGGCGCACGGATGTGGTGGGTTGAACCCGTCAAAATGTGCCCGAACTTGAAAGTCTGGACTGTTTGGGAGCCCTGGACCCCTTCACGCGAGCAGGGGCTGAGGTAGCCAATGGACGAGCCAATTGGGCCAAATCTAAAAGCTGTCCGCGGTGGTTGGACTGCCGTGGGACGGATGCGGGTAGGGATGAGGTTGATGTTGATGGCTTGCACCGAGGTTCCCTTTCTTTCGCGTGTTTGGTGGTTGGTTTGGTGGTTGGTTTGGTGTATCCGTAATCCAAGTGTAAGCCTCGCCCTCAAGGCAATGGAAGTGTCAAATGCTTGTCAAGTGGAGCACCAAACTCGGGACCGAATTCAGTTCGGGGAAGCGGGTCCTGGACTTGTGGTGCTGTGGAGGAGAGACAAGAGGCAGCTGCGAGTCAAAGTCGCAAGGTGCATGTGGTGATCGTCGCCGCGTGTGTTTGTGTGTTTGTGTAGGTATGTAAGGTATCTTGCCTTTTGACGCAATGGTAGAAGATGGGCATACCCAACAATCCAGAAACCGTCACGGATTCCAATGTGGTCCAAATCGAGAGTTTGAAAGCCACTTATACAAACCCAAGCAACTGTGCGCTTTCTTCAACGACCGGCAAAGTAGGCGGGTATCGGCCACCACGCCGCGACAGGTGGCAGCCACCTCAGTCCGTGCAGCCTACACCCACTCCACACCTTAATCACGAAGCCGCGGATATCGGCCTTCTTCACTATGTGACTATCGGCCATCAACATCGGCTCAGCCCTACAGCCCATGGATCCGACGCCATGATCCCCCGGCTTGACCCGCGCTATTGACCTTGTTGATCAGCATGTGCAATAGCGGCAGTGAAGTTGGACCTAGATTGCATGATCACACGACCTGTCTTCATTTGCAACCATCGATGCGTTTTGAGATGCCTGGGGTCGGCAGTACATCGGGTTCTCGCCGTCTCCCCTCTGTCATTCCATCATCTCATCGTCTCAGTAACCTACTAGGTAGCCCGAGGAGAGCAAAGGGAGCAGAGAGATCCGACCATTTCGTGCATGGTGGTATAGTTTCCAGCTTCCTGGCGACGCATAATGAATCCTCTCCGGCCGGCCAGTCAATTGCCATCCGCGTCGAGATGAGTGCAAGGGCCGTTTCGGGGCCTCTGAGATGCGCAACTTAACCCGGAACCCAATTTCCCCCTGCCGGGCCGACAGCTTCACTTCAAATGGGGAAGATAGCTTGGGCGGGGGGTGATGTACGAATATGCCAGGATGCTCCCTACCTGGCCCACGAGGTATGTAATGGCGCACGTATCCACGGGGTTGAAGAAAAGGGAAAACACGGGTGACGAGTTCCCTCTTTCAAATCCTTCAATGCCCTCTTATTTGCTCAACCTCGAGCGGGGCCCATAGTCCGGCAGCGGCAATCGGCCGGCCCCGGGAAAGTGGGTCAGACCCCGGCGGGCCGTCGGGTCTGGGTCAATTCATCACCCCATGCCAAGATTGATGGAGTCACATTACACTCGGCAGTCATGAGTCACGATAAGGGAAAGGAGATTTCGTTCGGTCGATTCCAGCGTGGATTTTAGCAGCTCAAAATTATTGCAACGACGCCGCCTACCTTGAGCTAAGAAGCTTTCTTGCCAACTACTATGGGCATACCAGGACTGACGACACTCCCTGGCGGACGTGTAATCTTCGTCACGACTGCTCCCACATGAGAGTCTGGGACAATCACCTTGATTTCCATCTTCATCGCCTCCAAGATAGCGACTGTCTGCTTCTCCTCAAGCACGTCTCCGACCTCAACCAGGACTTTCCAGACATTGGCATTCATGGGCGACTCAATAGCCACGGCATCTGCCGATGCATCGTCCCCGCCCCCTCACTCTTTTTCAACAGAGCTTCCGCCTTGGCAGCAGTCCATTCACCAAAGAGCCGCTGTTCGAGCTCTCCCATCTCCTGGGCTGCGGCATCCTGTCGCTTGCGCCATTCTAGATGCGCTGGATCACGCGCTGCGGCGTCAAACTTGGCAATGTACTCGTCCATGCTGATAGTCCCGTCGGATATGTCGAACACATATCTACCGGCTTCAAAGTCCCTTTCAACTTGGTCAAATTCTTCCTTGGAGACCTCGTGGAATCTGACAATGTCAAAATTATTGAACAACCAAGGTCGCGTCGGGGAGAAGCCGGCGCGAGTGCCCATCAGATCCCACGTACCCAACGTGCGGCCCATGAGCTGGTAGCCGCCCGGCGAAGTCACAGGATAGACAACAAGCAGGGACCCCCCGAGAGCGACTGAGCCGCTCGGAGTGTACGCGCGGTTAGGGTTGTATTTCTGCCCCGTGAACACATACTTAGGGTCGAGCGGAAACATGACAGGGGTTCCGAGGAAGAAGCCAACGGCAACTGTGAGCCAGGGCGTCTTCAAAAGCGAGTCAAACACATCGCGGCGAGTTTCCAACGCGTTGTTCTTCCGCAAATACTCGACGTTGTCCGGGAGGTAAGCGGCGGTGGGGCGAACACTCTCCATGTATCTTTCCGTCGCTTCGGTGATTGTGGGATGGTCCACGTACAGCGGCAGGTTGAATTCGCGAACGGGCACCTTGATGCCAACAATCTCTTCGATACTCCTGTCTTGTGCAACCAAATTCTGCAGCAGCTCGGATTGAGAGATCCGGAGCGGATCGTAATGCACTGTGAGTGTAGCGAGGTTCGGCTCACAGCGCACGCTTGCAAGGTTGCACGCGGCAAGCTTTTCCTCAAGAATATGAACGCAGACCGTATTGCGCAAATCCGCAATTTGCTCGCCATACTCGACTATGATGGAAGTATCGCCACCTTGCCTGTAAGTAACGCGAGGGTGATCACCGTTGGGTTTGGCCATATGTAATATTGAAGTTGTGGTCCGGGATCCGAATTCCAACTTAAGTGGCACAACTTCTGTCTCTTTGCCGTCTACGAGAGCACTCAAAGACTTCAAGTAAGCCTCGTTGGTGTGCTTGATTTTCATGGCATCCTCGAAGGAGACAAGTCGCAGCTGCACACTGTCGCCCGACTTCAGTTGACCAAGTTTCCACATCTCAGCCGAGCAGATGGTGACAGCGCAAGCAAACCCACCCAGGTCCGGCCGGTCGCGGGAAAAGATGATTGGAAACTCCCCGGTCCAATTGACACCGCCGTTGGGATACCCGTAATCGAAGACGTTTGATGGGTGGGACCCGCCTCCCCCGCCGGTGGTGCGTGCCCACTTCAGCCGTGAACCCTCTAGTCGAATACCACTACGACTACTATTGTGGCTGACGGTCCATGTGGAGTTGGTAATTGTCGACATGCCCTCAGGGGTGAGTATATCTTCCGAGCCATAGGGACCATTAAGGCAGAATATCTCCGAGTATCCGTAGTCAGGAATTGCCTTTTGTGGTAAGGAAAAGGGTGTGGCTGCGGCTGCCCAATTGGCTGATTCCGGGGCAAGGGCGAGTAGGTCGTTGATCTGAAGCTTGCGCCCTTGAAGACCGCCAAAAACAAGCTCTGGCGCTGTTGATTTGGAACCGAGATAGAAAGGTATGTCTGGGAAGCCTCCTTTGACTGCAAGGTAGGTTCGAAGACCGTCACCTTTGACGCCGCCAATCTTGAGCGTCTGCCCCTGCCGCACAATGAATCTAGACCACATCGTTTGCTCCGTGTCATCAACGCTAATGGGCACTTGGGCGCCACATACGGCCACCACGGCCGATTCGTGGAATAAGAGTTCCGGACCAGACATAGCTATCTCAAGGACTTCGACCTGAGGATCATTGCCAACGAGGATGTTTGCCGCCCGACTGCTCAAATCATCCATTGGTCCGCCGGGAGGCACGCCGTGTCCGATAGTTGGACGCCCCGGATAATCCTGGACCGTAGTAAAGAGACCAGGGTTAAGGACTTGCATAGCGCACACCTTGGTCTTGAAATTGGACACGAAAGAGGTGAGCGTGTCGCCTTTGGTAAATCCATCAGAACGCAGCACTTGCGAAAGGTACTGCAAATTCGTCTGTGTACCTTGCAATGCAGTTTGAGCCAGAGCGGCGAGCATCTTCTTTTGCGCATCGGCTCGACCATCACTGCTGTGTACCATGACCTTGGCGATCAGAGGGTCGTAATGGGGCGTGATTTGCTGACCGCTCTTCACCCATGTGTCTACACGGATACCATCGCCCTTAGGCCAGCTGACATGCTGTAGAAGGCCCGGACTGGGAGCAAAGTCGAGCAGGGGCACTTCAGCATATACCCGGACCTCGATGGCCGCTCCGTTTGGCTGCGCTTCCGGAAGGCTTCGTAGCTCGTTCGAGGGGATGCCAAGCTGACCGCCATGCTCGTAGTCGGCTTGCTGCAGCATCAAGTGAACTAGATCAACACCATAGCACATCTCAGTGATACCGTGTTCGACCTGGAGGCGCGTGTTCATCTCGAGGAAGAAGAAATCGGCAGTTTCATCGTCGACCAAGAACTCAACGGTGCCGGCACTCTTGTATTTGAGTTGGGAGGCGTACTTGACTGCTGCCTGAAGCATTTTTTCGCGTAGGCCTGGCGTCCGCTCGACAAATGGACTGGGGCACTCTTCAACCACCTTCTGGTGGCGTCGTTGAAGAGAACACTCTCTCTCCCCGAATGCAACCACTTTCTCGCCGTTTCCAAAGACTTGGACCTCAACGTGTCGGGAGCGGGCATAGTACTTTTCCAGGAAGACACCGTTGTTCTTGAACAGAGCGTCTGCGCGACTTTTGACCGTGACGAATGCTTTCGGGATGTCGTCGTCGTCGTGGCATATTTGCAGACCCATGCCGCCTCCTCCTCCGGTGGCTTTCAGCATGACCGGGAAACCGAGCGTCTTGGCGCCCTCTATAGCCTCGCTCGTTGATGGGATTAACGAAGTGCCAGGGATTACGGGCACATTGACAGCTTCAGCAATAGCTCTCGCCTCATGCTTGAGACCCATAGCCTTGATAGAAGTGGATGAAGGACCGATGAAGATCTTGCCTGCAGTTGTGACGGCATCGGCAAAGCCGGCATTCTCGCTGAGGAAGCCATATCCAGGAAACACGGCATCGGCGCCTGTGCGTTTACAGATCCCCAAAATGGCGTCGCTAATGCAGTTATCAGAACCGTGATGTCATATCCACACTGAGGTCAATCACCCATCTGTGTATGTGTCGTTACCCCGCAGCGCGATCGCCTCGTCTGCCAACAAGGCATGTAGTGATGTTGTGTCGGCGTCTGTATAGATGGCAATGCTGTGGACACCGAGTTCGCGGCAGGCCTTGATGCAGCGGACAGCAATCTCGCCACGATTGGCCACCAAGACCTTCTTGATGCTCCGAAGTGGCTTGGGATGCATAGCTTCGTTGAGGCTTTGACAAAGTCAGCAACAAATTGGGCGTGGTCAGAGGGTATGTGGAGGAGCAAAGTGTACAAGCTCAGACTCCAACATGGCTAGTATATCAATCAATCAATCCATTCCGCTCGTCCGCATCTTGATGATACGAAGGCAAGAGCGCGCCCACACCGGGCCGGTGGCTACCCTGACTGCTTCCCGTCTCCGTGTCGTTACCCCAACAGCTAGAGTACCAGGAGAGGGGAACGCGTCCTGTGCCATTGCCGGAGTGCCGGGTCTAGATAAGGGATCATCGACGAAGCGCATGAAGGTTTGTCGGGTGGAGGTCCCGGCAGGCTTTTGTGGTTGGTTTCTGGTAAGATGATTGACGTCTTTGCTACTTTGACGTCGTTGGTCTGAGGAGGTAACGACCCCGCATCGTACCGATTGATGGGGTTACAATGGGCACCCACTGCTATCAGGAACTCCCTGTCGGCGGAGTGCAGTGATAAGGACCACCTGATCCAGTCTACCCCAATTGTCAAGCCGTCGCTTTGGAGTAACAAACCCCAAACGCCTACCCCAATAGTACCATCCATCTCTGTCACCTCAACCATTGAAGCGCTCTTATTAGACGACCATTGAGGCAGCAAAGACAAGATGCCTTCTTCAACCTTACTCAATCGTCTCCCGTTGCGACAGACGGTATTTCTAAGCTTGATATTCCCTGGACAGCGCCCGCTATCACAACAATTCAGAATGGCCTCAGGACTGGCGCGCAAATACGAGATCAACGCCGACATGGGCGAAGGCTTCGGCCGCTGGAAGATGGGTCCGGACGAGGAACTGATGCCTTACATCGACGCCGCCAACATTGCGTGCGGATACCACGCCGGCGACCCTACCATTATGCTCAAAACCGTTCGCCTGTGTAAGAAGCACGGCGTCAAGGCCGGAGCGCACCCAGGATTACAAGACATGTTCGGCTTCGGCCGGAGGAAGATCGAGATTGACCCCAAAGACATGTACGCCATGGTATTGTACCAAGTCGGCGCTCTCAAGGCCATACTCAACTCGGAAGGAGTCGAGCTGTCACATATCAAGCCTCATGGGGAGCTCTTCTTCTATATGCAAAGGGACGAGACCATCATGAGAGCCGTCCTGGAAGCTTGCGCCACGTTTGGGGACAACATCCCAGTATTTGCATCGCAAAACGCCACACAAGAAGCCATGTGTAAGGAACTCGGCATCCCGTTCCAAGGGGAAGTCTACGTTGACATCGACTACTCTCCAGAGGGGAAGCTCATCCCGGTGGCACAGTCTAAGGTGGCCACGCCAGAGCTGTGTTACGAGAGGGCACTATCTGCATCACTCAAGGATGAAGGCAAAGACAACAGCGGCGGCATCTTTAGCTTTGGGTTTGCCGGAAAGCCGTTTAGCATCTGCGTGCATTCTGACCATCCGACGGTACTTCAAAATGTCACCGGTGTACGTAAGGCAGTCAATGAGGCGAACAGGCAGAGGTTTCCTACTGCTTCAGACTAGTTGCTTCTCAACATGAGTGTAACAATACTTCAAGGAGTGCCAAGAAGATTTCGATACTGATATGAAAGAAGGAAACATGAAAGGTACCTGTAGGTGTCGTTCTGGCAGAGGAATTGAAATCGAAAGCAGTTCTGCCAGCTGTCGCGCATCAAGCTACCAGCTGGCGGACTTGAGGCAGCGGACCTTACCAGACCACTTCCTATGAGCCTCATCGTTGAGCTTGCCGTTTAGTATAGATTCCGAGAAGAATACGACGGTGTTTATCGCAACAGGGACGGCGACGTCAAGATGAACCACACGGTCGTCGCTGGAACCTAAACAAAGCTTAACTAGGATGTAGTGAATCATATCGACGAGGCGCGTCTGAGTTGTCTAGCTTGTCGACGGTGGACTACCAATGTCTTGGTCCTGGAAATTCGGATCATCGACCATATATCTGCATCAGAAGGCCATCGCGAGAACGCCTCTTGGCCTTGCCACTTGAAACACTGGCAACCCCTGGCGGCATGGCGTCCTAACATTTTAATCTTCCGAAAAGAGGGGACTAGAGCCGCACAGGGTGCTTTTGGTTGGATACAGGTGACGCTGGCATCCAGTGCGACGTCGGAATAACTGTCGTATCGGATACGAAAAGTCGTCGGGACTGTTGGCGGAAGCGCCGTGTAAGCAAACGACGTCTGTACGTAGGCACTTGGCGATGCCCACTGACATGATCCAAGGGGCCACAAAGAAGAACTCTGGCTTGGCGATGATGCTCTCTAAATGCTTAAGAAAGATATCTTCGTCGCAGAGATGCTTCCCATCATGGACATCAATTGGACATTCAATCACACTCCCTACTTCCATTCAATCTTCTACTTCTTCCAACGGTAAATTCTGAACTTTCTTGGCTAAAGAAACCAGTAAGATGCTAACTCAACGACGTAGTTAAACCACTCGATGCATTTACAGGCTTCACTTACAGTCTTCATCGCACTAACCTTACTTGTCTGTTCAGCGATCGCGGCAAAATCCACTACTCCATGCGAGTCTCGTTCCGACGGCTCTACTCTGGTCACACCCGCCTGCGTAGATCCTCTCTACAGTGAGCCGATCATTGACAGCGAGATCAACGAGACCTCTCCAGGCCTCCATCGTCACGTCGCGGGGCACTTCTCTAATACCTCCACTCGCTTCAACTTTTACTTTCCACCGAAAGATGCATGGGATGGCCGCTTCTTCCAACTCGCCTACCCTACTCAGTCCGAAAATGCCACCGAGGATACCGTCGGCTTCGGTCTAGACAGCATGGCCTACACGGTCCAAGTGACAGGGACCAATGGGTTCCGTGCCGAAGCCACGACCGCAAAGTACTCTAGGATCGTTGCGGCAAAGTACTGCCGCCTCAACAGCACGCAGCACATCTATGGGTATGTCTACGGCGGCAGCGGCGGCTCTGATCAGGTCATTGGCGGTATTGAAAACACGATTGACGTCTGGGATGGCGCTGTGGCCATGGTCCAGGCCATTCCAATTTCCGCACCCAACAGCCCATCAATCAGGGCAATAGCAGGTCTGGTACTGCGGAATAGGAAAATTCAGATCCAGGATTCCCTAAGACCAGGGGGTAGTGGAGATCCCTTCTCGATTCCGTCACTGACTGGAGTTGAGCGGGCTATGCTGGTCGAGGCGACGAAGCTTGGGGTTCCGATCCGTGCTTGGGAACAATATGACGAGGTCGCAAACAGCTCACATTTGAACATCCTGAGGAACACCATTATCAAGCCTTCGGACCCTACATACGCCAATGATTTCTGGTCCAAGCCGGGTTACCTGGGAACCGAAGATAGTGCGCTCGGAAAGATCATGAGAGAGGCCGTGGTCGACTTCAATGCGACCGTCGAAGACGTTCAGCTTGACGAGAATGGAAAGTTGGTCAGCATCAGACTTGACACAGTCCCGGAAATTGTTGCTGATGCATATGGCTACGACCTGACTCTTCTCGGCGCCGACAACTCTAAACTAGGAACCATCAGCGGCACCTTATCTACGGCTAACAACATTATGTCTTTCACTGACTACACTGCCGATGCCAATAATGCCACTCTTACAAAACTTATTGCGAAGGGAGTCAAACTCCATATCGACAACAAGTCGGCCCTTGCAATGCATGCATATTACAGACATCAGGTCCCAGAACGAGCAGGATTTTACGGGTTCGATCAGTTCCGGACTGCCAACGGCACGAGTTGCCCCCAACGCTCTCCCGACACGTCCAAGACCCTCGCCAAAGTCGTCTCTGGTGGCAATCACACCGGCGCCATCGGATGCAAACTCATCGTCGTCCAAAACCTCTTGGACAGCGACGCGTTCCCGTGGCATGCCGACTGGTACCGTTCCCAAGTCAAGCAACAGCTGGGAGATCGCTTCGAGGACAATTATCGCCTGTGGTACAACGACAACGCGGAGCACTTTTACGAAGAAAGGCCTCCGCACCGCCTCAAACTTATTGTGCCGTACAACGGCATCTACCAACAAGCTCTACGAGACGTGGCAGCCTGGGCGGAGAATGAGGTACCTGCGCCAGAGGCCACTGCGTACGCCATTTCCGCCGAAGACAACTCGGTCCAAGTGCCCCCTACAGCGGCCGAACGGCGAGGTGTCCAGCCGGTCGTTGAACTTTTTGCGAACGGAAGATGCAGCTGTACTGTGAAAGCTGGACAGCCGGTGACCTTACGAGCGACTGTTGATACGCCTCCCGGAACTGGCAAGGTTGTGAACGTCGAATGGGATCTGACTTCGCAGGGGACCTTTACTGATGTCGGGCCGGCAATCATGCCTAATCAAACTGTGACGGTTGAGCACACGGTTGTCTACAACACGACGGGGAATTTCGTCGCCATTGCCAGGGCGACGTCTCATCGTGAGGGGGATCAGGGTGCCGCCTATTCGAAGGTGATGAATCTAGCTCGAGTGAACGTTGTCGTTGTATAGTCCCGGTTTCGTCTTGAGGTGCCTGGTTAATGTAATTATGTTAGCCATGTGCTTTCTAATTATCACTTCCAAAATGCAGTCAAATAGTGGCGATTGGGCTTCCCAAATAATAGGATGGGATGCCCGTGATATTTCCGGAACGTATACTAAGAGATGTTCATGACAGCGTAAAATTTCGCCCAGACAGGTGCGGTCAGAAGGAAGGACCCCCCTTAGTTGATATTCCTGCCTAAGCTAGCTGTGACCGAGTTCACACAAGATTAGGAAAGAGAGGCCAAATACCCCCATGTTTCTGCTCCGACCTACGGTACCCATCCACCCTCTCTCAGGACTTATCCACTACCTCACATCGCCTCGCCAGCCGGAGAGAATAGCGGCAATCGATCCAGCGTGGCTTGGGGCTGTTTCCGCCCTCTGACCATCGAGTTCGACCATGAAGCCTCCTACATCTTCGAAGGCTTCAACCTTGAGATCTGGACGACGGATGCACAGGGAGCAAAGCGCCAGATTGGGAAGATTTGGGATCTTCAGGGTTACGGTGAAGCCGAACAAGTCGAGGCTATCGCAAAACGCAAGGTCAAAGGGTTGACATCCTTCCGCACGCTGGCGGCTTTGCGCCTTGCGAGGGATCGTGAAACGGAGAGGGATCACCAAGAAGAGAAGGCCCGCCAGAAGGAGGAGACCCGCCGAAAGGAGAAGAGGGCTCTCCGAGAGAAAACGCTTACCCTTAAATCTCTCTAGGCGAGAAGAAGGGCCATCCAAGAGACAGAGAAGGCCCTCCAGGATGAGGAAGAGGCTCCGCAGGAGAAAATTAAGTCTCTTCAAGAGAAACATACTGTTTAGGAGAGGAAGAACACTCGTTAGACGAGGTGACTAGAGCTCCTGCGAAAGGAGGAGCAACCTCGACAGGAGTGAAAGAATCGCCAGGACGCGGAACAGAACAGTGATGAACTCATGTCGAGTCCGAGCCCTGGGCGATCATGGTTATCAGCGATATAAAAGCCAGGGCCAATCCTTCTCGTACATCAGCCCCTTTTCCTGGAGTCTGGTAGTACTCTTATACTGAGGAGGACATCGGATATGTTGAGGAAACGGCGTCACTAACAGTGATGAGGGTGTCGTCGGAACACCCACCCTTCAGTATTTAGGTAGTTACCGTTCTATGATAATCAGTTCGCTCTTCCAGTTTGCTTATAGATATTTCGTGAATTGTCCCAGGCCAAATTCCAGACTTGTAAGTGTGTGAACATTATAGCCTGACAATGCCCGCAAGTCTGTGTAGACGCATCCCTTTACTTCTAACCCAAGAACGATCGTTTCAAGTGCAGCCTTACGGTTATCTACGAGTGTTTGTATGAGCGAATTGAGGGCCCAAAAACTCGTGGGGAAACCAGGCAAGACATGCTGGCTCTTGGGATACGTACAATGCAATCTACCCGACGTTTCCGAATGCTAAACGTAAATGCCTTTCGTCATGGACCTATTTGCCTTGCACGGCATCTTGGAAGCGTGGGTTGATACATGCGATCTAGACGGGCGAGGATAATGGTGCGAAGCTCCGTATAGGATTTCTGTTTTCGTCTCGAGGTTCGGGCATTAGGGGGCCCTAGAAACTACCCAAGTTTGCCTATGAGCACCCCCTCACAGACAATGTTTGTTGTGGCAGAACCACCCCCCCCCCCGTTCTGTGTAAGATATTTTGAGCGAGAGCCCCCCATAGAAAGCCCCCCTTTCACAGTCTACCAATTTTACTGACGAACCCCCCTAACACAGGCCCCGCCGTCTGATTGACGTTCGCCACCGTGTCAGTTGGCTGCAACGACCATGAGCCAGCTCCTCCTAGTATCTGACCGGGATCGAAGACAGTGATACAAATGATCTTTACCGCCGTGAGTACGTCACTCTGTTACTGGATATATCACTTGTGTCGTCTGATGTGACGAGACAGTACATGTCGTGCTGCCGACAAAGTCCGACTAGCGTCTAGCCGTTGAAATTAAGCTCAAGAGGAACGGGCCGATCCGACGAACATGCCGGCAGTGCAGATCCCTGTCAATGCTCTGCGCTGACTTGCATCCCTTTCAAAGTCTAGCTACCTTACTTGAAGTTAAATATTTACATGCAACGCACACTATTGCCTAAGAGACTCAAGTGTTGCATGGTGTACACACTTCTGCCACCCTGGAGCATGAACAACGGAAGGAAGTATCGGGCCCGGGTGCCTTCCTCCACCCAGCCCTACGGGTGGGACAGCAAGAGCAGATAATTCAGGCCCCCGCGTCCTCCCATCGACTGAGGCATCCAAAGGGAAGTATCCACCTCTAGGATCCTGGTACTTACCTTACCTTCGATTCCTGTCTACCTTATATCCTGCACCAAACCGAAAAAGGTCAGTAGGATTCCGTACCATTTCACTCCCACACGTTAGGTACCTTGCCCCAAACCCCTGCGTCTTCGTCACTCCACTAACGTACTTCAATTAGGGCATCCCCAAGTGCCAGAACACCAGAGCACGACGGCACAATAGCGACGCCGAGCCTTGAACTACCGGCGGAATGGATGAACGAGATTCAAAGACTCTAAAGATGGTATGGGAGCGACGAAAGATTTTCGGTCGCTCACGTGCAGTCCCCTCCCCCGAACAACGAAGGTAGTCGCATGGCCTTGATCTTGCACACCACAGGCATGAGAGCTAGCGGCCCGTATGATCTCTTCTCTAGGTACCTTGTCGATTCGCATGTCATCCTATAGATGCTAGAGAGAGAGAGGGGGAGAGAGAGAATGAGAAGTGCTTGATATACAGAGGAAATGAGACCCGTGGTTTCAAGATACGGCGGCATCGGATTGGCCTCCAACTTTGATTTCAGATACAAACTAGTCATCATCGATGCCGACCATTCCAACAGTGTCGACTATGCTATCTCGCTGGTCAAGTTGTCCCTTCTCCTGAGAACTGAGGATTCGACTATTTTGCGCATCGTCTGGTCATCATCTGCCCCCGTTGACAAAGAGTTAGGCAGGATGCTCGCCGTTTCAACCAATAAATCGGATATTCCCATTACGATTTTTCTATTGACGCAGCCGGCGAATTTGCCGAGTCTGTCAAATTTGAGATGGATTTCATACGACGCAACCGATGAAGAGTTCCCAGGCGCTGGGATTGAGGCTATTGCTCCAAACTATGCAATGATTCGGGACCTGGGACCGTCGGTGCACAGGACGAGGAGAACAGTGTTCTTCCGTGACGAAGGATCCGAATTGTATCGGCATCTTCTAATCAAAAGGGTTCAAGTGGCCATTCATAAGCACATGGTCGAAGAGGACCTAGCCGAGGAGAGGGGATCGATCCGACTCCCCGATTTGTCGGGAAGATCGTCAGACGTTGCCAAGGACGCGCATCATTTGGTTCTTCTCAGGAATGAGACAAACTATGTTTTTGACAAGGAGACTTCGTTTGTGGTCAGGACAACAGCGCCGCTGTCGAGAGCCAGGATGCTGGTCCAAGTAAGTTTCGCCTTCAATAAGGAGGTGGAGCAGGCGGACAGAACCATCCACGTTCAGATGGCACTGGAGGACATACTTGGCGCGGAAGCTGAAAGGGAATTCGAAGAGATTCATCTTCCGCTCTTCATCATCAATGTGATGTATGAATGCCCTCAGATCGAGCTCAACCGTCTTCGGGATTGTGTCCAAACGAGTCGGCGTTCGCTGAGGCTATTCGGCGGCTTTATGTTCTTGTGTACATCTGCTACGATGAGGACGAAGTCAAGATGCATCTCAATAAAGATCAGACAGGAAAGATCATTCGCCCCCAGCAGATCACGAGGAATGATTTGTCAGTGGCCTACTTTCTGAGCTGCATCACGGCGGATACCCCCGCCACGGTGCGGTCCGCAAAGATTGAAATTGCGGCCATTGTACTCGTGTCCCAAAGTTCGGATATTTTCGTCCAGATTATATCTAAGTCTTTTGATGACGAAGAGTCCTTCAATGGCCTTTTCCAGCGTCATTCCACACATGTGCCGAACGATGTCATCCAGAGTGGCGCTATGTGGTTGTCTTTGGCAATGTTGCGCTACTACAGAGAGGGGTGGCAACATCCCATGAGTATCATCTCATATGAGTATGGGAATCTGAAACTTTCATCTACCACATTCTGCGAGATCAATCTCGATTCAGAGGCAATCGCGAAGGTGTTGGACGAATTGGTTCCGGAGGCAAATGGTAATGCACCGGGAGCGACCCTCTATCTTTCCCACGGCGACGTGGGGCAGATTCAGAGATTCATGGTTCGTGCTTGGGCACACAACGTCGCTCTCTACGACGGTGAAGACGGTACGGATAGTAACATCATCTTTTCAGGGGCTCGATCGAGCCAGCTAGGCGCCAGGGTTTGGTGCTTCCTCGATATGCGCCACTACTCTGCTTTGGGTTTCTCTTTGTTTGCTCCACGTACCTGGGATAGCTCCCGACAGCCATCCCGGAACAAGTTATGTTCGATACTTTTGGTGAGATGAGCTACGAGTTGGCGGACTTTGCTACAGTCGGTTTTGGAAGGTGATGAGGATTATTGGGAAGGCCGGCCGGAGGACGAGGAGTACCAAGGTGACCAAGCCTAAGTACCTTCATCAATAATGTCATTTTCCATTCTCCTGTAGCCGCATTTTCTCCCATGTTCGTCGCTTTCGTGAGGCCGCCAAGGGGCTTATTTGATTCTGCGGATGTCTCGCAGTTAGACGAGAGACTTGAGCACATCAAAGTTGTTAATCGTCACTTTCTTCCCCAAAGCTGCTTACCTTATGCGAAGAGTATCATGATTGCTGGCGAAATTAAATCGTGAATCATTGAGTTCAGTATTCAATAAAGGTGGCAAGGGGTTCTACAAGAGCCTTCACTCAACTCAGTTGGGTACGTTGACAACCCACCGGTTGCCCAGCTGGCTCTACCGACGTGTATATTTATGTATGCGGTTTGCAAAAAGTGAGCATAATGGAGTACCCAGGGATCAATTTGTTATGTGTGTAACTATCTAGGATCTTCGAAAACGAAGTACAAGCTCTTCAACATACCTAAAGGCAACCAGCCTCTGAAGCCTCTTCGATGGTTCAATTTTTCGCCTTTTCTTGGTACACTCTCCTATGTCTCTCGGGCGAAACCCCCTACTTCCCTCATCTCTCAGAATTTATCCGTTTCTTCGTTGCTACCATTTTTTTCTTCTGCCTTTGACGTCTTTTCAGATAGTTTGAGCCTTGTTTTTTTTTTTTTTTTTGCTTGCAAGGAGAGTATCTCACCTATTCAAGACTTGTCGAGCGTAGACTCGGTGGTCCTCTTCTGTCTCTCGCGGACCACGGCAGCTCTGTGGACGCAACAGTTCTTTTTATGATTCTCGATGTCGTTCCCTTCCTTCAAGAGGATGTTGCAGTGTGCGACCAAGTCCACACGACCATGCTTCTTCCCCATGTGCGTACGGAGGGTATCGGTGTCTATCTTCTGGTCCCAGTGGCAGCCGGCTTGGTTGCAGTACTTAAGCTGAGGTTCCTGGGCGGATACCATCTTCAATGCGAGATGCCAAGAAACTCGATCTTTATAGGGGGGGGAACTAAGCTGTGCGTACTTGGGTGGCGGGAGGGAAGAGGTGAATGACAGCGGAGGGCGATATGACGAAGAGGTGAGAGGGATCTTTTACTCTTATTCATACTTTATCGCCTAAAACACCGCCCTTTCTCTTGACAAAGACTATTCCGACAACGCGGGAGGACTTTGAGCGACGAGGTGGTCGACTAGCCACGTGATATCGCTCCATGAGCGCGCTGTCTACCCATGGACGCAACCACTTTGACTGACGCGGTTGCCTCGCGCGTCTTAGAAGGATGTTATCGCGTTAGGCAGCATTTCAGGGGTTCAGTATGCAGGAATTACATGAGACCAGATCGTTGTACTTGGCTAAGAAGGGTAGCCAAGGACTGGCGAATGGCCGAGGGTGGACTGAGAATTGAGATGCCGGCTGTCATCCCTGAGGGCGAGTATCCTCACTTGACTACCAGAAGTGGCAGCCAGGAGTCAGAATTAGAATGCAACCTGGGGGCAAATTGCTGGTCTGTTTCTTTACAACTGATCATCTACGACCTCCTCTCCCGGTGGTTCCTCGATAGCATGCCAATATTCATCGCCCCAATCGCCGTCCGGTCTCTGCGAAGCTAACCCAGAGCGCGTGAAAATCTGTACTCCTGACTCATAGTAGGAGCTTGTTGTCGTCTGCGGTGGGTTTTCAGCGAATGGGTTAGGTGACATTGGGGTCGAAATGCTGCGATTGTTAGCTAGGAATGGCTTCACGTCAGATGGTAAAGTACCCGAGGTTGAAGGTGAATTTTTCCGTCAGTACCCTAGTAGTTTTTGAACAACTACTCTAATGCCGAAGAACTAATTCACTATACATATTCTCACTGCGATGTGAGAGTGGCCACATTTCTGGCCTCCCAAGCATCGAATCCCCAATCGCGGTAGAATCTTGCCCCCCTTGTCATCTGCATCCTTTTATGCATGTTGGAGCACAGCAGCATCGAGGTTGTATGTGAAGAGGAATTTCGATGCCATCCGCCCACTTGGCGACTCGGTGAAGGGCGACGCTTGATTAAAGTAGTCACGGCTGTCCGATGCAAATATTGCAACGATCCTCCACTCTCTCCTTACTGGAGAACCATATACTGACTTCGCATGACCATCTATGACTCAAGACCTTGGAGGTGCCGGCATGCATAAGAGCCGGGTGGTCTGCCCACTCGGGAAGTAGGAAAGGCCATTCCCGGCTCAACATCATGACGCCCTCTCCAGGCGAACCAACTTATTGCATACCCAAGTTGCGGGTTTTGCCCGCCCTTGATGAGAAATTCCATCATTTTCAAGGGCTGAGAGGCGCACACGTGGTGTTCAACGACCCTTCTCCAGCCAGGCGGCTTTCGCCACAAACGTTGACGGCATTGCGGGCGTCTAGAAACCCAGAAGAGCTTGCATGACGTCTACATGATTGGTATCAAGACATCTTACTTGGCTTAGAGACCTAATTTCTTGCACTTCTCAAGGATTCTGTGGGATAAATCTTCAAGTATGATTGGTATCAGACATCGCAAACAGAAATGTTGCCGTCCCTCCATGTACAACTAAAACGCCTGGCCCAACCCAAGAAGCGCAAACTCGCTGCTCCTCAATCAACCGAGCTCCCAACTTTTAGACCACCAGTTTTCGGGGTAATACATAGTAGACAGTGTGCCGTCCAGGCATTTACAAACATCGTACATCACCATCACCACCACCTCATTCATCGTACATTATAACTAGAGCTAGGACCCGACCGGCCCACGCCCTTCTCCTTCTGCCACGTCGTCCACTTGCTCTTACCATCGTACCGTGAAAACCTGTTTCCAATCGCGTCCGACACCGTCATCGTCGGGACGAGCTTCGCGTCCGAGTGGTACGGCAACACGCTGCGCTCCTTCTTGGCCCTGGGAAGCTTGGGCATCTTCTCCTCCTGCGCCTTGAGCGCTGTTCTCCTGTCCTTGAGCACCTGGCTCAACTCCACCTCGTTGCTGGCGATTTGCGCCTTGAGGAAGAAGGGGTCGGCCGTCGTCCTGTCCTCGAGGGTATCCATGACGGGCGTGCGAGGCGTATACTTGATACCGTCAAACTTGGGCGCGTGCGAGGCGTCGGGCACGATGGCGGGATCGAGGCGGGCCTCGGCTCCCTTGGACAGTAGCGTGGTGATGTCGAGACTCTCTCCGTGAGGGATCGGCGTCTTGTGGCTCGGCGTGATGCAGTCCATGTCGACCTCCTTGCGAAGAACGTGGTCAATGTCAATGGCAGAGAAGTAAGCCACCGACTGCGGCAGGTCGTGGATGCCCACTTGCTGGGAAAACATGGCTCTGGTCCAGACATTGGCTACCTGTAGCGCCATCGCCGCACGATACTTGTCATGGTTTTTGACTAGGTATCGAATTTCATCGTGAACGGTGATGGCGAGACGGGCATCGATATTGAACCGCCGAGTAAGATAGTCCATGCTAACGATGAGCAGATGGAGGTAGTCGACACCAGATGACTGTACGGCCCAGTTGATGCGCGACGTCAAGTAACCGTTCTGGTTGATGAATCTGCGCATCAACGCCTCCGTGATGCCAGCCCCCAGGACGAACGTCCGTGGCCGCTCCTGGGCCGCGAACTCCTCTAGCTTATTGAACAAGAACGACTCAGTCCCGCCACGCCAGAACGGCCGCTTGCTGAGTACGGCTCTGTTGGTTTTGGTACCCTTGGTCGTGGCGTACAATTTAGACGCAGTAGCGTTTGTCTCCTGCTCGGACAGGTTGGGATTGAATTGTCTCAACAATTGGCCGGCAAACTTGAGCCCCGCACCGTAGATACGACCATAGTTGAAGACCTTGGCGTCGTTCCTCGTGATGCCGAGAATGCCTGCTGTTCGCGAGTGGAGGTCCGTGCCGGCGGCCTTTGTGCCCTCAAGAGTCATGAACCCAATGGCATTACCACCGTGTAGTTTGAACGTAGCGTCTCCGACCAGACTTGCAATCCACAGCTCTTCGGAGTCAACATCGGCACCGACGAAGCAGTAGCCCGGCGGTGCTTTTACCATCGACTTGAGCTCCGATCCGACTCTGTTCTTCTTCGCGTTACTTGCCGTGAGCCATGTGTTCTCCACGGCTCGTCTTGTAATGGTGCCCATGGGTATTATCTGGGGCAAGATGTAGCCCTGGACCTCCTCGGGGCTCTTCTCCTTGGAACTCGTCTTCTCGTCGTTGACTGAAAGGTCGTCTTCGTACACCACCATCTGTGACCTGATGCGATCGCGAGCGCTAATCCAGTACGAACACGACGCATTCATCTCCAGTGCCTCCTTCGCGTACGCATACTTTGACGACAAGGTGCCCTTCTCAAAGTAGGAGAGATAGCTCTTGGCCATCGGGTTGACACATCGTGCTGTGGGCCCGTCCTTGTGGGGGAGCTTGAAAAAGATGCCCTCTTCTTTGAGTAGTGCCGCATCGGTGTCAGAGTCGGAGAAATCGCACTCGATCATTTGCTTCTGCTCGTATGCCTCTGCTTCGTTATATGCCACTCTGAACGTCCAGCCGTACTTGTCCGACCAGAAAAGTGGGTGGTTATCCCACGAGAGCTTTAGTAGAATAGGCGCGATGCGGGTGCGCACGGAGACGGCAATAGGCGCATCGCTCTTCGGGAACAAGTCCTTATACCACTTCGGCATGCCCGGCTTTTTTTGTCTCGCGGCTGGTCGCGGGGGGTCATTCTTCTTCTTCCCTTTAACCATCTTGATCTCCTGGCCGGACCAGTCCAGCTGCTTCAGCCATGGATCGTTTCCCCATTTCTCGGGGTCGTCCTTGATTGCAAGAGCCTGCTCAGTAAGTCCAATCAGACGCTCTTGTACGGCATCAGAGAGCTCTCGGTAAGTAGCCTCGGCATTGTGAATGTAGGCGTCCCATGTTTTGTTGACAGGCAGGATGACGGATGAAAGATGTCGCAACGCTGCGAAGCTGACGGGATGAGGGCAAGTGTCCAAGAAGTTTGGAAACACAATCTGATACACTCTATGAGTGATGGCTACGTCTGCAGCGCAGTAGTCGAGGAGATTGTCCAATTTGCTCAAAACGCCATCCCGGTCGAGGGAGCCGAATTCGTCGCGAACGGCCTTATCAATGGTAACGTCGAGGTGGAATTTGGCCACGTCGCGGAGAGAGTTGACCGAGCTTCGTTCCACCCACAACTCCTCCTCCTCTTGCCGCAAAGCACTGTTGCCTAGAAGCTCCGCGAGCTGCACGTCGTCTGTTTCGCTCGCGATTTTGTCTCGTAATTCTCTACTCTTTTTGTGCTTCATCCACGTCGGTCTCTGCTGCGAGCACATGCCGTTCACAGCGACGTGAAGCGACATGGTGTCCAAAAAAGAGTTTCGAGTCTGCTTCACGTCGTACTCTTCCAATATCCTCGCCCTGTCATATCCAACATTGTGTCCTACTATTATACGCTCCTTGGTCGGATCGCCAAATGGTATCAGGTGCCGATCAGACTCGGATTCGCCCAGGAGCCAAGGGGATAGCCAGGCGTACCATGCCGTCGGGCTCGAGGCGCAGGCCATGACCGCAAACGAACTTTCCTTCCACATGACTTCGGTATCAAAACAGAGCATTGATTCGTCTGGCGCATCGACCGCCTTGGTTCGGCCATCGGGGTAGTATTTGGTCCAGCCACTTCGGCGAACCCATTTCCGAGGTTTTGGTGGTGCACTCGCCCTCGCAAACTGTTTGGCAAAGGAGAGGTATGGCTCGGCAGAGTCGACGGCTAGCTTGTGGAAATGCTCGTCCAGTGTGCGTCCCTGGAGCTCTGGTAGATCGAAGGCAATGGGGTCGCTGTTGTCCGTGTTCTTGCCGAGCAAATCGTGTCGGCGCAAGTGGTCTTTGGATAGTTCGACGAGCTCTGAAGGCGGCGGGGGGTTTCCATCGGGGAAGAGCTGTTTATACACATGGGCGCTGAGGTGCTGGACACCAATATCGTTGAAGCGCGCTTGCGACGGTACTGTGGCTGTTAGCGAATGACCAGGCAAACATCTAGGCAGGCGCATGTTCATACCAGCTAGGCTTTGCTGTGATTCTGCGATGCCTTCTGTTTTGGAGGCATCTGTGGCGATTGCGGATTGCCACCGGACGTGAGAGCGCCATGCTAGGCGACGGGAAGCATGGTGTCGAGCTAGGCGGACGAAGCTCGCAGTCGAACTCCTCAGGACATGGTTTGCAATCTCAACCATGGCTGAATCGGCCTTGCAGCATGCCGCAGCGGGTTCGGGTTCGGGTGCGTATTAAATGCGTATTGTTGATGTGTGGTCGCGCAGCATGACCTGGATGCGAAGTAGAGGATGCGCGGAAGCTGAGAGATGCGACGCTGAATGAGCGACGAACAAGAATACAAGCCGAAAAATCGAAAGTTGCCGTCACCATTTCGATAGGCGTCGCGATAGGGGGTGGAAGAGGGGCGCGTTAGCTTGGGTCCATGTGCTGGTGCAAGGATGACAGCCAATCGGCATCGTTGGGATTGCCTGCTTTGCTCACCTCACCTGGTCGCCCCCACCTTTACCTTGAGAGCTTTCAGGGTCTCCCGCATGCTTGGGCCTTGGGAAGTGATCTTGAAAGAAAGTATTCTTTGAGGTACTGTATCTCGGAATGCCGATTTATCTTTGTAGTCTCCTTTCACTTCTCTTTAGCAGGGCTCTTTTCAGATGTTTTCATGTCTCATCTACCTTACTTACGAACGCTGTCTACCTAAGGTAGGTATGCAACCCAACCATCTGCTGAATTTCCCACCAGCCCAGAGCTAATCAAGATCCTCGTGCGGCTGGAGCACCTGACCTCCATGCTTTGGCACATCAAGTCGTAATAGCGCAAGGGCAACTGTAGTCATACATCATTGAACACATTGTCTGGATTTCTGCGTTGATTTAGATACCTGCTGTTCAATGTGGGTCATCGCAACAATTTGCATGAGGTAGGCACCTTATCTTCGTGAAGTATTGTAGGTAGTCAGGTCATATTCTTACGTAGGTACTTACCCAAGGTAGGTATCCGTACCAAATTGTCGGATTCCGAGGGCAGTCGCCGCCCGTGGACCCCACTTTAATCGGCACTGTGGGTCGACTTCCTCCGGCCCGCTCCGGCAGTTACAATTCTTGAAACGGGGGCTTGCTATTGTTCTTTACCTAATAGGTAATGTTGGGAAGACGCGCATCCATTTCACGATGCTATTATCTTGTCAAATGGACGAGGCATGGGTCCTCCGTTATGCTCACTATTGGGACTGAAGACGCAAACACTGGGCGCCTCTGCCGTGTTGCGGCCACCTCGACCTCATGTCGGTGGGACAGAATTGGGGTCGGTGATGCCCGGTTCAAATGGCGGCATGGCGGCCTGTGTGTTGTGTCGCGCTTGCCGCACCAGTCTCAGGCTCTCATTCAGCTTGGAACCTGGGTCTCTGCTCAACGACGTATCACACCAATGAATGAAGACGCTGTGTGAGAGAGCTGCCCAACACTGGGTGACTGGCTGCTGCATGTAGCCGTCTTGTGCGACACCGGGACCGGCCTAGATCCCAAAGCAGAAGGCAGGCACAAAAGGGGAGGGCCACCTAAGTCGTTTCTTTTCTTATTCGAGTCGCGTTTTCTTCTCTGTCCTCTGACGACCCGAGCGCTGCGTCTGCCACTTGACGCAATCGGGAATCCCGAGGCAGCTACATATTCGTGCCTAGTGTACACACTCTGATCCATGATCATGTTGATTTTTCTCGTTTTTCTCATATCTTGACCTTGGCGGATCAAGACAAATAGTGCAGGTTGGCCCATGAGTAAGTGCATTGCGAACCTGGAAGAACCCAAGTGCCCCGTCCCGTCGCCACCAGTGCACCTGCAAGAGAAACTGGGCTGCTGACCTGATTCACCCACGGCCGCAGTTGCCGCTGTCATTCAAAACGTTCAGGTCGCGGAGTAATTGCCCGTCCACCACAGTCCACTGCCACTGGCCAGCAACAATTCAATCGCCGAACCGACGCCTAAACCCCGAAACGACCTGACGACACTAGCAAGGACGTCCAGCCGTCATCCCGCCTTCTTCGCTCCCCTCCACCACTCTCCCTTCGTCACGTCGACATGGCGAAGAACCCCTTTGCCGACCTCCATTCTCCTTTCAGTGGATACCTGTCAGGTAACTAGCTGCCTTCTTGTTCCCTTTGCACATCGTCTATCAATCATTGCCTTTCTTGGGATCCCCAAACGTCTTGTCTCTGACTTTGTACATTGTTCCCTTTTGCGCTGCAGGCGACAGGCGCTTCCTCATTCCTCCTATGCCGGGCCTCATCCCGTTTTTACCTACGCCTCCTCTGCCACAGACGACACGAACTGCCTCAGGTCAATCCGTGAATCACCTCTCAGGCCCGGACCGGGGTGCTGCACGAGGCGGCAGCAGTCAGGCACCCATCGAGCTCGACGACGATTCAGAGCCCATAGAGGCTACAACTTCAGCGTCTCCAAACGCCACTGGTACTCAGCAACAGCAGCAACAACAGCGGTCTCGCAACCACGCCGTCAACCCTTGGGGCATATTAACACCAGACAACACCCAGCACCTGCAGGCTTTGCCCTCTTTTTCTGACTTTGCCGCCAACCTGGATTTCTCACAGTTCGACGCGACAGCGCCTTTCCCTAACGCCGCCCCGCAGACGCCCGGCCACGACCAGAACAGTGACGAGTACCTTTCGGCACTGGTCGATGGGAACTTCTCCTCGCCATCCTCTTACCCTCAACAAAACCAGTCCTTTTCGGGCAACCTGCGACCGAGCCAGCCCTCGAACCTACCAAACCCTCCCCGCCGCTGTCCTCCCGACACGGCTCTGCGACCAAATCGCCTCTTCGCCAGGGACAGTGGGAACAACACAACCGCTGCGCCACCTGTAGGAAGAGCACCGACGGCCCCGACGGGAAATCTTACTTTCTTCGAGACTGAGGAGGAAGAGTCGCTTTTCGTAAGCTCAGACGACGAACAAGCACCAGCCACGATGCCTGTACAGACGCGCCGGAGAGCCTCCACCATACTCAGTTCCGACCACGATCCCGAACCGGAAGAGATCGCAGCACCCACATCGCGAAAGAGAGCGGCGCCGTCCTCTGCACCGTCTCTAGGGTCTGCCGCTCCGAAAAGGCGGCGGACTTCACAGCCCCAGGCCACGCGCCCCCAGACGACGCCCAACACCCTAGTCATAGACGACGATCCCTTTGCCGAGAAAAACGAAGAATCGAAGAAGGGAAAGGAGAAGGATGAGGACATCATTGATCTGGCGGCCCCTAATGAGGCGCCAGAGGAGGTGAAAGTGCCCAAGGAAGATAACAGGGTCAAAATCTCAGCCTTCCAGTGTGTCATCTGCATGGACGATGTCACTGCGCTAACAGTAACACACTGTGGTATGTCTGAACCTGCGCTAATCCCATGGGACATCGTACTAATACTTACCAGGCCACCTGTTCTGCTCCGAGTGCCTCCATTCTGCTCTGAACGTTGACGCCACCAAGAACAAGTGCCCAATCTGCCGACAAAAAGTCGAGACCAAAGACCGAAGCGAGTACACAAGCAAGACCAAGGGCTTCTGGCCTCTGGAGCTCAAGCTGATGACAGCAAGCCGCAAGGGGAAACAGCGAGCCTGATGACTTTTTTTTTAACATTACTTATTCTTTTCGGGCCCCAGGACCGTCTTCGAGTCACGGGCAGTACATCCATTCTGGCGAACACACGGGAAGGCGGGGGCATAGGATTGCGTGGTTTCAAGCATTTACAGTGCGTTTGGGGGGGGGATCGGGAGGGCCAGGTCATTGATTTCTTGTGATACCCGTTCAACCAGCATTGCGCTCATGGAGGGCGAGCGGAGGAGCCCTAGCATCTGTTCAGGGACAAGGACAGCAGAAGCGAAATGACAACCCATTTCAGCCATTTCCGTGACTACGGATACTCATGACTGTTTGAGCACGGTGACGACTTGAGCACTATGATGATATGATCCACGTGAGACTCAACGTCGAGTCAGGTTAGGGGGCAGCGAATTTCATGTGCAAAAGTTCTACACTCATCACGACTCTTTATTCAAACATGCTTTCCTCGGGGAATATGTTTTTTCCCGACGAGACTAGGTATGACACTACGGCCAAAAGTGTCCCATTTCCTTTCCGACCCTTTGGACCTTCTTCCCGAACGCCTGGTTCTATGCACAGATGACATCCACATTGATCTTCAAGTCTTTTTTTTTTCTGTCTTTGCGTCTCTGATATTCTTCCACTGATCACGCCTCATACACCGTCCGTTGCGGCTCAGACCTGGTTCTTCTTAGGTGAACAGGACGGGACCCTGCTTTTTTGGCTCCGGCATCACCTCATTTTCAAACTGTTGATATGTCAGCAAACTGTGTCATGAAAACTCGGGGGCGAATAGGCAAGATTCTTTACCTCCAGGAAGCCGGTCGCGGCAATCAAGATCATGAAGCCCTCAGCCAACTCCTCAATATTCTCCTCCAACGCGCCCTGTCCCTCAACGGTACCAATACCAGCGCTGCGCTTGAGAGTGTGCGTCACCAACATGCGATGCTCCGTCAGGAACCTCCGGCCCTGTAGTACGTTGCTCGAGCCGCGGCTGACAATGGCCGCGCCAACAACCTGCGTGACTTTTGCGAGGAGCTCGTAGTGCTTCTCCAGGGCCTTGGGGTTCGTCGGATCAATCTGCAGCTCTGGGTCCGCGGCAAACAGACCCGACGCCTCGATGGATCGGAAGAGATTTGCGTGCAAAATGTACTTGGCACCGGACTTTGTTTGGGCGAGCTGCAGGAGCAGCGCAAACTTTGCGGCGATGTACGTCTCTTGCGCCGTGTTGCTCGTGTGAATGATCTCGTTCCAGTCTTGCAGAATGGTCCGCAGTGAATCAACGAGAATTCCGATAAAATTGAGCCGGTTGAGTGTTTCGACAATGTGCTGGTCATCTTCCTGTCGTCCGAGATTGACCAACGCGTTGAGTAGGATAAAGGCAGCCGTTTGGCATGCGGCGTCGCTGCCGTACGCATCGTCGCAAATGACGTTTATGAGCCTCTCTCCGTACATCTGAATCGTCTTGTTCGTCTTTTGGCGGCCGGCAACGAGGAGTCCTTGGTCTACCATACCCGTCAGGTACCGGTAGCATATGCTGTAGTACACTGCTCTGAGATCTGAGGAACCGGTCCACTTGCCGATGGCTTGCAGGCAAATTTGGAACAGCTGGTAAAGCTTGTCGCTGACCAGGCTGCCAATCGCCTGGCTCTCACGGTCAAGCGAAGGCTTCGCAGTCAAATCAAGTCTGAAAAGAAGCACCCTGGCCAATTTAGCAAGCTCCATGGCCTCCTCCGGCCGCTCAAACGCGGAAGCCTCCAAACCCGGCAGGATGGCTTGTAGCGCTTGTAGGTAGAAAGACGCTTCGGTGGTACCCTTGAACTCGTTTGATGCAACCATGACGAGAAGCAGGCTTGTCCAGGTCTTGAGGACACCCAGACTTTGCGATGCTATCCGCTTTTGCCGATTGGAGAAGATGAGGTAGTCAATGATTATCGCCTCTTCCCGTTCCAGAGTCGCAAAATCTTGTGCCGTAAGCACAACACCATCATGTCTTCGTTCACTACGCTTGAGTTGCAGGATTTCCCTCGCCCGTTCGACGTTGTAAATGGGATTTCCGTGATCATCTTCCTCGAGGCATGAGCTGAGATCCAGATCCTTGTAAAACTGTAGTGAAGGAAGTGTCTCGTCCCAAATGCCGTCTGGTAGCGAGAAGTCATATAAATCAAAAATCGTGGGGATAGGCATGGGCTCGTTGTTCTCGCCCACAATTTGGCCGTTGAGAGCCTCGAAGATGCGTCGTTTGAGGGACGGCATTCGACTCTGCGAAATGCTGCATAGCTCCATCGATGTGTACTCCAAGCTCATGCTGCGCAAGGCCAGGAAGTCGATGAATGTCGGCCCGCCTTCCGTGAGTGGGAACTGAGGCAAGCTGATTTCATGCTCTTCCCATAGGAGTTGGGGTTGGATAACCACCTCGCGTAGCAGGAAGTGGAACAAGATATCGTTATCCCGCAACTCGTCAATGACAAACGGGGCTGACAGCGGTGACGTCCACAAGACGCGCAAAATACGCATACATCTGCTCTTCAACGAAATGAGCCAGTGACGCATACATGTGGCATCGCCGTGTGGGCTCTCGAGAAGAAGTCTCAACATGCTGTGAAAGAGCGAATCTCTTGCGGCAAAGGTCCCATCTGGCGCTATTGAGAGGTTATCAACGCCGCAGGTGAACCCGAGGAGAAGGTGAGCAATGGTAGGCTTATTGGGGCTTGCCGCCAAGCAGCTTGACAAGAACTCGAGTATGTAAGTCTTGGTTAGGTAGTTAGGTGATTCGGCGTGTCCGGCGAGGTCGAGCGGCGTCATCAGCTCTGCGGCGAGAGCCCTGGCAATGGCCTCGTGTTCTCCATTCGCCTCCAACGCAACGATGGCTTTGTTGCGGTGGCTCTTACGGCCCAGTGTGGACGACCATGCAGAGGTGATCTTAAAAGACGCCGTCAACTTCTGCAGCAGTCGCAGGCAAGAAAGGGTCAACTCGGGGTGGCCGAGGCCACAGTAGTTCCCGAGGTCAACAACCAAGCTCAGATGGCCGACCAAGCCGTCCTCGAAGGAAGCGTATGCGGCGTTGGCCACAGGAGGTCGTCGGTGATTTGACTGCATCTTGATGATTGGGCGCACAAGATCAAGGAAAGTTGCTTGAAGATCCAACACTTTGGAAATCACTTCTACAGCTCTAAGGATGCCCAGAATAATGGGTGATGTGGGCGCTGCGTTGCCGACGTCCACTGCATCTTGATGAATGGTCTGGGCCAGTGCAGCAATAACCTTGTCGTTGAACATCCACTCCATGACTCGGGCAAAGGGGTGCAGCTTGACGTAGGTTACCAGATCCGTTGCGGCCATTGCCGAATCGATGGGAATGTTTGTCTCGTTGGCGATGATGATGAGGTTTTCGTTAAATGTCGCCAAGCAAGTTGCTGCAAATTCGAGGCAGCTCAAACGAAGCATCCTCAGTTGGTTGACATCGTTGACTTCGTTGGCCTTGTTTGCAAAAACCTTGCCCATGACAGTATCGACATAGACTTCGATGCCCGGCATGCGATTCGCCGAACCAAGGTTCTCGGGGAATGGCAAACCATCATTGAGGGGGCTGCTGTCTTCCGGAGGCGAAATGAGCGCGATCAGCAGCTGGATGAAAGCGTGAGGTTCGTCGAAACCGTGGCAAATATCGTCGCTGACAGTGTCCATGGAGACGATCGGAGAGCTCTGGGGCGATCGGTGCTGGCTTGGCGTCACAATGTAGGCGCCATTCATCCAGGCCTCCAGACATTGCCACATGATGTTGGCCTCCTCCTGGGTTTTCCGTGAGATAAGAGCGCGCAAGGCCATAAAAGTACCTGCCCGTAAGTCCGCAGGAATTGGACTGCTTGCAAGCTGGAAGAGCATCTCGACAAGGTTGAAGCTAGGCTCCTTGAGAAGGAATTGCCTCGGGGCTTCGCTCTCGGACGCGAGCTTGGTGATGAGCCGCAGATATGACTGCAACATCATCGTAGATTCCGGCTCGGCCTCAGCTTGGTCGCTAGTCGGTCTGCCAGGCCGGTATGTTGATGGAGCTTGAGGGGTCTGGGCCTTTTCTCTGATCTTGTTTGAGAAGAAGACAAGCTCTCTAAATATCTGGTGCCACGTGAGGGACTGTGACCGCCTCATCTTGCCAGACGCATGATGGCCTTCGTCCAAAAGGAATTCGTGCGCGGCCGTTGCGCAATCCTCGTTGCTCGAAATAGCCTGTAGCATTTCACAAAACGAGCTCACTAGCGGCGTCGAGGCTCTTCGCGATGCCCAGTGCATGAATCCAGCCAGATTGCTATCGGGGTCTGACCAGAAATTCATCGCGGCATCCGGACGGCCCTCATACGCGTAGGCAATAATGACCAGGAAGCGCTCCAGGTCGAGGTCTTGTTCGTGTGTCTGGCTGAGCTGACGCTGCTCGTCTTCCTCCACGCGAAGCTTCCGCAGCACGTCGGGAAGGTTAGAAATGAAGGCATCGACGAAGACCTCTAGCTGAAGCATCAGAGACGACTGGAACTCCTCTGAGAATGTGATTGAGTCTGAGATGAGCGGAGGCGCCTTTCGTTGAAGCCAGTTGCGCATCGTTATTCTTGACGGGTCGACCCACTCGGGCGTCTTGACATCTGCGGCAATGGAGAGGATGAAGTCGAAAGCACCATCCTTTAAAGCCTCCAAGAATTGCTTGGATCTCTGTCTGTCCTCTATTCGGTTCTTTAGCTGACGTCCGCAAATTGAATATCAGGGGCTCACCTTTGTCCAAATCAACGCCTTCCAAGCCACCGAGAAGCGAATCATCTAGGTACCACCCGCTGTACTCTGATAGCCACCAAGCCTTGACAGCTGCTTGAAGATACACCAAGCGCCAAGGAGTCGTCTCATCGGCTTGCGGGCAGATGATTGGGTTGAGTTGTCTCGCCATGCTCAGGTTCGAAACCCCTTCGGTCGAGCCATATAGTGTGATGTACGCACCCAGTGCAGGGAATAAATGCGCTTCAGCCCACGTCAGTGAATGCAGTTCGTTCACAGGACTCGTTGCACTTACCAAGAAGAATGTCGTACTTGTCCACGTTGCTCAAGAGCTGCAGGAAAGCCTTGAAATCGCCAACTTCAGCGTCCCTCTTTTCGATTGCGCGGCACAGGATCATTGATAGAAGCTCGTGCTGCTGGTAAAGGCTGACGCGGGAGAACTCAATCGTCTCCATCTCCTCGGGCACCTGACCACCTCTGCCATTGATCAGTACGGCCGCAGCCGTCAGTTTGTCGGCAATTTTCTGGAGCCACGCCCTGACATCCTGGATCGCCGACATGCACTTCGGAATCAGCCTTTTTTGTGAAGATGCCGTTTCGCCAGGCAGGCTTTGAAAGACGGTCGCGGATAGATACATCTGCACACCATTGAGAATCTCGGGATCAATTTCATCGTCGTCTAGCGCATCAATCTCGAACATGAGTCGAATGCTGTCGAGAGTGTATCTTCGCTGTTGGTGGACCCTGATCAAAGCGCATTCGAGCAGCGGGCGAGCGATTGCGATGGGGTCATCCTCGGAATCCAAGAGGCATCGCATAGCATCGATTTCGTTTATTTCGGCTTCGTCGGCGAGACTGAGTACCAGTTGCTGAAACTCGTCGTTGACGGCGTATTCCTCCTCGTCGATCACAACCTTGCCTGCCGCATGGAGCTGTGTCAGTGATCATATTGGAACGGGGAAGTTATAGAGCTTCAAACCAACCTGACTTGACAGCCTGACGGCTCTTCTCGTCTCTTGCAGGCCGTTGCCATGTTTTTTCGAGCTCCCTTTCGAATATAGCTTGGATGACGGGGTTGTCCAAGGAGTCAACGCCTTCGGGGCGACCATCGCGAATGGCAGCTAAGTCGCGGTGGAAAGCCTGCAAAGCTTCGAGGGTATTCGGTTCGGCCATTTTGAGGAAGTGGGCGCGCTATTGCATGGCCTCAAAAGAATGTTTATGTCATGAGATTCGGGGAGGCCGCGAAGCTGTCGCGTTGGCGAAAGGCGACCGGATCTGCTCGTTTGTTCGGTCGTGAGTGGTCTGCGCGAGCGACGCTTTTCGAGATGCCGGGAATTTTAGTGTGGAGCTCAGCAGCGACGAGAGGTGCTCGTCCTTCAACCTTGGAAGTGTGGCGTGCCGCAGGCGTGTGGACGGGTCAATGCTGTCAGTCCAGTGTCCATGGGTTGGTGGTGGGTGCCTAGACTCTCAGTGTCCAATTGGGTGCAGTGGCGGTTGCTGTGTCGAGAAAAGTTTGCGGCTCCTGCAGATGTTCCGCGCCGAAGTCAACAAGAGACGTACCTGATCTATCCGTCTTAGGTAGGTGGTGGGACTTTCTGCCTCAATTTACTTGTAAGCAGGGACCAGGGCAGGGAAAGTCGCAAGCTGAAGGTACCTAATCTAAGGTACCTGAGGTGGCGCAAGGAGCTCCCACGGTGCTGTAGGAATCTATGAAGGAGCTTTGTTGATTGCATACAGGCTGTGAGAGTGCCGCGTCTCACCGAATGATTTTCTGGAAGCTCATCCTGTGCTATACCTGAGCCTTACGCGACACATTGAAACTCTTTGACAAGTCAACGACATACCAGCAAAACATAACCTTGGGGTGTCACTGTGACTTATGAAACTTTACGTGACGCCAACAGTGATAATATCAGTGCCGGACTCGTAGCTCCGTCGCGACTTCCTTACCTCCATAGGCACCTTGACACCTCAATCATCACGCTCACGCCTGCCTTGACTGCACCCTCATGACGTTCAACGCCAAAAGGTGCATTCAAGCTTTTTTGCAGCAGGCAGTAAGGTACGTACATTACAGCTACACTCTTTACCAACCGACCATCCGTTGTCCAAGCCTACGTTGATCCTTCAACCTTCATCAACTCTACTTGCATTCATTTGGAAACAATTGATCCCTAACGCGGCCACAGGACGATGGCAAGCAGACCCTACCGGTCTTAACAACAATGGCCCCTCCAAAGATCAAGATGGGGGACGTTACGGTTAATGATGCGCTGGGTCAGTAACACCTTCTCCTACTTCTCAGGTCCACAACTGACAGCGCAGCAGATTTGATCGATGGGGGAAACATCAAAGAGCGGACCTCGGGCTTGGATGGTGAGATTCGAACCCCTTCTCGCGGTATCTCATACCGTCTGCCCATATTCTTTCTCTGCTTCCTCTTCTCTTCTCCTGCCTTGATGCAATCCGAGGGGATGGCGACAGTGCCCTGCTTTAGGATCAGGGATACTAACCATGGTGGTAGACCTGATATACCTCCTAGACAAAAAAGGCAAGACATCTAGCTTGTAAGCACTCCTGTCACATGTTCATTATTGGTCTTTGCTGACGAATATTGCAGATCCGATCTTCGTGATAGGCACTACCACCACATACTTGAGAGTCTATTCAAATGTGCAATCAATGAAAAGAAGAGCTATACCGGGAACAAGCGGACGACGGCTGCGGTGGGAAGTAGACTGGGGAAATGCGCCGAAGCCCTTCGGCTTGCTGTCGGTCATGGAGCTTCTGCCGGCAAGCTCAAGAGGAAGACGATGCTTGCTCTCATTGACCATGTCACCCAAACCCTGCCCTGTCCAACTGGATCCGAAGACGGGCCATACGTGGAGCCATTGTTGAAAGACTACGTCAAAACCATCCTCGCCCTGCTATCCCATCAGTCAAATGTCGAGTATCTTGTTACTCTTGATGCTACCGGATGGAAGACCTGTATCGATTTCTGCGTCGATGCCGTGCGGGTATATCTCGACAATGCAGATCGAGACTCTGGCTCACGGGGATCTCCAGCACCGGGCACGGCATCTTTGGGCTTCTCTACTGGAAGAAGCACCAATGCCAGCCAAAGGACGTCGGGTCAAATCCATCGGGGCACCATACAAGACCTCGTTCATTGTATCCACCTCCTCGTCCGCCCGCCAAATGCGCCACTTCACGAAAGATCTAGCGTTCTATCCGAGACTATCATTCAAGTACTGCAGCTGCGCCACCTTGGATTGAGCCAAGTGATTCAGCTGAGCTTTGCTTCCATCAACAGAATCTTTGTCGAGATTCAAGCGAATGACATTTCTCAGGCTGCCAACTTGGCCAGAGACCTTGTGCCATTGATCAGTCACTGGTGGCAGGCGCGAACAGTATCTCAGGATGAGATGCTTAATTCAATCCGGGACGAGATGCTCAAAACGATGTTGATCATCCACCTCCACCTTGAGAGTCTTGTATGCCTCGATGGTGATGATACAGCCCGCAACGAGCTGAAAGACCTCGCCGATTCCCTATGGCTGGAGTACTCGCGACGCAGTAAACATTCGCAGCTTCAACTCGACGATCTCACATTTGTTCCCCAAAGGTTGCCCGAGGACTATTTCACACTAGAGCTCTTCGGTCTTCGTATACACAACCAGGAGGGGGAGAGAAGATGGGCTTTGTGTCAGAACCTCGCCATCTTGGAGCGGATCATTTGGAAGAGCCGCAAACAGGATAACTTACAGTCGTCAGAAGAGCAACCGCGCAAAAAGCGTAAGACTTATGTTGCGGCGACGCGTTTACAGGAAAAGCTGCAGTCGCCCAGCTCGGCGGTCCGGATAATCGCCTTGCAGCTCATGCCTTTTCTCCTCGAACTAAAGACTTTCTCCGCGGTTGAAGTGTCGGATCTTATCATTGATCTTGCCGGCTTGCTAGGCGATAAGGACTCCACGGTAGTATCATGGGCTATGCTCGCTTGTTCCAGGTAGGGCCCCCTCAAAACTGCGTATAACTAAGATCGCCAAAACTAAGGACGCGAAGCTCCGCAATGTCACAGGTCAAGTCGGCCGACAACTCAGACTCATGGAGACAGCTATGGCAAGTAGCTTCTCGCGCAGTCGGTCTTCCTAGTGCCAGTCGTGCTGCCAGCGTACTCTTGCACACTATCCTTGAAAGAAATCTTGTACTTTATCACGATGTTTCCGATGACATCAACAGCATTGTCACGACTGCCGATGTCAACGGTCCAGCACTTTTGGTGGACTCTTCCATTACACTTATGTTTCATCTGCGGTCCCTCAGAAACGTCAAGCTGCCCAACGCAAGTCAGTCCACAAATCACCATGTCATTCGATGGATCTTCCGGATATGGAATCCAGGTAAGTCGTCATAGAAGCTGAAACTATTCATCAATCTAACTACTTTTAAGCCGACTGGGGCTATGCTCGCGACTACTCTACCCACGCTTCGATTCCTGAACTTGCCAACCTGATTCGGGCTTGCTGCGGCGCACGACTTTTGGCCTCGACACCTTTGACAGTGTCCGGAGGTTCCATTTGCCAGGTATGGAAGGCACAGTACCACACGGCAGTCCTAACACGTTACCTCCTGCTTCTTGACGCACCACCATCATCGAAGTCGCGCACCCTCCCAAGCTGTAGTCAGAGCACTTCCGAATCGATTCAGGTCAACGATGCCTCTTTTCATGCCTCAAAGAGACTAGTATTGGAGCTTCTGTTCCCAAAGGTCGAGGAATTACAAGACCTCTGTGATTCGTGGGCGAGAAAGGGGTCGGAGGGAGGCGCACTCATGTCGCCAGACCGACTTCACAGCCTCTTCTCTGCAAATATCATAGGCATTCTCCTTGCTACCCAGCTTGTCGACTTGAACTCGGGCCAGTCACGAGACATCGAGTCTACGTTGGCCAAGCTTTCCGAAGCCAGCATTAGTGCTGCTTCGAACTCGAGTGATAACCTAGTTTTTCAAGTTTTGTTGAGAACAATACGACCAGTGCTTCCGTTACTTAACACAGGGGGCATCAATAGTCTTGAAGACAATGTTCCACTGGCGAGGCTGGTCTCGACACTGGCAGCAAGCGTAGAAGAGAGATCTTTGCGACAATCCTCGGGACAGGATCAAGATCTTATGGAAGTGGACGATGATTTCGACTCGCAGGAAAGCAGGGTCAGCGTTACGCCATCCGAGGTTCCTCGCTCGAGCATTTCCATGAGTCTAGATGGGGAAGCATTCTTACATGAAACTATTCAACGTCTATACCATTGTGCGTCGATGCACAAAGATGGTGGGAAGGTGTTCATGAAGCATCTATTGTCGCTCCCTGACAAGGAATTCCTATTATGTATCACCTTCACCTCAGAGCTCTTCGAGTCTGACTTGCCAATCAGTGTGGAAGATGCGATGGGTGTCATTGAGAAAATAGGCGACATTATTGGCGAGCCCGAATACTCCTACTGCGAAGTAGTTCACTCAGTCAGCTTGAGGATTCTGCAAAGCCTCATGCCGGTCTGGACAGACGACAAACAACCCATGGCCAAAATGGTCGGCGACTTGTACCATCACTTTGTCAGCAAGTATCTGCCAAGCAACAGCCTTTCCCCAGTGTCGCAGATGTCTCTCTCGAGCCTGCTGCTTGCCCTTCTGAGGACCAGCCCACAGTATGGCAGCAATCTTCGCCTAGACTCTTGTCAAAGGACTTTACTATCAATCATGCAAAACGGCACGCTGCCTGTCAAGTTTTTCATTGGGTCCGCTTTGCCGGATGTATTCGGCATCTACGTACTTAAGATGCATGACAAAGTCTTTCTTGACGTTCTGGAAAGTCTTCCTACCAATCCTCAAGACCTCGAAGGTATCGCGTTCCGTCTCTTTGTGCTGTCTCAACTTGCATGCCGCTGGCCAACCCTGCTCAGGAGATGCACTTATCACATCTTCGAGACGCCGGGGAAAATCATGCTGTCCACTCAGTATGCCAAGCGGTGTCTAGAGACGGTTTCGGAAGCGCTTCGTCTGTCCTCTCCTCAGGAGTTATTCAGAATATTTAGCCCTCAGCTGCTATACACATGGCTCGCGCCCCCCGACAACGACGACAATGCCGCCGCCATCAACGACATCGAGGACATCCCATATGAGATTTTCGGCTTCCCAACTCTTGACGCCCTTCTACAAGAAGCTCAGGTCGAGACGACAGCGTTACAGATAATGCGGCGTCGCTTCGACAGTGTCCAGTCTCTTTCCGAGCGACTGAGCATCTCCCTGGCCGATATGGTGAAACAAGGGTTCACAAAGATCATGGCATACGCGATTGCACATGAGCTCAGTACGCCTAGCTCTAAAGGCGAAAGTGGTGAGGCATGGGTTCGGGAACTTTTGGGCAAAGAGCCATTCGTCGACCAGATTTACCTGAACTTTGCCGACATTGTTGCTCTGTTGCTGGATCTTTTCGACCAAGAAGACATCATCGAAAAGTATCTCTCAAGAGACAAGAGTTTCGAATACGCCTCTGAGACATTGAACGAGATGAAGACATTCTCTCAGTCAACAATCCCCTTGCCGCCAAACCAACAACCCATGTTCAAGGCTAAGTTTCTCACCAGAGAGCTGTACCATTTGTGTCGCCAGACGGAATACGAGCTACAAGAGCTGTGGACACCGGCTTTGGTGGTGTCGGTTGCTCGAAGACTTTTCAATACAGTCCATCCTGCCTTGGGCTCGTTCCACGCCTGCTCCGTGCTGCGCAAGGTTAGAGTTGTGATTGCTCTCGCTGGCCCCGTTGCGCTGGAGGCTTATCCTCTGGAAATGCTGCTTTCATCAGTTCGGCCGTTCATTGTTGACTCGGAATGCGCCGACGACGCACTTGGTGTGAGCCGATATCTCATCACGAAGGGGGCTTACCATCTCGGGCAAACCCCATCGTTTCTCGCTGGCTACGCCTTGTCTACCCTGGCATCTCTCAGGGTTTTCCTCGAGTCTAGTCAGTCAAGTACAACTCAAGAAAGTCAGTTCAAGGCGACCATGAGTAAAGCCCAGACTTTCCACTCATGGTTCAGTTCCTATCTCACAGGCTATGACTCGACCAACTTTGCCGATGAGCAGCAACGGGAGGCATTCCGCTTGATTACCCAGTCTGCGTCCAAAATTCGATCCTCAGGGAACGCCGAGAAGGGCACTCACGAGAGTACCCTGCTGATGGAGATTCTCAAGGATGGCGAACGCGAGTCGAAGCTCCTGAACGAGGCAGCTCGTGATCTAGCACTTGGATTATTGTGTGGAGATTTCGCTGTGCCCACGACGGGTCGTCAAGATGTCATTTCCGACGATGACGAGGCCCTGCGCCACACTGGACTTGTGTGGAAGAGCTGCAATGCGTTAGCTCTCAGCGACGAGTACCTTGCCTGGGCAGGCCGCGTTGTTGGCAGATCTTTCGCCGCTTCGGGAGAAATTCAATCCGAGCTGCTGGAAGAGTCCAAGTTATCGCAGTACAACAGGATTGCACCAGGAGCTAATGACTCCGAAAAGGGGCTGCTTAATCTACTACAACAACTCACTCAAAGCAAGGAATCTACTATCGGGGGCTTGGCCGAATCGGCGTTGAGGGCAGTCGTCTCAGAAGCAGCAGCACAGGAAGATGTGGCGCTAGTCTCTGCCACCCAGCAGACCTTGACTGAATCCTTGTTTTTGGCCTCCGCCTGGGCTCAATATCGCACGCCTCCTTCCGATTTTGTCCTGTCTCCGATTGTTCCTGATTCACAGGTCTTCTTCCGGGATCATGTAGAGAGTTCCGATTGGGTTCAGCACCTCGCCGTCTACCTTGCGCAGTCGGTTTCCGAGTATATCATCCTTAGTGCGCTGGTACCAATTCTCAAGAACGTCAAAGGTTTCGCCCAAGACGCCTTTCCTTTCATCGTTCATCTGGCCTTATATAGTCAACTGGATAAGCAGCCCCACATGAAGCGCAACTTGTCGCAAGCCGCCAAGGAGTGGCTCAAAATCGAAGATGATGCTGCGCGGACAAACCAGAAGCAGCTCATCGACACAATCTTATACCTCAGAACACAGTCTATTCCTCAGGAGACATCCATCGCAGACCGGGCGTTGTGGCTCGATGTCGACTTCGCTGTCGCTGCCGCTGCCGCCTCGCGTTGCGGTATGTATAAGACCGCCTTACTGTTTACTGAGGTAGCCGCCTCTCAGATGGTTCGCTCGTCTAGGAGATCATCTGCAATCCGTGAGGAGGAGCCTACTGAAGTCCTTCTTTCGATTTTTGAGAACATTGACGATCCCGATGCCTACTATGGACTCCCACAGTCCGCTGATTTGTCGAGCGTACTGGCTCGATTAGAGTACGAGAAGGACGGCTCCAAGAACTTGGCCTTCCGAGGAGCTCAATACGATAGTCACATTCGGAGAAGGAATCCCGCATCACAGATTGATAGCCATTGTCTTGTCAGAGCTCTCGACACTTTGGGTCTGGCGGGTCTCTCCCATTCCTTGTTGCAGACGCAACAGAGCCACGACGGAGATGAAGCATCTTTGGAGAACACTTTCCAGACAGCACGCCGACTAGAGCTGTGGAATCTCCCTGTCCCAACAACCGCCGATAATTGTGCCGCAACCATCTACAAGGCGTATCAAAATGTCCAACAAGCCACCGACACGATTTCTGTGCGCAATGCCATCTATGCCGGCTTCAGCCAGACTATGCGGAGCCTTGTCAGTCGTGGTTTGAATGCAGCCAAACTTCGGCAGTATCTTGGCGCCCTTGCAGTGTTAACTGAGCTTGACGATGTTGCCAACGTGGCTGACTTTTCTGAGCTGGAGGGTATGCTCGGCAAGTTCGAACGACGTGGCCAGTGGATGAGACGCGGAAGGTATGCAAAACTTTAGGTTGTCCCGTGACTTTGTGTTCTTTGCTGCTTTTTCTTTCTCATTTCCGTCTACTCGGACCTCCCGCTTTGCTTCTGCTCACTGGATGTTCCCCACGCTAAAACAATTGCAAACTGACAAATCATAGGTACGAGGATGTCAGCCACCTGCTTTCTTGCAGAGAGACATCATTAAGCTTGATCAGCCAGCAGCCCAGGCTCCGTGCCCCGGCTTTATCAACAGCCGAAGCCAGGCAAATTGAGATTAGGTGCATGCTGATGTCCTCGGGCATATACCGCTTCCATCAAGCAACACAAGAGTGTCTGAATCTCTCTACGTCACTTGTGGACCTGATCGGACCATGTGACGAACTAGGTATCAGGGTTGACGCCGCCATCAAAATTGAGACAGCCAACTCATTATGGGACCACGGTGAAATGATCCACTCCATCCGCATGTTACAAAGTATCAATAGCGACTCGTCCCTCAAGAAACAGACGATTACAGTCAGCCACTCAGACCTCCTGTCGAAAATTGGCCACCAGGTGTCGGTGGCCAAGTTGGAGAAACCTCACCACATCCAGAAAAATTACCTCGAACCCGCTCTCAAAGACCTTAAAGGGAACACTCAGGGACAGCAAGCTGGAAATGTCTACCATCAATTCGCCATGTTCTGTGATGAGCAGTTGCAAGATCAAGACAACCTGAAGGATCTAGCTAGGCTGCAGAGCCTGCGGAAGGGCAAGAGTGATGAAGTCTCTCAGCTTCAGGATCTCATATCGAGCACTCGCGATGCCCATCTCAAAGACAGATATAAGAATCACCTGGGAAAGGCCGAAAAATGGCTTTCACTGGACGAGCAAGAGCTTCGCCGCGTGGAGCAGACGAGAAGCGAATTTGTGCGGCTCAGTCTGGAAAACTATCTCCTTTCACTTGCTGCGTCTGACGAGCACAATAATGACGCGTTACGATTCACGGCTCTCTGGCTGGAGCGTTCTGAGGAGTCAGCGACTAATGAGGCCGTCAAGAAACACCTTGACAAGGCGCCCACGAGAAAGTTTGCAACGCTGATGAACCAGCTCTCTTCTAGACTGCAGGATCAGCCGAGCTCGCCTTTCCAGAAGCTCCTGATTCAGCTCGTCTACAAAATCTGTCTGCAGCATCCATACCATGGGATGTACCAGATCTGGTCAGGCTCAAAGGTCAAGATCCGGAAGGAAGATCAAGTGGCAGTGCTCAGACTCAAAGCCACGGAGAAGGTGGCTTCGCTGCTGCAGTCTACCAGATCTGTCGCGGACATCTGGCAAGCGATCGACAGGACGAGCGCTTACTACCATCGCCTAGCTGTTGACCGAGATTCGAACAAGTTTAAGGCTGGACAAAAGATGGCGCTCAAGGACGTCCACTCGGCGCAATCGCTTCAAAATGCGCTGGCTAAGTACAAGATCCCTCCCCCGACTATGCAGCTCGAAGTATCAGCGACTATGGACTACTCGGATGTGCCCGTCATCTCAAAACTGGACCCACAGATGTCAATTGCATCTGGAGTCAGTGCACCAAAGATCATTACGGCAGTCGGGAGTGATGGCAAGAAATACCGACAACTTGTCAAGGGCGGTAATGACGATCTCCGTCAAGACGCCATCATGGAGCAGGTCTTCGCGGCTGTGTCGGATCTTCTTAAACTACATCGCTCGGCACAGCAGAGAAACCTCGGGATCCGCACGTACAAGGTCCTTCCTCTCACATCGGCATCTGGGCTGATCGAGTTTGTCCCTAATACTATTCCCTTGCACGAGTATCTTATGCCAGCCCACGAGAGGTACTTTCCCAAAGATCTCAAGGGCTCTCAATGTAGGAAAGAGATCTCAAACGCGCAGGGTAAGACCGTCGAGGCTCGGATTACCGCCTATCGAAAAGTCATGGACAAGTTCCATCCCGTGATGAAGTACTTCTTCATGGAGAACTTTGTCGATCCTGACGATTGGTTTGTCAAGCGCCTCGCATACACACGTACAACTGCAGCTATTTCAATGCTTGGCCATGTGCTCGGTCTCGGCGACAGGCATGGCCACAACATTCTGCTGGATAGCAAGACGGGTGAGGTCGTGCATATCGACCTGGGTGTCGCATTTGAGATGGGACGCATTCTTCCCGTACCAGAGCTCGTCCCGTTCCGGCTGACGCGAGACATTGTGGACGGGATGGGTAGTACTGGAACCGAGGGCGTCTTCCGGCGCTGCTGTGAGTTCACACTGCATGCCTTGCGTGAAGAGACATACTCGATCATGACGATACTTGACGTCCTTCGTTACGATCCCTTGTACTCATGGTCCATTTCACCCGTCCGCCTGGCAAAACTACAGGGTGGTGAATTTGGCACGGACGGCGACGAAGGTGATGAAGACGGTAGGAAGGGCAAGAAAGGGCAGCAGGTTAATGAGCCGTCGGAGGCTGACCGGGCTTTGGAGGTGGTTCGGAAGAAGCTGTCAAAGACGTTGAGCGTAACAGCGACGGTCAACGACCTGATTAACCAAGCGACCGACTTGAGTAACCTTGCCGTTCTCTACTCGGGATGGGCAGCGTATGCATAGATAATGAACAATTCAAATCTCAGATTTGTAATACTTTCAGTAATAATAATGTAGCATGTGTAAGATATATCTATCGAGTTTGAAAAGGCGATTACGCCTGTGCCTCTCTCTGTGCCTCTAGAGGACCAAAAGAAAAGAAAAAAAATAGAAAAAAGGGGGGTCTTCACAAAAGCTTTTCGCTACAAACGCATATCCAAACATCACACTATTGCAGTATCTACTCATTGCTGTTTCGAACAGGCGATTACATGGCAGCTTTCTCTTACAAGGTAATATCCAAAGCCATGGCACCTTGAGTGAAGGCCATTGTGGAGTGGCCCCGGGGACGATCGGGCGTTTATTGTGGTGGGGACCGTTTGGTGACATGGAACCGAACGACGAGGTGTGGTGGGGTCCGTGTCTTGCCTTATCTAATCCCTGTCACCGACGATAAGGGGATGTGCTAAATGGATGATGCTAACGACCGTGGTGGTGATTTGTTAATGGCGTTCATAGCTCCGCGTTTAACTCCGCGACAACTTTCCCGCAATCACGACTTCGGTACTCCCCAACCTCTCTGTGACAAGCTTCTCTGCAAACACCCGAAAATTCACTCGAAAGAGGACTCGAAAGAGGACATCCGCCTGCGATTTCCCCCTGGCCATCCACCTGCCCACACCATCCCATCTCCACGAGAGCGCATAGTAGGTCTGTAACAGCTTGGACAAAAGTTGTTGCAGGACCACACGGTCCATGCCGTCGAATTCACCCCCCGCAGTCGAGGGAGCTTTGCCATCACGGGCGACGGGAAGGACAGGCGGCTCAGCGCCGATCAACGACAACAATAACCCTCTACGCCGAAGACCCCGCCAAGATTCCGACGTCTCGCGCTCCGGTTCCGTCGCCCCGCACCAGCAGCAGTCCAACAGACCGAGTCCGAAGCGCTTCAAGTTTGGCGCCGACGACCCTCCCTCTCACAATACCATGTCTATCAAGATGAAGGGCAAGCTTCCCGAGGTCATTGACCTGACGCAGTCCAACTCCTACCGGCCATATACGGGCGCGAAGAAGCTGGTCATCAAGAACTTTCGACACTCGGCGACCAACGAGAAGCTGGAAAAGTACTACGAGCGGACCGAGCAGGAATTGGTTGATGCTCTGCACGAGATCTTTAGCGGACGCAAGCCGAAGCTGCCGCTGGAAAGGCTATCTCGGGCCGTGGAGGATATATGCAGGCGCGGCCAAGATAGCGACTTGCAGCTGTACGAGACCTTGCGGCGAAAGTGTGAGGAGCACCTCACCCAGGATGTGCTGCGTTCAATCAAGTCTCGCGCCGGTAACACAGATGCCGACATGCTTAGGAGTGTTCTCGAGCACTGGAGGGTGTGGAATGGTCAGATTGTGAGTCCATGAGGTGGTTGCCAACCCCTGGCCTGGTTTTAACACTTGATAGATGACGATTCGGTCTACCTTCACCTACCTTGACCGTACCTACCTCATAAAGAACAAGAACCACCCTTCCATCAACGACATGACCATTTCGCAGTTCAGGAGGATGGCGTTCCCCGCTCGAGACGACCCAGATGGACAGACTCCCGGTGGCAGGGCGTTACGGGGCATGTACGACCTGATTTCGTACGACCGAACAGGGGACGAGCGGTTCGAAGCGACATTACTCAAGGATTCAGTCATGATGCTTCACGTGTTCAACACTTACACCAAATACTTTGAGCCCCGGTTCATCGAACTATCAGAAGCTTTCTTTGAGGATTTCGCAGAGGAAAGGAGCGCGTCAAGCCTGAAGGAGTATATCTCGGCGTGCGAAAGACTGTTGAAGAAGGAGGACTACCGCTGCAATGAGTACAACCTGGACTCAACAACCAAGAAGCAGTTGCTCGACGCCGCGCACGGCATCCTTGTGAACAAGTACTCCGACAAGCTTCTCAACAGTGAGAGTCTCTCCAAGCTCCTCTCCGACCACGAGGTGGACTCCATGAAGGCCCTATACGACTTGTTGCGACTCTCCGATATCCAGAAGAAGCTCAAGCAACCCTGGAGCACGTATATCAAGAATACGGGTGCTGCAATTGTTGCTGACAAGGAACGCGGTGATGACATGGTCCAGAGGCTTCTCGAACTCAAGAGATCACTAAGCCTCATCGTGCGCGACGCCTACGGCGGCGATCAAGACTTCGTCAACGAGCTCAGGAACGCCTTTGGAGACTTCATGAACGATCGCAGCATCGCAACGACATGGAGCTCTGGAACGTCTAAGGTCGGCGAGATGATTGCCAAGTACGTCGATATGCTGCTTCGCGGTGGGATCAAGGCTTTGCCAAAAACACTTCTGTCAGATAACGTAGACCGAGCTGCGGCGGAGCAGAGCGGCATAGCTAGCGCCGGCGACGAAGACGCCGAGCTCGACCGGCAATTGGACCAAGCTCTGGAGCTCTTCCGGTTCATTGAAGGCAAGGACGCATTCGAGGCGTTCTACAAGAAAGACCTGGCTCGCCGTCTTCTCATGGGCAGAAGCGCTAGTCAGGATGCCGAGCGGAATATGCTAAGGAAGCTCCGAGAGGAGTGTGGTATGAACTTTACCCACAATCTAGAACAGATGTTCAAGGACGTCGAGGTGGCCAAAGAAGAAATGGAAGCATACAAGCAGTGGTCAGAAGGCACAGGCGTGGATAAAGCCCCTGTCGACCTATCGGTTATGATCCTATCACAGGCGGCTTGGCCAACGTACCCCGACGTCAAGGTTCACTTGCCAGACGATGTTGCCAAGCAGATTGAGCGATTCGACCAGTACTACAAGAACAAGCACACAGGGAGACTGCTCAACTGGAAACACGCGCTGGCGCACTGCACTGTCAAGGCAAAGTTCCCCAAGGGTACAAAGGAGCTTCTGGTCAGCGCGTATCAAGCCATCATCCTTGTCCTCTTCAACGAGGTCGGCATCGAAGGCTTCCTGAGCTACGAACAAATCGCCCGCTCCACAAATCTGCAGGGAGAAGAATTGAATCGAACATTGCAGTCTCTCGCCTGCGGACTAACTCGCGTGCTTACAAAAAGCCCCAAGGGCAAGGATGTCAACTCGACGGACACGTTTGCAATTAGCAAGACGTTCCAACACCCCAGGCTCCGAATTAAGATTAACCAAATCCAGCTCAAGGAGACCAAGGAGGAGAACAAGGCGACACACGAACGTATTGCCCAGGACAGACGGTTCGAGACACAGGCGGCTATTGTGCGCATCATGAAGAGTCGCAAGGAGATGAGCCACGGCGAGCTGGTTGCGGAGGTGATCAACTTGACCAAGAACCGAGGTGCGGTTGATGCGGCGCAAATCAAGAAGGAAATAGAAAAGTAAGTCACTTCCGTACGGTTGATGGAGCGTTGCTAACCCTCTTAATAGCCTGATTGACAAGGATTACTTGGAACGCGAGGGCAATACTTACACGTACTTGGCATAGAGCGGTGGTTGGTATAGCGGAAGGGACTCGCCCGTACCCAGCGGAGGGCGTAAGAGCACGCTGGGAAGACAAGGAGATGGCATGATTGATTTGTCCACGTAGATACATGAACTCATTGAAAGTGACGCTGGATGGCCAGTAAAGTGGCGGGTAAAAATCTAAAGGATTACAGACAACTAGAAAATCAAAAAAGAACGGACCACCCGAGTTTTGAAGGCCAGAGTCCTGGAAGGAACAGGAGCATCACTGTTCCAGCCAGCACTTCGTGACCCCTCGGCCATGTGGTCCGGTACTTGTTGTTGAGGATAGAGCATGATTCACTCCTTACAGTGGGTGCGAACGGTGAGTGGCATAGCTCTACCTGAGGCATCGCTAGTGAGAGTGATGAAAATGGAGCAGTGTAATTGAAGTTGGCTCTAATATCCGTACAGAATGCCTGCCTTCCTTCACCGGTGCACTGACCACTCGATCCGTACTCGGTGAGCTCGGTGACGGTCCATGACACCCCTGCCAAAGACCCTGCGGATAATCGTTCCACCTAGCGCATTGCGGGGTTCCAAAAAAAAAGTTGCGGCGGCGGTCCCTCCTGCACCCTGGGCGCCAAAATTTTGGGAAATTTTGTGCCAAAGGCGGTCGGCCAGAAATATTTCCCATTGAATAGTAGTGCCCGCGAAACCTCGACGATTTGCGCCGATTCCCACCAACCACCCTCCGGACTCGACGTACTACCTCGCCGGAGCCTCCCACAAAACGTCCTCTACAGCGATTGAGGATCTTTCGAAAAAGAAATAGTTTATTTCAAGAGAGCGAAGACGATCTAGCACAACACCGCCAAGATGCCCAAGTCAAAGCGCAACAGAGTGGTCAACCTGACCCAGGTGAACAAGAAGACGCGCGAGCAAAAGGACAAGCTCTTTTCCAACATTCGCGAGTCGGTGCCGCAGTACCAGCACTGCTTCGTCTTTGGCGTCAACAACATGCGCAACAACTATCTCAAGGAGGTCCGCCACGAGCTCAACGACTGCAGGTCCGTTATTTTATAAGTTTTTTTTCCCTCGCTCTCCGAGTCCTTTCCAACCCGTGATATCGTACCTATGGTCATGCACCTTGGCAGATACACTGGTTCTTGAACGGAAACATATCACAAGATACAAGACAACCTCAAGCTAACCTCCCGACGTTACCGTACAATAGACTCTTCTTCGGCAAGACAAAACTCATGGCCAAAGCCCTAGGCCAAGACCCCTCCTCCGCCGTCGCAGACGGCATCGAGCGCCTCACCCCCTTCCTCGCCGGCACCGTCGGCCTAATCTTCACCAACCGCGATCCGGCCTCCATCCTCGAGTACTTTGACGGCGTGAGCCCAGTCGATTTCGCGCGCGCGGGCACCGTCGCGACCCGCGACTTCGTCATCCCGTCGGGCGTCGTCTACGCCACCGGCGGCGAGGTCCCCGCCGAGCACGACGTGCCCATGGAGCACAGCATCGAGCCCGAGCTACGTCGCCTGGGCATGCCCACGCGCATGGTCAAGGGCCGCGTCTGTCTCGGTGGCGATGATTCTGGTGAGGGCGAAGGGTATACCGTCTGCAAGGAGGGAGATGTGCTTGATAGCCGGCAGACGAGGCTGTTGAAGCTGTTTGGGATTTGTTTGAGCGAGTTCAAGGTCAAGGTTCTTGCGTAAGTCTCTTTTTTCTCCTTTTTTTCCTTTTCGCCTTTGGCCTCAATGCGCCCCCCCCCCCCCCCCCCCCCCATACAGATCAAAGATTATAGAGTTACTGACATTGCTGTGCGCAGATACTGGAGCTCTGCATCAGGCAAAGTGACCGAGGTGAACCCCAACGCCATGGACGGCGTCGAGGTCGAGAGCGACTAAACACAGCCAATTGCTATGATCAAAAGAACGTAAAAAAACAAAACGAAAAGAAAGCTTCTAGACTTTTGATGAATTTGCTTTCCTCATGTAGGCTTGATACCATCATGGATTGCGAAAAGGGGTGGGACCAAACAAAAACAACTTTTTACGGCGTTTAACGGGCGGGGGTTTTCACTAGATTATTATTAAAAAGTCATGCGTCACAGCATCAATCTCTTCCACATCAGTCTCTTCTACACTGATTTGTCTCTTCCGTGTCTGGGGTGAATGGGAAGGAAGCAAAAAGGCAGTGGACGACGCTGGTACCATTATAGGGACTAGAAGTGCGATACTCTTTCAACGAGCAGCATCCGTTGTAGTCGATAGCCGAACAGTTTTACTCTCCCTTGCCATGAATATGGCAAAGAGGCAGGCCGGGCTGGCTCTACATAATGCCATGGGTAGTTCGTTTTTTGGGCATTTTTCGTCATACAACTTTTGGTGCTGGCTGATGCTCCCGCCGTACCACACCCTTGTACAAAAGTACCTGTACATCAGATCGAATACTATCAGGATTTCAAAAGATCCCGAGTTCGAGTGGACCTCTCGACAAGTCTTTTTTCCTTCCATCGAGGCGGCAGCATCTGTTCACAGATGGCACTCTTGGGATGAGAGAATATATGCTCCCGGCATCGACTAGTCACAACCCGAGGAGCCGGAAGATAGAAAGCTACAACGGATACTAATGGTCCTCACCTATTTGTACAAGTAATTATAACGTGGTACATGCGGATTTACTCTATCCTTTTGATTGTTTCCCATGCGAACTTCCCTTCACTAAGCTCCAGGTCAGTAGGCACAGAGTCCCTTACCTCTGACCTTACCTACAGCATCGAGCCATTGGCGAGGTTGCAATGGCAGTCGTATTCCTGGCGGGTGTTGTATGCACGTGGCGAAAGATTACCTTTCAACGAAAAGCTGAATCAGTTCATTGGAAGTTGGCGGTCCGCGTGATGGTCTGGTTATGGATGCTGGCGTGCCTGGTATTTGCGTATACTTGCCCCAAGCTTATTGTTCGAGCTTCCTTTGATCCGAACATGGAGATACTTGAGTTTCGCGCTTGACGCCTTCTGCTTACCCTCGAGAGAGAAGGGGAAGAAGAAAAGAGACTGAAAGAAGAGACGAGCGAGTCGTCACCCACCGCAAGACACTAAGTGTCTCGTCAGTAACGACGCAACTTGCGAGGATCCTCGTAGCCGCCGCCTTCGTAGCCTCGTTTCCTGCTGTCGTCATCGCGAGGTCGGTCGTAATCTCTGTCTCTGTCTCGGCCGCGGTCTCGGTCCTCTCTGTCGCCTCGATCTCCGCGGTCACCCCGGTCGCGATACCCACCTTCCCCTCTAGGTCTGATGGGCTCCATGTTGCTTCCAGTCCGTCGGCCACCGTCACGATCCCGATCGCCGAAACGGCCTCCATCACGGTAGCCACCGCCGCCGCCGCCGCCACCGCCGGATCTGTCGTCAAATGAGCGGCCACCACCACGGTCATACCCACCGCCGGAGAAGCTGCGGTCGCCTCGGTCGCCACGATCACCTCCGAAGCCGCGACCTGGTCCCGAGGGGGCGTCTCTGGGTGCGCCGTATCCGTTTGGTCCGCGGTCACCACCCCTGGAGCCGAAGTCGCCGCCACCACGGAAGCCACCACGGCCGCCAAAACCTCCACCGCCTCCCCTGAAGCCACCGCGTCCGCGACCTCCGTCGAAGCCGCCACGGAAACCTCCTCGGAAGCCACCGCCAAAGTTGCCACCAGGTCCGCCGCCGCCGCCCATGGGACGGGCAGGAAGAGCCTTGGTGTACCCTCTGCCACCGAGGCCGCCGCCGAATCGGCGGGGCACCCAGCCCTTGACGGTGCGGCCCCGTTCGACGTCTACCTTGATACGTCGGTCTTTGATTCGAATACCATCGCAGGCATCTAGAGCAGCTACTCACCAGTGCGCCAAGGCGCGTGTGTCAGTAAAACCTTAGCAATGTCATACCTTTGCATCGTGACTGGGTAAGAAGAATGAAAAACATGATTTGAGATGGGCAAGCTTGAGGGCCACAGATCTCGATGTGCAGTGAAGAACACGGGCAAGCCTGAGGGCCGCGCGTCTGAAGGGGAATGACTGGCGAACAAGCCGAGTCTTGTCGAAGGGGGTGAGTTCGGCGGTATTACCTCTCATGTCTTTCTCTCGTTCAAATACTACAAAAGCGTACCCTCGGTGGGGTTTCTTCTTCTTTTTCGGTCTCTCATGGGCATGCGTGTCAGTGATGATGCGGATCTAGAGAAGAAGTTAGCTCGGCTCGAGGTATACAGATGTATTTGGGGGACACATACGCGCTCAATGGGGCCGAATCGACCAAACTCTCTCTCGAGGTCTTGCTCATTGGCCTCGTACGAGAGTCGCGCAACAATCAGCGTCTTGAAAGCGTCGCCACGAATGTTGGAGTCCTCGTGCGGCTTGACTAGATGGTGGAGACGTTAGCATGGACTCTCGATAGATAGTGACTAGGGAAACCAACAGTCCTTCGGCCCCTCGGTCTTGAGCCTCTCAACGGCTGCCACCTTTTCGAGCTTCTTGCGGTCGCGCATCTGAAGCCAACTTTCTGTCGGCTTGTATTCGTCCTCCTCCTTGTATTGCTGAAGCGCGGGAAGGAACTCGGCGAGTCCTGAGACGGGGAGGGTTCGTCGAGCCTCAGGCGCATGGTCGGGGGGCGCAACCCATCGCAGAGGAGGGCGCGGCGCGAAGAGCGCCAACAGGTTAGGAGGGAGCTTATCCGTCATCGCTGTAGTTGCTCTTCGTCAAATGCCCGATGGGTGAAGTGTCGTCGGCTCGGATGAGATGCGTCGCGCCTTAGCTAATGATGCATCGACGGAGCTTGATGGGATAGGATGGATTTGGAAAGGGAGCAGCGCGTCTTCAGGTAAGGTACAAGTAGAGGAAATTGACACGAGCATGGGAAACTTTGTGGTGCAGCAGCCTGGCTTTGGCCAATCGCCGCGGTTCAGCCGAAGCCATCCTGGTCGCAGAGCTTCCATGGAGGGTACGTACCTCCACAAGCTGTCACCTCAGGCTGCATCTTGCATTTTCGCGCTAAGAAATTTCCCCGTCCCTGGAAAGGAGCCTCTTGTGATCCAGACTACGAATGGGATTCTGTGCGCCAAGCAGGATACCATGACGATTAAGGCATTGAAGACGGTGTCTACCGGCCGTGTAAGTTCTTTAGAAGATGAGTGTACTGTGGTACTGTTGCTGACGCCCCGACAGAATGGCCTCGGCTCTTTCATCCTCCAGTGCAAGAAGCTGGACTTTCACTACTGCGACTGGGCCGGCAGCTCCAAGGGAATGAAGTACGCCAATTCCCCAGAACGACAGTATCGAGTTCCTTTGCTAACAATCATCTAGCGGCTTCATCAAGTCCCAACTTCCCAAGTTCGCGGCTGCAAACCCCCAAGTCGAGTTTACCATCTCTCCTCGTCCGTCGAAACACCCCATCATTGTCGGCCACTACATCAACGGCCGCGAGAAGGCCATTTGCGTTCGGAATATGGAGCCAATCGAGATCTTGAAGAAGGCTGAACTTCTTCGCGACGCCAACGGAGAGAAGTTGAAGAGAGTCAACAAGCCGGTCAACAGTATCAACCCCAGTGTCAGAGGTGTCTGGAGTCCTTACCACGGTAATGGCATGGCTGTATAAATATGAGGGGCATGAGCGTATCGATTCGGACAAGGTTGTAAAATTACGAAAGGAACTAGGCGTGAACAGGAAGAAAGCGGGAGCTACTTTACTGTGTGTACCATATGGACATTGACCCGTCAGGGAGGGCAAAGAGTACCCCTTTAAGCACTCAAAATTCAAGAATCACAAATACCTCACAGGGGCCAACCAACGTCAATTGTCGGGGTATAATTTTTATTCAATTCTACGACCTTAGGAGTTGGCGACTACAAATGGTCACTTGGGGGTCATCCTGGGTCTATCCCGGCCCGTCACGGCCTGATTTTAGGTCATCATCATCAAGTGTGTAATCTGGTTTGTTTACTGCTTGGCGTTGACAATGTCGACGACTGCGGCGTGTTAGCTGTCTATTCATGACGGTGCACCAGAAATACTCACAGCCAGGCTTCAAGGAGGCACCGCCAACCAAGAAACCGTCAATGTCCTTCTCCTTGGCGAGGTCCTTGCAGTTCTTCTCGTTGACACTGCCGCCGTAGAGGATGCGGGTCTCGTCGGCAACCTTGTCGCTGACCTCCTTCTTGAGCCAAGCGCGGATGGCGGCGTGAACCTCCTGGGCCTGGTCGTTGGTGGCGACCTTGCCGGTGCCGATGGCCCAGATGGGCTCGTAGGCAACGACGACCTTGGACCAGTCGGAGATGGCGGCCTTGAGGGCAGCAAGCTGCTTGCTGACGACCTCGACGGTGGTGCCGGCCTCGCGCTCCTCGAGGCTCTCACCGCAGCACCAGATGGCGCCGACGCCGTTCTCGGTGGCGTACTTGGTCTTGGAGGCAACGACCTCGTCGGACTCGCGGAGGATGGTGCGGCGCTCAGAGTGACCGAGGATGGCCCAGTTGATGTTGCTATCCTTGAGCTGGGAGACGCTGATCTCGCCGGTGAAGGCACCGTTGGGCTTGTCGAAGACGTTCTGGGCTGCAACCTCGACGTCCTTGCGGAGCTGGTCGCGGACGAGCTGGAGGTAGATGGCGGGAGGGGAGACGACGACCTCTGCAGACTGTCAGAGGAGCTCACGGGTGGGATAGTATTGGGACGACATGGCACGTACCGGTGTTAGAGTCGAGGTTGGCGTTGTTCAGATTCTGGACAATCTCCTTGATGGCGGAAACGGATCCGTTCCTGCGGGGTTGATGTTTGTCAGTCTCACGATGTTATGGCTGAGGCCGCAGCTTCCAGGCTGCCCCTCTCCGGTAGGGTGGTGCAGAGATCGTCGACCCCGCCATTGGGACAAAACTTACATCTTGAAGTTGCCGCCGACGAAGAACTTGCGAGCCATGTTGGGCAATTGGTGGTGATGTGGTGATACGTGGGAGGTTTGGTAGGATTGGATATGTCTGGGTTTCCGTCAGGAGTAAAAGATCAGATTGAAGACTTGGGTGTAAATGACGCAGGATGAGTTCGGACAGGAGCTTCGTAGTGGTAAAAAGACCTCAGGGTTGGGTCACGTCAAAAGCTCCAGCGCGAGGTGGGCTGCGCTTGTCTCATGGAGGGGCAGAGGGGCTGCGCAGGAGGAGCGGCTGCCCACCTCGAGAGTGCCGCCAGAGTGCCGCCGCTGGCAGGCCGAGTACCTACCAAGTTAGCAGCAGCAGCAGGTTGGCAGTGGAGAGTGGAGAGTGGCAGCACACAATCAGCAGTTCCGGTGGGGCCCTCAGCGGCCCCGGTCTGGTCCGGAGCCTGCAGCTGCCCCGCACTCAACCTCACTGCAGCGTCGGTCCAAAGTGACCTGAGCGTCCGTCTACCGTGGGCTGAGACCGTCCTCCAACATCGACCGCCCCTCAACAGTTTTCGTGCCCAGTCGGACCGTTCTCTTCCTTTCGCCCCCGGAACGTCGAGTCTCTCATTTGATAACCCAATCGGATGCCCGCTAGCTGCCAGGCGAATGGCATGTCTGGTAGTAGAGAATGCCAGCTACGTAGGTCCGCCTGGAAAGATAGTGTGTAATTCAGTCAGGACAACGGATCGACAACTAGGTCGTTGGAGCAAAGCAAGCACCAGCCAAAGATGCTTCTTCACGAACGGCTTGAAACTTGACAACCCCAGACTCAGTCTCCAGCCTTGGTTTTCCTTCCATCTCGCTTCCATCTCGTTTAATTCGTCACTTGAGGCGTTAAGATTGCACCGGGAGAGGTAACGATGAAGCCACCGGGTTTCTGTGAGGTAAGGACCTCGGCCATCCAGCCCACGAACCCTGTTTCTTCCGAATGTACGGCTACTTGACTTCCGTCTCTCATTAGCCCCGGCAAAGGAATATCATCGATGGAATCACCGAGGGACTTTTAGTAGCAGACAACGCCATCGCAACCATGACCGTTTTTCAAGCTATGCTATCCATAGTACAAGCTTACTTGTCATCCTCTGCATGGTGAAAACCACGCCGCAAGATCTAGACCGAAGTCTTTGAAGAGGGCTCTGTGTAATGTCTCAATAATGATATCTCCTTAATCTCGGCATTCGACATATCCCTTCGTCTAATCAGGTCTGTGATGGTTTAGTCTCTCACAAAAACAAAAAAAAAAGAATATAATACCACTTCCACGCGTAAGCCCTGCTGTCAAAGCACCCCAATCTCTTGACTATCCCAAGACCGCGAGTCTGGCGTCTTCGATCCGGGGCATCAAAAGCAAAACCACGCGACCCCGTCTCAGATATTTCACAATCACGATAATAACAAGATCCAAGACCGCTGGGTCCGGGCGATATGAACACTCCTAATCAGTGTCTCGTCCAATGCAAAATTTATGATCTGTAGCTGGAACCTCAGTCCAGGTCGCCAATCGAGAATCTGCAATATTGATTGTCTTATCCATGCAGCATCCCGCGCCAGGGCACGGATCGCCTTGGTCGACTTGCCCTAAATTCTGGATCTTCGTTTCCGGATGACATCCCGACATAAGAGAAAAGAAAACTTGGCAAGGGAGCGTGATACGGTCTGTGATGTTGGCCGTGCTCATCTTCCTTGCGTCGCGCTCAGCGAGGAATTCCTTCATCTGGCCAGAACTTACTTCAGCTCGGACCTGCCCAGATCCTAGCAACGTCGTGATGGCTCCGAGTCGTGATCAAAACCGTATCTGTTGTGAGACATCGTCGCAGTCGATCGTGTTGTACCAAAAAGGAACTCCAAGAGAAGCAATTCTTCCATTGCTCATCAGACCAATACGTCTTTTGCCCCATCTCTCCCAATGTTCAAGGTACAGCTTGCAACGCTAGGCCCGAGCGGTCAGTGCTGCTTGCAACGCAGCTATCATGACCATTAGGACAACGGCGAAAGACAGCGGCGAAGCAGGTTTGACGTGGAGTTTGCTGATCGAAGAGACGACTTCCAGATCCAGTACGGTGTAAGTCGACCACTGAGCTCAGTACCGGGTCCATACTCCCCGTATCCGGCTTTTAAACGTAGGCATGATTCCCCTAGGTCCCGTTTAGTGCCGATTTCGGTATATGCCTTCGCTTCATCCTTCTGTCGTTGCGCCGGCTGGTAACTCGAATCATTTTGAGCAAACCATGAGCAAAATTCTCATCTCTTCCAGTAAAGTGAAACCATTGTCAACTCAGATAGATGCAGGCAGGTACAAAAGGACCGATGACACGCGGCCTCAGAGGCAGACAGCCTCTGGAAATTAGACGAGTTCAAGCCAGACTGGTGGCCTCTGACATGGGAGAGACGGATGGCAGTTGGGAGGCATGTAGAAAAGTGCAAAGAATGGGCTAACCGTAGCACAGAGCACACTGTACTTGAGATGTGATGGTCTTGCCAAGAATCATCCTCTCCAGCATGCTTCCGATGTTTCACGAGCACACGCTAGGCGGCATAATATCGCGAGTTCCCGTCAGAAACACATTGTCCTCTCACAATCTGTCATACGAGACGCCTGGGCATTCTAGAAGTCCAGTTTCGTCTAGAACCTATCGTCTGCTCGTTTTCTCGCACAACAGGTGGGAGCATTCCAGGCGGTATAAGCGAACCCATGTCGAGTGTCGTTATGATTGAGTCGGTCACGTAAGGGGCCAGCCTCCGGGGGGCGCAGCTGATGGCAGGCCGGACACACGTGGGGTTGACAGCCCCGGCCTGATCTCAGGGCCCAATCGCATCTCCATCAGCCATGATCCAGACCAGGGGACTTGGCTTCTCGTAAGGTAGCTCTCGACGGGCAAGCGGGAGGGAGAGAGGGCTGAAGACGTTTTTCTCCGTTGCCGGGGTTGTCAGCTAATGACAGGAACACCGGGACCGAGCTGTGCGCGCGCAACACCATTCGCTGTCGACTCTCCAGGGCCCCAATCATCGTGTGCCGGTTGAAACAGCAGCGTACGGGGGTGGTTCGGAAACGGCTCAGAAATAGCAATCTGGCCACCCAGCTATCGCGCATGGTGGCAGCAGGAAGAAATAATACGACATCCAGATCAATGAACCAGTTCGTTCCATTGAGTGTGGCTAGATCGACAATCCCAGGGGAACTGGATCGAGAGCTATTGAATTTGGCCTTGAGAGAAGGAGTAAAGAGTTGCTGATGGCTTGGGAGATGTCGTCTGGTCGATGACTAAGATCGTTTTTTGTGTGGGTCAACTTGTCGTCGTCTACGAACTGAACGGGGAAGCCTCAACTTCCAACTGACACCTACTGTCAACTCCTTGCCAGCTAACGACTTCACGTCAACGTACGCCATCCTATTCCATTCGCTTGCATGCAAAGCCGCCTCTTCGCTTGATGGCATGCGTACCCTGTCATTCGCCATTCGTTAGACAAGGTAGCATTGGAGCGCCACCAGTCATGGGAACGCCCAGATCCGATGTGATAGGGACCGGAACCTGACAGGCCAAGACTAAGGTACCATATCAGGGAGCGGCCGCATCGCGGGGGCCTTGCAGCATAGCCTCTGGGAACACGATGGCCTGTCTCCAGCCGTATCCATAAGCCTGCCCAGGATGTCGAGATCGAATAGGCGAAAATCGAATTGGGCCTATGGCGTCCAACACCCTCCGACACGTACGGTTTGATCATGCCCTCGCCCGGTCGTCAATGCGCCATAACGAACCCAAAACCCGTGCGTCCTGCCAAGCTCCAAACAGTTCTACACCACAGTGAGCAAAGAGAAACGAGAAGGCGGCGCGGCTTCGAAGACGACTCGCCAATCCGGATCCTGGATGCAAACATTTCTGATCTTCTTCCAGGAACACATTGTCTTCCCCACCTTTGAGCTTGCTTTCCGCTACGTATACCGGCCGCCCACCTCCACCATCACGATGATATTTAGACCAGGGCCGGTTTCTGAGTTTGAATGCTTTCGACAACGAGTACCTTACCGCTCGAATGAAGCTGTCAGCGGCCAACCCGTCTGTCAAATAACCTGCCAGCCTCCCTTGACATGTCATGCTCATGATCGCAGGCCTGGCGCATGACGCTGACGATCATGAATGGATTCTGACACTGTTGACACCCGGGAGTGAAAGCTGTCTCGGTAGCTTCAAACTGCGTTAGCGGCAATTAATCCTGGTCTCTAAGGGTTGGTCTGCCGCGCCAAACGGCCTAGTCAGCTGTTGAGCCTCCTCAGCCGGAGAAACGGAATTGTCACCCCAGGCGCCCAGCTGCAAAACCAACAATAGGGCTGGGAGATGTTCTCGCCCACAACGGCTTTGGAGGAGCGATGCGACGGTGCCGCAGAAGATGACTTACGCAAAGAAGCAAAGCGCCGAAGTCTACTGCCTTTCCGGCTCCTCTCACACAGACTTGCAACCGGCCAAGGTGCCGTGGACTCAACGGAGTAGCATCCGTTATTCCCTTTTCAGCACCGCCCCGTGGATATCCAATGGACACTGAGGGAGACAACACGACACAACACCACCAGTTCCTCAAGAGAACCCCGGTTCATGCCGTCAGTGCGGCCTTGAGAATGTCTCGCCAACACTCACTCCTCGCACCACTCCCCCCCCCCCCGCAGTGCCGTGCCAGGGATGGGATGGCCACCATCGAGACCGAAAGGATATATTGGCCGGGGCTCGCATCACCATGTTGATGTCACCAGCAGAGTTATGCTTTGCCATTGCCTTCATCCGTTGATTAGGCTCAAGCACGGTCACCACCGCTGAAAAACGTCTTTTTGCCCTCCCATTCGATTTGCCCCTCCCGCCCTCGTCCAGTGTCCCACTCGTCCCCGCGTGTACTCGGGCCACCTCATACGCCGCATAGGGAAGGAATAAGGAGGAGAATCTCCCCAATCCTGTCCTACATTTCCACGTCTCAGCAGTCGTGGCCAACTCCCGTGTCTCCATGATGTTCACGCCATCTACGATATGAGAATCCCGCCTGTAGAAGTCATTCTCAGTTGGCCGACCCCAAACTTCGTCAACCCAGTCACGAGAGGCCCGGCCAACGAGATCGTTGCCATCATCCTACTGGTCATCGCCACCATCATCCTCGCCATCCGGATCTACACACGACGATGTATCACTAACGGGTTCGGATGGGACGACATCCTCGTCGTACTGGCCTTCATTCCAGCTACGGGCTTCGTAGTCCTTGGGGTCATCGCTACAAACAGCTATGGCTGGGGACGGCATGTCTGGGACGTGCCTACCGAAACCATCACAGGATCCCTCCAAATTGGCCTCGCCAGCCAGATCCTATTCGACTTGGCGACGAGCTTCACCAAGTTGTCCATGTTAGCTCTCATGTACAGGATTGCGTGTGCGGCTTCAAATAAGCTGAGGTTGCTCGTTGTGGCACTTCAGGTACTCATTTCCGTCAACTGCGTCGTCTTCATGTTGGTAGCTATGCTGCAGTGCCGGTAAGTGCTCTCTGTTGACGCTGAAAGACACCCCAGTACTGACATATCCAAGTCCTCTCAAGCTTTACTGGACTCTCTCCTTGGAGCCGCAGAACTGCATCAACGAATCCGCTCACCTCCTCGTTGCCGGAACCATCAATACCGTCACCGACTTTCTTGTGGTTCTCTTGCCGCTCGCCCTTGTGCGCATTGTCTACGCCAGCAAGCTTACCTCAAGACAATTAACCATTGTCAACCTTTTATTTGGTGCTGGATTCCTCGCATGCTTTGCTGGCATCGCTCGCACATACTTCACATGGATTATGACTACGGAACCCGACGCGACATGGAACGCCTGGATCAACTGGCTCGTGTCTTGCCTGGAGCTATTCCTAGGCATCATTTGCACCAGTATTCCTTCTACAAAGCCATTCTTCAACAAGTATGTTCCAAAGTTCCTCGGCACCAACGCACGCAAAACTCGCGCAACGACAGAGCCAACGCCCACCGACAAGGCCACCACTGGTTCAGCGAGAACGAGTCAAATGTCAAATGAACCCGCGGTGAAAGAGCTCGACGTTATCCCCTCAAAGTCCCCCGCCACCAAAAGATTTAGCGAAGGGACGCTCAACAAGCCATTACCAGCAGTGATGAAGAATCACTCAGTCTACACCATCAACATCCAACTGGACGAAGCCAGTCTCGGGCCCACTGATAGGTCTCCCGACAGGAGAAGGGCCCCCGGCGGTCGAACGACGGAAAAGTCGGATATAGCCCGGCGCCAGGCCGTCAATAATTTCAGCCGCCCAAATATCCAACATGTGAGGAGCAATTCAGAGCCCTCAAGCCAGCACCGGCCCAGCTTCAGCGCTGAAGACGACCGGCCTGACAGCCACCTTACGAATGCGTCGGGCGAGAGCAGTCGTCACAGTCAGATTCTTTACGAGGTTGACGACATCGTCTACCGTGAGAGCATCCGCCAGAGCATCGACGACCTCGAGGCAGGGATTCGCTATGGCACCTACGACCGCAGCAGTTACACCGCCGTACCCGCGCCTCTGCGGAAACACGCGAAATCGGGATCTGTCGGTACATTCGGGGGCTGATTGACGGGCCCCGAAGAAAAAGCTTGTCCATCATGTACAAACCTTGCAGCAGACGGGAGTATCCATTGTGTGTTTCTTTGGGGTAAAAGACCAGGAAAGGGCGGCTAAGAATGCTTGCTCAAAGAGTTTTATGATACACCCTCAGGAACATGAGTTCCTGCATTTCACTTCCCTTTACGGCCATGTTTATAGTTTCTTACCTATTTAAGCTTCTCGGGAGCCAGACCCGAGCTTTAGTCGACGAAGTCAATGACTAGTAATTCAGACATCTTCCTTGTCACGCCTGTTTCCCTTTCGTTGTGCCAACAGCGCCGCCATCTCCCCAATTGCCTCCCATCTCATTTTTTCTACAAAACTCTCAGTCAGCTCTCACCCACACCCTTTCATTGAACAGTATGAACTTTCGTCTCGGGCTGGTCCAGACGGACTGCTAGGAGTGAGTTTTTGATTGGCTCGAGCCTGGTCCATTCACTTTTTTCCGTTTCTTACAGAACACAGCGTCAACTGTCCGCCTCTCCCTCGGCACCGTTCCCGACGGCGGCGGCCGAGTGCAAGGGGGAGTAAAGAAAACTCTCGCTGCCGTCTTGTCCGCTGACCATATCATCAGCTCATCACTTGCGTTTATCGAGGTTGCTGCTGACCATCATGCGGTCCTCCCCTTCTGTTACCCCGACTTCTTGTTCGGTGCCTACTCCTGGGCATGCATGATTTTCTTGGCCGTCCTCTCCCCAACGATAAGTCGTCCTTCCCGCGACGACTGTCCCGCCCCCCTCGTCACCACCTAAATGCAAGGACATATGATCCCAGATTAATCTAGTCCATGTAGAACAAGAAAGGCTGCCTACTGCATGCTGCTGCAGCAGCCCCCATAGCAAGGCCCGTAAGCGTCCCGCTGCAGAGTAGGGCCTTGATTCTTTTGGGAGAATCTCTACATTCTCTGTCCATCAGTCCACCTCCACGTAGCAGGCCACAAACAAGCCTTAGACGCCATGGCCGCTTCTTCCCCTTCCTTTGCGAGAAAGTCAATCCTTTTTCCCTGTTCCTTTGTCGCTAGCCGCGTATGCTGTGCGCACGGTCTAAGAGAGCAAGACAGGCAGGAAGAGGTGACGATCTCAGAGATGGTGAAAAGTGAATCTATAGATCGAACGTTGATCCATCGCGAAAGCCCCGGTCGTTGGGGTGTTTCGTGTTGGACGAAAAGGAACCTGGTTCGATAGCCACGATTCTTCTTCATGGTCCTTCATTGCATGGGCGAGTAACATCTCGCCGTCTATGAAGGAGCCTTCCTTCAGGATGAGAGGTGCTTCAGGATCGCCACTGTCGTATCGACTCTTCTTGCCTTCACGTGAACTTTTTCAATTTTGACTTACAGCCCGGCTTACACTCTCGCTCTCTCACACACATAACTCATACACGCACGCATACGCGCAAGGCCGATCAAACGGAAGTCTAGGTAGCCCTAAGAGTAGAAACTAGCTACGGCGACGGCGAGATAGGCTATAATGGCATATCATCAAGTAAAGGGGGGACGAAGGCAGTGACCACCTTGGAAAACCCACTGGTGATCAGACTGACCGTCGCCTGTTGCGAGAAGTCTCTTCCGCGCGCTTGAAACCCCTGGTTCTTCGCCGCTCGCCTCTTCGGCCCTTTCCTCCATGACCTTTTGGAAGTCCAAGGTTTTGCCTTTTTTGGTGTTTCCCTAAGGTCGACAATCATGGGACACACACACACACACACACACACACACACACACACACACACACACACCCCAGAGAGGCTTTTGTTCATCCTCGTATCATCCATCCATATCCCTCGTCCCTTCTTCATGCGGCGAGCCATGCTCTTCCCGCTCCTCTACACTTCTCTTTGTCACCGCCGCCACATCAGACTCTTTTCACTCACATATCCATGACACGACCCAGTCGTGCCCTATATGTCCTCCGTCACCTTCACTCGACGGTCTGATCAACCATCCAATCCTTATCTGATGTTTATGTTCCATCTGTTGAGGATATGTGGTGTTCACGTCTGGAGGGGCTTTTAGGGGCTCGCTGCATAGTCGGTGTTCTTGCGAGCTATTCGGGTATGCTCACATCGCAGTTTCCCGAGTCATTTGTACTTGCTTCCCATGAGCCGCGATGGCATTGTGCTCCGTGTGTTGATAAGACCATGTGCGTGTCGAACCGGGAAGTCTCAGACCAGAACACATGATGTACCTATCATATCCAAGGAGACAACGACAACGATGGTAGTACAGCCGTTGTATAAAGAATTGTAGTGTTGGTCGAGCACTACAGCCGAAATCCATACTCACATCACCAACCAGGTTACGACCAACCTCCTCAACCCTCGTCCCATCACGGTAAACTAACTATTCAATAGCCGACATGCTTCTTCGTCCCCCAAAACCACCACAACTATCACGCCCAGCGGCAATCGGCTACGAAACCCCCCATCTTTCCCCCTTCCCTTGGATCTCTTGCCGCGAAAGCTAGCCCGTGCCTCATGCCATTGCAAATCACGATCACGTCCTCGAAGCGGGAGACCACCATGCCCCCACCAGATCCAGAGAGTAAGGTATTTCAAAGCCTAATTAACCTACACGCGTGGCTCCCTACAAACCCTCGCCAATGCCACAGAGTCGTATAGATCTCCAACTCCTCTTCCACCTTTCCCCAATGTCCCCTTTTCTTTGCAAGTTTCTCACCCCTAACCATGTCCTATCGAGGAGGTCATAAGCGGGGTGTTCACATCTGTAGGTAGTTAGTTTACCCCGCTCATCCTCCCGGTAGCAAGAAGCTCTCCAATCCCAATCTAGAAACCTCACGTTGACGCTGACGTTGAACCCCCAAATCACAATCTCGATCCCGACAGGAATAAGTAATATTACCCATATGAACCCCCTTCTCGTCGGCATTACCCGCCAGTCCCTTCCAAGCCAAATCGTGATCAGACCCTCAAGCCAGGAGATCGCACCCTCGAGCCCTGATCTCGAGATACCATCAGCAGACGTAGTAGGTAGGTAGGCCATTGTGATATTTCCATGAGAAAAGTAAGACTTTCGTAATTCCTGGCCCTTGGACCGCGCGTCGTGTCTTGCTAGATGTTTGTTCCTAGATGCTAAGCAAGATCGAGATGTCGCCAGTTCGTTGCCCACATCCATATCCATGCCTGAGCACCGCCTTCGGGAGAGATATGAGAGAGAAAGAGAAAGAGAGAAAGAGAGAGAGAGAGAGAGAGAGAGAGAGAGAGAATCGCAAATGGCAACGCAGTATAAATCTAGACCTATCAGATGGAAGCCAAGACCATAGTTCACCATACCTATCCCGTATTATACCTTTAACGTTTCTGCACAACACAAGTGAAGAACCTCGGTTAAGTTGCAAGCAGGACATCGAGATAGGCCTTGACTGGAACTGGACCCATTACACCGATAGATGAGAATACCTTGAGAATGCTGCTGTCTCCCGCCGCTGGAATGTCAGTCACCGAAACGTTCCGTTAGCTCTTAGCATTTCGCTCTTCTTCAGGATGGCAGGCCAGGTACGGATCGTACGTCAGTCAATGCAAAGACACGAGGGGCGCAAAGAGTTCTTCGCCATTTTCTTTCAATTTTCAACTATTTCCCTTCCCTCGTCTCCTATATACTCAAATAATCTAATTCCAGTTGCTGTTGGTCCATTTCGAGCCTGTAACTTGCCACATCTGTGACGGAGCCTCGCGCTGTGAGGGTCTTCTCCCAATTCCAGTTTCCAAAAAACAAAATACAAGTTCTGTTGTGTGTCGAGCGTGAGCTCTTACATGTACCCTCTTCTAATAATTCCATCGTGCGTAAAATCAAAACAGTGTGCCTTCCCTTGCATCGCACTTCCTCCATCTGACCGCGGCGCGGCCTTCGCTAGAGCGCATTTGCTGGCTCTTGAGTCCTCCTTGCGGTGTGTCCGTTGGCTTCAATCCTGGGTATCCGTTGCCGGGCGGCAAAAGTATCCATCCGGAGATATGGATTAATCCAGTGTGAGAGAAGCTCACTGCGGCCCGAGAGACTCGTGATAGCGTGATGGTTCCTCAGCGACATACAACGTCCACAATTTAGAGGATCGAGTTATAGTCGCACATGCCCGATGCGCTTGCATTCGGAGCTGATAGCATTCTGTGACTGGCATAGTCAAGTTCTGCAAGCAATGACCAGTTAGTGGAAAGTCTTTTTTTGTCGACGGTGTAAAGTGGGCTTTTACGGACCAAAAGTAGGTATTCATCCGGCGTGGACGTAGTTGCGGTGGAATGGTACCTTGGAATCCATGGGTTGAACGGTGTTCAAGTCGTGTCCGATCTTGCCCATGGCGGACAGCAGGTTGTGGGCGTCCTTGATGAGCTGCGGGTTCTTCATGTCCTCGGGTTGGTTGAGGTCACGAACAATGTTCTCCAGAGCCTGGCGGTGGGACATCCACTCCTCGATAAGGGGCTTGGATGAGAGCTCCTCCTTGACAGCAGCCTCCACGACGGCCGCCTTGGCAGTGACCTTGCGGGAGGGTGGTGCGGGTCCAACGACGGCAGCCTTGGGCGCATCCTTGCGCTTGCGGCCCTTGGAGCTCTGCTGGCTGTTGCTGATGCTGGTAGGGGATCCGGGAACACCGTTGTCATTGTGAACACGGCGCATGTGGTCCTTAAGGTTCCATTGGCGCGGGAATCCATTGCCAGGCATGGCACGGTCGCATCCCTCGTAGGAGCACAGGAAGGGCTTGTCGCCGTGGCCGTGCATAGCGTGAGCCTCACGCTCATGGCGAAGCAGGCAGGCAGTGGAGGAGAAGCGGGCGTTCTCGCAAGAGTCAATCTTGCAGCGGTAGGGCTTCAAGTGGGAGTCCACGAACTTGCTGCGAGAGGAAGGGGGGGTTAGTCACGGGGGACGAGTCCGGAGCGAGTATGAAAGGCGACTTACTCGTAGTTGCACTTGAGCTTCTCGGGCTTGTGGTTGCAGCTGGTTTCTCCTTCCCATGGGCAATGGAACAAGCCATCAGCTTGCGGGGTCGCATTCTTGTACAAAGGGTGGTCCCGGGCGGTATCACCCTCATTGGTAGGCCGGCGACTGGGGAAAGCAGCGGGAAGTGCGGCGTCGCCGACAATGGTGAGAACGCTTCCAGCGAGCTCGTCGCTCATAAACTTCCCGTTGGCGCTGTACAAGAGTGTCTCGTCAGAGGCTGACTCTAGGCTAGAGCAGCTGATCTGAGGAACATACCTTGGAGACTGGCTTTGAATAATGGGGGAGACATGCTCCGAGTGTGACGGCGAAGACATGAGGGGGGCGGACAGCCACGAATCCTCGGTGCTTCCGGCCGGCGAAGACAGGTGCGACTCTGACGGGCTGAAAGAGTTCCAGGAGGCAGAAGGAGAGTGAGCACCCAAGCTCGAGTCCGGGTCAAGCTGCATCTGAGCAGGCACAACGTGCATGTTCAGCTCGCCTGAGGGCAGGCCATCGGGCATCATGCCGAGCTCCATAGAGTTAAACCATTGGGACGAGACGGCGCTCGTATCCGTGTCCAGGAAGTAGGGGTTCACGTCCATCATTTGGGCGCTGGGCTGAGGTCCGTAGACCGTAGCATTACCTGAGAGGTCCATGGAGGACAGCTGAGCAGATACTTGAGCTGACGCGGCAGCAGAAATTCTGGGTCGTGCCTTGGGAGATGTGACCTTGGAAATCCGGTGCTTGCGGCTTCCGGCTGAGCTGCGCGAAGTTCCTCTCCGCATGGGCTCGCCACCAACAGTTGCGGGAGCAGTCCACTTGCTCTGCATATCCTCGGTAGTTTGGCCCTGTCCTCTGGGCGTGATGTGGCCATCAACTTGGAAAGAGTAGTCCTCGGAATCTCCCGGGTGGGCAGATCCGTTGTCTGAGAAGTCTTGAAAGTTCTGTGCACCTTCTCCTGTCGTTTCCCACGAACCACTCAAGGGGTCCGATGGTCCTGTTTGAGAAGAAAAGGAAAACATTCCTGAGGGCACCATTTGTGCGTGAAAGAAGCTGTAATCGCTGAAAAGGGGGGTTAGTGTGCTGTTTCTCCACTATTCATATGTGCAATGCAAAACAAGTAAACAAGAAAACATCTCAGCATGGCACAACTTTGTTCCTGTAGGACAAGCATGTTAGTAAACCGGCCTTTTGCCTCACAGGTTCGGAGTGATGAGTTGACAGACCAAGCGAGCGCAGATCAAAAAGATCTTGCCAGGAGAAAGCCCAGTGGGGAATAGGTGTCGACGTTCCAGTATAGATCCGCGATTCAGATATGTGAAGCTCCAGGTTCGTAATGCATGTAGGGGCGGTTCGAAAATCCTCAGAGTCAACAGTCGAAGGGGAGCGCAGTAGTCCCAGAGTGCAAGCGGTGTTTTGTCCATGTGGTCTCGGAGCCATGGGCAAGCGTATCCTAGGAGATGATGGTGTCTCACCGATGGGTACGAAGGGTGAGTTGGATAGTGTTGGGTCCTTGGATAAAACAAAACCAGATGCGTTGGCGAGTTTCCAGATGGCAGCGTAATAGCAGTCCCGTCCATCAGGATGTACTGCTGTGAGACAGACAAGGTAATCTTGATTCGAAGCAGTGTATCGAAGCAAACGGAAATCCATGAACAGAGGAACAGGCGAAGCTTGACACGTGCTAGTCCACCGTGAGACTCCAGATTCCATTTTTTCGAAGAGGTATTGCCAGTGCCAAAGCCTAAATCAAGGCAGCAACTTAGCAGTAAATCCGGGCAGTCCATTGTCGTGTTTAGTAGGTATCCAGTGAAGTCCATCCAAAAGCGAAGCTGGGCAGCCCCTACGCCTCGGTCGAGACATCCATGAGTTCCAGTAGATTATATCCTTGAGAATCCTTTGGCAATAGGTTGCCAGGCAGTGTCCAGATTTGTTTGGTGCGAAGTAATCCAGAGGAGTCCAAGTTGCTGCTTGTCTCAAGTTTGCTCTTGTCGGGCAGTACTCACCGTGAGATGTATAGTTTCAGATAACGTTGATGACCGTGTCTGGCGCGACAGGCAAGAGGCTAGGCCTCTGCACAACGGTCTCCTTTGTCCAGTGGAAAGAAAGAATGTCCTCGGCAATGATCCCATGGTAAAGTGTCCTGGCAGATAAAAGTCCGGAAGAATAGTCCATGAGTCGATGTGTCCTTTGTTTGGGGGCCTCCGTGGCCGGAAAGATCTGGTTGGTAGACGCGAAGAAACTGTACATGAAGCTTGCGATACATGATTCATAAAGACGACGGACCACCCTGGGAACAGAATAAGAAAAGACAATACCTAGAAGGTGTGTGGACGTCGTCCAAATCAAGAGAATTGTAGCCAGGCATATCCGGGCGCGGAACAACAAGGGCAGTCATTGATTCCTCGGGTCGCGTAGTCATGCAAGTCCAGGGCAATGTAGTTTAACTCGGCTGAGTTGTGTCGTGTGAAGATACCAAAGAAAAGAGCAAACACAGCGGATCACTTGTTTGCGGCGTTCCTTTGGAATGATTTGGTCGAGATGGTGTCGAATAGGATAATCCTTGGGTGGCAAGATGCGGAAGATCTTTTTTGACCTTCTTAGTTCAGGTAGACCGTTTGTGTGAGGACTGGAGGGATGTAGGTGGGTAGAAGAAGACAATATTGGCGCTTGTTGGGTTGCCAGAGATCAGCGATGCAGAATGCAGAATAAGTTGGGTAGGAATGAGGTTGCGGGTTGGGCTGAAAGAATAGGAAGAGAAACAGCCGTCGGGCAGGGACAGAGGGGGTCAGCGGGTTTTAATGTTGCGGGAAGAAGCCATGTCTGCTGGCATTTGCACAAACGAGCGAACGAGATGAGGTCTGTGAGGGGGCATCCAAGGGGCTGCGGGCATGGCAGACTCGGGAGGGGAGGATTGGGGGTGGAGCTGTCTACCACGTCGACATGTGTGGCCACCCCTGCCCATGTTCTGCTGGCCAGAGACAACCCCTGTTCCGAAGCATTGGCGCCCTTGATTCTGCAGATGGGTGCTAGGCCAAGGCAATAGCAATCACATCTTGGAATATCTTGTCCACCACTCATTTCCATGCCCATCCAGTCTCATCTCTCTGTCTTGTGTCGTGTGCAGCTGCTGGCCAGAGTGTCTGGACTCCTGGCGGCATCATCTTCTCAGCTCCTGCCAAATGGATGGGATGCCGACCGGCTGCCTTGGAAACAACAGAACGGAGTACATGCGTCGTCCACCGCCGAATCGCCGACCTTGTCGTATCCAATATGTGATGTGCCGTGGTGTTGGCCGTCACAGAAAGACCGCAGGTCAACTCGAGCTAATACACGGCGCTAGCCAGCTGGCCTCATTCTGTCTGCGCCTGTCATAGGCCCGTTCCGCGCGAGGTTGGCGGTGACTGGTCTTGCTTCCTTGATTTTCTTGACTTGGACTTGGGTCCCCGGCGGGTACTGGCAATGTTCCCAGCCTATCGCGACGCCAGTACTTCGTCCGCCGCAGCAACATGGAGGGATCATGGCTGCAGCACCAACACATCCGTGCAGAAACCTCGAGTGTCCCGGCAGTAGAAGAGCAGGCCAGAAGACGCAGAGAAAAGAAACAAGGCTGCCCAGCTTGTCGACTCGCAGCGGGTTGATGCTTGCTTTCCCCGACCCTTCATCTTCCCATCCATTCGCACCATTCGCGGAACTTGCTCGTCCCAACCATCAAAATTTTGCTCTCGTTCCGGCTGGTCCTTGACCTTCCCCTTTTTCCTCCTCCTCGCACAGACGTGAAAGCCTCCCGTAACCCGTTTCCAGTAGGCGTCTCGAGCATCAAAGTCATGGCGCCATCTTGAACAATGTTCTGATGCGCATCAATCGACGCCCGCCGAGGTGACATCGATTCCGCCGGCTGCCAGAAGAGGCCAGGCGAAGAGAATATGAGAGGGGGAGGAAAAAAAGACGCACACAACAGGCAGATAAGCGTAGTCTGCGTAGCACCACAGCCGAGCGGGAACTGCGGAAAGCCGGACTGTCAGCCCGTCTGTCCGTCAACCTCGTGTTAATACTGTATCTCCTGGTCGTTGGCTGCTTCATTGGTGTAGGCACGCCGCCGGCTCACGCGTCGATGAAGCAGAGGCCATGGTTGGCGGGCCGCAATAGCTGACACACACCGGCCGACAGTCTCCGTCTCAATTTGCACAATCCGCCAGCAGCTATTTTGGCGTGTTCGATGCTCACTGGCTAGGGTCGCCGTCGGTCGGCCACACACCACAAGCAACGACGCAGTGCATCACGCCCGCAAGACACATAAACGCGCTTCGCGATGTAGTTGTTCGGTGTCTACCAGTTGGCCTGCTTCTGACGGAAGCGGTCCACGCCAACCATTTGCGACTCCTTTGATGATGCTGCATTGTGATGCATGAGTAACGTGCAGCGTGTGGCCTTGTGATCGCTTGACAACATGGTCCAACTTGTCATGCTGGTCGTATCATGAAGCGCAACGGTAGCGACAGCGGCATGTTGAATTAGTAGCTTGATGCGATCCACAAGCGTTCGACTCGATCACCAGCGATCGCTCCACGTCGTCTCTTGCTTCGTTCTCCGAATTCCCGTCGAGCTTTGCATAGAGCATTCCAACTTCCTGGACCCACCTCGGTCTTGTTTGACGCCGACGAGCTGGATATTGTGAAGCCAATGGTCTTGACTTTGAGGCCAGCATGAGGTTGAGACGCGGGGAACTACTCGCGTGTGGCAGTTCAAGGCAGTTTAATGCGAGATGGCTGATGAGCTGACGTTGACACGGAATACGGGACGAGGGGAAAGCGAGAGACGTGAGACGGAGGCGCCCGTTGTCGAGTGGAGAGCATTGACGATGGGATGGAAAAAGACCTTGGCGATGGACGCGGACGAGGAGACGTTGATGTCGAAGTCGCGATCGAGGATGAGTGCAAGGTTCTTGCCTTCTGTTCTAGACTCGTAGATGGAGTTTCTTAGGTAAGGTGGAAAGGCACGGAGTAGGTATTCGCAAGGTGCGGGAGCAACAAAGACTTAGACGTCCGACAGCACTGGGGAAGCCACGATGCGCCAAGCGGAAACAGCGTTGCCTGTTTCCAGAATTGCCTACCCGTCCAACGTCCCGTCACTAAAACAAACAATGGCAGCTTGACGCAAGCCACCCGCAGCCTCAGACCAGCGCCATCACCTGCCGCCTTTCGACCGATCTAAGCCCACTATGTGTCTAATTACTTACAATTAACAGCTACCTCACCTCACGTTGGAGACAACAGTTGGACGATTAAAACACCCTTTCCCACACACCTTTCCTCCTGTCAGCATCCCACGATCATTGTGCATCACAGACATCCCGACTCTTGCACGTGATTATCCTTCGACATTCAAGCATGACGATCAATACATATCCAGTATCCACTGCCAACCCATTCGTGCTGACACAGTTCCAACCTCCCGTTCGGCAGCTTCCATTCCCCATCGAGCCCGGTCACAGGTGGAATCCCCTTTACTCGGCTCATCCTTGTCGTCTTTTCCACACCATTGAACTCTGTTACGCTCGTCCCTCGGTAGATGCTGCCGAGTCGGAATCCCCCTTTAACACAACGTGAGGCAATTGGCAATCATGACGATCTTGCCCCCGCAGCCTCGCCGCCGTCGCCGTCACGAACCGGAACTCAAGAGATACCCGTCGGTGGATCTCTCTTCAACTGCTAGTTTTTCACTGTGAGGAAAAAAAATCAAGTTTCGGATATGAAGTCGCCCGTCTGCGCTACGACAAATTGGGAGTCGCAGCGCATCACCCCCTACCTAAAACGCCGATCTAAATCTCGGTGTGCCAGCTTTCTGACTCAAGCGACGGCTGCCAGGTCACCGAAAACTTGACACCGGATCTCGACAAAACGTTGCTCCGGTAAATACTCAGTGATGTCGTGCCCGTATACAAACATACATTTACGCGTCTCCGGCCTCCGCATTACGCATGTACTTCGGCGGTCGAAACGTTGCTGCTGATTGGAGGATGAATATGCCGATTCGGAAGCTGGAATATCTTCTAGCCGTGTTGAAAACAACTTTCAGCCGCTCACGTCGTCAAGTCCACCTCGCGTACGCGACTCGCAGAGCCCTGATGATGCAACACAGCTGCTTCCCAAATGCCTTGTAGTCTGCCCTCAGCATCTGAGCCATCGGTCCAGGCGACTTCCGCCAGTACTGTCTTCGCGTCGTGCCAGCTCTTGAGCTGCAACACGTCGCTAGCCAAGCCCAGTTTCGCAGCATACATCTCCCTCCACCTCGCAAGCTGTTCTCTGCCTGTTGCGGTAATTGGTCTACCCGTGTAAGCCACAGCTGCTCCGAACAGGACACTCCATAACCAAAGGCTGCGACTGAAACTGCCGGCAATCATTTCCTCCTCTTTGTCGCAGACATCGTCAATGAGTTGTTCCAGCAGCCACACAGTGAGAACGCAATCCATTTCGCTGTCGTTGACCGCCATGACGAGGTAGAAAAAGGTGGCAATGTAGCTCGCCCTGCTGCTCTTTGCGTCGCCGTTCAGCATCGTCGCTATATTGCGCTCTGGGTCGAATCCACGAGAAAGCTCCCAGTTTAGGTTTTTGGTGTAGTCCTGCCAGAGCCTGTCTGTAGGCGTCTCGTTGCCTTCCCACCAACCGTATCTCGGTGCTTGCCGCGGCGGGAGACTTTCCATATCCCACAGTGACGTGAACAGCAAGGCGATGATGCTGGGCTGGAAGTCAGCACTGATGGCGTCGTGAATCACGTTCACTTCGCCTAGACGTAGGCGATCGCCAGCCCTGTCAAAGCTTTTGTTAACAGACCCGTGCTACACACTATCCGACAGATTCCACTCACATCTGTAGCATCTGTTGTGCCAGATTTGATCTCATCAAGTTGTAGCCGTTCTTCCTCAGAGTCAATCTGTGAAGACCGCGGAGATGCTTCGAGGAAGCATCCAAGTCCCCGACCGCTCCCTGCGTATGCCATCAGCGTGCAAAACGCTATTATGAGGACGGCAAGGTTCCTTACCTCAGTGAGTGCCAGGCTGGCTATAGCAAAGATGGCTGTGTCGCTGACATTATCCTCAGACTCTGAGAGTTGATGCTTTGCAAACTCATAAGCGGCTGCCTTGTGATAGAGAAATGGAATCTTGACGTGTTCAAGGGATCCAGTGACCCAGGCCCACTGGCAAGCTGCAACGACGAGACAGCCGTGAAGCAGTCCCGGATGCAGAAGTGTTCTTTGTACGCTTTCTGACGTTAGCCCGGGTGGTGTGCTGGGATGGAAAACGGAGCCATACCTGCATAGGTTCTGTCCCCTCTCTACTGGAGTCTGACCTCTGACGTAAAAGGCGGTGACTGAAGTTGGTGTCAGTCAAGCGATCTGAAGAGCCAAAAAGGCTGCTTACACTGGTGCCAGAGCCATTGTGACATTGCCGACATCTGGTAGTCGCATGAGAAGCCGACAAATGGCTGGTTTGAAACGACATTGGTAATGATGGAGGCTTCCTCGGCCGGGACGACGGTGGGCTCGGACCCAGATCGGGACTCGGAAAGGGATTCTGATCGAGACTCTTCGTCAGGGTCTACTTCAGGGTATACACAGTCCTTGCCAGTCTGCAGACAGTTTGTGCTGAAGCCAATGTTAGGTAATCATTCGACAGAAGGAACGGGCTGTCTATTGGTCCTCCACGGGCAGGACCTCCGGTGTGACAAGGGGCAGTCGAGGGGCATGAGCTTTTTCAAGGAGGCATGGGCAGGGAAGACGAGGGAGGGACGCATACCACAAAGGCTTCCGCTCATCGCATCGTACATGACGCTGCTTACACGTCGAACAACCGTTCTTGCTGCGACGGTGAAATTTGCGTATTCGGTTCTTGGGCGGTGCCATGTCAACTCAATCCACCTTGTTGTCAATGATTCTCCACACAATCCCGGGGCTTGAGGCGGCGCCGATTGATCATGCTTGGTGGGAACTGCGGCTATGCGGACCAGAGCGAGATTGATCTTGCAGTTGCATGAGATCCTGGGGAAGGCTCTGGGCAAAAAGGGGACAACATAGAAGTGGCAGCTAGGAAGTTGAAGGCAAGGGAAGAGATAGACGTGGTTATCGAGTTAGCAATCTGTGTTTCCTTCATGTTTAATCAGCCTCCTGAACTTGACGAAAACGTTGCTGATGTTGATGATGATTGGCGTAGGCGATCAGGCGGAAGTTGCTACACGAAAGGTGCATAAGACCAATAGGAAATAAAGGATGTCATTTGGTGGGTCGAGAAAATATCCGGTGCAGCCCCGCCAAGCCCCTCGGTTCCAAGTCCGTCCTGCCGTTGTTTCTCCGGCCACCGAGGTGTACTTTAGGACCCTAAGGTTAGGTTGTGCTTCCATGAGGTAAGAAAGAGCTCGAAGAGGAAGGGCCAGACCTGAAGGATGGAACCTGCTTGAATGGAACAACGGCATCCGGAACAGCAAGCGCCGACAGGTCTCGTGGGTTCTTACTCCTCACAACTATCAGGCAACACATCTTGACCTTAGGTTGACAATGTGCTCAACGATCAACTACACTGCCTCCCGCCCAAAATCTCATTGAAAGAATCATACAGACGAACAGAATATTCCAGAACTCAATTTATCCTGCGCTAAGCAAGGCATAGACTAATCTTCCATCCTAAAGTGTCGTCTTTAGCGTCGAGCGTCAACCCTGTCATCCATCGGATCACAGCCTACCTTAATCAAGCTGGTGTTGCTCCAAGACCAACACCGAACATTCGAAAATGCTTCCATGGCCGGATCCTTCCATCGATACGACCGCGGCAATCGTGGCAGAACTGAGCCGACCAGGAACCAGCGACGGGCCTCTCGATTGAACTCGATCTCGAGCCGTTATCCCGGACAACGGGGTAGAAGCATGGACCCGACAAAGCGAAGACGCATTGACAACTCGGTGGAAGTGGCCGGTCATGCCCCTCCGAATCGCCAGATTTTAAGTGGGACACACCGGTTGTGATTTCGGCCATGTCATGCGCATTTCGCTCCGCCATGCGCAACATCCCGGCCTTCTCAATGCCCGGAAACATGGGTAGCCCAAGATTCTTTGCTTCTTTGTTTCGGCCAACTCTCAACGGTCTGCTCCGCTCCAAAAAAGACGTCGTCTCAATGAGGCATACGAAACAACACAGCAACCCCCCCTCACACACACAGTATCAATGCGCTACGGAGTGCTGGAACGACAAATGTCGACGCTGGCAGATTGACGAGGCTCACCTCTCACAGCGTGTACGGAGTACGGAGTATACATGGCACGAGATGCATCCGTAGTCGTTGTCGGCAATACACACAGATCACTGTCAAAAGTGACAGCAGCTCGATACGTTTGTGACCAAAATGGCAACAAAAAACAACCAACATCATCCATCTCATTTTTTTTTGGCGATTTGATCGTCCCGCTGTATCCCCGCATCCACGAGGCGCCGCCTGACAGCTCATCAATAGACGAAAGAGCCAGTTCTGCCCCCCTCCTCCTCCACTCGGCGAATTTTGGCTCGTTTCGACTGCTTTTGATTGTCACTGCACCTCGAGATCGATCAACCTGTCTAGGGCACTTCATGCACATAGATTGCGGCGATCGTCCGACCATCACTGCTCGCCCTTGGCTTCGGGACAGTCGAGTTCGAATCGTCGAGGTTATCGAGAAACTACCCAGGATACTGGGGTTAACCGAGGCGCACGTCATCCCGCCTGATTGGCGATGGAAGTCGATGGCGATGGGCTAGTCACCCGCAGCCAGCCGAACGACCAGCCTTGAAGCCTCTGGGGTGCACACCATTGGCCCAGGCGGGACCCAGACGCTTCCACCCAAATCTTGTCCAGCCCCAGCAACATCTTCCTGGATCCATGAGCCTTCCCTGCTTCAATATCGCCGTCACCAGCTTCACATTTCGCTACATCCAGATCACACATACCATTCGTCCGTTCCGCGAATCATTGAGGCTCCGAAGGTCACCGACCCGGCCATTGCCATGCTAGAGCTGAGTAGCAGAAGCCCCCGGAACTCAGCGGGGCAAGGCGCCAACGATTGTGACAACGAAGAAGGTCTGCCAACGCTTTGCATGATTGGCCAACTGGCAATAGTCAGTCAACCCCTTCCGAGCAATGCCACTCTTAGGGTACTCGACGGATGGTTCCTGATTCAATGATGCACAAAAGCAACTTCGACCTACCAGGTGGGCATCAAGGCATGGTTGGGCACGCACATTTCGCACGTAGCGCGCGTCCCCTCATCGTATCGGCCGTTGGTGTTTGCTTGTCCAATTTGTGCCCAACCCGGCCTGTTGTCACCGCTTCTTCTCCCGCTAGGTACAACCCTGCACAAACCATCCCATCCGGAACCGAAAAGCTACTCCGACCTTTCGGGCAACAATCCTCCAGCCCAGCAAAGGAAGAGTTTTTGTCACTGCCCAATCGGTGCCCTACTCTACACAACTGGCTCCGTCCTCCGTCAGGAGTTGGCACGTCCAATGGCCTCCACGCGTGAGCCTACACAGACCGGCCATAAGATTTGTCTTCCTTCTAGGGTCTTCCTTGACTGAGGGGCCAACTGTCAAAAAAGTCGACCTGGCATCGCGCGAAAACAGAGGGGGAAAGCACCAGCACCAGCAATCAAAGGGCACGCTGATCTCCCTCGTCACTCGTGTGTCGTGCCCACGATCCACGCCGCGTACCAGGCTCGACAAGCTAGGGATGGATGCCAACTTGTCCTGGGGCGCCCACCGTCGACCAATCTATTCCAGGACGCCCGACAGATGAACCTTCTGGACTACAGCGCTTGGCAGTCACGTATCCTCCAGCCCATGCGGCAGCCGTCCCGCTTGAAACCAGAGACGTCTCCATGGTGTTGGTCATTGGGGCGAATGCAAATCTTTACTCGAGTCTCGCCGGCCTGCGTCTGTCCTGGTCCCTGTCCTCCCTTCGCCTCGACTTCCCAGCGGACCACATCTTTCTGCTGTCTTGACCGGGATCAACCATTGTCGCCGCTCCAGTACAACGCCCCACGAGGAAGGACATCGCAAGCAGACATAAATGCCTCCATTCCGAACTTAATCATCCACTGTCAGGATCCTGCCCGCTCCCCCATCCTCGCCCATCCCAGGAGCTTGTTGGTTTCTTCTTTCCCGTTTTGCGCCAGCAAGATCAGACATCTCCCACTAACCCCCTAGTGTCTTTCACGTCAAGCCATTCCCGATCATCTTATAAGTCATTTAAGGTGTCTTCGTGGAGACGGGTCGTTTCTTGTACCGATCACCTGCTTCCCCCCATCACGCACACCGCCCTTGCAACGACCCGGAGTTCTTCAAGGGTCCCATCCTGGAACAAGACCATTTTTGTTATCGTGGATTCCCTTGTGTTTGAGGAGACAACTTGCCGCATTTTCCCAGGAATACTTGGCCGAAGATCACAGCCCAAAGGACCCTTTTAGGACACCCAGGGCTGACCTGCCCGCCCAAGGACTATTCATATTTCACGTGGCTTCCTTCTCTGGACATTTTGGAAACCCCAAAAGACTTTGCTGCCTGATTTCTTTTTTCTCTACCGTTATGCCCCCGGAAGATATGGCCCAGCCGGATTTTGCCTACAGACCATCAGCCATGTCCAACGGACCGTGGAACTCGACGCGGAGGTACGGACCGCTCTCCTTATTTCCAAAAAGCCCGAGGAGGGGTGACTGACCGTTGAGAAAAGTTCAATGTACAACGATACATTCCCGCCCGCCGGAGGATTTGATACCAACTACTATCGTTCATCGAGGTAAGAACCAAACGTCATTATTCATGATGTTTTCCCACAAAGGAGCAAACGAGTAACACCATCCCTTTCAAGCGTGTCCACGTACTCGCCAGGAGCTAGTAACTACAATTTGCCGATCGGGACCAACCCCCATGCTGTTGCCGCTGCCGCCGCCGCCGCCGCCCCGGCGTACGGATCGCGCCCAGCCTCTGGCACATACGGCACCAGTGGTGCCGCCGGCTATGGGTCGTACAAGAGTACGAACTCTCAGTCATGGGATCACCAGGAAAGATACTCCCCGACGGACTCGGTCGACGACATTATTGCATCTCCGAACCTTTCTGATTATTCCCTCGAGAACGGGGCCGGCGCCACTCCCCCGAGTAAGAGCAAGGTGAATGGCAAGGGTCGGCCACAACGTCGACCTTCTAACCGCGACGAATTCGACGGCCCGCATCAATTTCTCGCTCGCCCACCGCCCGAATACATTGCCATGCAAGAACGCGAACTGCCCCATCTCCCCACCAACCTCCACGTTCAAGAGCAGGACTTGGTCCTTACCCAAGTCAACGATAGGCTGTCGCAGTGTGCGTATGACTTTGTGGCTAAATACCAGTTCCCTATTCCTTTGACACAGGATATGCGACCTGTTGAAAGACCTCAGGACCGGGAATGGACAGAATGGGTCTACCTCTTGAAGCGTCTGGCAACGAAGCGCCGCATTCCCGCGCGAGTACTTTACAACGGCCAGATTAAACAGTTTGTCACGATCCTCGAGAATTCACTGGAAATGCGACATGCGGCCAAGCACCAGAGTCGCCCATTAAAGGACGACCGCAATATTTTACAGCTCATTTCGGCGGGCATCCAGGTAGCCAAGATCCTCAAGGACGCGAGCGCTATGGACTACCTCGACCGACTATACGTTTCTACGGAGAAGCAAATTCAGGATCGCGCTGCACAGCGGTTCAGAAGCTAGTCTGCTCGAATGCTTCCTCCTACCACATACTCGCCCAGGCCGAAGTCGACAACCTCGTCGTGCGTAGCGAACCACGGCGAGCGTTTCGAAGCTGTCGGCCAACGTGGCACTTTGTTTACGACATTTTACGGATCTTACGAACTGAAAGTTATTGCAGAAGGGCGGAATCCACCTCATTCTTTAGAAGAAGAAAAAGAAGAGAGTAGACGACTCCTTGATACGGAATCGGGACGTCAACAGGATGACAACCCCCCCAAAGGCACGACGCAGGAGAACACACCCACAGGCTCTAGCTTAGCTCAACGCTCTACCTCTCGGCAAAGCGAGTTGCGTCTTGTTTGTTTTTTATCTGGTTTTTGTACGAGAAATGGTAATGGCGCTCCATCGTGGGCAGAAAACCTCTTTTTTTCCTCCTGTGGCTCCTAGGGACGCTCGACCGAATTGCCTCTTACCACACACACACACGACACATGCCTTTACTTGGCCCTTTTCGAATTGGTTTCGCAAGCGAAAGGGGGCATGAGCATACTATGGGGAAAGCGGTGGGCGCTACAGGTTCATCAGGAAAGGGCGGAAACCTCTTTGTACATTGGTACTGTTATTTTGGTGGGTTTGCTATTCGTTTCTGCACTGCCACGGCGTGGTTTGGGGGCCTGGAGTTGTTTTCAACGGGGTGATATCTTTTTTTGACAGACACCCTTCACTTACACTGGGCTACCGGATGGCTGTTTTTACGCACATCTTTTTCCGCGCTTGTGCGTATTGTCTCTGTTTGTGTGCGGTTCACGAGAGAGCAATTTGGACATATCCCTACTATACTATTGTTGTTTTCTTCTTCTCTACTCACTTGGTTTGGGCGGCTTAGATGAGCCTTTGGCAGTTTGATATCCCATAGTAGCCCGTGGCTGGGCGCGCTCTCTCAGCGCCAAGAATCTACGCAGTGTTCTTCAGATGTGCCGGTATCCAGTTCGTAAACGTCATGACTTGAGGCGCTCTGTTCGTCGCACGGCTCCTGACTCTTCTGCCATCAAGTGGGGGGCGGTGGTGCTCTCGTCTTCCCTGCGCATGTTCCAGGAGCCAAAGCTACTCCGTACGCCATCTGGCTTGTCAAACCTGGCATGATTGCAGGAACCGCAGAAAAGGCGTGGCAGGAACCCAAGTATCCGTCGGCCCTGCCCCTATCCTATCGGTGCGACTTTGATACCCCCCACACCCGGCGGCGCTTGGGTTGGGCTGAAATGAACGGTGATCATCAGCCGATGGGGTTCCTGCTTGCGTGCCTGACGGGGTGACTTGGGCGGGAAAGACCACCAAGAGCCATCACCGGCGATCGATGGAGGTATCCTACACTATCATTAGGCCAAGAACGGGGAACGCAAACCGTAAAACGACCCGGGGAGCTCTGTAAATCAATGGGGAGACCGTTGTGTCGCATCCCGCCTGATGGGTCCCCCGGGGAAGAAGGGCCAGAGCCGGGGGGGGGGGGGCCAAGAAGTGAAACCGGGGGATAAGCAAGCTGTTGAAAAAGTGAGTTGAAGACGGATGGGAAAGAAGGGATGCGATCTGCGCGCCGCATAGAATCCCGTCGGACTGCGCCGCGTGCCCCCCTTGACAACACGTCAAAGGCGAGCCAAAAAGCCGATGAATAGTATGATGTAGACTTACAGTTTCCGGTGATTGGTAGGGTTACATAGACAAGCATGCAATGAGGTTGCTAGTGGGACTGGTGTGGTCGTGTTGAAGAATGACAAGCAAACCGGGACACATGGCAGACATGCCAAAAGACCACATCCTGGCTTGGGCTCTGTTTTGTTATCTTCTCCAGTTCTACCGCCCACATAACGGCGTCCGATTGACAGATTACTGCAAAGAATGGAGTTCTCTGTGCCTTGCCATCAGTGCGAATAATGCATATTCCAGGGCGCGAACAGACAGGCTGGTGCTAGGAAGGGAATAAGGACAAAGCCCATGAGCGCAGGAAAACAAGGATGCAAAAGGAGCGGAATTCTGGAAGAACGTTAGAGTCCGGTAGAAGGTGGTTTCGAATCTTGGCTGACTAGAGAGTGAATAAGCAGACCAGTGTGGCAGAACAAGGTTTGCTATGCTGAACGGGTGGTGTGCGGTCATGGTTGTGGTGGTTTGGATGTTCTATCTTGGGGACTTTCTCCCACTACATCGAGTTGAAGTGGTGGGCAATCCAAGTAGATTGGGGGACGCAATGAAAGAAGGGGGTTCGTCCAGGCACACGGCTCACTGGGTCTACCCGGGCAAAATTGGAACGTGCTTCTGTCTGTGACGAGGGTGCTGTGCCAACTTCGGACTCGGGATCCTGAATCATTGTTTCGAGGTGTGAGAGCTAGTTTCGTGTCGGGGTGGATTGAGGACAGCATAATCGACGATGCTATAGCCGGCCTGTTGTAGTTGGATATTCTGCCTTCAATTTCGCTAGTCATCAACGGGAATCCAAAAGAAACCGCCGGCCCTTGTGTAGTGTCGGACAAGCTGCCTAGAGGAGAAACGGAGCAGGCTAAGAATAACGGCAGGATGCCGACGGGAGCGGCATATAATCCGTCAAAAGCAGCCATGTCTTCTTCTCCCCCTTGAGCAGGTTGCGATATGCGACCCTGGGCGACGGCGTCGGCGGGGAGGCCGTGCCGGGCGGCATGGGCCCGTTTAGCTTCCGCGCCGAACGGGGTTTGTGGTCTGAGCTGTGCCAACTTCGACTTGCAAACAGGCGGACAGGCGTACGATGTGCGCGTAAGTCCTAGTCAAGCGCCGCGCGCGCTAAACCTTATCTTGGCGGGGGATGCTGGGTGTCGCTCTAGTCGTATGAGATAGGAGGCATGACGATCAGCTTGCCGGACTCGATATTGTACTTGGAGCAGGCAAACAGAGAATGGTGTTGGCGTTTTCGCAGTCGTATCGTGGGGATGAAGGTCGAACGCCGGCGGGTTGGGAGGTTATCCACTCTGGTAGATCCGGGGGGCGATTGTTCTCTGCTACATGCATGCATCTGGATGCTTGGAGATGGTTCATGATGCGAGGAACGACAGGACGCGGAGTGGCGGAGTGTGGGAGGTTGGTTTGAGTCAAGGCGCTCTCGAGGTTTGATGTTATGAATGCTAGGGGGTTTGATATCGACGGGGAGCGGGATGCAATCCTGAGGGATGTTGGATGACGGTCAATCGTCAAGGGTCTTGGGGCTCGGGCCGGTTCGCTGGTGCGAGCTTTACTGTCGATCTCTGAGGGATTTGTAAGAATTGGAATAAGAGAAACAGTGTTTTCGGATGTGAAAGGTTCGTGATGAAAATAAGTTCAACGACGGGTTGGCGTGGCATTGATCAATCGCCTGTCAGGCGACGGTGGTCGAATGGAGGAAACAACGTTGGTCAGGTTGGGGGAAGAGGGAAGGGGACGGTGCCGATTGCCGATTGCCAGAACGTTAACGCTGATAGGTGCACAAGCTTGGTCGGTCGGTCATTTCTCGTGCCTTCCGTATATGCCACCCTGATTCGATAGGACCATTTTGGAATCCAGCCTCCCTTCCAGGAGGCCCTTCCAGGCGCCAGGCTTCCAGGTTGTCACGGAACCCCGTGCGCTCTCCGGTGGCAGGAGCCGGAACCAGCTTCGGCCATCGGCCACCGGTGCGGCAAAAGGATCCTCCCGCGCCTCCGGGCCCCCGGTGAGTGGCCGGTGATGGATCGGGTTAGAGCACTCTTATTCGTGAATCGATGGACCCATCTTCGGTCCCAGAAAGGGACTAGTGGCTCAGCTGGGCCGAAGGAGCGGAGACTAGGACCAGCTCATTCAGCAGCGCTACAGCACAGCGTGCCCACAAGAAAGTACCTTACAGGTTGACGGGGACTGCGCGGGATGGCTGCGGCCCTGCTGCTTACTGGTCGCGCTGTTCGTTCTGCTGTCATGGGGTGAGTGTGTGACAGCGCCGTTTCCCCCCCCTCGTATTAATCTTGTTGGCTTCCCTTTTCGCACCGTCTCTTCTTCGTTCCCGCTCTCCTGCATGACTTTCCCGAGTGGTAAAGAACGGTGAGAAAAGGGCAACTCTGCGAGATTGACACTTTCTGCTCGAGTCCGGCCGACGACAATTCAAAACCGCGACTCCGAGTTGTCGAGTGTTGAAAGGGAGAAAGACCGAGACGAGTCCTGGCATTTTTCGCTCATCCAGAGAGAGTGACCCCCGCGCCAATTCCGAAATTGAGCGTAAGCAGACACAGCCCCCCCCGGAAGGCTGGCCATTCGACGTTTGGGAGGAAACAAGGACCTGTTGTTCGGTTCTTCGAAGAAACACAAGGGGCTACGGAATCATCGAATCGAACCTACCGAGCGGATTGAAAGCGCCGGGCGACTTCACGGTTGGCCACTTATACGTCCTGCCAACTCATAGACATTGCAATGGCTTCTGTTTCCTCGAGGGGCCCCACGCCTCATTCGCCTTACGATGTGCAGTCCGCGGCCGACACCGAAGAATCGTGGCAGTATCTCGACTACGCCTCATTACCGGCCTCAGTCGGCTTCTTGCCCAGCCCGGCAAGTGGCAGTCTCAACGGCTTCGCAGTCGTCGGCCACCATGCCGGCTCGGACCCGGCGGGCCTATCCCCGCTAAATCTCGACCTCGACCAGCCCGCCTTCTCCGCCTCGAGCTTCCCGGACCAAGCAGAGGCGTTTGCCGCCCCGGCGCCGTCTGTTGATAGCCAGTTCGTTCCCAGCGGCCAGGAATCCAATTTCTTGACACCGCAGGGCTTCCTCTTTGCAGAGGAGCAGCTGAACCTGAATGGTTAGTCTTGATGCCGCTACTCGTGGCCGACTTTGACGTATACCCTAGCTAACTAGCTTTGTTCTCAGAACTGACATCTTTTGTCAACTCATTCCAATCGAACAATACCTCCCTGACCGGCCTAGACACATTCCCCCAACAGCACGATGGCGATATCGACCTGTCACAGACCCTATCAACCAGTATCAACCCGGGCCCTTGGAACTCCACGAACCTCAAAGTCGACAATGGGAGCTCAATGTTTCTGATGGAGGATTTTTCCGCATCCTCGTCTCAAAGCCCCACGTCCACAAGCTCCTCCCAGTCGAACTCCAGCTCCCCAGACCTCAAGCATGAGGGCGACAGGGCAGCGTCGGCCCACCAGATCCGCAAGGTCATCACCGGCAAGGTCGAGAAGAAGAAGGCCACTGAACCTGCAAACAAATTCGTCATCGTCACGCCCAACTCCATCAATGCCTCCTCGGGCCGTCCCAACCCGTGGGAGTGCTTCGAGGCCATGAAGATCCAAACGCGTGGTCGCAAGGGGCCTCTGGCGAACGCGACAAAGGAGAGCGCACTGCAAGTCCGCCGCTTAGGTGCTTGCTTTTGCTGCCACAGCCGCAAAGTCAAGTGTGACTCGCAGAGACCTTGCAAGAGCTGTAAAAAGCTCGCCGGCCAGGTGCCGCAGGTCGTTTGCTGGCAATTTTCCGACTTTTTGACCGTGCTGTTCCCCGACTTCATGCGCAGCCACTTCCGCAAGGATCAAATGTCGAAATTCATGGCGGAGAACGTCGACGTTGACGCGGTGCAACTGGCCCCTCGTGAGGTTGAGCTCTTCTCCGGTCTCCCGGCGTCGCTCAAGGTCCGGGCGAGGTTCTTCAAGCCTCGGACAGAGGAAGTGCAACAGCACTACCACCTGCACGTGCAAAAAGATCGCGTAGACCTGCAAGCCAGAGGTTCGGCGCCCATGGTGTTGGAGTTGGATTCATCAGCTCAGAAGGAGGCTTTGAGGAAGAAGGTGAAGGAGTACCTTGCCGCCATCGCAGCCGAGCCGAGGTTCACAAAGTCAGTGACGGAGTCAATACGGCACACGGAGTTGCCAAAGAAGGTGTTGGATGTTGTGCAAACATACGCCAACAAGTCTGATGTAAGTTGTCGTTCGCTTGTGTTGTGTATGTGCGTTGGTTGACCCGATCCAGTCGACGATGGTCAAGAAGGCGTTAGCGATCTACGGCGCCCATTTCGTCATGACCCGCCATCTCTGCATCACACGACAGAGCGTCGTGGGCCTTCAGGACTCCGGTCTCGTCCCTCAGGAAGTACCTTGGGTGACGCCGCGCGTCGTCAACAGGCAGATCAAGGCGGTGATTGACGAGCTCCTGATGAGGGACATGCAACACCTTTTCGAGTCCTTCTCAAAGTTGCTCAAGCCCAAGTCGAAACAGGAGTGGGCGCCATGCATGGCCTCGTTTCTGGTACTGTGCCTATTCATGGAATCGGTCGAGACATCTGCGGATAACTTTGTCGTGGCACTCAATGAGATCAGCATGCGCAACCACACGCCCCCGGAATACAAACGCCAGGACGCCCTGAATATCAACAAGGCGGTCGAGAACATGCCGTTCAAGCAGTTCGCGTACCAATTCCACCAGATCTACCAGACCCACAGCCGGGACACGACGACTAAGCCGTTCAATCCTATGCGTGACAACTCATGGGCCGAGCAAGGTGATCTGGACGTACCAGCCATCGAGATGGTCTTGGGCCTGAATAATCTGATTCAACAGAACGGTAGGCTGCCCAGGAACTCGATGTTCGAATGCGAAATGCTGACTTGCGACTTTCAGGCGAGGAACTAGGAATCTTGGCGGAGGACCCAATCCTACCAAGCGACGACGCCCACCATCCGTTTCCAAGCGACGTATCGGTCAACTATACCGGTCGGCTTGTGTCCAAATTCTTGTTGTCTTTTATGGACGAAAAGTACATCTTCGGTGAGAACTGGGTTTAACAGGGGTTTTAATACAACGCGAGGAATGGAATGGGATTGCAATTCTTGCGCAGAGGATGTCGGAATACCCCTCACATGTATCTGATGGCAGTCACGACTTGGTGGCATGGGCTTAGGAATAATGACTCTCTACTATAATGATACCAATCAAGGTAAATTTAGAACACAAAACTTGCAACTAGTACGAGATGCCATGTGATATGTTTGTCCGATTTTAGTCCTGAAGCCGCACTATCTCGACGGTATCAGGGTGGAGCGGACCGGTTGTCTAGACCGTTGGATTTGTTCTCCCACTCGAACGAATAAAAAAGTAGTTGACACTCTTGCGCAGTAAGATCGCGAGGTGTAGGCATATCGTGGGGTTGGTCATCAGACCGGTGTAAAATCACACTCAACGTTGGAACGAGCTCGCGTGCGCCTCCGTGTCGATGGACTTCAGCACTTGCTCAGGGCCATTAACGACGGGCTGGGTTCAGGACCGAGGTGCAGGCTGCCCAGTGTGTGATATCACGGGGTAGTCTAACGCCATTCGGAAGACTGAAAAGGACCATGCATAAGATCCGAATCCCAAGCCTGGGTGGCCCGCGAAACTGTTGTTGATGCTGTTGAGGTCAAGAACAGGAGATTGAGGAAAGGGAAGAGGGACGCGTGAAAATATACTTTGCGAGAAAAAACTAGATCGAGAAATGTGGAGACGCCGTCGTTTTCCCATGTCACGGGGTTTGACTACATGCTAGCCCTGATTGGTTCAAGCTTAGCAGGCAGCGGGCAAGGCAACGACACCCCTTATTGCTCGCGAACCACGTTTCCCCCCTTCCTCGACCTCTTTTTCCTCTTTACACACTTCGCACCAAAATAATCAACCGATCTCGACGTAACTTCTTCCACTTGTAATCGGTCAGTTTGAGTGCTAGAGGGAAACTGGGCTGCGCCTCCTACTTGATGTTTCTTGGGGTCCTGGCTCCGTCAATCAAGACGGAGCCCGTTACCGAGAAATGTAATGGGGGAGTGATTTCCGACATACTCCGAATTTTGCAATGACTGTTCTGCCGCCTCTCCGTGCCCCTACTCGCAAGCCTCACCTGCAACATGTTCCAGTCAGCCTTGAGGCCTTCGACTCACCACCGGACCAAGTAATGCTTGTCGAGAGTTGCCCAATTTGTCCGGTATCAGTCACACGGGCAGTGATAGCATTGCCCTGACGTACCTTTAGGTTGTTTTGTCGTTGTTGTTCCATTTTTTCCAACTTTTCCCTACCCCTTCCGCGCAAAGGCGCGTTTGCGCCCTAGACGTTTTACACCGAGGCGCAAAGCCACAATGAGCAACTCGATGCCTTGTCAGTCATACGCAACGGCGCACACATACCATTGCTAGTGACGAGACCTGGCACTCCGTTGGCGTTGGAGTAGTTTTCCCTTCTCCTTATCACCGAAGAGCACTGCATTTAGGGCGCGAACTCCCTCATGCCTGGAAATATGGGGGGGGTTGCTGCCTCAGACCGTCTAGGACCCCCATGTCATCCCCGTCACCAAACACGTCTTAACCCAGGCAACCAAGTCGTCTCCCAACCCCTCCATTCTGCAAACGTCGATGCGTTTCTGAGGCCGCGGTCATGTTCTCTTTCTTTTCATCCATTCCGGGAAGGAGGGGTCATATTTCCCCTGGTGAATGTCACTGCAATTGCACCCGCCTGACTCATTTTGTCTTTGTTCTGCCTCGCACTGCCGCTGGCCCTACCATCTGTAGGGGTCCAATACCTGATACTCGACTTTAAGGCATCCTGGCTTAGATCTCTGTAACCCTCGTCGTAGACGAATCACAATGCGCAATTGCCTAGATTATTAGGAATCTCATAGCTGCCGAACCAGGATCGCCATACCGAGAATGCGCAATCGCGTGCAAGATATGGTATTTCCATATGAAATGTCATTGTCATTGTTTGACATGGCAGTGCACGGTGACTTGTAACGACTAGGGGCACTCGTCGTTGAACCTCTCAGATTGTCTTGTCTGCCTATGAAGGCATACTCCTGCCTAAGTTGAGTGACTCAACCTTAGGTTAGTCTGATATGAAGCTCGATTGTTGGTCCGTTGGTCCGTCAGTTGTTGATATAAATGAATTGACAATACCTTATCTTGATGCCTTGAATTTTTTGTTCAGACTCATCACACTACACTTCAGACCAACAGTCATACACTTCTTCATCACAAGACTACACTGCCTCATCCTACTTCGACTCATATCCAATCCTCAATCCTCTTACAACCAACCGCCAACATGAACGCTACTGTTGCCTACTCTACCCCCAAGATGTTCAAGCAGGGTGAAGGCGAAAACGAGACTTTCCCCAACGACGCGAGTAAGTTCTTCGCAACGCAACGCCTTCTTATGATGGCTCTGAGACTAATGCTTCGACAGCCCACGGTCGATAAGCCAACTCAATCTACACTGCCATGAAACAAACAAATAAACATAACTTTATCGACGGCATTCACGGGAATATACACAACATGAAAGAGGCGACACCACACAACCGGAGCATGTCGTCTGCCTCACGGCGCTCCATTGGCTCGAACAGACAAACTGTACTTTTACTAGATGGGTGGACACGGGTTGGTTAGTTCTTATTTCAGAATGGCACGATGTCGGGCATAGGGCTGCAGGACACATAAGAGCATGTGTACCTGTGCAGCCCTAAAGACAGCTGCGGGATCTTGCATACAGAGGGGCGTTTTGGGACATTTCTATAACGATATCATTGGAGGACGACGATGGTTCCGAGATTAGGGGAGGGGTACACACCACGCTCACAGTTACGATAGGAGAAGAGAAGGCTACAGCATCTCTGTTAGGCATCTGTAGGCGGGAATCTACCTATACACACACACTCACACACTTACACACACACACACACACGCCTTCATGCGGCTACGGGGCTTCTCTTGCGGCCACCCCTTCTCCAGCGAGTGAATGACCCTCTCAGCCAATGCCAGGCGTCCTTAATCCGCTTTAGGCAATCGTGACATGTCGTATTGGCGGATGTACGCCCTTTGCGGAGGGGACTAATCGGAGATGGGAGAGGGAGCGGCGGGATGTTGGGCCACCCGTTGTCGTCTGGCGGGTCCCTGATAACGAGGCTCGGGGGACGTTTGAGAGCAGGTCCAGACTGCATCTTTTATGGACTGAGGCATATGTAAGACGTCTTGATGCAGGGAGTAGATTAGAGGCATGGGTGCTCACCTGTTCCGTGCTGCCCGCTGTTGGTGTTGTTCCTACGAGAGTCAGTGTTGCATAACATCACTGTACATAGTCCAGCATAGCAATACAGTGATGTCTATCTTATACAGATATCTTCACTCGGTACTATGTCTTTTCCTTGGTCATGTGTCCTATTTTGAGAGTCTCGGGGGACGATGGCAGACCTCAGATTTGAAGCTCGGTTTTGCCGGGTTGAATGTGATCAAACTCAGGCACTGCCAGACGGGTCACATGGCAATCAGAATTATTCCGACATGGCATGACAGATAGCAGATCGTTCTTTTAAAGCTGTATATGTGGTGCTGAGATGACGGAGGGTGATAGAAAACGCTGGAAGACTCTGGTGCATGGTTGCTGAGGGGTAAGCATGTCGTGGCGAAGTAACACCACCACCTGATAGACGGCAACAAGAACTCACCCGTTTCCCTTTTCGATATCTCTGCGTATTTTTTTGACCACTAGTTCCACCTTTAGATTGATTCGGTTCATCATTATAGTCGCCATGAAATTCATGTTTATATGTTAAGGTGCGGGTAATGACCTAGAAATTTCGGATGTTGTGGCAAGTGTCATTTTACTTGCCTATTGACCAATGTGTCTATATCAGACTTGCGTTCATGCATACTGAACGATAAAGGGATGAAGCATACGCTAGCTACCGTAAGGCAAGTTGCCTACTATGTGAAGACATTTGTGGTGCAAGAACGCTTTGAACCATGGTGGCTTTATGGCCACAAAGAAGAAAGAGCTCACCTGCCTATTCTCGCATCCAGAGCCTTCGTCAGACTGAGAGTCACCATGCATAAGATTGGAATCGATGGCTACCTTGGTTGGGATTCTAAGACCTAAGGCTTTTCTCTAAGTGTGATTCTCCTCTCAGATATTGCCTCCACTATTGGTTTTTGTTCATCATGGATGGATCCAATGGGTAGGTAAGTAGGTATCTGAAGGTAGGAATCTATATTGCAGATTGATCGGGCTTGGTAGACTGGCTGATACTAACACCTTACTGTCAAACTTAGCATCAGAGTCGAGTTTTTCTGATACTTTACCTAACCACCCAAGATAAGGCTGCCTTCCAGCCATAGAGTTGTGTCTAACACCATTCCCCACAGGTGGTCGGCCTCCTGCATACGACCAACAGATACATGAATACCCAATCACGTATTCATTCACTTTCGAACAAAACACAATTCTGACCTACTTTGCTTTACTTCTTCTCTTCTTACTTCACCCACCGCACTCACCTCGAATGACAACTCTGCGAATTTCCACACGATAAACAATATCAACATCGACGCGTAACATCACCTTCTAATCGCCATGGACATCAAGGACGTTTCTGATATCGACGACTTTGCCTCCTTCACGGAAAGGCTCCGAGTCCTCGCGGATCGAGCCAGTCGCAGAAAAGGACAGATTCCCCACGATCACCCTTTGCCCGGCATGCTTGTGATGCAGTTCATGATGGCAAGATCAATGCGTCTATCACGCCCGGAAGCTTCGAGTGGAGGGTCAAATTTTGCAACCACTCAGATTCCGCCAGCATATCTCCCCTGCATCCAGCCTGCAAACGAGCTGCAGCCTCTGCCAATCTCCAAGATGAGATTGGAAGAGCACCATCGAGGCAAGCGAGTTATTATTCGGACAATGACGCCCACGGATCAAATCAACGCAATCATGGCCATTGCCGAAGACGAGGCAGGCACTCCTGTCTTGCTTCAAGTCTACAATCAACCAGATCACACGGCTATACAACCTGACGACCTGCTCCCTGAAGGCAGCATCTGTATTATCAAGGACCCATTCTTCAAGGTGACTACAGACGGCAAATACAGCCTACGAGTGGACCATGTTGGCGACATCATCCTACTAGCCGAGGGCGACGAACGCATCCCGTCGCAGTGGAGGACCAGGAAGACTGGTGCCAACTCCGAGAAGATCCGACAGCAAGGGAACACTGCTGTGGCACAGCAAGAATGGGGGAAAGCAGAAATCTTGTGAGTGAATAGGCGGACTCTTGTTTAGAGAAATCTTTTGCTAATCGCGGATTAGATATTCCAAGGCGCTCGCTTCTGCTAGCACGCCTGCAGAGAAGCGCGCAGCGCTCCTCAACCGTTCCTTGGCAAATCTTAAGCTTCATCGCCCAGAGAAGGCACTGAGTGACGCGATTGAAAGCCGACAGAACAATGGACCAACCGAGAAAGGACTGTTCCGAGAGGCCAAGGCCCACTATGCGCTGGAACAATTTTCATTATGCTCTGAGAAGCTACGCCAAGTAGTCGCACTGAACCCCCGAAACCGAGACGCAGAGAAGGAACTCGAGCGGACTCTATGTCGCATTCGCGAGCAAGAACAGGGGATTTACCAGTGGAAGCAGATGCATACCCAAGCCGAGGCCACTCCGCCTACGGTCGATTGTGCGACCTACACTGGTCCTGTCGAGGTGCGCCACTCCCCTGGACGTGGACGAGGACTGTTTACTTCCAAGCCAGTGAAGGCTGGCGATCTTCTACTGTGCGAGAAAGCCTTTGCATACAGCTATGCTGGTGACGATGATGCTGTTGGTCGCCAGAACATCAAAATACTAATGAGCTGGGACACAAAGAGGATGGCGATGGGCGGGCAGGCAGATCTTCTCTCCGGCCTCGTACAGAAGCTGCATCACAACCCCCAGGCTGCCTCTCGTTTCTTCGACTTGCACCGCGGGAAGTATCGCTCAGGCGAGACTGCAGAGCAGATTCAGAGGGTAGTTGATACGTAGGTGGTGCTCTCGTGGATGAACGTAGAATAATCGGCGCTAACTCTATCACAGGTTCCTTGTCGCGATGATCGTGAGTCTCAACTGCTTCGGTGCACCGCGAGCATCCATCCTCAACTTGAGCGATAAGGGAGGTGAACAAGGAAGCTACACCACCTGCGGCATTTGGACTCAGGCGTCCCATATCAACCACTCATGTGTCGGCAACTGTCGCCGCTCATTCATTGGAGACGTGATGATGGTACGAGCTTCGAGAGACATAGAAGCCGGCACGGAGTTGCTGATCAGCTACCGGATGACCGATGAAGGTGCTAGCCATGACCAAACCCAGAAGAAATTGCAGAACTGGGGGTTCATTTGCCAATGTGAGTTGTGCGAAGAGAAGAAGTTGATCTCGAAGTCGACCTTCCAAAAACGCCAAGGCCTTTTCCGAGACTTGAAGAGCACCATGAAAAACTGCAAGACTCTAGCCCATGAGTCCAAGGCACAACGGCTGCTTGGCCAGCTAGAGGAGACTTACCCCGCCAGGAAAGGATCCTACCGTCTAGAGCTATGGGATTCGTACCTTGCGCTCGGGCAGAAGCAACTGAGCAGGGGAAAAATTATTGAAGCTCTCGAGTTATCGATCAAGAGCCTCGAGGCTCGTGGCTTCATTATCGAGGCTAGCCGAGCGACAAACTTATCCACCAAGCCTCATCTGAAGGTCATCAAGTGGGGTCCACCTGGCGAGCACAACGTAACGGCCTTCCTCGTTATGTTCCACGCGTACAAGACTGTAGCCCCTGATCTATGCGGAACAGCGAATGACTATGCTCGGACGGCCTTCGCAATTTGTTATGGAGAGAATGAAACTATTGAGGAGGCCTTTGAGGAGCTCAAGTGATGTTCGCACAAGCATACATGACTGGAGGCGGGGTGATCCCACCCTCATCTGGTGTATTAGGGTTGACACCACGGTTAAACACTCGCTGTGAGGAGTTTAGAAGTAATTTCATAAAGTTGAGATATTGTAAGGGAATAAGAGAAAATATGGGACAACTCATCACGCTTGAATTGTGCTCGATGTTAACCCCATCTTCCAGAAATACCCCGCAAAGTCGAACTATTAACAATTAGGCAGGCATTCGTGGTGAACACTTTCAGCGCTATCATCCATGTAGCTTTACTATAAGACTACTTCAGTTAAGATGGAATCAAGTCACTCAGCTGTGTTGCCCACCTCGTCCCTTGAAGTCGTCGGGGGCACTTGGATGAAGGCCCGCCCATGTAAGTCATAGACAGTCGCCTCAGCCTGCTTCACCTGCCCGCCTTCCATCAAGTCGCTACTGCAGCAGAGTTCCTGTTTAATTTGTTTAAACTGATTTCATTACTTTCCGATATGCCCATACACCTGGGCATTACCAAGTGACATGTGGTTTATCTATGTGCCTTGCTGTTGACCAGGCAAGCGGCGTGCCATTGTGAGTAAAGCTGTGACCAGCTGTTGCCAGCTTACACGATGGGCCCATGCTAGCTGATACCTTATGTAATGTAAGGTTTCAAACTGACCAGGGGCCTTATGGGCCCCTGCCCAACCCGACTTTAATTGACGATAGTGGGACATTTCCAACCGCGTCGCCAGACGCGTCCAGCCCCATGCAGCTCGCGATGGAGCTCTCCTCGTCCTTGACGGATTTATCTGCCCTATCATCGCCAGACTCATTCAGAACGGCCTTTCAATCACCGGATGCCACCTCCGAAAAACCGACTATCACAGGTCCCGCATCTCCCAAACGCATGTACTCATCCGCGACCCTGCTCCCCCGTGAGCTGAAGGAGCATTGCCAGATCTACCTAGAAGAACACCTTTGTACGTTAGCAAGCTATTCTCCCTCCTTACGACATATGTTGACAACGATCTAGACAATGGCGCACTCGGCCTGTACAACAGCCTCCTCACTGCCGGGTACTCGCGAAAGATCAACACCAACCCGATGCGCGTCCCTGTCCCTCCGTTAACCCACCTCGCTCTCCTCAACACCCTGACCATCCACCCGAGCCATACGACTCGAGCCCCTGGCGCCGACCGTCTCGAGGTCTGCTCACAGACACTGGACTACCTGCGCAACTTGCTCGCTATCGTTGGTCCCATCAACGCCGGCTTCAGGAATGCGTTCCAGTTCCACGGGGTCCAGTACGGCCGCCGAAACCGATACCATGATGAGGAGGACGAGGACCTCGACGGTGATCAGATCGGCAACAACAAGCTGGCCAATGAGGACAGCATATGGCAGCGTGCGCAAGACTTTTGGGCTGTCCTCGGTTGGGCCTTCAACTGCAGCAGACTGCACCCCCACCGCTGGCGCTTCTGGAAAACGTGGCTGCAGTTCATGATCGACGTTCTCGAGACCGACATCTACGAGCGAAAGCGCTTAGACGAGGAATCCCTGGCCTCGTCGCAGCAACCTCAGGACTGGACGCACATGCGAGAGTCGATCCTTGTCATGTACATCAAGCAGAAGACTAACTCTGGGCGGGGTGCTCTGAGAATGATCCTCCAAGCCGTCTTCGCTGACGGTTGCACCTCATCCTTGGCCAAGTTCCCCGAAGTGTTCAACAAGGAGACAAAGGGGTTACCAAGCGAGGATAAGAAACGAAAACGCATGACTACGCTTGATATCGAGAATGACCAGTTTGGCGACTATTTCAACGAAGAGCTGACGGATGACGAACCTTCCGAGGCGGGCATGCCGGGAACGCCTACCCCACGCACACCAGCTCGGAAAGCTGGCGATGCGGTCGCTGCCCCACTTGCAGATTCGATCCCTCTCCGTTTGAGACTGATGGAACTCCTGTCGGAGGTTGCCTACAATATGCCCGAGGAGTTCATGGACCACAACGAATATGCACTGGACTTGTGCAGATTACTCAAGCAGCAACCCCTGTCATTCTTTCACCAGTTCGTCACCGACATGAGCTCGTACATACAGCGATATGGGGCTGCTTTCAAGATCGATTTCCTAGCTGTTCAGCTCGATGAATTGCTGCCCTCCGGATATGAAGACCCAAGGAAGGTCATCAAGGGGGAGGATAGCGGCATCATCATCAACGCAGACGTCCTCGAGTTGTGCTATCTGGGCCACCATGCCAATACCATCGACCCGGAAGACAACGCCAGGGTGGCACTGATCCTTGAGAGCCTGCTCCACACGCTGCCGGCGGAGGAGATTCGGGAAGCCAGAAACAGGCTCCAAAAAGCCGCGCTTAAGGGAATCGAAGCACGGAAGGCCAAGGCCAAGGGTACGAATCGGAGGAGTGCGACGACCCCTAGTCGTCGGGGCCGAGGCAAAAAGGGACCTAGTCCGCGGGACATTTACGCCAAGGAGATGATGGATCTGGCGGGAGAGCGCATGCTTCTCTATATTGATATCATGGGCGCTCATGAACCTCAAGGTGACGAAGACGAGGACGAGAATATGGACGACTAACAGTGTTCGTGCACGATGGGAAAAGGTTAGGATTGCAGTTTGAAGGAAGGTCCAGGCGTTAAGAGAAGTTAAGACTCATGATACCCATACTCGAAAGTATCGAGATTCAATACATTACACCTTGTTCGTATGCTCCTCTGTAATTGCTCATGAACCACGTGAAGTTATGTTGCAACTTACCTGCAAGCTGCGCCCAATGACTGAAGTCCCGATTTGGTAGGTGGGGTAGCTGATCGCAGGCGCAAAAAATCCCCAGAAACCCCGCCAAAGTCTGTCACTCACATTCAACCACAATCCCTCAACTCACGAACCGCCAGCAGGCATGCCGGTGAGTCTTCTCCCCTTCTGGACTCGCGAGAAAAGAAAGCTTACTCTGTGACAGTTAATCGTAGTTTCAGGTCTCCCGACCTCGGGCAAGACGACCCGCGCAAAACAGCTACAGGCCCACCTAGCAGCACGCATCGCTGCCGCCGCCGCCGACGGCAGCAGCAAACAGTCACCACCGTACCGACTTCATTACATCTCCGACTCGACGCTCTCAATATCGCGCGATGTATACGACCTGGACCCGAACAAGGTGCGCGCGCACACGCGCTCTGCCAACGCCTCGGAAAAGGACGCTAGGGCGGCTGTTTATGGCGCCGTGAAGCGCGTGCTGTCGGACCGGGATATCGTTGTTTTGGACGGGATGAATTACATCAAGGGGTGGCGGTACCAGTTGCACTGCGAGGCTAAGGCTATGAGGACGCCGAGCGTCGTGCTTCAGATTGGATGTGGAGTTGAGAGGGCTAGGGGGATAAACGAGGAGAGGTTGAGGAGGCGAGAGACGGCTGCAGCGACGACCACGACAGAAGAGACAAAAAGGGCGGACAGCCAGCCCTCTGAAGTTCCAAAGGAGGCAACCACAGAGGACGAGAACGAGCAAGACGACAACGACGATGAGCAACAGCCCTACGACGCCGACAACTGGGACAACCTCGTCTTCCGCTACGAGGAGCCAAACCCAATGACGCGCTGGGACAGCCCCCTCTTCACCCTCATCTGGGACGACGACGCGGCGCAGACGGCCAAAGTATGCGACGACATCTGGGACGCGGTAGCGGGCACAGGGCGGAAAGTCATCAAGCCCAACCAGGCGACGGTGCAGCGCAGCCGCGACACAAGCGGGGATTATCTTTACGTGCTGGACCGTGAGACGCAGGATGTCGTCAAGAGGATTTTGGAGGCGCAGGCTGAGGGGGAGGAGGGCGGGGAGGTCAGGGTCTCGAGGGGTGATGATGGAGCGGCGGGAGCAGCGGCAGGGGAGAAGAATAAGGAGCTTGTTGTACAGCTTCCTGGTCGCAAGGTCGGGCTGCCGCAGCTTCAGAGGCTGAGGAGGGCGTTTGTGGGTTTGAATCGGGGGGGCATTGGGCTTGAGGGCGTGGGGAACTTTAGTGCGGAGAGGATGAGGGAGAGCTTTGTTGGGTATCTTAATGATACGTTTGAGAATGAGGGTTGAGTTACTCTATCCTAGAGTAGCAAAAAGAAGGGGGGGAGGGGGGGAAGAGATGTGTTTGCCATAGAGACTGTATAATTGATACCCCTGAGATGGTTCACGATCCGAAGTGGGAAATCTCTGCTGTGAGGCTTACTTTGTGAGGGCACTGGGTGAGGCGACATAGAGTTACGGGAGCGCTCATCGCTCTCGTTATCGAGAAGTATTCACCTAGAAGCTCGCTGCCAAGAACTTGATGAGCCGGCATTTGGAGAAGTGTGAGGGACAATTATGCTAAGAATACGTTTTGACTTTGGTGAATCTGGTCTAGCAGAGAGGCACTTGGCTGTGATTTCGCCTCCAGCGGAATGTGCCCATCATGCCTCGAAGTGGTCTTGTGAAAAATTGGCATTTTGGAAATAGATACTCGGTCGTAGTAGAGAGAGAGAGAGATCCTTGCGTCACTGCCTGCCCTTGATTGGCACAGCTCACCGAACCCGAGTGACTGCACACCACCAGGAATGCTACAGCGTCTCAACGTGATCCAGCGAGCCCAAATGGGAGCGGCCAAGACGATTTTAGACACTTGAGAAGAAGGTCTAGGTTATGATGGCGTGTAGACTTTGTGTGAAATCTGTCTTAGTCATGGTGGTTAGTGTTGCATAGTGTAAGAGAGGTAGCGTGCCGAGGGACGCTCTGAACTCTATTGAGGCAATCGCCAAGAGCCCGCGTTACTAAATCTCAGTCAGACCATTTTCTCCTTTCCAAGACGGCTTGGTATCTCTTTGGAGTGGTTGACAGCAAGAGGTGAGGAGCCACCCAGTTTCCGGATTCCGAAAGGCAAAAAAAAAGTACCCGTTCCAGATCTCCCGATCGGAGCAGATGCAGAAGCTTACAAAGTAGTTGGGTGCACCGTGAAGACTGCAAAAAAAGCATCCATATCCATGGACACATGTTGCATATCACTTTTCGACCTGGGCTAATACCCGCGATTCGAGTAGACACAGCGTGCAGACATCCTCAGAGTGCGACGGACACACTCGACCTGGCGATAAAACTCAAGGGAACGAGTTTCATTACGCCCTGGATAGGAGTTACGAATACTAGGTCAGAGTCTCGATACAGGGTGGAGGCTTGTCGTAGGCCAAGTGACGAAGGAACTGGCTCGCGGCGAATAGCGCCTCGGATATCAACCTAAAAGGTTCGGAACGGGGAATGCGAAAAAGCTGGGGTCTAGAAAGGCACCGGTGAATGGTAACCCGCATTGGTGGCGAGGTAGACGGCGTCGCTTGTCTAGTTCGATTCGCCAGCGTTGGCTCTGTAGAACAAGAAGTGACTACGACTGTGTAGCCGGGATCCGTATTTTGAGACTGAGACGACTTCCACTCGACCACGGCGCACAAGGTGCCCTCATGCCAGCCCATGTGTTTGGCCAGGCGATGTGACACTGGCTTGAAAGGTCTCGTCGGAGCCTTATTGTTGTCTGAGATGAACTTTCCGAGCGCTTTCAGCCTCAACCTCGAGATACTCATCTTGATTTGTTCGGATCTCAGCAATAATCAGTTCTCATTGCGATCAAAGCGTATTGGAACAGGAAATTTTGAACTCGGTTAGCTCCCTGTCATTGAAGACATCAATGGGACCAAGCCAGACCGGTACAGACTTCTGTGAACCTGGACGATATGAAGATTGAGTCGTATACTATTAGATCTCAACGGCTACTCCAAAGGTCAGCATTTGGCCTTCTACGATAGATGAGAGTAGGCGTAGAGACTGGGCCATGGTGCCGGCATCACATTGTCTATAGTGCTATTCCTGGTGGGAGTCCCTAGCGCGTCGTGTGTTTTCCATTCCGAGTTAGATCTCAATCAATTAGCTTCTCCGGTCAAAAAGACTACACAAATAGATGGACGAGCTTTGAGACGAGGTAGACGGTCGTTTGCTGGCCAGTGCAGAGAGTGTGTCGCGTGTCGGCCGGCGGGGTTTGGGTGTGAGAGTCGAGACTCGGCCGCTTGCCTCACTTTAATTTGGCCGGCCTTTCCAGCAAGTCATGTGCACCTTAGCTAAGACTGAATGAAGCTGGACGATGCGGGGTTCCACGACCAGGAACACAGAAAAAGGACGCAAATGCTTCATTGATTCGTAGAATTGCATCCGTGTTGAACAGGAGCAGAATGCGGACCGTGAAAACCAAAGACTGCGACAGTGTCACGAGGGGAAAGTAGCCGTATGGGCTGATTATGTTGTTGGAGCTGTGTGTCAAAAGTGTGTGCGCCGGGCTGCCTAGTACCGGTGACGGATGCGGTTCGTCTGGAACGGGCGACAGCAAAGAAAAAGAAAAAGGAGACATCCGTCGGACTTGGAGACGGGAGGATCAGGACGGAAGCACAGGCGCGCGCCGGCACAAGCGACAGGAACGGCAACGGCAACGGCAACGAGAACCTAACGGCATGCCCCCGCGCCTTCAGGCTTCAGCCAGTCAAAAGCAACGAAAGGTGGGTGGGTTGGACGGGAAAGAAAAGGGAAGGGACGATGAAGGACGGATGAGAGGGAAATGCAATCGCCAAGATCGCTGGCCAGCCACGAGTGATAAGCTTTGCCAAGAGGAACAGAGCCAAGACGGGCAGGTGTGGGAAAAGACGGGGTGTCACCGTGTCGGGTTGGGGAAGTTTGGGAAGGAAGCACGAAGAACGGGGGAAAGAAAGAAAGCACAAGCCACCCGTGCCACCTAAGCTGCTTAGGTTAGCATACGGAGTACTCCGTACCACCTACCTATCTGACGGTGCAGGCTGCAGCCAGGTGGCAATCACGTCTACTTGCACACAGATTCGTACCTGAGACTGAGAGCCAACCCAAGCACGACAAGGCCGAGAACACAACACTACGCTTTTTACATACCTATCTGTATTGCACTATCGAAGCACGCCAATTCGTCCGGCTGCAAGCTACCAAGAATAGGTGAGCAGCACCCTCCCGTCCACGATCATCTGCGGGGTTCGATGGATCCAATACAAGTCGGTGCTGGCCATTGGATTGGACAGTAGAGCCAACAACAGGTTTTGGCCCGGCTGCCACCTGCCTTTCTGCTGATTATCTGACAATCCCGTCTGCAGCAACGTAGGCCAAGTCGATATGGTTTGCCGGGCGCCGACATTGCATCACCTCACTCTGTCATTCACCACACGTATTATCTACCTACACGCACGTATTCGTACGAATAGTTACACATCAATGATCAAGCAATCCTTCAAACAAGCAACACCTAGGAAACCTTTTAGAACCCCTGCGTCGATGAGGATTTGCCGTTGGCCTGAGCTCGTTGATCTCCTTTTGCGGACTCGGGAACGATGCAAATGGCCGAGAAGGGACGGACGGGAAGCTTGTTCAAAAGAAAAGAAGGAAAAAAACTTCAATCCCAGCGCCTCATTTCCGTCACAGCAGATAGGGCCACAGGGGCCTGCTAGTGGTGGCCTGTCAGTGGTGGTTTTTTCTGCACAAGTTTCCCCTGCTCATCTCCAACAGAGGTACGTACACGATCAGTTACTCATTTGGACGTTGGCCCGCGTCCATGGGTTGCAGATGACCCGTAGTTCTCGCCCAAAGACTCATTTCATTGGATGTGGACTGACCGGAAGGGTGAACCCGGGGCAAGGGGGTGTGGCTGCAAAAGGGAACGCCGTGCCCGGTACCCCTGACACAGTGTGGGATCCTTCCTCAGCGCTGCCCTTTTATCATTTCCTCATCCAGCTCAGTGGCCGCCGAAGCGAGCCAGCAGACCGTCAGCAACACCTTCCGTTCTCCTCTCCGTCTTGGTCACACACCGTCTGACCAATTCCTCCCGTCTCCGTAATAAATCGACAGCGATCATAAGCATACGCTCTCACCTCTATTTTAATTAGAGTTGACAGAGCCACGATCGATAGGCGACAATGGGACTGATTTTACTGATGTCACCGGCTTCCCCTCAAGCTCTCATCCAACTCTCAAATAGAAAATTGTGACGATTCGATAGGGCAAGAGTCGGCCAACAGTCGAGGGGTTACCACTCTTTGTCAGCCATTTTACCCTTTTCCCGTGTTTCATGAGCCAAGACAAAACGCTCCTAGGCCCCAAGACTCAAGCGACGACTGGCTGCCCATCTGATTTCTGTACTTGATCAGCACGGCTGCCCTTCTCCGTGTCAGGGTGCTCCCCTCGAGACGGAGAGGCTTAGCCACCACCGTGGCACCGTTCTCGTTCCCAGCTCCCAACACTCGCGGACACGCTCTTTCATCACTTCAACGGTGGGCACGGCGATGCAGCCCGCTACTGTCTAGCGCCGGGCGTACAGTGTCTTACAGTCTTGCTCTGGAGAGTACGTACTCTTTCTATATTAGATAATGCCTAGGAGTTACCTAGGCAGGGACACTCGATGCAAATGGCTGACGGAATATGCGGCGTCCATCTGTGAGGTTCACTTGGATTGCTTCGTAACAGCTTCTTCACCCATTCTCGCCGGATATCGAGCAGCACTGCTTCTTGCTTGCCCGACCCATCAGACGATGGCACGCTGAGTGATTCTTGCTCACTATTCGACGACACCTCAACGGTTGGACCAGTCTCAGCCAGACTACCCACGAGCGAGTCTCTCCACTGCTGCCACCTGTGACAATCTACGAAGCTTTTTGAACGAGCCTTCTGTCACACCACGCGATGCGGGACGTGAACGACAGGCGACTGATTGAATTGGTCTCTATCAACTTTCCCCTCCCGTCTGATCTCGATGGCAGCGCTCGCCCTCCCAAGGCTCACAGTGCAAAGCTGACGAAGAAGGGGCTTGGGCGGGTGTCTCTGTTCGCCTTCAATGCGACGGTATTGAATCTAATAGTCGGTGCCTCTTTGGAAGCATGTCAATCAATTGTTCGCAGCCATATCCTGGTGTCGGAGAGCACGCCTCGTACTTTGCACGTACTGTACTATGTTGTCACAGTTATCTACCATTTCACAATCCCACGAAGCTGGAGTCGGCGTCCTCATGGATCGACGATGGATTGCGGAATGGCGTCCGGCAATGCCATGCAGAGTCGGAACCTTCTTCGTACACGCGTTTTTACTGAACGGCGAAGGACCCTTTTCTTGGTGTCTGTAGATCGCCCCGAATCTCGTCGGGTCTGCCAAGCTGTCACTACTCCGTACACGATCGCGCAGTGCTTCGCGACAACTCTTGGAAGAGCCGGTCCCTCTGACTCGGGATTGTACAGTGCAGTGACTGTAGGCTGGAGATGAGGGCTACATTGGATCCCCTACTCATGCCACCATGTCCGCATGCAATGACCGTGGTTCGAGTCGTATCCGATAGCATCAAGCACAGTTAGCGGGAACGAGCGACTGGGGAGGGGGTGTGGATAATCCCGGTCGCACTGCTTACAGTGTGCTTCGCCTTCCTCGCACCAACACCACCTACCGCCCGACACCCCCTCAGGAATCAGGATGACACTGGGAGAGTCGCCCTCCCCCCCAATTCTCCCATATCCATCCGCGTCCCCCCGACTTACTATTCCAAAACACTTTCGAGACGGTCTACGACTCCACCCGACGAGCAAGAACAGCCAGATCTGGCCAGCACCAGTCTAACAAAGCGCAACAGCATACGGCGTAACAGCGCCGCCTTCCCCCTCTACTGCGTACGGCGACTCAGCAGCGCCCCCCCGGAAGTAGCTTTTACACTCTCCTTTCCCCCCGGCCTCCCTCTTTTGCCCTTTCTTCTCCCCGTATTCTCTTGTCCTCCCAAAATCTCTCGGCGCCCAGCCTGCGATCCCTCCCCCATCCCCCACACGCAAGCCTTCTTGGAACACTTTCTCCATTGTGGTCACCGACAACCTCAACTTCGACCCGGTTTATTAACAATTCGATTGTGACCTTTGGCTATTTTGGTATTCGCCTGGAGGATCTTGGAACATTAACGATTGCTTCGAATCAACTGCTCAACTAAATCACCACTTTTTGCCCGACTTGAGAATACCCGAACTCGTACTCTCGACTTTCGCCGCACCCATCCGCCCGACCGAGTCCCGGAACTCGCGTCGCTCGACGACAACAACTCGACGCCCACGTCAATCGACACTGCGAATCCACCAACGACTGCGAAGCTTATTCGATGGCGAGTGTTCGCGAATAGGACGAAGCCCCTTTCGATCCTTGCCTGCGGCTGGCCGCTCTGTTCTTCATCGACAAGCATCCGACGAGTCGGCGCCGCCACCATGGTAGACCTCGCCGCAGCCGCGAGTCCCTTGCCCTCTCTGGGCGCCGCTGGGGCAGCCGCCGCGAAATTCGCGACCGCCGCGCCTATTATTATTGCGAACAATGGCATCAACTATGAAGAAACCACGACCGGAGGCGCCGTACAATACAACGACTTGCGCGACCCCTTCTTCGCCTCCATCTTCCCCGTCTGCTACGCCCTCGCCGCGACGACAGTAACAGCATATATGCTCGTGATCATGCTCTTTATTACCCCTAGATCTTTTCTCGACGGCGGAGTGGTATATCTGGGTCGACGCGGGTTTACGAGTGGAGGAACTTCGAACGGAATCAGCATCGGAGGTCGACCATGGCTGCAGAAAGTGGCCGCCGTCACCGTTGCAATCTCTCTCACAATAGCAAGCGCCGATACGTTTAAAGTTGCCGAGCAGCAGTACCAGTGGTCAATTCAAGACGCCAAAAAGATGCAGTCGGAGGTTATGGACGGAACCGAACTGAAAGTCATTCGCCTCATTTCCGACACCTTTTTGTGGCTTGCACAAGCCCAAACTCTCATCCGACTCTTCCCACGTCAGCGGGAAAAAGTTATTATCAAGTGGACTGCCTTCGCGCTGATTACATTAAATCTCATCTTCAGCGCCCTGAACAGCTTCCAGTACCCCACCAGCGGGAGCAACGGTAACGCCCGTCCACGAAGCTTTGTGGACGCTGTTCCCGCTCTCAGTTACCTATTTCAACTATCCCTCGGCCTACTATACGCCGCCTGGGTTATTTACTACTCGCTTATGAAGAAGCGATACGCCTTCTACCACCCCTTGATGAAGAACATGATTCTGGTTTCTACCCTATCTCTCTTCGCCATCCTTGTACCAGTCGTTTTCTTCGTCCTGGACATGGCACAACCAGAATTCGCTGTTTGGGGAGACTACGTTCGCTGGGTTGGTGCCGCAGGCGCCAGTGTCGTAGTCTGGGAATGGGTAGAGAGGATCGAGGCTTTGGAAAGAGAAGAGAAGAAGGATGGTATCCTGGGACGCGAGATTTTCGATGGTGACGAAATGCTGGAGGTATCAGCATCCGAATTCCCATGGCTCAGGAGGAGAAAGAACAGGAACGGCGGTAGGGATGGCGGTGACGGTGGCGAAGATGGACCTCAAGGTGGTTCCGGCGCTCAAGGTCCTGCCTCAGCCGAGAGAGGTAACCTTTGGCCAGGCATGACACAGATCGCCTCCAGATATCGCTCCAACCACGCCCACACCAACTCGGGAGCAAACAACCAAAGCGGCCAAAGATCCAAGGGCGGTCTGCTGCGTCCGCCCATGTGGCCCTCTCGGCCCGCTCCCGCCGTTACGCCAGTGAGTCGAACCGACACAGCCAGCGCAGCGAGCACCGTCTACGCTGTAAGATATCAACTGCCGTCAGAGACAACGTCAAGGACACCCGAGGCAGTCATTCGAGCGGCCAACCAAAGGAACGCCGCAGCTGCCATGTCGAGGAGTAACTCGACATCATCTAGGAGTGAATCGACCACGAGCGACGACGATCTTTCAATGGCGGCACCCGTCCCTAGACAAGCAACGCACAAGACCGTTGAAATCGACACAGAGGCCCAGGAGGACATGACAGAGAAGAACCGCAACGGATGGAGATCTCTGGTAGCTAACCCACTCTTCCGCCGCACCGCTTGCGACCCACCTGCCGAGGTGATGGCTCACACTGAGT